>NC_069504.1:418749937-419373937 GCF_027579735.1 Bombina bombina
AATATAATTATAATTTATATTGTAGCTATATTAGGATTTATTTTACAGGTAAGTATTTAGCTTTAAATAGGAATAATTTATTTAATAAGAGTTAATTAATTTTGTTAGATTTAAATTATATTTAACTTAGGGGGGTGTTAGTGTTAGGGTTAGCTTTAGGGGTTAATACATTTATTAGAATAGCGGTGAGCTCTAGTCGGCAGATTAGGGGTTAATAATTGAAGTAAGGTGTCGGCGATGTTAGGGAGGGCAGATTAGGGGTTAATACTATTTATTATAGGGTTAGTGAGGCGGATTAGGGGTTAATAACTTTATTATAGTAGCGCTCAGGTCCGTTCGGCAGATTAGGGGTTAATAAGTGTAGGCAGGTGGAGGCGACGTTGAGGGGGGCAGATTAGGGGTTAATAAATATAATATAGGGGTTGGCGGTGTTAGGAGCAGCAGATTAGGGGTACATAGGGATAATGTAAGTAGCGGCGGTTTAGGGAGCGGCAGATTAGGGGTTAATAATAATATGCAGGGGTCAGCAATAGCGGGGGCGGCAGAATAGGGGTTAATAAGTGTAAGGTTAGGGGTGTTTAGACTCGGGGTACATGTTAGAGTGTTAGGTGCAGACGTAGGAAGTGTTTCCCCATAGGAAACAATGGTGCTGCGTTAGGAGCTGAACGCGGCTTTTTTGCAGGTGTTAGGTTTTTTTTCAGCTCAAACAGCCCCATTGTTTCCTATGGGGGAATTGTGCACGAGCACGTTTTTGAGGCTGGCCGCGTCCGTAAGCAACTCTGGTATCGAGAGTTGCAGTTGCGTTAAATATGCTCTATGCTCCTTTTTTTGAGCCTAACGCAGCCTTTCTGTGGACTCAATACCAGAGTTATTTTTATGGTGCGGCCAGAAAAAAGCCAGCGTTAGCTACGCGGGTCCTTACCGACAAAACTCTAAATCTAGCCGTAAGTTTGTTATATAATTGAGAAATAAAGTAATCAATCAATGAATAAAACATTGTAATGTAAATATTATAGGACATATTACAAAATAAAACAGGATGGTTCTAATGGCCCTATGAAGATAAATTATGGTAAAGGTACAGCACAATGTATATGTATATATACAGGTCCTAGTAAGTGTACACAAGAAGGTAGTTGATAAGCAGTATACATACATATTAATATCAGGGCTACAATATTGTCATTGGTGCCATAGATTCAAGGGCATATGGATGTGAATATATATGACACTAAACATAGTGTATGTTCAGCATAGTACCCCTAAGGAACAAATCTAAGAGCATTTAGCATGTATAAAACACTCTCCAAAAATAGTAATTTAAAGATAAATATATATGTGGGGGTATTCTCTAATAGGGCCATATATCTACGAACCTGGCCCACGAAAGAGCTAAGGTATAATTAACCCAAACAGTTCTATAAATCCTTGTTAGGGAGAAAGATGCCCTCTCTATGCTGTAACAACCAGGTCGATAACTAAGGTAAATACCTAAAGTATCTGATAAGTGTACTGCATTGTAAACAAAATATCTACAGAATATCTTGTGCTGGAAGGAATATGTATATAACTGAGGGGCATAGAAAGAAGCGAAGGAGCAAATAATTTACTTCAAAAGTAAGCTCAATTCGCTAAGAAATGGTATAGTTTCTACACACTAGAGATGGGATATTTATTCCCAATAGTTAATAAGGTCAAATTCGGAGTTCAGTCCATACGGAATTTTGGTCTCCAATTTAAAAATCCACAGCATCTCCCGCTTCACCAAGATAGTATCCCTATCACCTCCCCTTTTGGGATAAGGGACCATATCAATGGGTTGCCAGGAGAAACAGAACAATTCCTTATTGTGAACCACTGAAAAGTGATGTACCAGTGGGGTAGATGCTTTGCCCACTCTAATGATAGAGAGATGTTCTCTCACTCGAGATCTAACATCCCTCGTCGTAAGTCCAGTGTATTGTTTGCCACAGGCTGTACATGTTATACAATATATAACATAGGTAGAGGTGCAGTTGAGACAGAAGTTAATATCATATATTTTGCCTGTTTTGGAAGATCTAAAGGTATCAGATACTATCAGGTACTCGCATGCCCCACATCTGGAGCTGCCACACCTGTATGACCCTTTATGGGTAAGCCATGAATTGGTTTGTAGTGATGGCTTTTTAAGGACCGAGGGTGACAAAATGTTACCCAATGTCCGATACCTACGATAGGAACATCTGAACCCCTCTTGTACACAATCTATCAGTCTATCATCCGCAACAAGCATCTTGAAATGATTTTTAACTATATTGCATACTTCTTCGTATTGGGAGCTAAAGTCAGTGACAAAGGTAACACCCTTGTGTGTTTTCTCATTCTTTTGTTTGTCTTTAATTAAATCAGATCTATGCAATTTAGAAACATCATTGAAAGCTCTCTTAACTGTGTTACGTGGGTAACCCCTTTGTAACAAACGTTTGTTAACTTCCTTCATCTGATTCTGACAGTCTTTTATATCTGTGCAATTCCGTTTGACCCGAATCAATTGTCCCTTAGCTATCGCATAGGGTACGTGTTTAGGGTGGCAACTCCTTGCATGTAGCAATGAGTTGCCAGAGATGGGTTTTCTGTAGAGACTGGTGGCGATTTTTCCATCAGGGCTACCTTTGAGTGTTCTATCAAGAAAATTTATCTTGATCCTATCTGTCTCATGGGTGAACTTTAGACCAATACCATTTGTATTGATATGTTTACTGAACAATTCCAAGTTTGGTTCACTACCACTCCAGATCATAATCACATCGTCAATGAAACGACGAAAAAACGCTATCTCGAGCCTATGAGGGTTCCGATCTCCAAAGATGTGGGACAGCTCCCACCAACCCATGAATAGGTTGGCATAGGAGGGGGCAAACTTGGCCCCCATAGCTGTCCCACATCTCTGGAGATAGAAAGTACCCTCAAATTCAAAAAAGTTATGTGTTAGAAGAAATAAGGCCACCCTTAGGACATACCTTTGGAAATCCTCAGAAAAATCAGACCATTCCTGAAGGAAGAATGAAATAGCTTCCATACCTTTGTCATGGGGAATGGACATATAAAGGGCCATAACGTCAACAGTCACCCAACTATGGAGAGCATTATTCCAAACAAAATTATCTGCCAAGTTCACCAAATGTTTGGTATCCCGTAAGAAACTCGGTAGGGCCACCACAAATGGTTGCAATATCATGTCAAGCCACTGGGAAAGGTGCTCAAAGAGAGACCCAATCCCACTGACTATAGGGCGACCTTTTACGTTCTGAAGGGACTTGTGCTCCTTCGGCAGATGATGGAAGACTGGGGTAACTGGACACTCTATATAGATATAAGTGGCTGTGTCAGAGTCTAAAAATCCCTGTTCCATTCCATCATCCACCAGGTGTTTTAGTTCCCTTTGGAACCTTCTAGTAGGGTTACTCGAGAGCACAGTGTAAGACTCAGGGTTTTCCAATTGTCTTAGTGCCTCCTCTATATAGTCATTTTTGTTTAAGACAACCACAGAGCCTCCCTTGTCTGCATTACGCATGACAATATCCTGATTGTTGGTCAGTTGTTCAAGGGCTATTTTTTCGGTCTTACTCAAATTTTGTGGTGTGTTCCTGGTGGTCATAGATAAAGATCTTAGATCCCTTTCTATCCTTCCATAGAACCCTTCGATGATGTTCCCCCTGCTGTGAATGGGGTAAAACCTGGAAGGGCTTTTAATACTTTTAGTGCGTGAGATTTTCTCAGCAGAGGCTGTATTATTGCCTTCACTCATTAAATGGCTAAGAGAAATCAAATCACAGGTTTCAGAGAAGGAAAGGTCAGTGTTGAAATTATTGTTAACCCAATTCTTCATATCTGACTGCTCAGATGTCTCGTTGCTAGCACCAGAGAAGTGGCCTTTTAAAGTGATATTATGAATTAACCTATTCACATCAATAATTGTCTTGAATAGATTAAAATTAGTTGAGGGAGCAAACCCTAGGTCAAGTCCAAGTACTCGCAACTGGGCATCAGAGAGATCGGTGCTGGAAAGGTTAATCACACAATTTATTTGTACTTCGTTTGTCTGTTCTCTCTCAACTGATAACCTTGTTTGGTAGGTTTCTGGTTCCCTCCCCTGTCCGGTTTGCTCTGGGGCAAGGAAAAAACCTGTTCAAGTTGGGAGTTGTCATTATCAGAATTAACATTTATTAGACTTCTCTCAGTGCCAGTTATATTGCTATTGGAAGATGTATTGGGCTGATGTATTACTTCAGGTGGAACAGTGGTACAGTATCTACTTCCAGAGTTAGTATGAACTACATTTGAAAATGTATTCTTAGATTTAACAGCAGCCTGCTGAGTTACTGGAGTATTTTTAAGGATACTCTTAACTCTAGTCGTAGATACTGTTTCATCCCCACTGGTAACTGATCCATAATCACCTGACTCAGCTTCTGTGTCTGCGAACCTGACCTGGGGCTGTCTGCCACCACCTCTCCCACCTCTGTGACCTCTGTTCCCTCTCTTGTTTCTATTTTGTTGTCGTCTAGTGTAAGTTCGCTTACTTCTGTTCCATATATATACTGTGTTTGTGTTGTAGTCAGTTTGATCACGTATATATTTGACATGTTTAATGTCAATAACCTGTTTTTTAATGTCAGTCATCACATTCCTTAGTACTAGATCAAATTTACCATAATCTACATCATTTTGTCTAGAGTTTAACTCAATTTGTAACAAACATATTTCTTCTCTAACTAGAGCAAGCATTCTAGTTTTAAAATCACATAACAGGGACATTAATCTTAGCGAGCAGTCTGATAGGATATCGTTCCAGGACTCCATAAAGTCCTTATCATCAGTATCAAAGGTAGGGAACTTATTCATCCTTAGACCTCTGGGAATAATCCTTAGCTCAATATATTTATTAATAGACCAAATGTCCCATTGCAATTTAATCTCTTTAATTTTTAGCTTTTCGATATCATCAAAGAGTTCACTGAGAGTGAAGAATGATTTGTCAGTAGAGAAGATTTGTGATAAATCAGAGCCAGGATCAGTTTCAGTCTCTGAGGGCAGTAATGAATAATACTGCTGCACTGTTTGTCCATCTTGTATACCCTGCATGATGAAATCTCACCCCCTGGTGCTGCCTGTAGCACCTAATGAACAATAAACCAACAAAATACAATGTGGGGAGAGAGATCAAATAACAGAATTGAATCCTCTGCTCAAGAGAACAATGTCTAAATTTAAAGACTGTCCACCGGTAGAGGGGCGATTACCTCAATTCAATTCACTCTGTAATGCTTGTACATTTAACCCAAAAGGATGTTAGCTGTCTCACCACCAGGAATAGAGTCTGTGTAACTTACGGTCATGCCTTATAGGAAAGATTGGGTCCGTAGTTTATCCAATGGCTCCTGATATACTTTCCCGCAGAACCAGGCTGCGGTCATGGGACAGGTGGAAAGCTGAGAGACGCTGAACTCACAATCGACTAGGCGAGGGGGCGTGTTGCATACACGCTGGCATCCTATGCGTAGTTCAATCAGATCCAGCGCTTTGTTGCTGGGGGCGTGTTTGCCCAAGTGTCATCACTGTGTCAACCAATGAGGATTCAGGAGGTTCCGTTGGCTCATCAACGATAGTAGAAAGAGTGAGGTAAATCCCGTAACCAACTGGGAGATTAAAGCAGGTAGAGGATTTCTTAGGCAGGGTGCCGTTTCGCTCGAGCAGGCAATAATAACTTCACCATAAAGAAACTGTGAGAGCGTACGGCAGAGTAAATAAAACCATGTCTTTAATAATCCAAAAGTTAAAAGCTGATGGTACAAACAGCAAAGAAAGTTGCACATAAGCACCTGGGGTAGGCAAGCTTACGCGTTTCGGCTGTTAGGCCGTAATCATAGCATAGGTAGCCTATACCAGGTGAAGCTTATATACACACATAATTAATAAACGTCACAGGTTAAAGGTTATCAGATACTTTAGGTATTTACCTTAGTTATCGACCTGGTTGTTACAGCATAGAGAGGGCATCTCTCTCCCTAACAAGGATTTATAGAACTGTTTGGGTTAATTATACCTTAGCTCTTTCGTGGGCCAGGTTCGTAGATATATGGCCCTATTAGAGAATACCCCCACATATATATTTATCTTTAAATTACTATTTTTGGAGAGTGTTTTATACATGCTAAATGCTCTTAGATTTGTTCCTTAGGGGTACTATGCTGAACATACGCTATGGTTAGTGTCATATATATTCACATCCATATGCCCTTGAATCTATGGCACCAATGACAATATTGTAGCCCTGATATTAATATGTATGTATACTGCTTATCAACTACCTTCTTGTGTACACTTACTAGGACCTGTATATATACATATACATCGTGCTGTACCTTTACCATAATTTATCTTCATAGGGCCGTTAGAACCATCCTGTTTTATTTTGTAATATGTCCTATAATATTTACATTACAATGTTTTATTCATTGATTGATTATTTTATTTCTCAATTATATAACAAACTTAATACTCTATATCACTTGTTCAATGACCAGTTTCTGGCACACCAAATGTTAATTCACCAAGGGGAGTTGTTTTAACCTTTAACCTGTGACGTTTATTAATTATGTGTGTATATAAGCTTCACCTGGTATAGGCTACCTATGCTATGATTACGGCCTAACAGCCGAAACGCGTAAGCTTGCCTACCCCAGGTGCTTGTGTGCAACTTTCTTTGCTGTTTGTACCATCAGCTTTTAACTTTTGGATTTTTAAAGACATGGTTTTATTTACTCTGCTGTTCGCTCTCACAGTTTCTTTATGGTGAAGTTGTAAACATTAAATTCTCGTTCGGAATCAAGAAAGATCAATTATGGATTTAGTGTCCCTTTAACATCACGATTCACTCATAATATACCATTAGGAATTATGTACAATAATAACATATCATTAGAAAATATTAGAGCTGTCACTTTTTTGGAAGGAACAACAATGCTATACTGCTTTATAAATCAGTATATGTGGGAGAGAATCACAATACATACATATATGTACATAGCACACATCACAAACAACAAAGCACATATTTATCTTTTTCATCAGTACACAATAAGAATGTTGTAAAATACCACAACACAATGAAGATTTGCAAACTAGACAGATAGGTTGCTAATATGATGACGTCATTCTAAGCTTTAACCATACAGATTACAGCATTGGGACTGTACCGCCCCTTTCAGCAGTTTCTCACTCAATACTACATATATGTAAATGACAGGGTTGGAAGATCTTCATTATTATTGCGATTTCAATGGGACAAGTAAAGTATTGACATCTCGCAAATCACTTATATATAGAATATTACAGATATCAGCCGGAAGATCTTCATTATTATTGCAATTACAATGGGATGCGTAAAATATTGACATCTCGATAATCTCTTATATATACAATATTATAGATGTCAGCTGGAAGATAGTCATTATTATTGTGATTTAAATGGGACACATAAAATATTGACATCTTGCCAATCACTTATATATAATATTATAGCTGTCACCCATTACTTTATCGTTTGGAAACAATATTGCAGCAACATTGATCGATCAGATTCTATGCCATGTCTAAGCACACATTATACACAAGTATGCACTTTCATTCATGTTAGTGTGGACGTGTGCTTTTTACTATAAGATCGGGTTTAAGTATTAATTACACATATGAACAAACATTACGAAGGTGCACTGTATATTTTACATTTTATACTTTCACATTACAATTCATTGGGGGGGGAATACATTTTTGCAAACACAAGAAAATCCGCCCTCAATGAAAGCATTCACACCGCTCACATACAATCAAGTGTATACAATCAGCAATCATTACGAACACGCTACTATTGGACATTTTGCACTATAAATCCCCCAAACAACATGGCCAAAGCGACCCTTGTGATCGACATTGTATCAAATCGCTTTTGTGTTTTTGCATACCTTGTTACTCCTTGTGTGTTTGCTTTGCTGTTTGGCTTTGTGCTGCTTAGCTTGGCAAATATGGATGATCCGCAGTTAGCTGGTGCTGGTGCTGTTGCACAAGTTGTGTTCTCTTTTTTTCCTTTTTTATTCACATAATTTTTCGGATAGCACTGTTATCGAATTAGAAAATTTATATCTTATAATAATTTAGATCGAGCATATAGATCCTCTTTTTTTAAGAAACAGCATATCTAAGTATCTTATTTAAATATATATGGCGAAAAGATTTTAGGTTTTATATGTTTTATATAAGTGATTAATACCAATCTAAAAGATCCGGATACACATCTGAAGAATTAACTATATTTGAGCTTATATATGATGTGTTGCAATCTCAAATATGCATTGTTTTGCAACAGGAGTGCCTATGGGGAGCATATCTTAAAGGGACTAGGCTGAACTGCAAGTGCATGTGCAAAAGGGATTCATTCGATTATCAACATGTTTTTCACTTGGGATGCATAAACATGAAACAGATGAATGAGTATATACCACCTTAAATTCTCCTGTGAAAGGAACACACCAATTAGACACACAGCCAATCACACACAATCTGAACATTTAAAAAGGATCTTGCTGCTAGTCACAATTATCTTGATAAAGCCCACAGGTGGGTGAAACGCGTCGATTGCCTTGTGACTTTGCAGCAGTATACTAAGAGTGACTAACCATCACCTTATTCATTAACAGTATTGCTATTTTTTAACCCGGGTTAACTTCATCGCTACAATTCTCATAATTGCACAGTGTGGGTGAATCTGAATATCCCACTGTGTTTACAAATACAAGAGTACAACACAGTGTTTGAGCACTAAAGGAAGTAACAATATCTACAACTTTTCTACAATTGTTACGAGTACGCTTCAACTGTCTACAGAGGAGACGAACGGAGGAGGCGTGACATCAGACGCCGTCCCCACACGTGTGTGGTCTATGTTTGCAGCTCGGGAGAGACTGCCTTGGTTTCCTTAGTGGTCCCTGGTGTGACCGGAGATTTCACAAGCGGTAAAGTACAACGCTGCTATTAGAGTGATTATATAATACAAGTGATAAAGTCAATCCTAGGTGGAATGGACATTCATTAATTAACATCTTTTAGTTGGCAAGTTCCACGCCATTATCTGTTATATCCTCGAGGGCATACCTATATCCAAGCTCTCAGAACTAATTGCAGTGTATGAATTTTTCGTCATTACATGCTTTTATATAAATTGTCATTTGCACCCTAGCAGATCGTAAATGCATTTTAATTCTATCTGTTTCCCTTTATATACCCAATTGTAGAAATAAGCTTAGATATAGAGTTTTAAACCTAGGGAGACGTCCCTATTTAAACTGTTTGTTTTTAAGGTTGTTTATTGATATCTATTAAATAATATTTGTATAAAGCAATGTTTGGTGTCTAATACCTTTAGCCTTTGGCGCCCTCTTTATCTGTAAGCCGTAAAAAGCTTAACACTTTACTTCAACAGAATCAGGCGTGCTCGGCATCTCCAAGAGAGACAAAGGGCTCGTCTGGTTAGAAGTCCTCATGTTGAAAGGGTGAGGCCCACCTTGGATAACATGAGCGACTTCAAGGTTTATGACAAGTATAGACTCAATCGCGAGCAATATGGAGCCACCTAGACGTATGCAAACTGCATTCCCTGCCATGACCAAGATGCTAAGTTGCATACACATCCTGGCCTTTGGAAATTTTCAATCTAGAGAGGGGTACATGCATGGGCTGTCTCAACAACTTTCTGGATGCCATGGTACGATTCAGTAAGCATTATATAGGATTCCGTCAAAATGATGGTAATTGGAGGTGCACCCACATTGCGCTGTGTGCTCCAGCAGATGACCAGCCCTTCCAAAATTGCAAACACTTCCATAGTCTGAATGTGCAGTTTGTTTGCGACGCACGGATGTGGATTATGCAGGTGTGTACGAATTTTGGCGGGGCTTGTCATGATCCCTGCATCCTCAGACAGTCGTCACTGTGGAGGCAGTTTGAGGGCAGACAGTTTCACCATGGGTGGCTCGTTGGTGAGTACTTGTGCACAGCACGGTTAATTAGTTAGACAATTGTCACTGTAATCTTCAGAAACAGTTGTGTTTGTGTAATGTGCAAAATGTGCAGCTCTAGGATGTGCTTTAATCATTTAATTGTCTCTTTCAGCAAATGTCTAGTTTTAGCTCCAAACAGATATGTAGCATGTTCTAGCTTAAATGTACAGCTCTAGGATGCTATTTAACCATTTATTTCTTTTTTAGCAAATGTCTCGTTTATGCGAAAAACGCATATGTAGCATTTCCTACCTTAAATGTGCAGCTCTAGGATGCGCTTTAACCATTTAATTGTCTCTTTCAGCAAATGTCTAGTTTTAGCTCCAAACAGATATGTAGCATGTCCTACCTTAAATGTGCAGCTCTAGGAGGTGCTTAAACCATTTAATTGTCTCTTTCAGCAAATGTCTTGTTTTTGCTCCAAACAGATATGTAGCATGTCCTAGCTTAAATGTGCAGCTCTAGGATGCAATTTAACCATTTCTTTCCCTTTTAGCAAATGTCTCGTTTCTGCAAAAAACACATATGTAGCATGTCCTACCTTAAATGTGCAGCTCTATTATGCGCTTTAATAATTTAATTGTCTCTTTCAGCAAATGTCTAGTTTTAGCTCCAAACAGATATTTAGCATGCCCTAGCTTAAATGTGCAGCTCTAGGATGCAATTTAACCATTTCTTTCTCTTTTAGCAAATGTCTCGATTATGCGAAAAACGCATGTCCTCCCTTAAATGTGCAGCTCTAGGATGCGCTTTAACCATTTAATTGTCTCTTTCAGCAAATATCTAGTTTTAGCTCCAAACAGATATGTAGCATGTCCTAGCTTAAATGTGAAGCTCTAGGATGCAATTTAACAATGTCTTCCTCTTTTAGCAAATGTCTCGTTTATGCGATTTTCGTGTACACAAATGCATTGTATCTTATAAACATGTATTTTAATATAATAAATATTTATATCTTTGTAATATTTGAAATTTTGTTATGTTCATTATTTATAGGTGATTCAGGTTACATGAGCCGTTCTAGGCTCATTACGCCTATACATAACCCAGCTGACGGCGCAGAGGAGTGCTACAATCGGGCGCACAAGCAGACTAGGGCTGTAGTGGAGAGGATGTTTGGGCTCCTCAATATGCGGTTACGATGCCTGGACAGGTCTGGAGGAGCCCTCCAATACAGCCCTAGTATGGTGGCAAAGATTGTTATAGCCTGCAGCGTCCTGCATAACATAGCTCAGCAGGCTGGGATGCTGCAGGCTGTCTAGGCGCCCCAAGACCTTTATACCCTATATGCATAATAGTCCCATAAATTAGGAATAAGTCTACATGCAAAATGTAGTAACAGCAGCCCCAGGAGGTATGTGTTTGGAAGTTACAAAGATATGAAACATTAAGGAACGGACAATCAGAGTTCATCACACAAACATAACTTGAGTCAGTATGGCCTCACAGACATGATAACAATTTTTTTTTATCCAATCAGATGTACAGATACCATGTCCCATGGTGCATATCATGTTTACTTCACTATAAAAAAAAGTCCATCACACGTTGCCATTTTTGTCAGTTCTCTAATGTCTGCTGGAGTATTATATATATATATATATATATATATATATATATATATATATATATATATATATATATTTATATTTATATAAAATATTTATTCTTAGAAGGACTAGCAGGCATGACGTCTCCCAGGTTCACATGGGAGGAAAGTGCGGCACTGGTCAACGCGGTCAAGGAGTTTTATCTGCAGCTGTTTGGGAACAAGAAGAAGTTGATGAAGCAGAGTATTAGGAAGGCCCTCTGGTTGTCTGTCACCAAAGCGGTTAATGCGGTGTGTGACATCCAGAGGACCCCGGGTCAAATCATGTGGAGATTCGGGGATATGAGGTTGCGGCTTCACAAGAAAGTCCACCTCATAAGGGAGTGAGTAAAAGCCCATCGGAGGGATGGAAAGTAGGGTCCACCCGTACGGACACTATACCTGCAAACCTGCAAACTTATGAGGAGAATTTATGCACCCTCCTCAATCTCCATTTCCCCAGCAGATTTGCTTTGAAGCGCTCCTCGACTTCTTCTCACTCCTCCGCTGCTGGCTCAAGCTTTCAAGACCCGGAGGCCAGTGAAGCAGCTTCTCCGATCGGTGACCTGGGAGAAGGAAGGAGAGAATCTGAACCAGGTAAATATCAGTCTTCATATAATATATTAAGATTTGAGTATATTATTAAGAAATGTGTATATAGTCATATGTTTAACCTATATAGATCTCACAACTTTACATATGATGTTTAGATATCTGAATTTCGATATGTCACACATGAAATAGGATTGATGTTTCTTGTGCTCTCCAGAATATGCGTTACAGAGCTAAAATGAAATTGCGCATCCGTGAAATCCCTACCATCCGCCATTTCATACATTGAATATCGAATCATACAAAAGTTATAAATATTAATTGGTATCATTCAATATTTACAAATATACAATTGGAAAATCGTAATACACCCAATTGCAAATATATTTAAAGTCTTTAGAAATTATACTCATCACACTACTATATACGGTATATATATATACACTACTTATACTCATCACTACTACTACACACTCCTTGATCTGTCCACAGCCTTTGACACTGTTGACCACCCTATTTTGCTCCAAACCCTTCAATCCTTCGGCATCTGTGACATAGCCCTCTCGTGGCTCTCTTCCTACCTGTCAAACCGTACCTTTAGTGTAGCCTTCTCTGGGGCCTCCTCTGCCCCGTCACCACTTTCTGTCGGAGTACCGCAAGGCTCTGTCCTCGGTCACCTTCTCTTCTCAATCTACATGTCATCACTAGGTTCCCTAATAAAGTCCCATGGTTTACAATATCATTTGTATGCCAACGACACCCAAATCGACTTCTCTGCACCAGACCTATCTCCTTCCTCAAAACTCTCCACCCCCAATCTTTCTATAACTGTTGACAACTCCATCATTACCCCTACCCAGCACACCCGATGTCTCGAGGTCACATTTGACTCAGATCTTTCTTTCACTCCTCACATTCAGTCCTTGGCTAAAGCCTGCCGCTTCCACCTTAAAAACATCTCTAAAATTAGACACTTCCTTACACAAGACACAACTAAGATTTAAATCCACTCTCTCATTCTTTCCCGCCTTAATTACTGCAACACTGTCCTCTCTGGTCTCCCCACCTGCCGCCTAGCTCCTTTACAATCCATAATGAATGCCTCTGCCAGACTGCTGCACCTCTCTGCCAATCCCTTCACTGGCTTCCTCTTGCCTCTAGGATCAAACGCTAAATTCTCATTCTGACATACAAAGCCCTCAACTGCACTGCTCCCTCCTATATCTCAGACCTTGTCTTCAAATACTCTCCCTCCCGTCCCCTTCGCTCTGCCCATGACCTCCTACTCTCCTCCTCTCTTGTCACCTCATCATACTCCCGTTTACAGGACTTCTCCAGACTGGCTCCCATCTTGAGGTACTCTCTGCCTCGCTCCACAAGACTCTCTTCTAGCTTTAAAAGCTTCAAGTGCTCCCTAAAGACTCTACTGTTCAGGGATGCATACAACCTACACTAACCTTTCCTAATACCAGTTCCCCTCCTCCATTGCTATCCCCTGGACCCCTTTAGCATGTAAGCCTACAAGTCCAGCTGTTTGTAGATCACCTTCTTAAAAGCTGACTACAACATTGTAACTCTTGGCAGGGCCCTCTACCCATTTGATCCCTATAATTGTTTTGTTGTTCTCCCCCTTTGTTTATAGCGCTGCGGAATCTGTTGGCGCTCTACAAATAACCGATAATAATAATATATTCAAATCAATTATGAATCACGGATGCGCAATTATGCTTTGAATAATTGTGCAATGATCACGAAAGATATAATTACGCAGAGACGTGAAAATGTGTTTGCTGTAACAGTGGCATTGAAAAAGGGTGTGTTCAATCTGCGCTGGGATAATTACCAATAAGCCACTGGGTAAAAGGAGTTTCCTCAAACTCCACAAAACAGAATACACTCACACAATAGTAGTAATTGGTAGAGCGAAAGTCTATATTAGTTTGTACTATAAGAAATAAACCAACTTATATGATAATAGTAAAATTGCTAGTGAAGGAATCCTAAATGAATGTGTTCAATCTTTATGTGTCTTTAAACGTATTATGTGTATCCTTAAACACTCGTGTAAATAGAATTCTATATTACATAATCCATATTTAATGGCAGATCCGACACATCAATACATTTGTTTAAAAGTGTGTTTGAAAATGAATTGCTCAAATCGGTCAAAGAGAGCAGTAGTGCAAATAAAAAATAAACAGGTTTTTATTATTACAATCTTGTCATACATCCAATTTAAAACCAAAACTTACTAAAACACACTGATCAGGCGTTTGGCAAAATGAAGTATCAATAAAACATAATCTCCCTATTAAACAAACAACAATAAATGAAATAAAATAAATAAAATAAAATACATTGGCAATAAATAAAGTAGCAATAAATAAAACAACCACTACTGAAAATGGCTATTTTTAGGCAAAACAAAGATCCTGATATGAGCCAAATAAGATCCACGTCAGCTGGGGGTTAATGTTATCCGGAGCTGTAACGAGATTGAAGATCCAAATCAACAGACAGGAAGAGAGCCAAATTTAAGGTGTTCACTTATTACTTACACCGAAAAGGTTCTCTGAAGTCCCAGCTGTCTCTCTATAGTGGTCCGAGGATAGATCACTGCAATCCCTCTTTCCTTTGGTAGTCGGAGGATGGGTCACCGCAATCTCTCCTGTCTTGGAAATCTGTATCCGCACTCGCACCAAACAGACCCGCTTATGCTCTGAGTCTCCGTGCAGTGTCGACGCTGGAGGTTAGTTCCAATCACCTGTGTAGTGGAAAATTGGGCGGAGCAACATGTTTCAGCCCATTCTGGGCCTTTGTCAAGCTCCTGATGGATGGGAGATTGGGTCTTTTAAACCGTCACCTGTGCATATGATTGGTTAAGCCTCAATTCAAGAAAGAGAGTCTTAATAAAAGTGTAAGAATGATAAATTTTTGCCAATTTTAATTGTTGTTACTTTTGGCTCTTGTATATAATACATTCATTCACAATGCATAATTAACCCTTCAAGTTTCCTATTTAGCATATAGAAAGATACATTCGATATTTGGTGTTATAGCTAAACCAATAATCTTTTCAGCATTTCATTTGTGCTATCTTTGACATTATATAAAAATATATTTATAAAAACATTCCATTGTACAATTCATAGATACAATTCATTTAATTTGATATGTTTAAAACTTAGATGGTATAGCAATCATTTTATACAGCTCTCTGCACCAATATCCCATATTGGCGATATCAGTAGTATTATCCCAAATATTAACTCTTGTTACACCTTAGGTGTGTCCGCTAGATAACCGTACAGTAGTCAGAACAGATACCCCTAACAAATATAAGTTTACAGTATATGGAAAGTAGTAATGGCAATAATTAAAATATATATATAAGGATGATAAAGTTAAGAAAACGCAATCATTCTCTGAGAAAACACCCTATATCAAAATCTAAATTTAGACCATTTCGTTTGAGTGATTTCAAATCAAAGATCCATTTTGTCTCCTTTTTTAATAGTTCTGACTGTGTATTTCCCCCTCTCCAATTTTTCTTCAACTTGTCTATACCCATATATAAGAAACACCTCAAATCTCCCCCATTACAAGTAATGAAGTGTTTTGGTATAGGAATATCTACATCCTCTGTCAATGATGGTTGCACATCACTCATTTCTTCCAACTGATGTGTAAATAACTCCTCTGACAGATCAAGTGAAGCAGCTGTGGTGCTAGTGTTGGTGGTGGCGGCAGCCGGGCGAGTGGTAACTTGAGAGGTGCCCGAAGATAAGCTGGAGGAGGATGGTGCGTCAAGGTTCGGAGCGGAAGCTATAGAAGATTGGCTGTCCTGTGTTAAAAAGTCAACTATGTCCTCAGAACTTTTCGAGTTCATGGTACGTGGCCTCTGAACACTGGGCATTATTCTAGGGTCAAAGGGCATCACAGCACCACGATGGCACATGTGGGGTGGCCTGCCTCTGCCTGTCATTTTTCTTAAATGTACACTTACACTACTATTAAACAAGATATGAGTGGTGGCACTGGGCAAGTGGGCACAGTATATGCTGTGAGCCTGACACAAAAAAGCAGACTGATGTTTCACAGTCCAAAAAGTTTTTTTTGTTTTAAATGTACACTTACACTACTATTAAACAAGATATGAGTGGTGGCACTGGGCAAGTGGGCACAGTATACGCTGTGAGCCTGACACAAAAAAGCAGACTGATGTTTCACAGTCCAAAATATTTATTTATTTTTTAAAATGTACACTTACACTACTATTAAACAAGATATGAGTGGTGGCTCTGGGCAAGTGGGCACAGTATACGCTGTGAGTCTGACACAAAAAAGCAGACTGATGTTTCCCAGTCCAAAAAGGTTTTTTTTGTTTTAAATGTACACTTACACTACTATTAAACAAGATATGAGTGGTGGCACTGGGCAAGTTGGCACAGTATACGCTGTGAGCCTGACACAAAAAAGCAGACTGATGTTTCACAGTCCAAAAAGTTTTTTTTGTTTTAAATTTACACATACACTACTATTAAACAAGATATGAGTGGTGGCACTGGGCAAGTGGGCACAGTATACGCTTTGAGCCTGACACAAAAAAAGCAGACTGATGTTTCACAGTCCAAAAAGTATTTTTTTTAAATGTACACTTACACTACTATTAAACAAGATATGAGTGGTGCCACTGGGCAATTGGGCACAGTATACGCTGTGAGCCTGACACAAAAAAGCAGACTGATGTTTCACAGTCCAAAATTTTTTTTTTTTTTTAAATTTACACTTACACTACTATTAAACAAGATATGAGTGGTGGCACTGGGCAAGTGGGCACAGTATACACTGTGAGCCTGACACAAAAAAGCAGACTGATGTTTCACAGTCCAAAAAGTTTTTTTTTTTTTAATTTACACTTACACTACTGTTAAACAAGATATGAGTCGTGGCACTGGGCAAGTGGGCACAGTATACGCTGTGAGCCTGACACAAAAAAGCAGACTGATGTTTCACAGTCCAAATTTTTTTTTTTTTTTTTTCAAAGAAGCTTTATTATGCATTTCACAGGTTTACAATATTCACAACACAAAAAAAAAGTTTTACACTACACACAAAGGCAACATATCGTGATGTGATCCTGCCAGTACAATAAAAACCTTTCTCCTTGGCTGCAAACAAAATAAACAATAATCTCTGAAAACCATTTGATTTTTCTGTGTATAACATATATGACATGTTTGATAATACTAATATCGTTACCACTGCCACACGCTCTTATGTTGTTTGCATAAAGCTTTATATATAATAAGTTTAGATCAGCAAGAGCTATAGAGTATGGAAATGAAAGGAGGAAAATGAGAAAAGGTAGTAGAAAGGGAGGGAGGAGGGAAAAAAAAAAGGGGGGGGTTAGGGGAAAGCACCAAAAACGTCTCCAACTTCCCAGATTATATCGTACCATTCCATATTGCCTGGATCATCTCATGTGTGTCTAGCTTATTTATTTTGAGGTAGTGATATCTTTCTAGGGAAATAAGATCTGAGACCTCCTGTCTCCACTCTTCTATTGTGGGAGTCATTTGGGATTTCCATCTTTTGGGTATAAGTTTCTTAGCGCCCGTAATCATTATTAATAAAAGAGCCAATTTGGCTGGGTCCTTGACATTAGGAAGGGAGCAGAATAGTACGCTCTCCATAGCATTTGGTATGTGTATGTTTAGTATGCCTGATATGGTGGTGAATATGGTTTCCCAGTATCCACTCAATTTGGTGCATGACCACCATATATGCGATAGAGATCCCTCGCCCCCACAACCTCTCCAACAGGAGCTGCTCAATGAGGGGAAGATTCTGTGTAGCCTGACCGGTGTGAGGTACCACCGGCTCAGAAGTTTGAAATGTGTCTCTTGTATGTTGGCGGAGACCGATGAGAGCTTTGTGAGCTTAAAGGCCTTCAGCCAAACATCTACGTCCAGAGCCTGGGAAAACTCCGCATTCCAGGCCAAAGCGTAGGTAGGAAGTGGTGCATCGTTATCAATGGAAGAGATTTTATATAGTATGGATATTAGATGTCTCGGTAGTGTGGAAAGGATGCAGAGACCCTCGAAGGCTGTGGGATCCCTCCCCAAATCTTTCCTGCATTTATGATGTGATATGTAGTGGAGCAGTCTATTAAAATTGAGCCATGAGGTGAAGATCTCAGCGTGAGTCTCTGCTATTTGAGCTTGGGTTTTCAGTGAGTTATTTTCTTTAAGGAAATGCATTGACCCTACTCTGAGACTGTATGGGTGTTTATTTTGATATCCCTGTTTCCAGTACGGTAGCTCAGGGTTTTCAATAATTGGCGTGAGAGGAGAGTTCCTAGATGAGATGTGGGTGTTTGTTGCTAATGTTTTATCCCATTCTAAGAGTGTTTCTGTTGTTATTAGAAATTTAGAGATATGCTTTGGTCTTTGTATAGTTGGAATCCAAGCTAAGGTACCCATGTTATTCAGTTTGAATATTTGCCTATCGAGGTGTATCCAGGCCTTATCTGTGTTGTTATGAGACCACTCCACCACCCTTTGCAGGAATATCGCTCTTCTATATGTAGCCAGGTTAGGCAGTCCCAACCCCCCTCTATCCCTAGATATGTACATTGTCTTTTTCGGAATTCTAGGTTTGATATTCGCCCAAATGTACTGTTCTATGATAGTTTGCAGCTGTTTTAAATACCCACCCTGTAGCGGGATTGGCAGTGCTTGAAGGAAATAAAGAATTCTAGGGAGGATATTCATCTTGAAGATTCCTACCCTCCCCAACCACGAGATGGGCTTGTTCTTCCAGCCCGATAAGTCTCTAACAATGTCGTCCCTCAGGGGTATATAGTTATATTTATATAGGTCTTCTACGCATGGTGTTAGATGTATCCCTAGGTACTTAAGTTTATGTCTTGCTATAGGAATCGAGTATTTTTCATGTAAGATAGATATATGTTGTGGGTGAGTATTAATGTTCATGAGTTCGGATTTGCTAAGGTTAAGGAGGAAGTTAGATACTGAGCCATAAGAGTCCAATTCTTTTAGGAGTTCTGGGATAGAAGTTTCGGCATTGGTCAGAGTGAAGAGCACATCATCCGCGTATAATGCTTGTTTATTCTCTGAATCTCCCACCCTGATACCTGTAATTTTGTTATTGAGCCTAATTTTTTGGGCCAAGACCTCTATGGATATAGCGAAAAGCAATGGTGACAGAGGGCACCCCTGCCTTGTCCCATTGCTAATGTAAAAAGTGTCCGAGAGTGTCCCATTAACCCTAACCTTCGCATTCGGGGCTGAATAAAGGGACATAGCCATATTTAGGAAGGGTGATGGTATACCCATCTCCTTCATCGCTCTTCGTAGGAAAGGCCAGCTTACCCTATCGAAGGCCTTCTCCGCATCTGTTGCGAACAAAACCATGGGGGTGTCAGAAACCTTCGCATAATTGATCAGTTGGATTACTTTGGTGATGTTGTCTCTCGCTTCCCTGCCCGGGATAAATCCTACTTGGTCCCTATCGATTAAATTTGGGAGAATTTTGTTTAACCTATTAGCTAATATCTTGGCCAGAATTTTCATATCTACATTAATTAGGGATATGGGTCGGAAATTGCCTGGGGTTGTGGCTTGTTTGCCTGGTTTGGCTAAAACCGTTATATGCGCTTCCAATAACGTTCTGGTTAGTGTAGGGTAATCTCTGAGTTTGTTAAATAATTGTAGCATGTGTCCCGATAATACTCCCCCAAATTTTTTATAATAGGCCGATGTGAGGCCATCCGGGCCAGGGCTTTTCCCAGAGGGAATATCCTGTATGGCTTGCTGGAGTTCTTCCAGGGAGATCTCAGCCCCCAGGGAATCGGCTGTCTGTTTATCTACTGTTGGAAGTTGTAAATTTTGGAAATATTGATTTAAACCCTCTTCTAGTTTGGGGGTGTCTTGGGGGGTGTTACCTCTCAAATTGTAAAGCTTATTATAGTAGGAACGGAAAACTTCCGCTATCGTTTTACTATCTTTAGCTATTTTTCCTTCTGTGGTCCCTAATGAGTGTATATAAGTATTCAATTGCTTCCTTTTCAGATTTCTTGCTAGTATTTTTCCCGGCTTGTTTCCTCCTTCGTAGTAATACTGTTTGAGGAACATAGCCTTTCGTTGATAGACTTCTTGGAATTTGCTGACTTTAGAAGGCATTTTAGAGTTACTATGTGGATCGAGAAAAAAAAAAAAAAAAAAGGGAATAAGGAGAAGGAGATATAAGGGGGAAGAGAGGTTATAAGAAGACTCAAGAAAGAGGAAGAAGCTCAGAGTAGAAAAGGTATCAGGGTTATATACGTCCTCTATGTCAAAATAAAATGACTTAGTTATACAACTCTCTGATGTGACTTTTGTGGCAAGAGAAGGAAATGTGGTAACCTCGGTAAGGTAAGATTGAGATAGGGGTAGTACACCCAAGCACAGCAAACAATAAACATATTTAAATCTCTCACTGGTATGGAAAATCAATTATATAACTCGTGGCAGACAGGGGGGGGGGGGTGAGGGGAGGCAAACCCTTATGGTTAACATACCTAGTGGGGAGGGACACCTGGCATAGTGGGTTGGTCGCCCCTTAAAGAAGGAGAACTGAGCAAACTTTATAACTAGAACATTTAAAATTTTAACCGCAAACACATTACATCTTAATATACTTCAATTTAGTAAACATATTCAGAATGAGTTGAACCGTGTGATTGTAGTTGTTTAAGGGAGGAGAGGCTAAGGCAAAAAAGGGGGGGAGGGGTATAAGAGGGGTATGGGTAAAGAGGAAGTGGTGGCTTTAGTTGGGAAAGGGGAAAATATAAGGGGAGGGGAAGGATGCAGGGGATGGGAGAGAAGAGATGGGAAGGGAGGTATAAGGGGAGGGGGGCTTACAAAGGGGTGCAGGATTCACATGTCAGATAACAAGACAACCAAATATCACACGTAATTCTATGCAGCAGATGGTATTTCAGTATAGAGAAATTAGCTATCTAACATTTCTACATAGCTGAGACTTGCAATTAGAACCTTTAAAATTCTGTCCGCCTACCCTTTGCATCCTGACATTCCTCTGTTTACTAGACATTTCCAAAATAAGTGAGTGGTGGGATGGGAGGGGGTAAGGTATAAGGGGGGATGGGTAAGGAGAGAATGGCGGCAGCAATTGGGGAAAGGGTAAGTGGGGTGGGGGGAGGTAGGAAGAGGTATGGAGGGAGATATGAGGAGGGAAGGACTGTTAAAGGGGTTCAAGGTTCATTTGTCAATTAAAACAACACAACAATCGGGTATCACAGGTAATTCTATGCAGCAGTTGATGTGTCAGAGTAGAAAATATATTTGTCTACAAGGTCTGCTTAGCTAGAATTAATAAGCAATCCTTCCCTCTTTTAACAATTAGGGAGGGTTTCATATATCCTTCTATATGCAATTGGTATGTAGACCTAGCTGTAGTGGTGTACAACAGCTATTATGAGCCTAAACTTAATGAAGAGTGGAGCCCTGTTGCGAATAGGGTCATAGCTGTTCATGTTTCTATTAGAACACAGACACCCAAAATGATGGGGCATATATACAAATATTGCAGAACAGTTAACTTTTTTATCTACTCATCTGTGGGTGGTCTCTCCCTGGATGCAATGGGTCTTACTGAGTCATCTCCCCGTGGGTGGGGAGGGTCTGGGTCATTGTTGTCCATTATGTCCAGATCGCTATAGAACAGTTTTAAGTTGGATCCTGGCCTGAAAATGAATGATTTATTATTGTGGATCACAATAATAGAAACAGGAAAACCCCAGCGGTAAGGGATCTTATGTCTTCGAAGATGTGCAGTTATATGCGATAGTTCCCTTCTTTTCTGTAGGGTGACTGGGGACAGATCCGAAAAAATTTGTATTTCCTCCCCTGCATGTGATATTGGTTGTTTGGCTCTGGCGCTTTTGAGGATATCTTCCTTATCTTTATAACTTAGAAATTTAACTATGATATCTCTGGGAGGAGCTTTTGGAGGTGGCTTAGGCCTCAAAGCCCTGTGGGCCCTTTCTATTGGGATCTCCTGAGCAGAAGGGGCTTCTTTTATTACCCTAAAGAGGGCTTGCAAGTAACCTTCGATTGCTGGGGGGTGGACAGATTCAGATATCCCCCTGAACCTGAGATTGTTGTGCCTGCAACGGTTGTCCAAATCCTCCATTTTATCTGTCAAATAAAAAATTTGCTCTGACTGACTCTTCAAATCTTCTTCTTGGTGTTGAACTTTTTCTGTGAAGGTGCCCTGTTGCTCTTCTATCTTCAGTACCCTGTTGTCCAATGCACTTAGATCTTTTCTAAGGTCTCCAAATAAGGATCTCATTTCTAGCAATACCCCATGAATGTCCTCTTTTGACGATAGATGTTGTATGTCATTTTTTGTAAGATAAGATGTCTGAGGGGTTTCTGTCTGCGACACTTGGGCTGCTGTAGTGATTTGTTTGTTAGCCATATTTTCTCCAGGAGTCTCAGATCTGGAATCCACTGGTTTTAAAAATTGGCTCAGGGGGTTAGAGGGCCCCAATTGACCTGCTTTGTTTTGTTTCTTACAAGGCATCCCCTGAAACACAGGTATTCTTGGGGGGTTTCTCTAAGTTTAATGCAAAGCTGTTCTGCTTCTCTGGTTATTTCCCTTTCTCTTCTTATTTAAACTGTCCCCCATTCTTTCCTTTTCTCCTGTTTCTCTTTTCGTTTTCCTTTCTCTCTGTGTTACTGTTAGATCCGGGACTAGCTATTATTAAAGTCCTGTTCCCCCAGGGTGGACCTTTGTAATTGGGCCTTTTAAAGTGTATTATAAAGTTCAATAGATGGTCTTGCAGGTCCCCACGTGGGTGCTAGGCCTCTATTGCAAATGTCCCCTCTTATTAGGAGCCTGGAGCCGGAGCTCCGCAATTTTAGTGTGCTAGCGATTATTGTATACTGCCCAGGGTTAGTAATATGATAGATTGGGCTCTGGGGTGATTCTTATGCTCAGCTCTCTTCCCCCAACTCTCTCCCTAATCTGCCCCCAAAAGTGTCCTCACCTCAATCAGCAGACATACAATAGCGTTGTGCGTCTGTGCTTCCCGGACCGCTTCTGACCCTCAATTGAGTCCTGACCGGCTTTTCTATCTGGCTCTTGGTCTTGTCGAGCAGATCGGTAGGTCCGTTTGTGGGGATCTCGAGAGCGGCCTTTATCAGCAATCTGAGTTCCTTTTCAGTCGCGGCTCGCTGGGCCCAAAAAGTACCCGCGATCTCTCTGTGCGCCTGCCGCTCCAAGTTTTAAGTAGTTGTCGGGTGTTCCCCTTCACCCCTGTCGCCGTTAGCTATTAATTTTGAGAGTTAGTGAGGTTGTTGTCGTTGATTTTGCTGGCTTGGAAGATGGGAGCCTTTTCAGTGTGCGGCCATCTCCCTGCGTGGCCAGGCTCCGCCCCAATTTTTTTTTTTTTAAATTTACACTTACACTACTATTAAACAAGATATGAGTGGTGGCACTGGGCAAGTGGGTACAGTATATGCTGTGAGCCTGACGCAAAAAAGCAGACTGATGTTTCACAGTCCAAAAAGTTTTTTTTGTTTTAAATGTACACTTACACTACTATTAAACAAGATATGAGTGGTGGCACTGGGCAAGTGGGCACAGTATACTCTGTGAGCCTGACACAAAAAAGCAGACTGATGTTTCACAGTCCAATTTTTTATTTTTTTAATTTACACATACACTACTATTAAACAAGATATGAGTGTTGGCACTGGGCAAGTGGGCACAGTATACGCTGTGAGCCTGACACAAAAAAGCAGACTGATGTTTCACAGTAAAAAAAAGTTTTTGTTTTTTTAAATGTACACTTACACTACTATTAAAAAAGATATGAGTGGTGGCACTGGGCAAGTGGGCACAGTATACGCTGTGAGCCTGACACAAAAAAGCAGACTGATGTTTCACAGTCAAAAAAGTTTTTCTTTTATATGTACACTTACACTACTATTAAACAAGATATGAGTGGTGGCACTGGGCAAGTGGGCACAGTATACACTGTGAGCCTGGCACACACCCTGGCAGGCAGGCAACTGCAATTAGATTACACAAGCAAACTGATGTTTCACAGTCAAAAAAGTTTTTTTTTTAAATTTACACTACTGTTACACCAGATATGAATGGTGGCACTGGGCAAGTGGGCACAGTATACGCTGTGAGCCTGGCACACACGCTGGCAGGCAGGCAACTGCAATTAGATTACACTAGCAGACTGATGTTTCACAGTCAAAAAAGTTTTTTTTTTTTAAGTTTACACTACTGTTACACCAGATATTAGTGGTGGCACTGGGCAAGTGTGCCTGGCACACACACTGGCAGGCAGGCAACTGCAATTATATTATACAAGCAGATTGATGTTTCACAGTCAAATTTTTTTTTTTTAAATTTACACTACTGTTAAAACAGATATGAGTGGTGGCACTGGGCAAGTGGGCCTGGCACCCATGTTGACAGGCAGGTAACTGCAATTAGATTGCACAAGCAGACTGATGTTTCACAGTCAAAAAGTTTTTATTTTAAATTTACACTACTTTTACACCAGATATGAGTGGTGGCACTGGGCAAGTGAACCTGGCACACACGCTGCAATTAGATTACACAAGCAGATTGATGTTTCACAGTAAAAAAAGTTTGTTTGTTTTTTAAAAAATTCACTACTGTTACACCAGATATGAGTGGTGGCACTGGGCAAGTGGGCACAATATACGATGTGAGCCTGGCACACACCCTGGCAGGCAGGCAACTGCAATTAGATTACACTAGCAGACTGATGTTTCACAGTCAAAAAAGTTTTTTTTTTTTAATTTTACACTACTGTTACAACAGATATGAGTGGTGACACTGGGCAAGTGAGCCGGCACACACGCTGGCAGGCAGGCAACTGCAATTAGATTACACAAGCAGACTGATGTTTCACAGTCAGAAAAGTTTTTTTTTTTTACATTTACACTACTGTTACACCAGATATTAGTGGTGGCACTGGGCAAGTAGGCACAGTATACGCTGTAAGCCTGGCACACACGCTGGCAGGCAGGCAACTGCAATTAGATTACACTAGCAGACTGATGTTTCACAATCAAAAAAGTTTTTTTTTTTAAATTTACACTACTGTTACAACAGATATGAGTAGTGGCACTGGGAAAGTGGGCACAGTATACGCTGTGAGTCTGGCTGTTATAAGCTTGTATAATGTAGCTATTCCCAGAGAACCTTAAGTAAAACAGGCTTATACAAAAGGTTATTACCAAGGGAGATAGCTGGTTTACTTAGTACAAGTTCTTTTTATAACACTTTACAAAATCAAAATAAAGTGAATAAAACAGATGAAATGAAGCCTTTGTATATTTTACACACTTGAAAAGAGTTGTGTTCTTTAAAGATAGACTGCAGCAAACAAGCAGCTTATTGGTACTTGTCTGAGAAAAGCAGAATTTTATAGCAAAGTCTCTTTTTAGTTAAGCTAAGAAGTGAGAAACTGATTTGCAGTCTGCAATGTCCATATATCAAGAGGTATCAGGTTACAGCAGGCAGAGTGTGTGATACAGAGAGAAGGAGAGAGCCAGATTTAACCAGTTGTGTGCACTTTAACAGTTTGTATGCCAGCAGATCTTTGGATAAGAAAATATACAGCTAGAGACAATTGTATATAAAATTAATGATACTTGCGAGTGAGTTTAGAACTGCAGAGAGCGAAGTTGGCACTGAGTCAAAATGGATCACCGCAGGGAAGCTGTTCTTATTTCCTGGTAGAGGTAAACACTCAGTAACGGAGCTGGCTGGAAAATCAGACTTCAGAGTTAACACAGACTTGCAAGAGTTGCTGCCAAAGTCTGTTTCCTAAAATGTAAAGCGGCAGGAAATACTTCTTAGGTTTAGAAGCTTGAGAAATGACAACAAGGATTTCCTTTAACAGGTACAAAAGCAGGATCTGTAGATTTTAGCTTTAGAGCTTGAAGCAGAGTGGGAACTACAAACTTCAATTATCAAGCAAAGCACAGGTGTACTGATCACACCTTTAAAGGGAGGTGAAGGAGTGGGTTGGTCTTAGTTCTTAAAGCTACAGGAATATGACAGATCCCCCCTTTCAGGGGCGCCCCCTTCCCGGATCCAAACCTGGTTTGTCAGGATGTAGACGATGGAAGGATGTGAGCAATTGGGGAGCATGTAAGTCCCTAAGGGGTATCCAAGAATCCTCCTCATGACCATACCCTTTCCAATGTACCAGATACTCAATTGTTCTACCCCGGCGGCGCAAATCCAGAATTGATTCCACTTCGAATTCCGTTTGATCTTCTATCAGCTGAGGAGAGTCCTTGATGATTGGAGGAATAAAAACATCAGATCCTTGATAGGGTTTAAATAGAGAAACATGGAAGGATGGGTGTATCCTGTAAGATACATGTAGATCAAGAATCGCTGCATTAGGGTTGATCATTCTTTTTATCTTGAACGGACCTATGAACTGGTTAGCCAGTTTTTTGCTTGGTACCTTTAATTTGAGGTTTTTTGTTGAGAGACAAACTCTATCGCCAACTGAGTATTGAGGTGTAGTTAGATGTTTTTTATCAAAATAACTCTTTTGGGTACATTTAGATTTCTCTAAGTGAATCTTTAGGGAAGTCATAGTTTGTTTCAAATTAGAGACATAATCCAGAGCATAAGGTGATTTCGAGGTGGAGATGGAGTTGGGTACAGTGGTTGGATGGTAACCATAAGTGGCAAAGAAGGGTGAAACTTTAGTAGAAGAGTTGATGGAATTGTTATATGCGAACTCTGCAAGCGGTAACCATTCAACCCAGTCATCCTGGTTCTGTGAGATATAACACCTTAAGTATTGCTCCAAAGTCTGATTCAGTCTTTCAGTAAGGCCATTAGATTGAGGATGAAATGCTGTTAGTATTCATGAGGAGACGCTTAACAATTTACATAGTGCCTTCCTAAACCTGGATGTAAACTGAGTCCCTCGATCAGTGACTATAGAGGTCGGTAAACCATGGAGTTTCACGATGTGATCAAAGAATGTTTTAGCTGTTGTGAGAGCGTTTGGAATTCTCTTAAGAGGTATGAAATGAGAGAGTTTAGTTAGATGATCTATAACCACTAATATGGTTGTGAATGAATTAGATGGTGGTAATTCGACTATGAAGTCCATTCCAATCATGGTCCAAGGGACTTCAGGTATAGGTAATGGTTTTAGTAAACCAAAAGGTCTGTGGTGTTCTTTTTTGCAAGCTTCACATACATGACAATCTGACACAAAGGTAACTACATCTTGTCTTAAACCAGGCCACCAGTAATTCCTTGTTAATAAATCCTGGGTTTTAGTGATTCCAGGATGACCGGACATAGGGTTCGTATGATGTAGATGTAGGATCTCCTTTCTTACAGAAGGAGGAACGTATAACAAATTGTTGTAGAAGTATAAACCTGAAGTGGTGTCCTTTACGCAGCATGATGGAATGGTAGAATCTTTTAGTAAAGCTAATAAAATGTCTTTTTGTAGGCTAGAAGTTACAGCTATAAACTTGGTCGACGGTATAACTGTTTGTTGTTCTTCCTTTTCATTATGTTTAATGAAAGAACGGGAAAGAGCATCAGCTTGGATGTTCCTTGAACCTGGTCTATATGTGATCTGAAAGTTAAATCGGTCCAGGAATAAAGACCATCGGACTTGTCTTGATGACAAGGTCTTGTTTTTTCTAAGATATTGTAAATTCTTATGATCTGTAAGAACTGTAAAAGGTTTGAGTGTCCCTTCCAGTAGGTGTCTCCAGTGTTCCAGGGCACATTTGATAGCTAGAAGTTCCAGGTCCCCCACGGAGTAATTCCTTTCAGCTATAGACAGGAGTCGAGAGTAAAAAGCTACAGGATGTAGGACTGAAGTATCGGTTTGTTGTTGGGAGAGAATAGCACCAATACCAACAGTAGAAGCATCAACCTCTAACACAAATTGAAATTCTGGATTAGGAAGCTGTAGGATAGGAGCTGAAGTAAAACATTCTTTTAAATGCTCAAAAGCTTGTTGGGCTTCTACAGTCCAATCGAGTCGATTCTTACCGGTTAACTTAGTTAGAGGTTGGACAATGGATGAAAATCCTTTGATGAATCTCCTATAAAAATTAGAGAAGCCTAGAAACCTCTGAAGTGATTTCACAGAGGTAGGTACAGGCCATTTGAGTATGGATGTAACCTTCTCTGGATCCATGTTTACACCGTTAGGGGAAATTATGTAACCCAAAAATGTTATTGTCTTTACATGGAATACACATTTCTCAGCCTTGGCGTATAGCTGATGTTCTCTTAATCTAGACAAAACCCATCTTACATGTTTTACATGATCAGTTAGATTTTTGGAGTATATCAAAATATTGTCTAGATATATTACAACACACACATCCATTAAGTCTTTGAAAATATCGTTTATGAAAAATTGAAATGTGGCCGGAGCATTAGTTAAGCCGAATGGCATAACATTATATTGAAAGAGACCATAACGGGTTCTAAATGCTGTTTTCCATTCGTCACCGCTTTTTATCCTGATTAAATTGTATGCTCCCTTCAAATCTAGTTTGGTAAAAATGGTTGCATCTGTTAACCGTTCAAGTAATTCAGGTATTAAAGGAAGTGGATGCCTATTTTTAATCATAATAGAGTTTAATGCTCTGTAGTCAATGATTGGGCGTAAGGTCCCATCTTTATTTGTGACAAAGAATATGCCCGCTGCTGCAGGAGAGGTTGAGGTAGAAATAAAACCTTTCCTTAGATTATCATCTAGGTACTCTCTGAGAAATTTTAATTCTTTTTGAGAGAGTGGAAAAATTCGGCCGAACGGTATGATAGACCCAGGTTTAGTATCAATGGGGCAATCATAAGGTCTGTGTGGAGGTAGATTTTCGGCTTCCTTAAGGTCAAATACATCTGAAAATTCTGAATACTGCAATGGTATATGAGGGTGTAGAGTTTTGATTTCCACACAGGGAAAACAGGTAGCAGAACAGTATGGGGAAGAGAAAGTTACTGTGTTACTGCTCCAGTCTATTTGAGGGTTGTGTTTTCTTAACCAAGGATAACCCAATATTAAGGGGTGTAGTGAGGTAGGAATGATATTGTCAGGATCCTCCTAGCTGACAGCCTAATTTTCTTTGACATTATACTGTTTCTTTAAATTTCAATTATCTTTTCCAGCCAGCCTATAAATCTCCCAGTATCCTTTACTTCATTGCTTGGTATTGGATTTTTCCTCATCTAGCTACTGAACAACACGCAGTTGTTTACTAACCTTAAGCTATTTTGATCTTTTGTCTATTTTGGTTGCTGTCAAGTTCAAGTTCATTTTCCTCACTTGCCTGCATACCTCAACCAGGCTCCGCTATTAGCACTAAGCGTAGCAACTCTCCTACGTTGTTTTTCCGGATCTCCTTCTCAGCCAGCAGTACTAGGATTCCTCCGCGGTGACGTCACACGCCAACTTCACGGTACTCACCAGCTCCTCACTGCTTCTACCGCTCCGGATTTTTACACACAGGTCAGTCACTTGCTTTCCTGACTACCGAAGCAAACTTTGTAGTATACTCTAGCCTCACTGTTTTGATAAATTATCGCTGTACCACCAACGACTTGTGTATATAAACTAGTGACATTCCATTCTCTCTAGTCTGCCTTATGAAAAGTTGTTACTCGCAATACCGGTTTATAATTCATTTACTGCCATTATATTTTTTCCTTATTTTTTTCTTGCATATTAAGTTTCTCATATTGGTTGGCGGAATAGTTCCCTGCTGCACATCTTTCACACTGTGATACAAGATGCAGGAATAGAGTTCTATTTTCCAGTATTCCAATTACAATAAAGGCTATTTGTTAATGGGGTTTGCAAATCACCTCTTAGGTGATTTATTTGCTCATCCCACACATCCTAGCTACAAACCTTAAACTATAAAAATCTCAGCAGCTGAGATTCATATTATTTTTAACACTTATTTCTTTAGTGTTCTAGTTCGCCTGACAGAGACAGAATACCAAGCCCTTTAACAAAATGAATCCAGCTGAGATGACTACACTTCTACAGACTCTAACTCAAAGAGTAGATTCCTTGACTGAAGGGTTAAATACACTTAGAGCTGAAAACACTGCACTCAAAGCTTACATTAAGGATTATATTGAGACAAAATTACATACTCCTGAACCACAAGTCAGTTTACCTGAAAAATTCTATGGTGATAGGGCACACTATAGGGACTTTAAGAATGCATGCTTACTTTTATTTACACTGAAAACCCAATCTTACCCCACTGACAGGATCAGAGTCTTAACAACCATATCTTTCCTAAGGGGGGAACCACGTAGTTGGGCAAACAGTTTTTTTGAATCTAATGACACCATATTAGACTCTTTGGAGAATTTTTTCTCTGCAATGGGACAATTATACGAAGACCCATTTAAGCAACAAACTGCAGAAACTGCCCTTAGGGCACTTAAACAAAAAAAAAGAATGGTGGAAGATTACATAGCAGACTTTAAGAGGTGGACAAAAGACTCTGAGTGGAACAACTTATCTTTAAGGAATCAGTTCCGCCTGGGTCTTTCAGACGCGGTTAAGGATGAATTGTCCCGAACTGATATGCCCCCCACTCTAGAGGGTTTGATAAATCTAAGTATCACAATAGATAGACGCTTACGAGAAAGACAACATGAACGATCATATCCTGATTCTTACACAAAGAAAACCACTAGTGTTACACCCTCTATCTCCTCTGCAAAGTCCCACTCTGAGCCAATGGATATTGGGTTCCTAAAAGCCCCTTTAACCGCACAAGAAAAGACTAGAAGGAGAGAAAATAATCTCTGTCTCTACTGTGCGTCAGATGAGCATACAGTAAAAGAATGCCCAGTTCTCCAAAAATCTAACAGGGGTAAGTCCCTATTATTTTCCTCTTGTTGCAATACATATGATAGTAGAAGTGCCTATTGTAAACTTTCACTTCTTTTCCAGTGGGATCTCCATCGTCTCCACGTCCCCGCAATTATTGACTCAGGAGCTACTGCCTGCTATATTGATAAAGAATATACACTTAAGAATAAAATTCCACTTATGCAGAAAAAGTCTCCTGTTTTATTAAGAGGAATTGATGGTAACCCTATCTCATCAGGTCCAGTAGCTTATCAAACTATTCCTCTCTTAGTTAGTTCCACAGATCATCATAGAGAATACCTTACATTTGATGTTATCTCCTCCCCTGTCTCTCCGGTTATACTTGGTTTAAATTGGTTAACCTTACATAATCCCACTATCTCCTGGGACACTCTCTCTGTAACCTTTGATTCAAAATTCTGTTCAACAACTTGTTTCCCTATCAGTATTATGCACACTTCCACCACTGACTTAGATTTCCAGTTACCTGATGAGTATAAGGATTTCGCTGATGTTTTCTCCAAAACTGAATCTGAAACTCTTCCACCTCACAGGAAATACGACTGCCCCATAGAGCTAGTCCCTGGAGCTCAGATTCCTTATGGCCACATTTTCCCTCTATCTAAACCTGAACTTACACACCTTAAAACTTATTTAGAGGATAATTTAAGGAAAGGTTACATACGGCCCTCTACCTCACCAGCTGGTGCCGGTATGTTTTTTGTAAAAAATAAAGACGGCAGTTTACGTCCCATAGTTGACTACCGACAGCTTAATAAGGTGACAGTAAAAAATCGCTACCCCTTACCTCTTATCCCAGAATTAATAGAGAGATTGGAAGGGGCTAAATTTTTTACAAAATTAGATCTAAGGGGAGCGTACAATCTCATCCGAGTAAGAAGTGGTGACGAGTGGCTGACGGCTTTTCGTACTCGCTACGGCCTGTACGAATATACCGTGATGCCGTTCGGGCTATGTAACGCCCCGGCCACTTTCCAACACCTAATAAATGACTTATTCAGAGATTTCCTTGACGTTTTCTTAGTCATTTATTTGGATGACATTCTGATTTACTCAAAAACCTTAACTCAGCACATTTCACATGTCAGACAGGTACTTTCTAGATTAAGAACTAACTACCTATACGCAAAACCTGAGAAATGCATATTTAATTCTAATAAAATAACCTTCTTAGGTTACGAAATAAGTCCTATGGGTATACGTATGGAGGAAGGTAAAATTCAGGCAATTATTGATTGGCCTGTCCCCAAATGCAGAAAAGAGGTTCAGAGTTTCCTCGGTTTCGCGAACTTTTATCGCAAATTTATTAAAAACTTCTCTAACATTGTTAAACCCTTAACAAATCTGACTAAACAAAATGTACCTTTCCATTGGGATCAGCTTACTCAAAAGGTTTTTGAAGATCTAAAAAACAGGTTCACAACAGCTCCTATCCTCAAATTTCCTAATCCTGAATTACCTTTTGTTCTCGAGGTAGACGCTTCTGATGTCGCCGTGGGAGCCGTGCTCTCTCAACGCCAAGGTTTAGATCAACCTCTCCATCCAGTGGCCTTCTATTCTCACGGTTTGTCCCCCCCTGAACAAAATTATCCTATTGGGGATAAAGAGCTTTTGGCCATCAAGATGGCACTTGAACACTGGCGACATCTCTTGGAGGGTACCAAGATACCAACTTTAATTTATACAGACCACCGTAATCTGCAATATCTCAAATCCACAAAGACTCTCTCGGCCAGACAGGTACGATGGAACCTTTTTTTTTCTAGATTCAATTATCAGATTGTTTATCGTCCCTCAAACAAAAATCATAAAGCAGATGCACTATCAAGGCTTCCAATGTATGTCCGTTCAAAGTCCTCGGTAGAAAGCATTATACCTCCTGAAAATTTCATCTCATTTGTTATTGACTCTGAATCTTACCTAAAGGGAGAACAACTAAATGATACAAATATACCTTTACATCTACTACAGAAAAGAAGTAACGGTCTCTACTATTTTCAGGACAAATTGTACATTCCACCCACTCTACGTCAGATGGTTCTTGAATCCTCACATGACTCTTTACTCGCAGGTCACCCTGGTGTTAGGAAAACCCAAGAACTTATAGGGAGGAATTACTGGTGGCCGGCTATGTCGCGAGATGTGAGGACCCATATACTCTCCTGTAGAAAATGTACCATATCAAAGAGGTCAAAACATTCTCCTTATGGTTTATTAATTCCTCTTCCTACACCCAGTAGGCCTTGGCTAGATATCGCCGTCGATTTTATCGTTGACTTACCTAAATCAATGAATAACACAACCATCCTGGTTATTGTTGACCTATTTAGCAAAATGTGTCATTTCGTTCCATATCACAAACTTCCTACAGCATCTGAAACCATCCAACTTCTCATCTCTAACGTCTTTAAATATCACGGAATACCTGATAGCATCACCAGTGACAGAGGAACTCAATTTTCTAGTAAATTGTGGTCTGAGTTTTGTAAAACCTTTGGAATAAATAAAAGATTAAGCACCGCATATCATCCCCAGTCAAATGGCCAAACAGAAAGATCAAACCAGTGGCTAGAACAATTCCTCAGAACATATTGCTCATCTCAACCTCAAAATTGGTCCACTCATCTATCCTACGCTGAGTTCTGTTTTAACAATACCATTCACTCCACTACAAAAGAAACCCCCTTTTTCGTGAATTATGGGTTCCATCCAAGGTTTCAAATTCTACCTAATCTTCAGACTCCCTCATTGTCTGTTTCAGAACTAGCTGATATGATTTCTTCTAATTTCACTACCATAAAGGCCAGTATCGATGAGGCCAAAAGAACTCAAAAGTATTATTATGATAGGAAAAGGACTCCGTCACCGGTCTATTCTGTAGGTGACTTGGTGTGGTTATCCACTAAGAACCTCAACATGAACACCCCTTCTAAAAAACTCTCGCCTCTGTTCATAGGGCCTTATCCTATATCTCACATCGTTAACCGGAATGCTGTTCGTCTCCAACTTCCAGATTCCTTCAAGATTCATTCTACCTTCCACGTTTCGCTGATAAAACCCTACAGAGCACTCAGGGATTCTCTTCCTTCTTCCTTGGCTGTTCCGTTGGTAGTGGATCCAAACACCGAATATGAAGTACACTCCATCCAGGATTCTAGACTTTCTCGTGGAATCCTCCAATATTTGGTCCGTTGGAAGGGCTATTCTCCGGAGGATGACTCCTGGGAGCCTGCCTGCAACATATCTGCTCCCAGACTTGTTGCCTTATTCCATCGGAGGAACCCAGATCGCCCTCGACCTTGAGCCCCGGGGTTGCTCCTTGAAGGGGGGGTCCTGTCAGGATCCTCCTAGCTGACAGCCTAATTTTCTTTGACATTATACTGTTTCTTTAAATTTCAATTATCTTTTCCAGCCAGCCTATAAATCTCCCAGTATCCTTTACTTCATTGCTTGGTATTGGATTTTTCCTCATCTAGCTACTGAACAACACGCAGTTGTTTACTAACCTTAAGCTATTTTGATCTTTTGTCTATTTTGGTTGCTGTCAAGTTCAAGTTCATTTTCCTCACTTGCCTGCATACCTCAACCAGGCTCCGCTATTAGCACTAAGCGTAGCAACTCTCCTACGTTGTTTTTCCGGATCTCCTTCTCAGCCAGCAGTACTAGGATTCCTCCGCGGTGACGTCACACGCCAACTTCACGGTACTCACCAGCTCCTCACTGCTTCTACCGCTCCGGATTTTTACACACAGGTCAGTCACTTGCTTTCCTGACTACCGAAGCAAACTTTGTAGTATACTCTAGCCTCACTGTTTTGATAAATTATCGCTGTACCACCAACGACTTGTGTATATAAACTAGTGACATTCCATTCTCTCTAGTCTGCCTTATGAAAAGTTGTTACTCGCAATACCGGTTTATAATTCATTTACTGCCATTATATTTTTTCCTTATTTTTTTCTTGCATATTAAGTTTCTCATATTGGTTGGCGGAATAGTTCCCTGCTGCACATCTTTCACACTGTGATACAAGATGCAGGAATAGAGTTCTATTTTCCAGTATTCCAATTACAATAAAGGCTATTTGTTAATGGGGTTTGCAAATCACCTCTTAGGTGATTTATTTGCTCATCCCACACATCCTAGCTACAAACCTTAAACTATAAAAATCTCAGCAGCTGAGATTCATATTATTTTTAACACTTATTTCTTTAGTGTTCTAGTTCGCCTGACAGATATCAAACGTAATGTATTCTGTATGACCCATGTTACAAGAGACAAGTAAAGGAACAGTATGGTGTGTGATTGGGCCTTTTAAATAAGTAGAGCCATCAATAACCTTCACATAGATAGGGGTTTGCTTTTGCACACAAGGTATTTTATTAGTATCTACAAGGGTTTTGTCAATGAAGCTTCCATAAGCTCCAGAATCAATCAGCGCCTCAGTCTTGAGAAGATGCTGGTCCCACTGTAAAGACAATGTGAAAGTTAATTGTGATTCATGAATGTTATCAGTATTTGGGTTAACTATAAGAATCTTACCCCTTTTTTGCCGGTTCAGAATAGGGCAGGAAGAGACACTGTGTTCTTTATTCCCACAGTACATACAGAGGTTTGATATCCTCCTTCTCTGTTTCTCTTCTTGGGATAATGGTCCACGGATGGCCCCAATTTCCATGGGCATAGGGGCTGTGGAGGTCTTTTCAGAATGAGAGGGTGTAAACCTTTTGAGGTAAGTCTCAGGGTGTTGTTTTTCAGCTCTCCTCTCTCTGTATCGTCTGTCCATGGCTATGCATATCTTTATGAGGGATTCCATGGTGTCTGGAGGTTCAATGCAAGAGATCTCATCCTTAAGATGTTCAGAGAGACCTAAACGAAATTGGTTTTTTAGACTTACAGTATTCCACTGTGAATCTGTAGCCCAGAGCTGAAAATCTGCCACATAGTCCTCAACTGGACGTTTGCCTTGCTTCAGGGTGCGCAAATTTGTTTCTGCGGTTAACTGGGTGTTGCAATCCTCATATAAGACAGCCATCTCCTTAAAAAATTCACTGATAGAATTCAAAATAGGATCATTAGTTTCATAAAACTTATCAGCCCACGAACGGGGATCTCAAGTTAGATAAGAGATGGTAGTACAAACCTTGATCTTGTCAGTATAATATGTCCTGGGCTTCATGGAAAACATCAGCATGCATGCATTTCTGAATTCACGAAAGCGTGTTCTTTCACCAGAAAAAATATGTGGAGGGTTAACCTGTGGTTCAGGGTGATCAGCCTCTTTCCTTGAAAAGAAATCATTCATTAACCTCTTCAGGGTGTGGTTTTCATTTTTAACTTCAGTCAAACCTTGTGCTAAAATTTCAACTTTCTGGTTTAAGGAAGCTATTTCAATTGCCATTGAGGCAGGATCCATGATTTTTTTATTTTATTTTTTTTTTTATACAAGCTTTAAACTATAATGTATATATGTTAGTAAATTTCTTTATGGCTTGATAATTCTGTTATAAGCTTGTATAATGTAGCTATTCCCAGAGAACCTTAAGTAAAACAGGCTTATACAAAAGGTTATTACCAAGGGAGATAGCTGGTTTACTTAGTACAAGTTCTTTTTATAACACTTTACAAAATCAAAATAAAGTGAATAAAACAGATGAAATGAAGCCTTTGTATATTTTACACACTTGAAAAGAGTTGTGTTCTTTAAAGATAGACTGCAGCAAACAAGCAGCTTATTGGTACTTGTCTGAGAAAAGCAGAATTTTATAGCAAAGTCTCTTTTTAGTTAAGCTAAGAAGTGAGAAACTGATTTGCAGTCTGCAATGTCCATATATCAAGAGGTATCAGGTTACAGCAGGCAGAGTGTGTGATACAGAGAGAAGGAGAGAGCCAGATTTAACCAGTTGTGTGCACTTTAACAGTTTGTATGCCAGCAGATCTTTGGATAAGAAAATATACAGCTAGAGACAATTGTATATAAAATTAATGATACTTGCGAGTGAGTTTAGAACTGCAGAGAGCGAAGTTGGCACTGAGTCAAAATGGATCACCGCAGGGAAGCTGTTCTTATTTCCTGGTAGAGGTAAACACTCAGTAACGGAGCTGGCTGGAAAATCAGACTTCAGAGTTAACACAGACTTGCAAGAGTTGCTGCCAAAGTCTGTTTCCTGAAATGTAAAGCGGCAGGAAATACTACTTAGGTTTAGAAGCTGGAGAAATGACAACAAGGATTTCCTTTAACAGGTACAAAAGCAGGATCTGTAGATTTTAGCTTTAGAGCTTGAAGCAGAGTGGGAACTACAAACTTCAATTATCAAGCAAAGCACAGGTGTACTGATCACACCTTTAAAGGGAGGTGAAGGAGTGGGTTGGTCTTAGTTCTTAAAGCTACAGGAATATGACACTGGCACACACGCAGGCAGGCAACTGCAATTAGATTACACTAGCAGACTGATGTTTCACAGTCAAAAAAGTTTTTTTAAAAAAATTTACACTACTGTTACAACAGATATGAGTGGTGGCACTGGGCAAGTGGGCCTGACACACACGCTAGCAGGCAGGCAACTGCAATTAGATTACACAAGCAGACTGATGTTTCACAATCCAAATTTTTTTTTTTTTTAAATTTAAACTAATGTTACAACAGATATGAGTAGTGGCACTGGGAAAGTGGGCACAGTATACGCTGTGAGCCTGGCACACACGCAGGTAGGCAACTGCAATTAGATTACACTAGCAGACTGATGTTTCACAGTCAAAAAAGTTTTTTTTAAAAAATTTACACTACTGTTACAACAGATATGAGTGGTGGCACTGGGCAAGTGGGCCTGGCACACACGCTGGCAGGCAGGCAACTGCAATTAGATTACACAAGCAGACTGATGTTTCACAGTCAAATTTTTTTTTTAAATTTACACTACTGTTACACCAGATATGAGTGGTGGCACTGGGCAAGTGGGCACAGTATACGCTGTGAGCCTGACACACACGCTGGCAGGCAACTGCAATTAGATTACACTAGCAGACTGATGTTTCACAGTCAAAAGTTTTTTTTAAAAATTTACACTACTGTTAAAACAGATATGAGTGGTGGCACTGGGCAAGTGGGCCTGGCACCCATGCTGACAGGCAGGTAACTGCAATTAGATTGCACAAGCAAACTGATGTTTCACAGTCAAAAAGTTTTTATTTTAAATTTACACTACTTTTACACCAGATATGAGTGGTGGCACTGGGCAAGTGGGCCTGGCACAATTGCTGGCAGGCAGGCAACTGCAATTAGATTACACTAGCAGACTGATGTTTCACAGTCAAAAAAGTTTTTTTTTTTTTTTAAATTTACACTACTGTTACACCAGATATGAGTGGTGACACTGGGCAAGTGGCTTGGCAGGCAGGCAACTGCAATTAGCCTGCAACTGCAATTAAAAAAAAAACAGACTGATGTTCTAGCCCTAAAAAGGGCTTTTTGGGGTGCTGTCCTTACAGCAGAGATCAGATGAGTCCTTCAGGATTGTAGTGGACACTGAATACACTAGCCTAGCTATCAATTTCCCTATTAAATCAGCAGCAGCTACACTGTCCCTCCTCTCACTAAGAATGCAGCTTCCGAATTAATCTAAAATGGCTGCTGTCCAGGAGTTGGGAGGGTCTGGGAGGGAGGGTCTGCTGCTGATTGGCTGGAATGTGTCTGCAGACTGTGAGATACAGGGTCAAAGTTTACTCAATGATGACGAATAGGGGCGGATCGAACATCGCATAAGTTCGCCCGCCGTCGCGAACGCGAACAAGCTATGTTCACCGGGAACTATTCGCCGGCGAACAATTCACGACATCACTATTTATAAACCATTAGTGAATTGATGCACCTTTAACAATTGATCACAAGATTATTAAACTGAGATAATCAATGTAAATTATGAAGTTGATGGAAATTGTATCCTCTCTGTGAATCATGAGCTTAATTGTTTGTATTTCATGTCCCTTTAAGTGATGCTGACCACAAATCTTAATTAATGGATATACATTTCTAATGTATTTATTTCCTTTTTACATCAACATAGACATATAATATTTTTTAAACAGACTATTAGTTTAATTTTGACAGCACATGTATTACAATTTCACTTATATCTCATTGTAGTAGTCTAACAAAAAAATCACTGTGTGTAATACACATATTTTAGCTGATTAATATCTTTCTATTATTATTGCTTCTCTTTAATAGTGATGTCGCGAATAGTTCGCCGGCGAATAGTTCCCGGCGAACATAGCATGTTCGCGTTCGCTGCGGCAGGCGAACATATGTGATGTTCGATCTGCCCCCTATTCGTCATCATTGAGTAAAACTTTGACCCTGTACCTCACAGTCAGCAGACACATTCCAGCCAATCAGCAGCAGACCCTCCCTCCCAGACCCTCCTACCTCCTGGACAGCATCCATTTTAGATTCATTTGGATGCTGTATTCTTAGTGAGAGGATAGACAGTGTAGCTGCTGCTGATTTAATAGGGAAATCGATAGCTAGGCTAGTGTATTCAGTGTCCACTACAGTCCTGAAGGACTCATCTGATCTCTGCTGTAAGGACAGCACCCTAAAAAGCCCTTTTTAGGGCTAGAACATCAGTCTGCTTTTTTTTTTCCCTGTGTAATCTAATTGCAGTTGCCTGCCTGCCAGCGTGTGTGTCAGGCTCACATCGTATACTGTGCCTACTTGCCCAGTGCCACCACTCATATCTGGTGTAACAGTAGTGTACATTTAAAAAAAACAACACTTTTTTGACTGTGAAATAATAGCAGTCAGTTTCCTCCAGTATCACACCAGTGCAACTCATATCTGGTTTAACAGTAGTGTACATTAACCCCTTAATGACCACAGTACTTTTCCATTTTCTGTCCGTTTGGGACCAGGGCTATTTTTACATTTTTGCGGTGTTTGTGTTTAGCTGTAATTTTCCTCTTACTCGTTTACTGTACCCACACATATTATATACCGTTTTTCTCGCCATTAAATGGACTTTCTAAAGATATCATTATTTTATATTATTTTCATCATATCCTATTATTTACTATAAAAAAAATTATAAAATATGAGGAAAATGCAAAAAAACACACTTTTTCTAACTTTGACCCCCAAAATCTGTTACTCATCTACAACCACCAAAAAACACCTATGCTAAATAGTTTCTAAATTTTGTCCTGAGTTTAGAAATACCCAATGTTTACATGTTCTTTGCTTTTTTTGCAAGTTATAGGGCCATAAATACAAGTAGCACTTTGCTATTTCAAACCATTTTTTTTTTTTTCAAAATTAGCGCTAGTTACATTGGAACACTAATATCTGTCAGGAATCCCTGAATAGCCATTGACATGTATATATTTTTTTTTACAAGACATCCCAAGGTATTGATCTAGGCCCATTTTGGTATATTTCATGCCACCATTTCACCACCAAATGTGATCAAATAAAAAAAATTGTTCACTTTTTTCACAAATTTTTTCACAAACTTTAGGTTTCTCACTGAAATTATTTACAAATAGATTGTGCAATTATGGCATAAATGGTTGTACATTTTTCTCTGGGATCCCCTTTGTTCAGAAATAGCAGACATATATGGCTTTGATGTTGCTTTTTGATAATTAGAAGACCGCTAAATGCAACTGCGCACCACACGTGTATTATGTCCAGCAGTGAAGGGGTTAATTAGGATGTAGGGAGCTTTTTGGGGTAATTTTAGCTTTAGTGTAGTGTAGTAGACAACCCAAAGTATTGATCTAGGCCCATCTTGGTATATTTCATGCCACCATTTCACCGCCAAATGCGATCAAATAAAAAAAAAAAACGTTACATTTTTCAAAATTTTAGGTTTCTCACTGAAATCATTTACAAACATTTTGTGCAATTATGGCACATATGGTTGTAAATGCTTCTCTGGGATCCCCTTTTTTCAGAAATAGCAGACATATATGGCTTTGGCTTTGCTTTTTGGTAATTAGAAGGCCGCTAAATGCCTCTGCACACCACACGTGTATTATGCTCAGCAGTGCAGGGGTTAATTAGGGAGCTTGTAGGGAGCTTGTAGAGTTAATTTTAGATTTAGTGTAGTGTAGTAGACAACCCCAAGTATTGATCTAGGCCCATTTTGGTATATTTCATGCCACCATTTCACCGCCAAATGCGATCAAATTAAAAAAAATAGTCAACTTTTTCACAAACTTTAGGTTTCTCACTGAAATAATTTACAAACAGCTTGTGCAATTATGGCACAAATGGTTGTAAATGCTTCTCTGGGATCCCCTTTGTTCAGAAATAGCAGACATATATGGCTTTGGCGTTGCTTTTTGGTAGTTAGAAGGCCACTAAATGCAACTGCGCACAACACATAAATTATGCCCAGCAGTGAGGGGGTTAATTAGGTAGCTTGTAGGGAGCTTGCAGGGTTACTTTTAGCTTTAGTGTAGAGATCAGCTTCCCACCTGACACATCAGACCCCCTGATCCCTCCCAAAGAGCTCTTTTCCCTCCCCCACCCCACAATTGTCCCCGCCATCTTAAGTACTGACAGAAAGTCTGCCAGTACTAAAATAAAAGATATCTTTTTTATATATATATATTTGTTTAGCATATTTACATATGCTGCTGTGTAGGATCCCCCCCTTAGCCCCCAACCTCCCTGTTCCCTCCCAAAACAGCTTCCTAACCCTCCCCCTCTGCCTTATTGGGGGCCATATTGGGTACTGGCAGACAGTTTGCAAATAAAATGTTTTTTTTTTTCATTTTTATTTCATTTTTCTGTAGTGTAGCTTCCCCCCCCCCAAGACCAATCCCCCACCCACTCCCAGATCACTTAGATTTCCAAGTACTAAATATTTTGCACCCCTTTCTCCCACTTATAAAAACATTTTTCTGTAGTGTATCGGTTCCTTCCCGCTCCCTCTCCCTGCACATGCCCGCCCGCCTCCTACCGTGCACGCGTGCGCCCCGGCGATCCCGTCCCCCTCTCTGACAAGGACCGCATCGATGGCTGCCCACCCGCCTCCCACTTCAGCTCCCACCCAGCAACGAATGCGGCCATCGATACCCGGTGCAGAGAGGGCCACAGAGTAGCTCTCTCTGCACCGGAGGGGTAAAATTTGTTATTGCAGGATGCCTCGATATCGAGGCATCCTGCAATAACCAGAAAGCAGCTGGAAGCGATCAGGGTCGCTTACAGCTGCTTTCCAAACCGAGGACGTACGCATACGTCCTCAGGCGTTAACTGTATTTTTTCTGAGGACGTATGGCGTACGTCCTCGGTCATTAAGGGGTTAAAAAAAACTAGAAATTTGACTGTGAAATAATAGCAGTCAGTTTCCTTCACACGTGTGCGTTTCAGGGCCTGCCAGGGCACAGTGTCACACCAGTGCAACTCATATCTGGTGTAACAGTAGTGTACATTTAAAAAAAATACAATTTTGACTGTAATAGATTGAATAGCAGTTAGTTGTCTGCAAGCGTGTGTGTCAGGCTTACAGCGTCTACTCTGCCAACTTCTGCCAGTGCACAGTGCCACTCATATCTGTTGTCACAGTAGCTTGCACGCATAGTACCACTAATCGAAAAAAAAATGACAGGCAGAGGCAGGCCACCCTGCAGGGGCCGTTGTGGTCATGGTGCTGTGATTCCCTTTGGCCCTAGAATAATGCAGTGTGGTGCGTTAAACGGGGAGTTTGGTTTGTCACTGTGAAGCGGGCGTGACCCTTACACTATCTGATCGATACAACATCATACCTGATGTTTTAAAGCACGTTATTCCAAACAATTTAGGAATGTTAGGTGATTTATGCCCTTTATGGATTAAAACCAGACTCTGCATCAACTATGTAATTTTCCATGGGAGTTTTGCCATGGATCCCCCTCCGGCATGCTACAGTCACTATTGTGGCCAGAAAGAGTCCCTGTGGGTTTTAAAATTCGCCTGCCTATTGAAGTCTATGGTGGTTCGCCCGGTTCGCAAAATTTTAGGTTCGCGACATCACTACTCTTTAATTATACAACGATATATTGCTAGCGGTAGGCTGACCATATTTCCGCTTTAATAAGTGACACATATGATAAATACATCTGTCATTATTCTTATTCCAAAAAATTCTTTAAACAGCTGAAAAAACAACCTTGACATATGTATTTCTCATATGTCCCTTTTTAAAGCAGAAAGATGGACACTAGAGCTATAGGTAACATATAATGTCTAACCAATCCACATTTTCATAATGTATCTCGTAGCATTATTTCTCATTTAAAGGGACATGAAACACAATAATGTATTTTATCATTTAGGTATAACATACTATTTTAAACCAAATTGTAATTTTCTTAAATTCTAAAATTTGATTCAGTCTCTTTGTATAATTTTTTTAAGGAGCAGCAGTGCACTAATGGTTTCTAAATGAACACATAGGTGAACCAAAAACAATCGGTATATATATGTAGCCACCAATCAGCATTTAGAACATAGTTTTTTTTCTGCTCTGGAGATTACCTCGAAACACATTTTATCAAAAGATAACAATATAAAGAATCAAATTTAAATAATATCATTACATTTGAAAGGTAGTTAAAATCGCAATCTCGTACATAATCGTGTAACATAAAATGAGGGTTTCATGTCCATTTAAACCCTGCTGCTTCCTAAATAGTTCAGAATCCTCTGATTCTAATGAAATAAATCCTTATTATCAACAATGGATTATATTTCATATATCACAGTATTACGTTATCTAGCGTGACATTCATAGATAACAATTTGCTACATACTATTTTTTTAAAATATAAATGTTTCTTATTGACATGCAAAGCTGTAAAATGTATCCTTTGATTGGATGCCGTTTTTACGTGATCTCGGATGCGCCTTTGATTGGATGCCATTTTTACGCGATCTCGGATTCGCCATGTTGCTTAAGACATCGCCTGCAAAGCTGTAAAATGAGTCCTTTGATTGGATGCCATTTTACACGATCTCGGATGCGCCTTTGATTGGATGACTTTTTTTCACGATCTCGGATGCGCCATGTTGCTTTAGACGTCACCTGCAAAGCTGTAAAATGACTCCTTTGATTGGATGATGTTTTTACGCGATCTCGGATGGCCTTTGATTGGATGATGTTTTAACGCGATCTCGGATGCGCCATGTTGCTTAAGACGTCACCTGCAAAGCTGTAAAATGAGTCCTTTGATTGGATGCCATTTTTACGTGATCTCAGATGTGCCTTTGATTGGATGCCTTTTTTACGCGATCTCAAATGCGACATGTTGCTTGAGACGTCACATGCCAAGGTGTTAAATCCATCTGATTGGATTACAATATTTGATTTTCCACGTAACCCACATTTGCGAATGAGAACACAAGTTTAAAACCAGGACTTTCTTGGAATATGGATTGTGTCAATCATGTACATTGTTGAACCATAGCTGATAAAGAACACAAAAATATCTTTGGATGGCTGTCTCGTTGAAGAAACGAATGAAGGAAATATGTTTTTCATGCATAATATATTTTGAGGCAAGTGCAAATACATCAATATACTCCATCTTGTTTAATAAGTTTGTCAACAATATTTTCACTTTCCTAAATAATTACTGTGTTGTGTTGAATTTTCTCCATATATAGTTCCTGAAGATGCGCTTTTGTATTTGAATAAAATAATCAATATGCATTGACCTTTATCATATGATAAATATATGAGATGTCTACTTATTCTAGATGTTATGTCCTGATATTTTTTCTTAATGTAAATGCTCAGTATTGTGTGATGTATGGCTTCCACATTGTTGATCTCAAAATATAGTATTGTGATCATATATTTGTAATGTAACTATTAAAAGGACATGAAACCAAATTCTTTCTAAATGAAATGTCTTTCTTAAATAATTCAAACACTATAATGTAGCTTTAATAAAATAGACTTTATTTAACACGTCGATAGAAATATGGCACAGAGGCTTAGTATCCTATTCAAATATTTTCTTGTTTTAACAAGTACGTGTAGATATACCAATAAGCCCTAAGGATTAATATATGTTAGCATATGTTATTGTTTAAAGGGACAGTCAAGTTAAGCAAAACATTAATGATTTAAATATTAAAAAAATGCTATTTTTTTCAAAATTCTCTTAAACTCTTATCCCACATTTATCTTTGTTCTCTTGGTGTTCTTAGTTGAGAGCTAAACCTAGGAGGTTCATCTGCTCATTTCTTAGACCTTAAAGAGTGCATCTAATCTGAAGGCATTTTGACCACTAGAGGGCATTAGTTATTGTGTTTTATATAGAAAACATTGATCTCATGCAGAATAGTTACCCTGGATTGATCAGTGATTGGCTGAAATGCAGGTCTGTCAAAAGAACAGAAATAAGGGGTCATTTTGCTGAGGCATATATACAAGGTTAATCACAGAAGTAAAATGTATTTCTATAAGTCTTGTTATTCCAAACTTGATAATGCGTAATAAAGTGTTTTCTTTGTAACCAACAATAATTAATGTTATGACTGGCCCTTTAAGCTGTGTTGTTGGCATCCAAACAGTGATATGCCATTGTGTATAATTGTAATGGCCATTTTGTTAGAGATTAGGAGAACAGTTTGGCCATCACATCACAAAAACCAACCAATGTAATCAACAAGGATAGCATGTGATGATGTGGTCTCCAAACATTTGTAAAACACACTCTGCAAACAATCTGCCTTGATGGACCCGGTCCCATAGAAGCCTATTATATACATGTGCTCCTTAAGTGTAAGAAGACCACATCATCACATACCTATCCATTACACATTAAAAAAAAAAAAAAGGCGGAGCTAACTAGCAGAGTGAGCAGACGTGTCGGTTTGTAGCTCTGCTACCAATATAACATTTAAAGGCATTATTTAACTATATGCATCACCACTATAAAGAGTTAACCTATTTCTATAGTGCCCAGGAGGAAGTTTAATCTTGACCGATCCGTTTTCACTCAGATCATGAGTACCTTACTTTGCTTACGGATACTCATCAAACACCCTGCACCTGAGCCCTGTAGTCGACAGGCCGCTTCATTCCACAGCTACATCGGACCTCCAGCTGTTAGCCCTAGGGAGTGGAGGTGATAGAAAGCACTGCTAAGCCGGCTCACCCGACCGGAACTTCTCAGAGCAGAGGTACACTACGTGGCACATACTTTGCAGGCTGTTGCCGTTATCCCTGCTAGCCATCTAGACCCCAGCTGACTTAACTACCTACGATCCAATCGTCTTCAAAGCAGGGGGAACAAGACTCTTGATTTACCTCCGGGAGAGGTTTCTGCACATTTGGCGGGAACAGCCATTTCCCCAGCCTGTAGTAAGTGCACAGCACATCTGACACACGCCTCAAGCATTTCCTACCCTACACTTCTCTATACATCTGGGTCTCATAGTAGAGAGGGAGTAGGGAGATCACCTAAACCTTACCGATAACTTTCTATTATCATATTCCCTGTGATAAGGACACCACAGCCTATAATCACAGGAGATTTACTCTATACTTAACTTCTGCCTATTTCTACCCATACTGAAACAGTTGGAAATATATCTCCTAAATGCCACATTCAACTCCAGCCTTATAGACGCTCCTACTTGCCTCCTCTCCTCCCTTTCCTGCTGGCACATTTGCCTGTAGCTTGTTAATCAACTGAAGGGCATGTTTCTGCTAACGCTGTTACCTGACCTGTTTTATGGAAAATAAAAAATTATACCTTTTTCTACTGCGGCTCCGGACTTTCCTTTGAAACATTTGACTGTGGGTCATATCCCCTTCCCTTTCCCCACATTGCTCTGAGGGAGCATTTCCCCAGGTGAGGAGACTTGACTTGTTTATTTTATTTATTAGGCCCTATCACTGCCCTTCACTTTATCTGGTGCATTTTCAAAATCTGCATAGGTTGGAGCAGATGCCATAAATATTGAGCGCAAGGTACACCTTCCCCAATCAACCCACTCTACAATCTCTTGTTTGGCCTCCATACTCACACATTGCTACGAATGGCGCACTCCCAAAAGAAAAAGCAGAAACCGACAGGCAACACTAAAAGGACCCTTGCAGATCATTTCGGTAGTAAAATTCCGCCAGGCCAGGAGGATTCTGATGAAGAGTCCAGGGAATCGATATCTTCTTTCAAGAGTGCCCATAAAACAGATTATCACACTACATATAGGCCCATGTTTTCTAACTCCTCCACTATGGAGTCCATTAAAGCTCTTTCCGAAAAAATGGACATTCACCATGCCTCATTAAAGCAAGATCTTAAAACTTCTGTAACAGAACTTAAAAGGGACATGTCCTCTCTTGGTGAACGCACTGAGACAATTGAAAGAAAACATGAGGACCTTGCGATTGATCACGCAAACCTGCTTTCCTATACTCAATCTCTGGCCGAGATGATAGCGGATTTAGAGTCTAAACAGGCTGACCTTGAAGACAGATTACGCCGTAACAATATTAGAATTCGAGGAATTCCAGAGGAGGTGGGCACCACTGATCTCTCTGATTTCTTGCAAGGTCTGTTCAAGGAACTTATGGGATCTCTACAGGATCACGATCCGCTCATTGATAGGGCCCATAGAGCTCTTCATCCTAGGAACTCCAACTCAGATACCCCTAGAGATGTCATAGTGCACCTGCATTATTATATTTTCAAAGAGAAATTGCTAAGAGCGTCCTACCTAAATAAAAATCTGAAAGATCCCTATCAATCAATACAGATCTACCCTGATCTCTCCCCGCACACTCTTGCAAGGAGGCGCTCATTCCAGCAGTTCACACACTGTCTCCGAAGACATGGCATCAAGTACCACTGGGGATACCGGGTGAAGATTCTTTTTCAGCATGATGATCACTCCTACATCATTACCACACCAAAACAAGGGTTGAAACTACTTGAATCTAAGGGCATGCCATCTTCTGCTGAACAACATCCTAAACCTGTGGGAAGCACCAAAAAACTCAATTCTGCTGCTCCTAAGTGGCATCCTTTACCTTAAAGGTTTCGTCCAAGACCCAGGAGGAAAGATAGGCCAGAGGCTGGAGTTGATAACTGAACCTTTGTTCCTAGATCAGTCAGATACTTGAAACATGGATGACTCCAGTCTGTTCAACCAGAACTAATTCTATAAGGATTACCATCCACTTTTTGACCATGACATAGTGGATCTGTATTAAAACTATTGTTATATCCATCATCTCTGTACCCAATAAGTTTATATAATGTTGTTTTAACTGTTGATACTAGTTACTTGCTATGTTTGGTACATTTTCCTACTTGGAATTTAGGTTTGTATGCCATTTGACTGACTGAACCACTGTTTTGTTTTACCTATGCTACATGTCTATGGGGCTTCCAATTTACATTTTATTCCACTAGTAACTTGAATTATGTGCACACAGTTTATATATTAGTATTTTCCATATTGTTTTTGTGTAAGACAATATTGAATATGATACGAAAAAACTTTTATGGGCTATTGTCTCTTCTCAATGCTTGTTACAATTTCTGTATGTTATTTATGTAAACTGGCTTATTATTGTTACTGTATCTAACAACCTCAATAAAAAATGTATTCAATAAAAAATGTATTTAAAAAAAAAATAAAAAAAAAAAATATATATATATATATATATATATATATAAAATTACTTCCTCTTCCTTCCCCTCTTCCCACAAGACTGAGGCTCTGGGGGGGGGACAACTGCACTCCCGACGAGTGGTCATAGTAGATGTTTGGGGAAGAGGGGGAGGAGGAGTACAGTGAGTGGTTAAGGGATCACCTGGCTGAGGAGGAGATTGAGGCAGAGGAGGAGATTGAGGCAGAGTAGGAGATTGAGGCAGAGGAGAAGATGGAGATGGCCCAGGAGCAGATGGTGCATTATGAGCCTCCCAGAGGACCTGCAATATATCCTTAAGAGTATTCAACATCTCTCTTTGGTCTTCGCGAATATCATTTAGTACTTCCATCAGGTAGACTCTGCTTTCCGCCTGTTCCCTTTGGGAGGCACGCATCTCCTCGATGAAATCAGTCAAGATCTGCACCTCTGCTATCTCTGGGGTATGTTCTCCTGAGGAGCTGCTGCACAGCCGGCTGCTGGTGCACGGTGGGCTGCTGGTGTATGATGGGCTGCTGGTGGATGAGGGGCTGCTGCAGGGATCTCTTCTGTAGCGGGGTGCTTCTTCAGGGGATGAGGGTACAGGGATGTCTTCCATGTCTCGCCGAGGTGGCGAGTCATCTGCACCACTCTCATGCCTGGGTGAAGGAGAAGCCTGTGGGTGCTGTGTAGGGATGGGCGAATCTTTCGCAACATTCGAAAAACGGCACAAATTTTAACACATTCGTTCGTTCGAATCGAATTTCAAATGTTTACATAACATTCTAACATTCGATTTTCAAATGTTCGGTTTCGCATTTTACGATTACATTCGAAAATATTCTTTTCGAAAAATTCGAATTTAGATTGTAATAGTATTTCTAATGCTTTTTCTTTAAATGTAATATTCGAATTATGCAATATTCGAATTCGAAAAATTTGAATTTAGATTGTAATAGTATTTCTAATGCTTTTTCTTTAAATGTAATATTCAAATTATGCAATACGTGTATTCGAATTCGAAAAATTTGAATTTAGATTGTAATAGTATTTCTAATGCTTTTTCTTTAAATGTAATATTCGAATTATGCAATATTCGAATTAGAAACATTTGAATTTAGATTGTAATAGTATTTCTCATGCTTTTTCTTTAAATGTAATATTCTAATTATGCAATACGTGTATTCGAATTCGAAAAATTTGAATTTAGATTGTAATAGTATTTCTAATGCTTTTTCTTTAAATTTATTATTTGAATTATGCAATATTCGAATTCGAAAAATTTGAATTTATATTCGAATTCGAAAAATTCGAATTTATATGCTTGTAATAGTATTTTTAATGCTTTCTTTAAATGTAATATTCGAATTATGCAATATTCTATATGGAAACATTCGAAATGATATATTTGTATCTATTATGTATCAATTTACTAGATTCCCGCCCTACCACATGAACTATTGAACTCCTGAATAGTATTTGTTAGATAGAATATTAAATTCGAAATTTCGAATGTGGACATTCAATATAATTATAAACATTCGAATTCGAAAGGGACATTCGAAAACTGTAAATAACATTCGATTTTCGAATTTTTAAGAATATTCGTTCTTATTGACATTCGGATTTAGAATTCGAATTTCAGTAATAATATCCGTTCTACATTCAAAATTCGAAAATTTACACATTCGCCCATCCCTAGTGCTGTGCTGCCTCCTCCCCGGGCTCAGACTCTGTATATTGTAAAAAGAAAGAAATTGAGATATTAGCAGAGTTCCAAATAAAGATGTAAATGTTGTATTTGAAAGTGTATTAATGAGGCTGCCATAATTCTATTGTAAGCAAAAGCAATGAATATGATTTCAGCATTTGCAAACCCATGTTTCTGATATCTATATGGTCAATCTGAATATATATATGGTGTTTCTGATATCTATATGGTCAATCTGAATGTATGTTTGTGTTTGTCTTCAATCTGTTTAAATGCACACCTAATCTGTAGACTACATACTAATGTGATGGCTTTTCTGGAAATGCAACTTTCACAAGTTAATTATGAATGCGTTTACGTAATGTATAAAAAAGCGTAATTGCGTTAGGGATATCCTTAAATAATTTTTTCATGTGAATGGGTTATGAGGTGGATTTAAAGAGATTAGTAAATGAGCTTACCGGCAGATGAGAGGGGTAGGTACCCGGTATCAACTCCTCCAATACTGACTATGGCCACCTCGGAGATGTTGGGATGCAGGATTTCTTCCTAGCGGGAAAACTCAAAGATGATTTCAGGACCACCACCAGTCCCTGTTAGGTATTCCATCTCCCTTGTAAGCTTTCTTTTTGGTTCCGCTCTGCAGTTCCGGTAGCGATGCTGGATTTACTTCACATCCTTGTTATAAACCCCCACTGCATTAACGGCATCCCTGATCTCCAGCCATAGCTTCCTCTTATCCGAAGGGGTGGCCTTTTGTGCCTGCAGCCTCCTAGCCCTCTCCATATAAGCCTCTATAAGGGCCTCCTTCTCATCCATGGTATATCTCTCCTCCCTCTGCCTGGGCTTCCCATGCAATGTGAGCCTCTGTTCCCCGGACTGTGAAGCTCCCTGTCTACCCTGCACATGACTGGGCCCAGCCACTTGTTCATCTTCAACAATGTGGCTGGGTCCACCCACCCCTTCCTCTCCCCCTTCCTGTCCCGTTCCTCTCCCACTTCCTCTCCCGCTTCCTCTCCCCCTCCATCTCTCCTGCCTAAACTCCTGCCTAATCTCCTCTACGAGCTCATCCCTGAACTCAGCCCTAGCCTCCTGCCTAATGTGCTCTAATAGTTCTGGGCTAATCTGCTCCCTATCCCCCTCTCCTGACATTATCAAACAAAATGTGAAGGTGCACAAATGAAAGGGGGTAAAAATAATGAACTAAAATTAAAAAAAAAGTGCTGAAACTGTGAATGGGATATAAATAAAAGAGGGTAAGGGGTATTAAACAGACAAACATATATGTGGAAAAAGACGAAATTGAGGCTATGTAAACAATAAGTTTAATAAAACAAAAAGCTATGGGCTTAAAGGGAATGGGGTATGGGCTTAAAGGGAATGGGGTATAGGCTTAAAGGGAATGGGGTATGGGCATAAAAGGGAATGGGGTATGGAGTGTAGTATGAAAGGGAATGGGGTATGGAGTGTATGTAGTGTTAGTGATAATTGTATGTATGTATTGAATGTGTGTGCGTGTAAATGTGTTTATCTATTAAATGTATGAACAAAACACTCGCACACTCACCCAAACAAACTCTCGATCACTAACTCTCACTCTCACTAACACTAACTCTCACTAAGTCTCTCTACTCTCCAATCTCTCTAGTCTAAAATCTCACCAAACCCTCCAACGTCTAGACCTGCACCTAACTCGAAAATTCAATACAGTCAAAGAAGCCATGCTTAGAGCGTGCTTATATACCCTATGTAAATGTTTAATGATTTACCGGTTTTCAAAGTAAATAAGGTTCAGGTGTGCTTTCTTACGCCTAGATTTAGAGTTTTGTCGGTAACGACCCGCGTAGCTAACGCATGCTTTTTTTCCCCTGCACCTTTTAAATACCGCAGGTATTTAGAGTTCACATAATGGCAGGGTTTTCAGTGCGTTAGGCTCCAAAAAGGGAGCGTAGAGCATAATTTAACACCACTGCAACTCTAAATACCAGCGGTGCTTACGGACGCGGCCAGCTTAAAAAATGTGCTTGTGCACGATTCCCCAATAGGAAACAATGGGGCTGTTTGAGCTGAAAAAAAAAAAACACCTGCAAAAAAGCCGCGTTCAACTCTTAACGCAGTCCCATTATTTCCTATGGGGAAACACTTCCTACGTCTGCACCTAACACTCTAACATGTACCCCGAGCCTAAACACCCCTAACCTTACACTTAATAACCCCTAATCTGCTGCCCCCGCTATCGCTGACCCCTGCATATTATTTTTAACCCCTAATCTGCCGCTCCGTACACCCCGCCACCTACATTATCCCTATGTACCCCTAATCTGCTGCCCTAACATCGCCGACCCCTATATTATATTTATTAACCCCTAATCTGCCGCCCCCAACGTCGCCTCCACCTTACTACACTTATTAACCCCTAATCTGCCGACCGGACCTGAGCGCTACTATAATAAATGTATTAACCCCTAATCCGCCTCACTCCCGTCTCAATAACCCTATAATAAATAGTATTAACCCCTAATCTGCCCTCCCTAACATTGCCGACACCTAACTTCAAGTATTAACTCCTAATATGCCGACAGGAGCTCACCGCTACTCTAATAAATTTATTAACCCCTAAAGCTAAGTCTAACTTTAACCCTAACACCCCCCTAAATTAAATATAATTTAAATCTAACAAAATAAATTAACTCTTATTAAATAAATTATTCCTATTTAAAGCTAAATACTTACCTGTAAAATAAACCCTAATATAGCTACAATATAAATTATAATTATATTATAGCTATTTTAGGATTTATATTTATTTTACAGGCAACTTTGTATTTATTTTAACCAGGTACAATAGCTATTAAATAGTTAAGAACTATTTAATAGCTAAAATAGTTAAAATAATTCCAAAATTACCTGTAAAATAAATCCTAACCTAAGTTACAATTAAACCTAACACTACACTATCAATAAATAAATTAAATAAAATACCTACAATTACCTACAATTAAACCTAATACTACACTATCAATACATTAATTAAATACAATGCCTACAAATAACTACAATTAAATAAACTAACTAAAGTACAAAAAATAAAAAAGAACTAAGTTACAAAAAATAATAAAATATTTACAAACATTATAAAAATATTACAACAATTTTAAACTAATTACACCTACTCTAAGCCCCCTAATAAAATAACAAAGACCCCCAAAATAAAAAAATGCCCTACCCTATTCTAAATTTAAAAAGTTCAAAGCTCTTTTACCTTACCAGCCCTGAAAAGGGCCCTTTGCGGGGCATGCCCCAAAGAATTCAGCTCTTTTGCCTGTAAAAAAAACACATACAATACCCCCCCCCCAACATTACAACCCACCACCCACATACCCCTAATCTAACCCAAACCCCCCTTAAATAAACCTAACACTAAGCCCCTGAAGATCTTCCTACCTTATCTTCACCTCGCCGGGTATCACACCGATCCGTCCTGGCTCCAAAATCTTCATTCAACTCAAGCGGGGGCTGGCGATCCATAATCCTGTGGCTGAAGACCTCCAGCGCGGATCAATCTTATTCCTCCAACGTCCAACTGAAGAATGACGGTTCCTTTAAGGGACGTCATCCAAGATGGCGTCCCTCGAATTCCGATTGGCTGATAGGATTCTATCAGCCAATCGGAATTAAGGTAGGAAAATTCTGATTGTCTTCACCTCGCCGGGTATCACACCGATCCGTCCTGGCTCCAAAATCTTCATCCAACTCAAGCGGGGGCTGGCGATCCATAATCCTGTGGCTGAAGACCTCCAGTGCGGATCAATCTTCTTCCTCCGACGTCCAACTGAAGAATGACGGTTCCTTTAAGGGATGTCATCCAAGATGGCGTCCCTCGAATTCCGATTGGCTGATAGGATTCTATCAGCCAATCGGAATTAAGGTAGGAAAATTCTGATTGGCTGATGGAATCAGCCAATCAGATTCAAGTTCAATCCGATTGGCTGATCCGATCAGCCAATCAGATTGAGCTCGCATTCTATTGGCTGATCGGAACAGCGGTGTTTGGGTTAGATTAGGGGTATGTGGGTGGTGGGTTGTAATGTTGGGGGGGGGTATTGTATGTGGGTTTTTTTACAGGCAAAAGAGCTGAATTCTTTGGGGCATGCCCCGCAAAGGGCCCTTTTTAGGACTGGTAAGGTAAAAGAGCTTTGAACTTTTTTAATTTAGAATAGGGTAGGGCATTTTTTTATTTTGGGGGTCTTTGTTATTTTATTAGGGGGCTTAGAGTAGGTGTAATTAGTTTAAAATTGTTGTAATATTTTTCTAATGTTTTTAAATGTTTTATTATTTTTTGTAACTTAGTTCTTTTTTATTTTTTGTACTTTAGTTAGTTTATTTAATTGTAGTTATTTGTAGGCATTGTATTTAATTAACGTATTGATAGTGTCGTGTTAGGTTTAATTATAGGTAATTGGAGGTATTTTATTTAATTTATTTATTGATAGTGTAGTGTAGTTTATGGGTGTTAGTATACTTTAGAGCACAGTAGTTAGGAGCTTTATAAACCGGCGTTAGCCCAAAAAGCTCTTAACTACTGACTTTTTTCTGCGGCTGGAGTTTTGTCGTTAGATTTCTAACGCTCACTTCAGCCACGACTCTAAATACCGGCGTTAGGAAGATCCCATTGAAAAGATAGGATACGCAATTGACGTAAGGGGATCTGCGGTATGGAAAAGTCGCGGCTGGAAAGTGAGCGTTAGACCCTTTAATGACTGACTCTAAATACTGGCGGTAGCCCAAAACCAGCGTTAGGAGCCTCTAACGCTGGTTTTGACGGCTACCGCCCAACTCTAAATCTAGGCCTTAGTAATTAGTATGTGTGCAATGTGTATTAGTTGTTTGAATTTGCGCATGCTCATATTGATTTAGTATTTGTGTATTGTGTATAATGCGATGATGTCATAGTGATTGTTTTGCATAACATTGTCCAAAAGTAGTATCTGTAAATGTAAATTGTGATTTGTCATGGTCTCGTATTTTTCAAGTGGTGTAAATGTTTATTTGTACTAATGTTCCGTAATCGTTAAAGCAAATGTTTTGTTTGTGTATCAGTGTGCAATTCTTTTCTCATGTTGTTTTGTTCCATGTTGCAAGATCTGAAGTTATTTATGTATTCCTCGTTTCGTGTAAAAGTTGTGCATTATTTTTTTTTTCCGATTGTGAATGTGTAATGCGTATGTGCTATTTTGCGTGAGCGATTGTTGTTTGTACATTTGATGTGTGTTTTTGTTGTGCATTATGTGGTATACGTAATATTACAGAGCAGTGTGTATTTCTCGCAAGATCAAGTGTTAGATGAAAAATCCATGCTTCTTTCATTTATCATTGATCTCTAAGGGAGAATGTTTAACGCACCCGTAATTACGCTTATTAAATAAACGCGGTAGTCGTGTTACTGCGACACGTTACAAGGTTGTTTTCAGACTCGTAATACCTATGTTATAAAAAGATACGCAATGGAAATAACATATAAGTGATTAGCAAGAAGCCATAACGCAAAACTCGTAATCTGGCCGTTTGTAATTTTTATAGTAGTGTTAGGATTGTTTTAATGTGTATTTTAGTTTGTAGTTAGTTTAATTTTAGTTTAATTTAGTATATTTCGTTGTGGGGGGCTTGTGGTTTAGGGATTACTAGGCGAGGGGTGGAATAGGGGTTAATAACTTTATTATAGTGGGGGCGATGTGGGTGGATGGCAGATTAGGGGTTAATAATATTTAAATAGTGTTTGTGATGCGGGAGGGCAGGTTTAGGGATTAATAACTTTATTATAGTGGTGACAATGCTGGGGAGCAGCGGAATAGCGGTTAATAAATGTTATTAGTGGCGACGATGTTGAGAGCGGCAGATTAGGGGTTAATAACTTTAATATAATATTTGCGATGCGGGAGGGCCTCAGTTTAGGGGTTAATAGGTAGTTTATGGGTGTTTAGTGTACTTTGTAACAGTTTAGTTATGAGTTTTATGTAACAGTTTTGTTGCATAAAACTCATAACTACTGCTCTCAGATGGTGATACGGATCTTGTTTTTATAGGGTGTAACACAAGCTTTTTAGCCTCACTGCAAAACTTGTAATGGCAGCACTGAAGTTGCGTTACAGGCTAAAAGGCTTGCATTACAGCTATACCAAAACAGACTTGTAATGGCTGCGTTGCTGTTTTAACGCTGAAATGACGCACAACTCGTAATCTACCAGTAAGTTACTAAAAATAATAATAAATAAAAATAATACTACTAAAACTAATAATAATTGTCTCTAACCAACAGTATGAAAATCACAAACAAAATAATTACAAATGAAGAAAAAAAGCCAAATATCAAACAATTAGCACCAAAGAAAACTCAAATGTTACCATATATGTATAAGAATAGAAACGTTCAAGTCAAAGACACTTTTATACCCCTTTAAGTGCAAAGGATTACACGTTGTAATCTTAGGGCTTTCCCGCACTGATCTGTGTCCTGGGGACTCCTACACCCCAGATAGGAAAGGAAACTGCAGTTTCCTTCTTGACTGTCTATGGGAGAGACACCTGTTACCTCACCATGTGGAGGCATCTTATTTTCAAAGGCAACCAGGAACTCCAGTGCACCAGCACTGAAGCTTCAACCTTGCTTAAGTAGCCTACTCCAGTCCTGCTAAAATACTGGGCCCCTAACTATCTAAATCCCTGTAACACTTAAGGGTGACCATAAATAAACCTTTAAACGCAACTTTCTATAACACCCCGTGGACTCCATTTACACTTAAAGGACCACCAACCAGCATCTTATGAACTTTGCTCCATCTGACTGTTAGATCCTTCCAAAAAACCCCATAAAGGTATTTCTTGCATTAATCCATATCCTAGTAGGGGAAAACAGCATTAGTCATACTGGGCTAGATTCATAGATGCATGTTGCTTGTTATTCTGCTGTGGCAACTTGTTGTATAGGCAAAATCATGTTCCAAATTCACTGAAACTCATTTCACCTATCATTTTTTGTACCTGCTATTAATACACATAGGGCTAGATTATAAGATTTTCGCTAATATTAGCTCAGGATGTGATAGCAATATCTGCATCATCTAGAGTGCATATTGCAAGATAAAAGTAAAGGTCTGCACTCAAGCACAAACAAATTTGTGCTCAATGGATTAGCATGCCTGTAGACCTAGCGTAAAGTGTAAGGGTTAAAACAAAAATGTTCACCAAACATAAAAAAACACATTAAAATATAGCTATACACATGTACACTTTGTGACAACAATCTTTCATATAAATATTAACCATTTTTTTACTAGCATTATACAGGATAAGGTATATGGCAAGATATTTGACTGGGAAGGGCTATATATATATATTATATATAAATATGTGTATATGTATATATATATATATATATATATATATATATATATGTATATAGATAGATAGATAGATAGATAGATAGATGTGTATACATGTGCATTTATATGTTTATATGTGAAATTATGTATATACAAACATATATACACATATTTACACATGCATATACATATATACACATACTGTATATATACACTTTTTAACCCTTTCCAGTTAAATACATACATTGAAACATGAAATATCATTTTTATACAATTTTAAGAATCTTTAATGTGTTTTGATTATAAATACGTTACGTTCCAATGTTCCAAATATTACTGTATAGTTATTGATACCTGTATATATTCATATAGATAAATATGTATAAATATATATGTTACAAGATTCCACAAACTATAAGTATTTTTTTTATAGAAACAAATTTCAGTTTCAGTCTACTTTCCTTTAACCCTTTCATGACAGGCAATTGTCCAAGTTCTGAACGTAAACAAAACCTTGAATTTCAGCTATATGTCTTTTCAACCATAATTTACCCCTTTCTCATGAAGTGCACCAACACTAATTATATATTGTTTTTTAGAGGACAGATAGGGCTTTTTTGTCATCAAATATGTATTTCTTAACTATAATTTTATATGAAAAAATTCCAAGTAAGTGTGAGAAATTAAGAAATTTTAAGTTTTCAAAATTATTTTATTGTGAATATCATCATCCTGATATATATTACTGCAATAAAACACCTGTACTTATGTTCAACCATGTCCCATGAGTTTAACGATACCCCCCCATGTACAGGTTTTCTGAGATTTCTGGAATTTGCAAAGCCCAACATAGGGCCTACCCATTTACGTAGAAATATGGCACATTCATTTTCTGGGTTTAAGTTGCCTTTCATACATTATAGCAGCCCAGGAATGAAAATTACCCGAACATGGCATACCATTTACAAAAGTAGCCACTGCTGGGTATTCTAAAAGGGCCATGTCACGTCTTTTTGTGAAGCCCCTTAGTCACAACACCTGGCCAAATGTACTGGTAATTTTTATTGTATGCGTTTTTTACACAAACACTGCATTTTGGCTGCTTCTGTCATCAACGTTTTATGTTTTGCTGCTATAAAACACACATATTTGTTTTTGTCAATGTCCTACGAGTACAACAGTACCCCCCATGTACAGGTTTTATGGGGTTTACAGAATTTACAGGGCCAAATATAGGGTCTGCCCATTTACATGGAAATTTGGCACATTCATTTTCTGGGCTTATGTCCTCTTTGAGAAATTATAGCAGCCCAGGAATGAAAATAACCCCATCATGGCATACCATTTGCCAAAGTAGACACCCCAGGGTATTCCAAAAGGGCCATGTCATGTCTTTTTGTGAAGCCCCATAGTCATAACATCTGGCCAAATGTAGTGCTCATATTTTTTGTATGCGTTTTTTGCACAAACACTGCACTTTGGCTGTTTCGGTTATTAACCTTTTATGTTTTACTGTTATAATACACAGACTATGTTTAGTCTTAAGCCCCTTTTTAAGAAAGGTCTTGCGGACCTGATCCGACACTGCGGATCAGGTCCACAAGACCTCGCTGAATGTGGAGAGCAATACGCTCTCCGTATTCAGCATTGCACCAGCAGCTCACAAGAGCTGCTGGTGCAGCGCCGCCCCCTGCAGACTCGCGGCCAATCAGGGAGGTGTCAATCAACCCGATCATACTCGATCGGGTTGATTTCTGATGATGTCTGTCCGCCTGCTCAGAGCAGGCGGACAGGTTATGGAGCAGCGGTCTTTGTGACTGCTGATTCATAACTGCTGTTTCTGGCGAGTCTGAAGACTCGCCAGAAACACTGACCATCAAGCTCCTTTCGGAGCTTGATAGATAAGCCCCTTTGTTTGTAGCCACTTAGTCACAACATCTGGCCAAATGTAATGTTCATATTTTAGTTTTAGTTTATCACAAAAACACTGCCTTTTTGCTGTTTATATCATCCTTCTATGTTTTAATGCTATAATACACCCATCTTTGTGTTCAGCAATGTCCCATGAGTACAACAATACCCCCTATGCACAGGTTTTATGTGGTTTCAGGAAGTTACAACGCCCAGTATAGGGCTTGCCAATTTGCATGGAAATTTGGCACATTGATTTTCTGGACCTATGTTGCCTTTGAGACAGTATGGTAGCCCAGGAATGAAAATTACCATATCATGGCATGCCATTTGCAAAAGCAGACAACCCAGGGTATTGAAAAAGGACTATGTTTAGTTTTTTTTGTAGCCACTTAGTCACAAAACTTGGTCAAATTTAGTGGTCATATATTTGTATTTGCTCTTTTCACACAAACACTGCCTTTTTTCTATTTGGTTCATTATCCTTATATGTTTTACAGCTATAATACACCCATATTTGTGATCAGTGGTGTCCCATGAGTACAATAATACCCCCCATGCACAGGTTTTATGGGGTTTCAGGAAGTTACAAGGCCCAATATAGGGTCTGCCCATTTACATGGAAATTTGGCACATTGATTTTCTGGACCTATGTTGCGTTTGAGACAGTATGGCAGCCTAGGAATGAAAATTACCCCCTCATGACATACCATTTGCAAAAGTGGATAACTAAGGATATTCTAAAATGAGTATTTTAGTTGTTTTGTATAACTTAGAGTTGATGGGCTTAACATATAATGGGGCAGGACAAGGTTAGGGGATTTTATGAAGTTAGGAATACAGAATAATAAAATAAAATAAATTAGGAACACATACAGGTTGCTTTCAAATTAAAAGTTTAACTCTGTGTGATATATTCAAAAGCAATTAGTGATACAGAGGCCAGGTAGAGAGGGGCAGTCAGGGCAATGGTAACTAGAATCCTTCCTCACTCCTTTTTTAAAGCAGACTCTGCATCTTTTCTGGGTTTTTTTTTTTGCTGGCAGTGGGGGGGATCCTAGAGGGAAAATGCCTGCTGCAGAGTAGCTCGACATGTTCAGATTGAACAGTGGAAGGATTAGGGGTCTGGTTAAACAAAATATTAGATGTTACTTTTAACACAAATTCCAAAAAAGTATAAGGTTTCCCTGTGCCTGATTTTTTGTAGAGCACATATGCATTATATACTGCGATCTGCATAATATAAAAGGCTACTTTTTTGTACCAAGTTTTTGTTTTTCTTTGAATTAGATATGAATGCAGCCCCCGGTCAGCTAAATCTACCCCCCCCATGTTTTTTTTGTACTCCACAACGCACTTTGGTTTTAGGATCTGTGCAGATCTTCCCTTCACAGACACTGGCACTGTAGCTTCATTGTGCATTGTGGAGAGCATGTACACATATTTTTTATCATTGTACCGAAGGGCCTGTAGCTCATTGTGACGTCATTGTGCCCCTACATTTTTTTCCATATGTCACCTTCTGGGGGAAACCTGTGCGATTTTTTTCTCGTTGTGCCACAGGCCACGGTTTCAAAATAAAATACAAATGTTAATAGCTCTGTGCTCGTGTAAAAATTATCGAGCCACAAATGGTACCCTTTATTTAGCAGGAGTAGTAGGAGATCCCACACATTTTTCCCACTTTTGCCAACTGAATCTGGGCAGCCAGGTGGATCCAAGTGGCTATCTTTACCCTGGTAGATGCGAAATGCCCAGGTATACCCAGTACTGCATTCACAAAGTTTATAAAATTTTACACCATAGCGGGACCTCTTTGATGGTATATATTGGTTGAAAAGCAATCTCCCCTTAAATTTCATGAGGGACTCTTCAATGCAAATGTCCTGCTCAGGGATGTAAACGTCTTTAATTTTTTGGGACAGGTGACTTATCAGGGGCCTTAGTTTATATAACCTGTCATGCAGGGGGTCATTTCTAGGGGGGCACTGGGTATTATCATTAAAATGGAGAAAACGCAGAAACTGCTCACATCTGTCCCTCTTTATAACCCCTGGAAAAAGAGGGGTAGTCAGGATGGGGTTCTGGCTCCAGTATGATCGTATGCTGGGTTTCTTCACAATCCCCATTATTAATGTCAGGGCCCAAAACTTTTTAATCTCCGGTATGTCAGTGGGGTGCCAGGTATTTTTTCTGACATACAGAGATTGGGGATTTTTAGACAGATACTGGCTGGCATATAAATTTGTTTGAGCAACTGTATGCTCAAATGTGGTATCTGTCAGAATCAGGGATATATAGTTTATTGGCTCACATACTGGATTATCACTTGTGATGCTAGGAATCTCTGTAAACTCTGGCATTTCTGGGGCAGTAAAATTTGGGGGTAGCCAATTGTGAGACACATCCTTTTAGGTGGTGGGCAGGGAGCACCAGCATTAGATGTATCACTCAGGGGCTCTATATCTGATGCCTTAAGGGTTGCGCTGTCAGACAGAGCAGAGAGGGTTTCACACCCTGAATCTTCAGCAAGAATGGCATAAGCTTCTTCTGCTGAATAGTGTGCCATAAGGGATTTTTTCAATACAAATTCCCACTTCACCACCACCAATTCCCACTTCACCTCCCCCCAAATCCCCCTAAACCACCCCAATTACCATTCCCACCCACCCTATGCCCTCAGATTTTTTTATTTTTTATGATTTTTATATTTTTTATTTTTATTTTTTTGTAAACTAAAAAAAAAGAAAAGCACTGGGAAGGGTAGTGATTGGGAACAGCAGGGAAGGGATTAACAATAACTAAAGATCCCCACAAATAAACTTTTGGGCACTCATCAAAGCCCTGACAGGCTGATTACTATTAGGCTGATCACAGTAGCAGCTCAGTGATCAGCAGCAAATATATATATATATATATATATATATATATATATATATATATATATATATATATATATATATATATATATATATACAGGGAGTGCAGAATTATTAGGCAAGTTGTATTTTTGAGGATTAATTTTATTATTGAACAACAACCATGTTCTCAATGAACCCAAAAAACTCATTATTATCAAAGCTGAATAGTTTTGGAAGTAGTTTTTAGTTTGTTTTTAGTTATAGCTGTTTTAGGGGGATATCTGTGTGTGCAGGTGACTATTACTGTGCATAATTATTAGGCAACTTAACAAAAAACAAATATATACCCATTTCAATTATTTATTTTTACCAGTGAAACCAATATAACATCTCAACATTCACAAATATACATTTCTAACATTCAAAAACAAAACAAAAACAAATCAGTGACCAATATAGCCACCTTTCTTTGCAAGGACACTCAAAAGCCTGCCATCCATGGATTCTGTCAGTGTTTTGATCTGTTCACCATCAACATTGCGTGCAGCAGCAACCACAGCCTCCCAGACACTGTTCAGAGAGGTGTACTGTTTTCCCTCCTTGTAAATCTCACATTTGATGATGGACCACAGGTTCTCAATGGGGTTCAGATCAGGTGAACAAGGAGGCCATGTCATTAGATTTTCTTCTTTTATACCCTTTCTTGCCAGCCACGCTGTGGAGAACTTGGACGCGTGTGATGGAGCATTGTCCTGCATGAAAATCATATTTTTCTTGAAGGATGCAGACTTCTTCCTGTACCACTGCTTGAAGAAGGTGTCTTCCAGAAACTGGCAGTAGGACTGGGAGTTGAGCTTGACTCCATCCTCAACCCGAAAAGGCCCCACAAGCTCATCTTTGATGATACCAGCCCAAACCAGTACTCCACCTCCACCTTGCTGGCGTCTGAGTCGGACTGGAGCTCTCTGCCCTTTACCAATCCAGCCACGGGCCCATCCATCTGGCCCATCAAGACTCACTCTCATTTCATCAGTCCATAAAACCTTAGAAAAATCAGTCTTGAGATATTTCTTGGCCCAGTCTTGACGTTTCAGCTTGTGTGTCTTGTTCAGTGGTGGTCGTCTTTCAGCCTTTCTTACCTTGGCCATGTCTCTGAGTATTGCACACCTTGTGCTTTTGGGCACTCCAGTGATGTTGCAGCTCTGAAATATGGCCAAACTGGTGGCAAGTGGCATCTTGGCAGCTGCACGCTTGACTTTTCTCAGTTCATTGGCAGTTATTTTGTGCCTTGGTTTTTCCACACGCTTCTTGCGACCCTGTTGACTATTTTGAATGAAACGCTTGATTGATCGATGATCACGCTTCAGAAGCTTTGCAATTTTAATAGTGTTGCATCCCTCTGCAAGATATCTCACTATTTTTTACTTTTCTGAGCCTGTCAAGTCATTTGCCTAATAATTCTGCACTCCCTGTATATATTTGTAACCCCCACAAATAAACCCAAAACGCCTTTGATCACCAATGATTAAAGCCCTAACAGGCTAGCCAAAGTTATATTAGGCTGATTACTGTGATATTAGGCTGATCACAGTAGCAGCTCAGTGATCAGCAGCAAAAAAAAAATATATATATATATATATATATATATATATATATATATTTGTAACCCCCACAAATAAACCCAAAATGCTTTTGATCAGCAATGATTAAAGCCCTAACAGGCTAACCAAATTTATATTAGGCTGATCACAGTAGCAGCTCCGTGATCAGCAGCAAAAAAATATATCTTTATTTTGTATTTATATATTGTTTCCCTCTCTAGCTTTCTACAGCACCACAAACGCTAAACTGTCTTCCTCTCTCTCTCTCAGATCGCACTTAGGGAAGAGAGGAAGTGGATATACTTGTAACAGCCAATGATTCCACTCATTGGCTGTTACAGTGTTACAGGGGACAATCGTTACACCCCCTCTATGCTGATTGGATCCTGGGGGAGTGCCTGAGGTGTTAGGCACATCCCCCAACCGGATTCATAACAAAAAAATAACGTAGGGGACACAGGAGCTACAAACTGTTATGACGTTCTATTCTGTCATAACGGCTCTAAAGCCCAGTGTTATTATAACGGAATAGAACGGCATAACGGCGTTAAAAGGTTAAAATAAGACCTTTATTGTAACATCTGGGTCATCGGATTGCAAATGACAACTTTTTGGGCCTTCTATGGATCCTTAATCATGTCTGATTTTGTATACATACAGTAGATCTCTGGCTTTTATACCCTTACAGGCAACATCCTATAATACAATATTGCCATCCTGTTATATCAATATTGTCAGTTTTCTTTTTAAACAGAGCTCTTCATTGAAATTTATGGGAGAAGACGTTAACATGGTCGTGATATCTAAAGTCCCACATTGGACGTTTGTTCGTGTGCTAACTTTTTACTTTCAACTTGTAATACGCACACTAACTCTGCCATTAGTGAGTGAGTGAAAGCAAAAGTTAAAGCATGGGTTGTAATCTAACCCATAGTTTTGTCAAAGTACCCATTACACTTTAGAAGCACATTTGCAAAATGGGATCTGTAAATGTAAATATCAAGTTTTATTTTTTTTGTATGTTTTAAAAAGATTTTCCTTTTGTTTGGTGTTTGTGTTTTTTTGTTTTTGTTTTAGTTTATTTTAGTTTTAGTTTGACAGTGGAAGTTGTTTTATGCCATTGGAAGGTAACAGTTGTGAGATAGAAGTTCATCCATTTAATTCAATAGAGCTGACCTTGTTACTTGATTTTCTGACAAAGGGGTGGTTGCAAAGCTCTTTGAATATCAAAACATTTTTCAGCACCAATGTTGCACAAAGATTTTTCAGCAACATATTTGTTGTACCTGGGCAACTGACTGCTTAATTTGCCTTTTATTTCATTATTTTCTCCTTTAGATTGTAAACCTAAGAACCCTCTTCTATTGCTTTGTTTTGTTTATTGCATAGTGCATGCCTCTTGTATCTAATATAATCCTGTATAGCACAGTGTGATATATTGGCACTTTACAGCAACAAAAAAATAATTATGATCAACAAAACATTAACACAAATCTAAATCTATGGGGCTTATGGAAATTAATAACCCAAAAAGCAGTGAGCCAATTTACTTTGCATTTCCAGCCCAATATAAACTACCAAATTTAGTAAATTTACTACATCCATTCAAAAATATATAATCATTTAAAATAAAATGTAACTCTGAATGTATTCATCTATACTATTATACTATTATACAATGACATTGTTCTACTATTTTGTTTTTCTTTATAACAGGCATTTTGAATTTTATAATGTGCAAGATTTTGAATTATATATATTCATTGTCATGTTATGATGAAGCTCATTTTACTATAATAACATCAGAGCATGCTCCAACAATATATATTTATTGCAAACACAATATAGCTCTTGTTTGTGCAAGCTGAATTAATATACATCTGTAGCATTTTACTGCCAACAAATCATAAAAATTATATAGAAACTCAATTTCCTGTATATTTCCCAACTGTGCTATTCCACAGGCTCAGTACTGCTATGTCATCAACTAGTTTACCTTAAAAGAATACTGGTGTGCATATTTCAGTATGATATTAATAAAAAAATAGTACATAAAAAATTATCTCTGAACTAACATATACATAATACTTTAAAGGTACACTAAATAGCTGGATAAAAATGGTCTAGAAGTGAAACAGTAAAATGCTCATCTATAAATGATAATGTCCACCGAGAGTCCCTCTCATCTCCACAACACCATATCTCCAGACTTCTGCAGTGTTCCGGCTTGATGAGAGTTCCTGTCATAGTGTGCCGTTAAAATTTTGAAGTATCCTAATGCCAGAAAAAAAACATATGTATTTTGTCTTCTTCTATACAAACTTTTTCAAAGGAATAAAATCAGAGATTTAGGGGCTCGATCACAAATGCGGCGTCGGCCGCAAAAGACGGCGTTGGCTAATTTTAGATGGATGTAGCGATCACAAAAACGGTGCCACATACAAATGAGGTGAGTATATTTTACACGTCGGTCGCTGTTTTTACTCCCATAAACTAACATAGAACTGGCTTTGCAAGTTTGTATCACATATTCAGCACAAGGAATTACGTAGCAAAATGGAGATATTTTACTGCATATTCAACTAGCCACACATAGGCAGGCCCTGCAAGCCTTGCGCTGAGTATATAAGCACAGTAACTCTGTGGAAGTATTAACAAACACCTAACGCAAGGGCAATATCTACCTCTAAACTGCCATCCCCCCACCGCAAAAACTAATAAATGTATTAACCTCTAATCCACCAACCCACAAAATGCAAAGTATCTAATTACGCTATTAACCCCTAATCCGCCAAACCCCCACAAAGCAATCTACCTATTAACACTATTAACCCCTAATCCGCCAACCCCCCACAACGCAATCTACCTATTAAAACTATTAACCCCTAATCCACAAAAAACCCACAACGCAATCTACCTATTAACATTATTAACCCCTAATCCACCAACCCCCCACATCGCAAATTACCTAGTAGAACTATTAACCCCTAATCCATCAACCCCCCACAACGCAATCTACCTAATTAGCCTATTAACCCCTAAACCCCCATCCCCCTACAATGCAAAGTATTAATCTAATCACTAAATCCCCTAATCTAACACCCCCTAAATTAACCCCAATTAACTACAATTACATAAAATAAAAAAGACTAACTTTAAAAATTAATAAAAATTACCAACAAAATAAAAATCCTATCTTTACATAAAAAACTAAGTTAAAATAATAAAAAAATCTAAAATGAAATTAAAATAAAAAATCTAATAAAATCTAAGATTACAGAAAAAAAACAGTTATCCAAAATAAAAAAAAATTAAACCTAATCTAATACCTCTATAAAAACAAAAAAACCCACCCCAAAATAAAAACACCCCCTAATCTAACGCTAAACTACCAATAGCGCTTAAAAGGGCCTTTTGTAGGGCATTGCCCTGAAAAAAATCAGCTCTTTTACATAAAAAAATACAAATTAACCCCTAACAGTAAAACCCCCCAACCACCCAACCCCCCAAAATAAAAAGACCTAACTCTAAAAAAAATCTAATCTACCCTTTGCTCCTAAAGGGGCATTTGTATGGGCATTGCCCTTAAAAGGGCAATCAGCTCTTTTGCTGCCCATTAAAAAATAAAAAAGCCATAATCTAGATTAGATTAGGCCTTTTTTTTTTTTTTTTTTTTAATGGGCAGCAAAAGGCAATGCAAATACAAATGCTCATTTAGGGGTATAGATTTATAAAAAAATATTTTGGATAATTTTGTTTATTTTGTTCTGTAATCTTAGATTTTTTTATTTTTTGTTATATTAGATTTTTTATTTTAATTGAATCAGTTTTTTATGTATAGATAGGATTTTTTTTTTTGGTAATTGTTATTAATTTTTAAACTTAGTCTTTTTTATTTTATGTAATTGTAATTAAGTGGGGTTAATTTAGGGGGTGTTAGGTTAGGGGGCTTAGTGATAAGATTAATACTTTGCGTTGTGGGGGGGGGTAGCGGTTCAGGGGTTAATAGGTTAATTAGATTGATTGTGTTGTGGGGGGGTTGGCAAATTAGGGGTTAACAAGTTTTAATAGGTAGTCTGCATTGTGGGGAGATGGTGGTTAAGGGGTTAATACATTTATTAGGTAGTTTGCAATGTGGGGGGGGTGGATTAGGGGTTAATACATTTATTAGGTACTTTGCGATGTGGGGGTTGGCGGATTAGGGGTTAATAGTTTAAATAGGTAGATTTCTTTGTGGGGGATGGCGGTTTAGAGGTTAATACATTTTATTATTAGTTGTGATGTGGGGGGATGGCGGATATAGGAGTTTTGACGTGTCGGCTTCATTTTTGGGAGACGGGTTAGACTTTTACAGGCGATTAAACTATTTTTTTTTCTTAGGCGCCGGCAGTTCATAATCTACAGTACGTCACTAGCGACTCCAGAAAGGTCTATTTCCACACATTTCTGAACGTCGCCGGTTTATCCGACTTACGGCAGTATATGATCTGCCGGCACTGCATATGTGATTCACCCGATGAGCAAGGTGAACTTACGGACGGCATGGGTTTCAGCAGTTGCGCTGAAACCTACACTGTATATATAATCTTGCCCCTTAATGCATTTAATAAAGTGCCGTAACTCTAGAGCACCTAACATGTTAATTTAAAACATGACTAAACAAATATTGTTGCATATTTTGCTTGATGCCCTCTTTCTGAGACATGGTAGGAGCTTAGACTCATGAAGTAACCATTCATTTAATTGAAAAAAAAAGTTTATCTTCTATTTCTGAAACAAAGAAACAAAACAATAATTCAAATGTACATGGATGTCAAAATAAAATAATTATTAAAGTTTCGTGATTGACTTGCAAATGATTTTCTTAAACTTTCTATTTTAATTATTTATTTTTTTTAAATTAACTTATTTCTCTTGGTATTGTTAGCTATTTCCATGTAAGCAAACAGTGGTAGTCTCAGAAGCATGCAGGTGTTTGCAGCAATGGTTTTAAAAAGCTTTTTAATAGATGTGTTTAAGACACATGCACAACATGTTCTTATGGAGTTTCATCAAAGGAAAAATGTGATGAAAGAAAAATTGAAAGTTACAAAAAGCAGTAAGGCATATGTTTTTTTTAATGTACTGTCTAAAGCACAAAAAAATATTTTGACTTCAGTCTATAAAAAAATTCCTGTACTTTTCTTCTGCAAACTGACTCTGTAGGGGATTTTAGTGGTATATTGTTTGAGGGTTGCACAGTTGTGTGAAAAGCTGTCACCTCCCTCAAACACTTTCAAAAGCAAAATCAATAGCACAGCAGAAGTGAGTTTTCCTCTATCTCACCTAACCAGCATTAGAGAGTGGCAGGGCAGTGAATCCTGGGTAATGTCTTGTAAGGTCCCTGAATATATTCAGAAGACAGAACCATAAAAGAGATATCGTGACCAAAGAAGCAAATCAGAATTTAGTAACACAGACCACAATGGATTCCAAATGATCATACAGTCAAATAGATTCCGCTAGTTAAATCCCTATCATATACCAAAAATGCAATTTGCTATGTCAAATCAGTACAGCTTTAAAAATCATCGGAAATGCTACATTGAATTCAATATTTTAGGTCATTGTTATACCATGAACTTAAACTCATAAAAACATTTTTTTATTAAAAAATAAATAACAATAATAAACATGTGTAAACCTCCAAACACTTCATTGTGATCATGAATGAGCATTTAAATGGCTGTATTTATATTTGTGTAGAAGCTGTGTAATTTAAAAGTGTAATTCAAATTCTATAAAATTATTAATTACACATTGTCATAAAGTGAAGAAAACAAAATCTATATTTAAGCATATAAAGTAGCCAATAATAATAATATTCGGACTTATTTTACTTTTGTTTTGGCTTCATATATTTTGCTTTTGTAAAGATATCTAAAAATCCTTGCAATATAAAAATGATGCTGATCCAGTTATTTTCCAAATTAATTGATGTTCATTTCACCTATGTTTTCTGTGTCTGCTATTAACATATATAGGGCTAGAATACAAGTGGTGCGCTAATGTTAACATGGGATGCAATAACAATATCACAACCGCGCTAACTAGAGCGCATATTGCAAGTTGAAATTCAAGGCTGTGCTCAAGCACAAACAAAATTTGCACACCGGCTCCAGAATTGGTTGCACGTGCTAAATGTTTGTTTGCATTTGCATCAGTAGAGCTGCTGTACTGTGAGACTTACCGCATTGACCTGTGTAAATCCTGCATCGCTTGTTTTATAATTTTTTTTATTAATTTTATAAATAAATTTTATAAATTGAAGATCCAGTGGCTGATTTGTCTTTTACCACAGAAGAAATATATCCTCACATGCTGATTACCCTGAGAGCCTAGACATAGCTCTCTTTTACATGAAGAACGTCCAATCATTGTCAAAATAACACCTGAACATGACAGAACTTCACCATATACTTCTTTCTAATGTATTTGAGGTTTCCCTTATTCATCAAGACACCTTCCCTATTGGGACTATATCCTTTTAATTTAAGTTTGACTTTGGAGCACAGCGTTTTGTTACACATTTTCTATTATTTAATTAGCACTTTATTATTTGTGTATTTGCACAGTTTTTTTGTTATATTTATTCGAGCCAATAGGATCAACGCCCATGTCAAAAGTTCAAGCAGTAATTTTGCCTGCAACATTGTAAAAGTAAAACCCTAATTTGTTTCCCATTTACATACTTTTACTTTAATTTATTATGTTTACCGTTTAAATTAAGTATGTACCAACTACTCAAAATGGGTTGTACGTTAATGGAGCATACACTGCTCTAGAATCATGAAGTCACTCTGGTACAATAGCCAACATGAGATTTTAGCGGGCTCCATAGAAGTCTATTATGTGAGTGATTTAACAAACCTGCAATATCTGACATCCAGATGTTAGCATGCCCTAGGCTTTCATCTGATTGCTAACATATTATTTATAACTTGTAATTAGTGATGTCGCGAATTGTTCGCTGGCGAATAGTTCCCGGTGAACATATGCGATGTTCGATCCGCCCCCTATTCGTCATCATTGAGTAATACTTTGACCCTGTACCTCACAGTCAGCAGGCACATTCCAGCCAATCAGCCGCATACCCTCCCGCCAGACCCTCCTACCTTCTGGACAGCAACCATTTTAGCTGCATTCTTAGTGAGAGGAGGGATAGTGTAGATGCTGCTGATTTAGTAGGGAAATCTATAGCTAGGCTAGTGTATTCAGTGTCCACTACAGTCCTGAAGGACTCATCTGATCTCTTCTGTAAGGACAGCACCCCAAAAAGCCCTTTTTAGGGCTGCTTTTTTTTTTCCTGTGTAATCTAATTGCAGTTGCCTGTCTGCCAGCGTGTGTGTCAGGCTCACAGCGTATACTGTGCCCACTTGCCCAGTGCCACCACTCATATCTGGTGTAACAGTAGTGTAAATTTAAAAAAAAAAAAAAAACTTTTTTGACTGTGAAACATCAGTCTACTTGTGTAATCTAATTGCAGTTGCCTGCCTGCCAGTGTTTGTGCCAGGCTCACAGCGTATACTGTGCCCACTTGCCCAGTGCCACCACTCATATCTGGTGTAACAGTAGTGTAAATTAAAAAAAAAAAAAATTGACAGTGAAACATCAGTCTGCTTGTGTAATCTAATTGCAGTTGCCTGCCTGCCAGCATGTGTGTCAGGCTCACGCATATACTGTGCCCACTTGCCCAGTGCCACCACTCATATCTGGTGTAACAGTAGTGTAAATTTAAAAAAAAAAAACTTTTTTGACTGTGAAACATCAGTCTGCTTGTGTAATCTAATTGCAGTTGCCTGCCTGCCAGCGTGTGTGTCAGGCTCACAGCGTATACTGTGCCCACTTGCCCAGTGCCACCACTCATATTTGGTGTAACAGTAGTGTAAATTTAAAAAAAAACTTTTTTGACTGTGAAACATCAGTCTGCTTGTGTAATCTAATTGCAGTTGCCTGCCTAGCAGCGTGTGTCAGGCTCACAGCGTATACTGTGCCCACTTGCCCAGTGCCACCACTCATATCTTGTTTAATAGTAGTGTAAGTGTACATTTTAAAAAAACAAAACTTTTTTGACTGTGAAACATCAGTCTGCTTTTTTGTGTCAGGCTCACAGAGTATACTGTGCCCACTTGCCCAGTGCCACCACTCATATCTTGTTTAATAGTAGTGTAAGTGTACATTTTAAAAAAGCAAAACTTTTTTGACTGTGAAACATCAGTCTGCTTTTTTGTGTCAGGCTCACAGAGTATACTGTGCCCACTTGCCCAGTGGCACCACTCATATCTTGTTTAATAGTAGTGTAAGTGTATATTTAAAAAAAAAAAAAAAAAAAACTTTTTGGACTGTGAAACATCAGTGCTTTTTTGTGTCAGTCTCACAGCGTATACTGTGCCCACTTGCCCAGTGGCACCACTCATATCTTGTTTAATAGTAGTGAAAGTGTACATTTAAAAAAAATGACAGGCAGAGGCAGGCCACCCTGCAGGTGCCGTCGTGGTCGTGGTGCTGTGATTCCCTTTGGCGCTAGAATAACGTACCCTGAACTCGAACAGTTCTGAGTACATTGACTGGCTAACACAGGACACCCAATCTTCTACAGCTTCCGCTCAGAACCTTGATGCACCATCCTCTTCCAGCTTAGCTTCAGGCACCTCTCAAGTTACCACTCGCCCAACTGCCGCCACCTCTAACACTAGCACCACAGCCGCTTCACTTGATCTGTCAGAGGAGCTATTTACACATTAGTTGGAAGAAATGAGTGATGCGCAACCATCATTGACAGAGGATGTAGATAACAGTGATATGTCTCAGTCAGGCAGCATTACAGACATGGACGTATGGTGTGATGATGATGATGTTGTACCCGCTGCTGCTTCCTTTGTTCTATTGTGGATGTCACGTGGGTGCCGGCTAGAGAGAAGAAGAACAGGGGGAAAGTTCAGATGGGGAGACAGAGAGGAGGACAGCACGCCAATCAACACATGCTGTTGCCACCACCAGAAAGCTGTCGCAGAGCTCAGCAGTGTGGCATTTTTTTTTGCGTGTCTGCCTCTGACAACAGCGATGCCATTTGCAACCTGTGCCAAAAGAAACTGAGTCGTGGGAAGTCCAACACCCACCTAGGTACAATTGCTTTGCAAAGGCACATGATCGCACATCACAAACACCTATGGGATCAACACATGAGTACAAGCAGCACACAAACTCAAAGCCGACATCCTCCTCCTGGTCCAGCATCTTTAGCCACGTCAACCACTGCTGTCCTCCTTGCCCCCTCTCAACCATCCGCCACTCCGTCTCTCGCCTTGAGCAGTTCCTGCTCATCAGCCCACAGTCAGGTGTCTGTCAAGGACATGTTTGAACATAAGAAGCCAATGTCACAAAGTCACCCCCTTGCCCGACGTCTGACAGCTGGCTTGTCTGAACTCTTAGCCCGCCAACTTTTACCATACAAGCTGGTGGAGTCTGAGGCGTTCAAAAAATTTGTAGCTATTGGGGCACCGCAGTGGAAGGTACCCGGCCGAAATTTCTTTGCACAAAAGGCAATCCCCAACCTGTACTCGATTTTGCAAAAGGAAGTAATGGCATGTCTAGCACACAGTGTTGGGGCAAGGGTCCATCTGACCACTGATACCTGGTCTGCAAAGCATGGTCAGGGCAGGTATATCACCTACACTGCACATTGGGTAAACCTGCTGATGGCTGCCAAGCATGGAATGCATGGCTTTGCAGAGGAGTAGGTGACACCGCCACGACTTGCAGGCAGGCCTGCTGCCACCTCCTCTACTCCTCCTACTCCATCCTCTTCCATAACCTCCTTGGCTGAGTCCTCTTCTGCTGCTGCGTCTTGCTCCACATCAACGGCACCCCCCAAGCTCCCCAGGTACTATTCCACATACCGGATACGGCAGTGTCACGCCGTCTTGGGGTTGACTTGCCTGAAAGCAGAGAGTCACACCGGACCAGCACTTCTGTCCGCCATGAACGCACAGGTGGATCAGTGGCTGTCTTCAACAACTGGAGATCGGCAAAGTGGTTTCTGACAATGGAAGAAATTTGGTGGCGGCATTGAATTTGGGCAAGTTGACACATGTGTGTAATCTGATCGTACAACGCTTTGTGCATAAGTACCCAGGCTTACAGGTTGTCCTGAAGCAGGCCAGGGAGGTGTGTGGCCATTTCAGGCATTCCTACATGGCCATGGAGCACTTTTCAGATATCCAGCGGCAAAACAACATGCCAGTGAGGCGCTTGATTTGCGACAGCCCGACACGTTGGAATTCAACACTCCTAATGTTCGACTGCCTGATCCAACAAGAAAAAGCCGTTAATGACTATTAGTATGACTGGGGTGCTAGGACAGCCTCTGCGGAGCTGGGAAATTTTTTGCCACGTTACTGGATGCTCATGCGCAATGCCTGTAGGCTCATGCGTCCTTTTGAGGAGGTGACAAACCTAGTCAGTCACACCGAAGGCACCATCAGCGACATCATATCATTTGTTTTCTTCCTGGAGTGTGCCCTGTGAAGAGTGCTGGATCAGGCCATTGATGAGCGTGAAGAGGAAGAGTTGTGGTCACCATCACCACCAGAAACAGCCTTATCAGCATCGATTGCTGGATGCTGGAAGAGGATTGTGAGGAAGAGGAGTCAGAGGAGCAATGTGGCTTTGATGAGGAGGAGGAAGACCAACCACAACAGGCATCCCAGGGTGCTCGTTGTCACCTATCTGGTACCCGTGGTGTTGTACGTGGTTGGGGGGAAAAAGATACCTTCAGTGAGATCACTGAGGACAAGGAATGGGACATGAGTAGCTTGGCATCCAACCTTGTGCAAATGGGGTCTTTCATGCTGTTGTGCCTGTTGAGGGACCCTTGCATAAAAAAGCTGAAGGAGAACGACCTGTACCGGGTGTCCATGCTAATAGATCCCCGGTATAAGCATAAAGTGCCTGAAATGTTACGAATTACCGCAAGTCGGAAAGGATGCAGCAGTTCCAAAAAAATTTAAAAAGTATTCTTTACACAATGTATAAGGGTGATGTCACAGCACAACGGGAATCTAACAGGGGAAGAGGTGAAAGTAATCCTCCTCCTCCCACGACCATGCCGGCAAGGACAGGACGCTTTACAGATGTGTTGTTGATGGAGGACATGCAGAGCTTTTTAAGTCCTATGCATTGCCACAGCCCGTCGGGGTCCACCCTCAGAGAACGACTCGACCGACAGGTAGCAGACTACCTCGCCTTAACTGCAGATCTCGACACTCTGAGGAGCGATGAACCCCTTGACTACTGGGTGTGCAGGCTTGACCTGTGGCCTGAGCTATCCCAATTTGCGATAGAACTTCTGGCCTGCTCCGCTTCAAGTGTCCTGTCAGAAAGGACCTTCAGTGCAGCAGGAGGTATTGTCACTGAGAAGAGAAGTCGCCTAGGTCAAAAAAGTCTAGATTACCTCACCTTTATTAAGATGAATGAGGGATGGATCCCGAAGGGACTAACATTGGGCGATACATTCGACTAAAAAAGGCCTGATGATATGAGCTGCCTTGGGCTAAAAATGGTCCACACACTGCTGTATTTTATCTCTAAATGCCGGATGACTTGCGTGACTTATCTGCCACCAACTAGGGTTCAAGCTGCAATGTTTTAGGGCACTTTCTGCCTGGGAAACAAAAATCCATTTTTCTGGCCGCTGCTACAGCAGCGGCTGCAACAATACCTAATTTTTCAGGCATGTGTACATGCCTAATTTTTCTGGCCTCTGGTGCAGCACTGTGGCTTTAAAAATCAAACCAATAAAAAAGGCACATAACAGGGATTAAACTGATAGAAATAGTACTACTTAACACACCACTCCTATCTGGTGGCACATTAGATTGCATGCGCAGTGCCCCAAATTTGAAGTAGGAGGACCGACCAAGCATCTTTTTCCATCTCCCGGTTCCTAAAATCCATGCCATATACACGTCCCCTGATAGGGGATGTAACAGGGATTAAACTGATAAGAATAGTACTACCTAACACACCACTCATATCTGGTGGCACAGTAGATTGCACGCACAGTGCCCCAAATTTGAAATAGGAAGACCGACCAAGCATCTTTTTCCATCTCCTGGTTCCTAAAATCCATGCCATATACACGTCCCCTGATAGGGGACGTAACAGGGATTAAACTGATAAGAATAGTACTACTTAACACACCACTCATATCTGGTGGCACAGTAGATTGCATGCGCAGTTCCCCAAATTTAAAGTAGGAGGACCGACCAAGCATCTTTTTCCATCTCCGGTTCCTAAAATCCATGCCATATACACGTATCCTGATAGGGGACGTAACAGGGATTAAACTGATAAGAATAGTACTAATTAACACACCACTCATATCTGGTGGCACAGAAGATTGCATGCGCAGTGCCCCAAATTTGAAGTAGGAAGACCGACCAAGCATCTTTTTCCCTCTCCCGGTTCCTAAAATCCATGCCATATACACATCCCCTGATAGGGGACGTAACAGGGATTAAACTGATAACAATAGTACTACTTAACACACCACTCATATCTGGTGGCACAGTAGATTGCATGTGCAGTGCCCCAAATTTGAAGTAAGAGGACCGACCAACCATCTTTTTCCATCTCCCGGTTCCTAAAATCCATGTCATATACACGTCCCCTGATAGGGGACGTAACAGGGATTAAACTGATAAGAATAGTACTAATTAACACACCACTCATATCTGTTGGCACAGAAGATTGCACGCGCAGTGCCCCAAATTTGAAGTAGGAAGACCGACCAAGCATCTTTTTCCATCTCCCGTTCCTAAAATCCATGCCATATACACGTCCCCTGATAGGGGACGTAACAGGGATTAAACTGATAGGAATAGTACTACTTAACACACCACTCATATCTGGTGGAACAGTTGATTGCACGCGCAGTGCCCCAAATTTGAAGTTGGAGGACTGACCAAGCATCTTTTTCCATCTCCCGGTTCCTAAAATCCATGCCATATACACGTCCCCTGATAGGGGACGTAACAGGGATTAAACTGATAAGAATAGTACTACTTAACACAACACTCATATCTGGTGGCACAGTAGATTGCACGCACAGTGCCCCAAATTTGAAGTAGGAGGACCGACCAAGCATCTTTTTCCATCTCCCGGTTCCTAAAATCCATGCCATATACACGCCCCCTGATAGGGGACGTAACAGGGATTAAAATGATAGGAATAGTACTACTTAACACACCTTATAATAACGCAGAGATAGGAAATGCAGAGAGAGGAGTCACAAGAAGAGGAGTCAGAGGAGGAAGGTGGCTTTGAGGAGGTGGAAGACCAAACACAGCAGGTGTCCCAGGGGGCTTGTTTTCACCTTTCGGGGACCCTTGGTGTTGTACGTGGCTGGGTGGAGGAAGATACCTTCAATGACATTAATGAGGACAAGGAACAGGACATGGCTATCTTGGTATCCAACCTTGTGCAAATGGGGAGTTTGCGGTTGTGCAAATGGACTGTTTGTGGTTGTTTGCGGTGCGTTAAACGGGGAGTTTGGTCTGTCACTGTGAAGCGGGCATAACCCTGGGCATAACTACCTGATCGATACAACATCATACCTGATGTTTTAAAGCACGTTATTCCAAACAATTTAGGAATGTTAGGTGATTTATGCCATTTATGGATTAAAACCAGACTCTGCATCAACTATGTAATTTTCCATGGGAGTTTTGCCATGGATCCCCCTCCGGCATGCCACAGTCCAGGTGTTAGTCCCCTTGAAACAACTTTTCCATCACTATTGAGGCCAGAAAGAGTCCCTGTGGGTTTTAAAATTCACCTGCCTATTGAAGTCAATGGCGGTTCGCCCGGTTCGCCCATTCGCGAACTCTTGCGGATGTTTACGTTCGCAGTTCGCAAACGCAAAATTTTATGTTCGTGACATCACTACTTGTAATATTATAAAAGGGCTATTGAGCAAACTTAGCACACAATAGCGTTCATTTCAAGTTCACTACAAGCTCTTGAACTCCTAATATTCTGCCCTTAACCTCTCCAAGTAGGATTACTTATCTACTCTTATGTCTACCCTTTCTTCAAACCCAAAATGACTGTTCTCCATTTTCAATACCCTTCTCCTCCCACCCGCACCTCCTATTACCACTTAAAATTTTGCCAGCCACTTCAACATCAAAATGTATTCCATCAGAAATGAAATAATCTCTCAACACACTAGTCCCTTAACTGTTTGCAAACATCTGAAACCGATAGCAACAAATTCAGCTCTTTTGCCACTGTTACTGAGGATGAAGTTTCTGGCCTTATATTATCCTCTCACCTCACTACCTGTCCCTTTGATCTCATCCCCTCACAATTACTGACCTCCCTTTCTCCTACTCTTACATCTCTCCCTTAGCAGTGGTATATTTCCCTCATCCCTTAAACATGGAGTAATCACACTTTCTCTTGATCCAACCTTTCCCTCCAAGTATCGCCCTATTTTCCTACTTTCCCTTGCATTAAAACTTCTGTGATGGCTTGTATAAACATGTCTATCACATTTTATCCCATTAAACTATCTTCCTGATCCATTGCATTCTAGATTTCAACCCCCAAGATTCCACAGAGACTGCAATAATTAACGTTACTATTGACCTACTTACAGCAAAATTGAAAGGCCACTTCTCTCTGTTAATCCTTCTTGATCTGTCTGTAGACTTTCGTACTGTTAACCAGCCTCATTAGCTGCAAATACAATTCCAGAGCGGCCGCTCCAAACTCACCAGACAGCAAGCGTTCCTCGACTCATACTGGTGATGCCAGACACCACAATCAAAGTTATACAGCAGCAAAAAGAGACAGCACATAGACAGGGTGCGATACCAGTAAAGGCAGAGATCCAACTGCAAATGTAATGTAGAAAGGGAAGTCCAGCAGCACAGCAGTGAATACAAAAAAATATATTTATTTCATCACTTTAAAAAATAAGTACAGACACGGACATAACCACTGTCGCGTTTCACACCCTCTAGTGGCAATTCCTCCTAGACTAAGGATGATACACCTGTTGCCTTCTTATATAATGGCACCAGGTAATCTTACACATTAACTCTTTAATGCCCCTAAGCTAATTTATAACAACATGAGACCATTACAAAACAATATGTCACAGTTATATCCAATTCAAATTCTGCAGAAGAACATATTAAGGAAAAACAAACAAATAATTTATGTATAATATGTAAAATGCAAACATTAGTATGAATAAACTAAGCACATGTAAATATATAAAAATCACTTATATCATTGCACTTTCAACAAATGCACTGCAATCCATATTAAAATCATTATGCCTCATAAATATATACAACAGTATATTTCTAAAATGCAGACAATAGTGTAATGTATTGCAGTACTCCATAAAAACCACTTTGCAGACAAGACTACTTAATAGTAGTGATGTCGCGAATAGTTCGCCGGCAAATAGTTCCCTGCGAACATAGCATGTTCACGTTCGCCGCAGCGGGCGAACATATGCGAAGTTCAATCCACCCCATATTCGTCATCATTGAGTAATACTTTGATCCTGTACCTCACAGTCAGCAGGCACATTCCAGCCAATCAGCAGCAGACCCTCCCTCCCAGAACCTCCTACCTCCTGGACAGCATCCATTTTAGATTCATTCGGAAGCTGCATTCTTAGTGAGAGGAGGGACAGTGTAGCTGCTGCTAATTTAGTAGGGAAATCTATAGCTAGGCTAGTGTATTCAGTGTCCACTACATTCCTGAAGGACTCATCTGATCTCTGCTGTAAGGACAGCACCCCAAAAAGCCCTTTTTAGGGCTGCTTTTTTTTCCCTGTGTAATCTAATTGCAGTTGCCTGCCTGCCAGCGTGTGTGTCAGGCTCACAACGTATACTGTGCCCACTTGCCAGTGCCACCACTCATATCTGGTGTAACAGTAGTGTAAATTTAAAAAAAAAAAAAATTTGACTATCAGACATCAGTCTGCTTGTGTAATCTAATTGCAGTTGCCTGCCTGCCAGCGTGTGTGTCAGGCTCACGCATATACTGTGCCCACTTGCCCAGTGCCACCACTCATATCTGGTGTAACAGTAGTGTAAATTTAAAAAAAAAAAACTTTTTTGACTGTGAAACATCAGTCTGCTTGTGTAATCTAATTGCAGTTGCCTGCCTGCCAGCGTGTGCATCAGGCTCACAGCGTATAATCTGCCCACTTGCCCAGTGCCACCACTCATATCTTGTTTAATAGTAGTATACATTTAAAAAAAACAACTTTTTTGACTGTGAAACATCAGTCTGCTTTTTTGTGTCAGGCTTACAGCGTATACTGTGCCCACTTGCCCAGTGCCACCACTCATATCTTGTTTAATAGTAGTGTAAGTGTACATTTAAAAAAAAAAAAACTTTTTTGACTGTGAAACATCAGTCTGTTTTTTTGTGTCAGGCTCACAGCGTATATTGTGCCCACTTGCCCAGTGGCACCACTCATATCTTGTTTAATAGTAGTGTAAGTGTACATTTAAAAAAAAAAAAAACTTTTTGGACTGTGAAACATCAGTCTGCTTTTTTGTGTCAGACTCACAGCGTATACTGTGCCCACTTGCCCAGTGGCACCACTCATATCTTGTTTAATAGTAGTGTAAGTGTACATTTTTTTTAAAAAAAACCTTTTTGGACTGTGAAACATCAGTCTGCTTTTTTGTGTCAGGCTCACAGCGTATACTGTGCCCACTTGCCCCGTGCCACCACTCATATCTTGTTTAATAGTAGTGTAAGTGTACATTTAAAAAAAAAAAAAAAACTTTTTTGACTGTGAAACATCAGTCTGCTTTTTTTGTGTCAGGCTCACAGCTTATACTGTGCCCACTTGCCCAGTGCCACCACTCATATCTTGTTTAATAGTAGTGTAAGTGTACAGTTAAAAGAAAAAAAACTTTTTGGACTGTGAAACATCAGTCTGCTTTTTTGTGTCAGACTCACAGCGTATACTGTGCCTACTTGCCCAGTGGCACCACTCATATATTGTTTAACAGTAGTGTAAGTGCACATTTAAAAAAAACAAAACTTTTTGGACTGTAAAACATCAGTCTGCTTTTTTGTGTCAGGCTCACAGCGTATACTGTGCCCACTTGCCCAGTGGCACCACTCATATCTTGTTTAATAGTAGTGTAATTGTACATTTAAAAAAAAAAAAAAACTTTTTGGACTGTAAAACATCAGTCTGCTTTTTTGTGTCAGGCTCACAGCGTATACTGTGCCCACTTGCCCAGTGGCACCACTCATATCTTGTTTAATAGTAGTGTAAGTGTACATTTAAAAAAAAAAAAAACTTTTTGGACTGTGAAACATCAGTCTGCTTTTTTGTGTCAGGCTCACAGTGTATACTGTGCCCACTTGCCCAGTGCCACCACTCATATCTTGTTTAATAGTAGTTTAAGTGTACATTTTAAAAAAAATGACAGGCAGAGGCAAGCCACCCCGCAGCTGCTGTCGTGGTTGTGGTGCTGTGATTCCCCTTGGCCCTAGAATAATGCCCAGTGTTCAGAAGCCACGTACCCTGAACTCGAACAGTTCTGAGGACATAGTTGACTGGCTAACACAGGACACCCAATCTTCTACAGCTTCTGCTCGGAACCTTAATGCACCATCCTGCTCTAGCTTAGCTTCGGGCACCTCTCAAGTTACCACTCGCCCGCCTGCCGCCACCACCAATACTAGCACCACAGCCGCTTCACTTGATCTGTCAGAGGAGTTATTTACACATCAGTTGGAAGAAATGAATGATGCGCAACCATCATTGACAGAGGATGTAAATAACAGTGATATGTCTCAGTCAGGCAGCATTACAGACATGGACGTACGGTGTGATGATGATGATGTTGTACCCGCTGCTGCTTCCTTTGTTGAGTTGTCAGATACAAGTGAAGCGGTTGATGATGACGATGCGTCCGTGGATGTCACGTGGGTGCCAGCTAGAAGAGAAGAAGAACAGGGGGAAAGTTCAGATGGGGAGACAGAGAGTAGGAGGAGGAGATGAGTTGGAAGCAGGGGGAGGTCGTCTCAAGGAGATAGTTGCACAGTCAGACAGCATGCATCGGCACCCAGGGTCAGCCAGACAGCACGCCAATCAACGCATGCTGTTGCCACCACCAGAATGCCGTCATCACAGAGCTCAACAGTGCCGGATACGGCAGTGTCACGCCGTCTTGGGGTTGACTTGCCTGAAAGCAGAGAGTCACACCGGACCAGCACTACTGTCTGCCCTGAATGCACAGGTGGATCAGTGGCTGACTCCGCACCAACTGGAGATCGGCAAAGTGGTTTCTGATAACGGAAGAAATTTGGTGGCGGCATTGAATTTGGGCAAGTTGACACATGTGCCGTGCATGGCACATGTGTGTAATCTGATCGTAAAATGCTTTGTGCATAAGTACCCAGGCTTACAGGACATCCTGAAGCAGGCCAGGAAGGTGTGTGGCCATTTCAGGCGTTCCTACACGGCCATGGCGCACTTTTCAGATATACAGCAGCGAAACAACATGCCAGTGAGGTGCTTGATTTGCGACAGCCCGACACATTGGAATTCAACACTCCTAATGTTCGACTGCCTGATCCAACAAGAAAAAGCCATTAACGACTATTTGTATGACCGGGGTGCTAAGACAGCCTCTGTAGAGCTGGGAATTTTTTTTGCCACGTTACTGGACGCTCATGCGCAATGCCTGTAGGCTCATGCGTCCTTTTGAGGAGGTGACAAACCTAGTCAGTCACACCGAAGGCACCATCAGCGACATCATACAATTTGTTTTCTTCCTGGAGCGTGCCCTGCGAAGAGTGCTGGATCAGAACGTTGATGAGCATGAAGAGAAAGAGGAAGAGTTGTGGTCACCATCACCACCAGAAACAGCCTTATCAGCATCGCTTGCTGGACCTGTGGCAACGCTGGAAGAGGATTGTGAGGAAGAGGAGTCAGAAGAGGAATGTGGCTTTGAGGAGGAGGAGGAGGAGGAGGAGGAAGACCAACCACAACAGGCATCCCAGGGTGCTCGTTGTCACCTATCTGGTAACTGTGGTGTTGTACATGGCTGGGGGGAAGAAGATACCTTCAGTGAGATTACTGAGGACGAGGAACGGGACATGAGTAACTTGGCATCCAACCTTGTGCAAATGGGGTCTTTCATGCTGTCGTGCCTGTTCAGGGACCCTCGTATAAAAAAGCTGAAGGAGAACGACCTGTACTGGGTGTCCATGCTACTAGACCCCCGGTATAAGCATAAAGTGCCTGAAATGTTACTGAATTACTGAAAGTCAGAAAGGAGGCAGCCGTTCTAAAAGAAATTTAAAAGTATGCTTTACACAGCGTATAAGGGTGATGTCACAGCACAACGGGAATCTAACAGGGGAAGAGGTGAAAGTAATCCTCCTCCTCCCATGACCACGCCGGCAAGGACAGGAGGCTTTACAGACGTGTTGTTGATGGAGGACATGCAGAGCTTTTTAACTCCTATGCATCTCCATAGCCCTTCGGGGTGCACCCTCAGAGAACGACTCGACCGACAGGTGGCAGACTACCTTGCCTTAACTGCAGATATCGACACTCTGAGGAGCAATGAACGCCTTGACTACTGGGTGTGCAGGCTTGACCTGTGGCCTGAGCTATCCCAATTTGCGATAGAACTTCTGGCCTGCCCCGCTTTAAGTGTCCTGTCAGAAAGGACCTTCAGTGCAGTAGGAGGTATTGTCACTGAGAAGAGAAGTTGTCTAGGTCAAAAAAGTCTAGATTACCTCATTTTTATTAAGATGAATGAGGGATGGATCCCAAAGGGACTGACATTGGGCGATACATTCAACTAAAAAAGGCCTGATGAGATGAGCTGCCTTGGGCTAAAAATGGTCCACACGCTGCTGTATTTTATCTCTGAATGCCGGATGACTTGCGTGACTTATCTGCCACCAACTACGGTTCAAGCCACAATGTTTTAGGGCACTTTCTGCCTGGGAAACAAACATCAATTTTTCTGGCCACTGCTACAGCAGCGGCTGCAACAATACCTAATTTTTCAGTCATGTGTACATGCCTAATTTTTCTGGCCTCTGGTGCAGCACTGTGGCTTCAAAAACCAAACCAATAAAAAAGGCACATAATAGGGATTAAACTGATAGGAATAGTACTACTTAACACACCACTCCTATCTGGTGGCACATTAGATTGCACGCACAGTGCCCCAAATTTGAAGTAGGAGGACCGACCAAGCATCTTTTTCCATCTCCCGGTTCCTAAAATCCATGCCATATACACGTCCCCTGATAGCGGACGTAACAGGGATTAAACTGATAAGAATATTACTACTTAGCACACCACTCATATATGGTGGCACAGTAGATTGCACGCGCAGTGCCCCAAATTTGAAATAGGAGGACCGACCAAGCATCTTTTTCCATATCCCGGTTCCTAAAATCCATGCCATATACACGTCCCCTGATTGGGGGACGTAACAGGGATTAAACTGATAAGAATATTACTACTTAGCACACCACTCATATATGGTGGCACAGTAGATTGCTTGCGCAGTGCCCCAAATTTTAAGTAGGAGGTCCGACCAAGCATCTTTTTCCAACTGCCGGTTCCTAAAATCCATGCCATATACACGTCCCCTGATAGGGGACATAACAGGGATTAAACTGATAAGAATAGTACTACTTAACACACCACTCATATCTGGTGGCACAGTGGATGGCAGGGGCAGTGCCCCAAATTTGAAGTAGGAGGACCGACCAAGCATCTTTTTCCATCTCCCGGTTCCTAAAATCCATGCCATATACACGTCCCCTGATAGGGGACATAACAGGGATTAAACTGATAAGAATAGTACTACTTAACACACCACTCATATCTGGTGGCACAGTGGATGGCAGGGGCAGTGCCCCAAATTTGAAGTAGGAGGACTGACCCAGCATCTTTTTCCATGTCCGGTTCCTAAAATCCATGCCATATACATGTCCCTGATAGGGGACATAACAGGGATTAAACTGATAAGAATAGTTCTACTTAACACACCACTCATATCTGGTGGCACAGTAGATTGCACGCGCAGTGCCCCAAATTTGAAGTAGGAGGACCGACCAAGCATCTTTTTCCATCTCCCGGTTCCTAAAATCCATGCCATATACACGTCCCTTGATAGGGGACATAACAGGGATTAAACTGATAAGAATAGTACTACTTAACACACCATCATATCTGGTGGCACAGTAGATTGCACGCGCAGTGCCCCAAATTTGAAGTAGGAGGACTGACCAAGCATCTTTATCCATCTCCCGGTTCCTAAAATCCATGCCATATACACGTCCCCTAATAGGGGACGTAACAGGGATTAAACTGATAAGAATTGTACTACTTAACACAACACTCATATCTGGTGGCACAGTAGATTGCACGCGCAGTGCCACAAATTTGAAGTAGGAGGACCGACCAAGCATCTTTTTCCATCTCCCGGTTCCTAAAATCCATGCCATATACACATCCCCTGATATGGGACGTAACAGGGATTAAATTTATAAGAATAGTACTACTTAACACACCACTCATATCTGGTGACACAGTAGACCAAACACAGCAGGCGTCCCAGGGGGCTTGTTATCACCTTTCGGGGACCCTTGGTGTTGTACGTGGCTAGGTGGAGGAAGAGACCTTCAATGACATCAGTGAGGACAAGGAACGGGACATGGCTAGCTTGGAATCCAACCTTGTGCAAATGGGGAGTTTGCGGCTGTGCCAATGGACTGTTTGTGGTTGTTTGCGGTGCGTTAAACGGAGAGTTTGGTCAGTCACTGTGAAGCGGGCGTAACCCTTACACTACCTGATCGATACAACATCATACCTGATGTTTTAAAGCAAGTTATTACAAACAATTTAGGAATGTTAGGTGATTTATGCCCTTTATGGCTTAAAACCAGACTCTGCATCAACTATGTAATTTTCCATGGAAGTTTTGACATGGATCCCCCTCCGGCATGCCACAGTCCAGGTGTTAGTCCCCTTGAAACAACTTTTCCATCACTATTGTGGCCAGAAAGAGTCCCTGTGGGTTTTAAAATTCGCCTGCCTATTGAAGTCAATGGCGGTTCGAATTTAAAAAAAATCTTTTAAATATATATTTTTAAATGACTCAGTCAATATATATGGACAATATAATTTGTAAGGGTAATCGGGGATAATCGCATAACTTAAAAGAAGTGTAAACAAAATAACTGATGTCCCACTCTAGGTTCAAACCTGTGGGCACCCTAGTTTTAATCTTATATATCCAGTAGAGTTCCTTCGTATCGAGCATTTTATACCTACTGCCACCCCTAGGGGGAGTCTAAGCAAGGTCAATAATTTTACTGAAAAATCTCCAATACTAGTAAAATGAATGAGATTAAAATGTCTAGCAACTGTTGAATCCTTATTATAGTTTTTAACATCATTTACATGCTCTCTTACCCTCACATTTACCTACCTCGTCATTTTTCCAATGTACTGTACATGGCAAATATTGCATTCTAACAGATAGACTGCAAATGTGGTTTTACAATTGGCATAAAATGCAATGTCATAGACCATTTCATCCACAGATGACCTAAACAGATTTGTCACTTCTATCATGTTACATCTTATGAAGGTTCTAGCTCCACATTTGTGATTTCCCTTGCTCCTTATCCAATGATCACCCAATAATTCTGTAAGAACTGACTACTTGCATGTGCCACTTGAAGGTGACACTGAGAATATTAGAATAGTGTCTAGGACTTTCAGAAAATCCACTGCGGGGAACATTATTCTCCATGCAAGTTCATGTCATCCTCCTCACCTTGTTCATGCCATACCAAGGGGTCAGTTCATCAGATTAAGGTGCAATACTGATGATGATAATGTGTATTTGCAGCAAGCTAGTAAGTTGGCCAAGAGATTGGTATCAAGAGGATATGATCCTACCAAAATAGAGCAAACTAAATTGGAAATTAGCACAATGGTAATAAGGAACAAGGATATTAAAAGATCAAATACCTCATTAGTGATAGTATTGTTTTTAATACTGAATACACAACTCAATTTTCACAGATAGTAAAAATTCTAAAAAGAAATTTGTCAATACTTGCAGGTGATAGTGTATTACAGAGTCATATTGACAAATGTACATTTGTTCCAAAAAAGCCATTGACTTTGGCGTTTAGATAGGCTCAGAGAATGGTCCCAAAAATTAAGAAAACTAGGGGTGATCATTGGATAAGGAGCAAGGGAAATCACAAATGTGGAGCTAGAACCTGCCTAACATGTAATATGATGGAAGTGACAAATCTGTTTAGGTCACCTGTGGATGAAATGGTCTATGACATTGCATTTTATGCCAATTGTAAAACCACATTTGCAGTCTATCTGTTAGAATGCAATATTTGCCATGTACAGCACATTGGAAAAAAATGACGGGGGAGGTAAATGTGAGGGTAAGAGAGCATGTAAATGATGTTAAAAACTATAATAAGGATCCAACAGTTGCTAGACATTTTAATCTCATTCATTTTACTAGTATTGGAGATTTTTCAGTAAAAGTTATTGACCTTGCTAAGACTCCCCCTAGGGGTGGCAATAGGTATAAAATACTCGATAACCCTCAGGTTTGAACCTAGAGTGGGACATCAGTTATTTTGTTTAAACTTCTTTCAAGTTTTGTGATTATGCCTGATTACCATTAGAAATTATATTGTCTATATATATTGATTGAGTCATTTAAAAATATGTATATTTGTAATATGTAATGTATATTTAAATCTTTTTTAAAAATTTGATTTTAATGTGCAAGTCTGAATTTGCTTATGAAATATAGGGCACTAATAACAATAAGGGATGGAGCGTCATATTGAACTGACATCAAACATCATGTGTATATTATATGTGTTGGTAAAAGGAAATCTTTGGAATACATATGATGTGTCTATATAACAGCCTATTAAGTAGTCTTGGCTGCAAAGTGGTTTTTGTTGAGTACTGCAATACATTACACTATTTTCTGCATTTAAGAAATACACTGCTGTATATATTTATGAGGCATAATGATTTTAATATGGATTGCAGTGCACCATTTGTTAAAAGTGCAATGATATAAGTGATTTTTCTATATTTGCATGTGCTTAGTATATTCATACTAATGTTTGCATTTTACATATTATATATAAATTATTTGTATGATTTTCCTTAATATGTTCTTATGCAGAATTTGAATTGGACATAACTGTGAAATATATTGTTTTAATGGTCTCATGCTGTTATTAATTAACTTAGGGGCATTAAAGAGTTAATGTGTAAGATTACCTGGTGCCATTATATAAGAAGGCAACAAGTGTATCATCCTTTGTCTATGAGGAAGCGCCACTAGAGGGCGTGAAACACGTCAGACATTTTGTCCGTGTTCTGTACTTATGTTTTAAAGTGATGAAATAAATATTTTCTTTTATATTCACTGCTGTGCTGCTGTACTTCTTTTTCTTCATTAGCTGCAAACCCTCTTTTAGGTGGTTTCCCTCTTACCATACCTTTAGTGTAGCCTTCTCTGGTGCATCCTATGCCAACTCTACCACTTTCTGTCAGGGTACCACAAGATTTTGTCCTTGGTCTCCTCTTCTAAATCTATACTTCATGTTTAAGGTCCTTAATAAAGTCCCATGGGTTTCAGTATCATTTGTATACTGATGACACCTTCTTCTCTGCACCAGACCTAATGTCACGCTTTGCGGCCGGGAGTTCCGGCGGTTCACTTCGTGTGCCTGGTTGCCTGGCAACGTCTCGCTCTTTCTGAGCCGTCCCCTTCAGCTGATGTCAGGCTAGGCTTCTTATTCTGGTCATCCTGATGCTCCGGTGCCCGTTTGTTTGTCTAAACTCTGTGACTGTTGTGAGTACTCAGTATCTTTAGAAGTTTACCTTTTTGTTATTGAACCTTTGCCTGGATGACCTCTCTATTGCTTAACCCTCAAACTGCCTGATTACAAGTTGCCAAACTCTGCATTACTGACTACGCTGTGCTTAACTTTCAAACTGCCTGATTACAAGTTGCCAAACTCTGCATTACTGACCACGCTTGTGCATAACCCTCAAACTGCCTGATTACAAGTTACCAAACTCTGCATTACTGACTATGCTGTACTTAACCCTCAAACTGCCTGATTACAAGTTGCCAAACTCTGCATTACTGACTACGCTGTGCTTAACCTTCAAACTGCATGATTACAAGTTGCCAAACACTGCATTACTGATCACGCTTGTGCTTAACCCTCAAACTGCCTGATTACAATTTGCCAACCTCTGCATTACTGCCTACGCTGTACTTAACCCTCAAACTGTCTGATTTCAAGTTGCCTACTCCTGCATTATTAACTGTTTATTGTTTAACCCTACTTCTGTCTGAGATCAAGTTGTCTTACTCTGCAACTCGGGTACTGTGGAGGTCTATTCCTGAACTGCCTGTTTATAGTTCCCTATTCAGAAGTTTATCCTGCTGCTATCAAGATTTCCATTACTCTTTCCAGAGGACTCTGACCAACACTGCTCCATATCGTGAGTACCTTGTCTTATAGAAGTTGTCGTGGGGTCATGTCCTGGATTAAACTCAGAGTGCAAGGGTGTTGTTTTAGTTCGCCTAGCATTTGGGTCTTCTTCTGGACTTTACCTAACCTGACATAACAAACGGGCCATACTATGGACCCTGATGAGTTATCCAGGGCTGTGGCTCTGCAAGGACAACTTCTTGGAAATCATTCTGCTCATTTGCAATCATTGGATTCCAAGCTTGACCAGGTTACTGCTCTGCTACATAACCTCTCCGCTCCTTCTCAAGCTATGCCTACTCCTACTGCAACTGCTGCCAGTTCCAATGCTGTTTATAATCCGCCTCAGCCAGTGGGACAATATATACCTAGAATCGCTATTCCTGATAAGTATGACGGAAATCCGGAAGAATGCCGTGGATTCCTTAATCAGTGTTGTTTACACTTCAGAAACAATCCTCAAGTATTTGTCAATTCTTCTTCCAAGATCACCTTTATTATTTCCCTCATGAAGGGTAAGGCTCTGGCCTAGGTATCTCCTCTTTTGGAGAAAGACGATCCTCTTCTTCAGGATTTGGAGTTATTTGTGTCTATTTCTCCTCTGTTTTTGACAAGCCTGGGAGGTCTGCAGCTACTGAGGCAGGGTTGTTGGATTTGAGACAGGGATCCCTTTCTGTAGCTCAATACGCTATTGAATTCAGGACTTTAGCCACAGAGACTGATTTGAACCATGGAGCCTTTCGTAAAGGACTTTGCAAACGCTTAAAGAATGAACTTGTGTTTCAGGAACTTCCTGACTCTCTGGAGGATCTTATCAATTTATGTATTAATCTCGACACCCAGCATACTGAAAGTCTTCAGGAGAGAGATAGGAATCGGAGATCTTTTTCTAGATCTACTTATCATCCTCCTATTCGTACCCCAAGTCTTTCTAATAATAACTCCCATTCATCGGAGTCTGTAGAACCCATGGAAGTAGGAGCTATTAAGTTAACAGAAGCTGAACGCCATAGAAGGCATACTCTTGGGTTATGTTTGTATTGTGGCACCAAAGGACATTTACTGAAGGACTGTCCAATCCGGGAAGTAAAAGCCAATGCTTAACTATTGATAGAGGGACAGAGTTAAGCCAGAATCCCATGCCATCCCTCAATTCTAAACTCTTTGTTCCTGTAACCATCACTTTTGAAAACACCAAGTTTCAAGCTCAAGCTCTCATCGACTCTGGAGCTGCTGGAGTTTTCATTGATTCAAGTTTTGTTAGCTCTCTCAGGATTCCTCTTCTTGCTAAGAAACAATTAATCAAGGTAACTACTGTTAGTGGGATCTGGAATCATTCAACATTCAACTATTCCTCTTCTTTTATCTGTGGGCATATTCCACTCTGAAATTATTCGTTTTGATGTCATCTCTTCCCCCCACATACCGCTGCTTTTGGGGTTACCTTGGTTGCAGCTTCATGATCCAGTATTCTCATGGTCTAAAGGAGAGCTTACTTCCTGGGGAACTACCTGTTTTAAGCATTGCCTGCAAATCCCTCTAAACCATCCAGTCCTGTTGTGGCTATTTTGGAAGTTCCTGATTCTTTGCCTAATCACTATCATGCCTTTTTTTTTGTATATAGTTGTTTTTTATTGGGTTTTATACAACATAAAAGAACATACAATAGCATTAAACCAGTTGTTGAGCATGACAGGAATCACACACATAATAAACAGTGCTGGTGGAAAAAGAAACTCCCAGATTTCTGTAATCAAGTAGACAGTCCATATGAGGTTTAGTCTATTCATCCGAGCTAAAGATTTGGCAACCCGGGAAAATATAGTTCCATAGAGAGTACTCATTTCCTATTGCCTAAGAACATGAATGCTGGACTGCCACTTGTAAACAATAGCGATGAGAGTATAGCTGACCAAGCCTCTGCTTGGCAGCCTTGACTGATGTAAGCATAGATTAAATATAAAACCACCAAAATTAATATACACAGATCCCAATAAAACAACAAAGGAAAAACAATAACAATAACAAAATAAATTACAATATCGATAAATAGACCTTGTGGACCGTTTCCATGCTTGGGTTGAGTTGCGTGGCAAGAACTGCGTTAATTTCTCGGAAAACTGCTGACCAGAAGTTACTTATGGGCATACAATCCCACCATATATGAGCCATGCTTCCAGGCTGGCTACAGCCTCTCCAACAAGCATCTGAACTACCTCTAAAAATACGCTTAATTTTGGTTGGGGTTAGATACCAACGCATAAATTTTTTTATGTTTGTTTCCTTCGCTCTTGAGGAATGTGCAGAACGTGATAGATTCTCGAATCTAGTATGCCAGTCTCCTGTGCTTGTGGTCATGTCTAGCTCCCTGTCCCACCCTGCAGTATACGAGGGTAGCCTCGGGAACCTATTTTCCAACACTAGTCTATATAGAGTGGAAACAGATCTAAGAGCTTTCAGATCACTCAAGCAAGATTGCTCGAATTTTGTTAAGGGTCGCAAGAAGTCTGCTTTTTGTTTGTGTGTGAGTATGAAATGTCTCGCTTGACGATAATTGAACCAGGAGGTGAAGAAGGGGAGTGAAAGTGAATCAATTTGTTGTTTTGGCATTAGCTTATTATTGTCTAGCAAGGTGTGTATCCGTATTAAAGGATCTTGAGGTGCGTGTAAGCTCCTTTCCTGCTTGAGTCCCGGCCTGAATTCCGGGTTGGACAACAGGCTTGTAAGTGGAGAATATTTTGAGGAGATTTTTGGAAGCGCTTTAAGAACAAATCGCCAATCGCTCCATGTCTCGTTAGAGATGGAAGACGTTGATACTTTATGGTTCCCCAGTGCTTGAGAGTTCCAGCATTTGCTACCTAGGTGGTTTGTGTCTGCCATACAAGTTTCTAACTGCACCCATCCCTTAGATTGGTTCCCATTAAAACTACACCATTCCAGTACCCGTTGGAGGGATATCGCTAGCTTATATGAGTGGAGGTAAGGCACCCCCAGACCACCTAGGTCTGGGGCTTTATAGATCGTGCTTTTATTAATGCATGGTGGCCTACGTCTCCATATATAGTCATTCAATATTTTTTGCAAAATGTCTATTTCTCTAGAGATGTGTTGAACTGGTACAGTCTGAAGTATGTATAGTGCTTTAGGTAGCAGGACCATTTTTGCTGCTTGAATTCTCCCCAACCATGAAATATTCTTTAAGAGCCAAGAGGAGGTCAGGGATTGGAACTCATTAATGAGTTCATCATAGTTAAATTTACGCGTTAGTTGACTGTCTGGCGTCAGATAAATTCCCAGGTATTTAAGGGGACTGGTTTGCACCTTTAGGGGGCAAAGGGCTCTAATGTCCTCTAGCATCCGTTGGGGGATCATAACTGGTAAAAATTCTGATTTTGTCATGTTAACGGAAAAGTTGGAAACCCCACCAAAGGTGGAGAGTTCCGACATCACATGTGTGATAGAATTGAGAGGGTCTGTCAGAGTCAGTAAAAGGTCATCTGCATAAATGGTAGTTTTGTGTTGTCTAGATCCTACTGTTATTCCTTTAATAAGCAAGTTCTCTCTAATTCTAATTGCGAGGGGTTCTAGGGATATTTTAAATAGCAGCGGGGAAAGGGGACAACCTTGCCTCGACCCGTTCCTTATTTCAAAAGTTTCAGAGAGTGTCCCATTTACCCTGACCTGCGCTGTAGGATTAGTGTAGAGGGCCATGATTTTTTTAATGAATTGATTTGGGAAATTAAATCGTCCTAGAGTCGTCTGTAAGTAAGTCCAGTCAAGTCTGTCAAATGCCTTCTCGGCGTCAGTGGAAAGAATGAGGGCTGGTGTTTTGGTCTTAGATACAAATTCTATAAGGTTAAGCACTTTCACGGTATTGTCTTTAGCCTCTCTATTGGGCACAAAACCTGATTGATCCTGATGAATGATTTGTGGGAGAATTTGGTTTATGCGCAAGGCCAGAATTTTAGCATACAATTTCAAATCAGTGTTAAGGAGAGAGATAGGTCTGACATTGGCAGGGTTATCAGGCACCTTGCCTGGTTTCTCTAGCACTGAGATATGTGCTTGTAGCATGGTGTCAGGGAATGTAGATCCGTCCGCTATATGGTTAAATAAGGAGGTTAAGTGTGGGGCCAAGTATTTTGAAAAGGTTTTATAGTAAAGGCCTGAGAACCCGTCCGGGCCTGGTGCTTTATTAGGTTTTAGAGTATGTATTGCATCCTGCACCTCTTTAATAGAGATTGGTTTATCCAGGGACTCTCTTTGCTCTTCACTTAACTGAGGCAATTGTATACTAGAGAGATAGTGGTGACATACTTGGCTATGGGATGTATCTTTCCTGTCTGGAAATAGGTTGTATAGCTTATGATAGAAAGATTGGAACGCTTCAGCAATTTTATGGGTGTCTTCAATGTGTTTCCCCGATTTGCTTTTTATTGAGTGTATATAGGTCCTTTGTTGTCTGTGTTTTAAGGCTCTTGCAAGCCATTTCCCTGCCTTGTTACCCTCTCTATAGAATGTCTGTTGGAAAGACAATAGTTGTCTCTGGGAATCAATGTGCAGGAGTTTATTTAATTGGTCGCGCTTACTGGTTAGGTTGACCATAACGTCAGTGTTTTCTGGGGATTGTTTGTGGAGGTAATCTAAGTCTGCAATTTCTTTAGCTAAGGAGGAAAATTCCTCTCTCCTTTTTTTTGTCAAATATGCTTTAACTTTGATGAGTTCTCCTCTTATTGTGCTTTTGTGCGCTTCCCATAATATGGGATAGTTTATATCCGGTGTGTTATTTATGGTGAAATAGGATTTGATGTGTTTGGCTAAATGTTTTACTTGCTGTTTCCCCTTGAGAAGTGACTCATCTAACCTCTATTGATAGGGCCTGAGTGGGGCTGAGGGCCAAGCTACGTCACATGAGACCAGTGAGTGATCTGACCAGGTAGTATGCTTAATCTCAGCTGTTTTCAAGAAAGAAAGAGAGAGATGGTCAATGAAAATGTAATCCAGCCTAGAATAGCATTTATTTGGAGATGAGAAAAAAGTGAAATCTGATTTCAGGGGGTTTAAATATCTCCAAGTGTCGTGTACCCCTAGCAGTTTAAGGTTTTTCCATATGTTTTGCATGCGCAGGATTTTTTGTCTAGTACATGGGTTGGAACAGTCAATCTGGGGGTCTAGGGGAACATTTAGGTCTCCTGCTATGAACAGAGATCCTTTGGTTTGCGTTAGGATGGAATTGGTAATAGTATGGATAAATTTGCTTTGAAATCTATTAGGTGCATATAGGTTTACCAGATTAATAGGCTTACCATAAAGGAGGCCCGTCACGCATAGGTACCTACCCTCTTTATCATGTTCTACATGAAGTTTGCTAAAAGCAATTGACTTATGGATTAAAATGCTTACCCCATTGATTTTCCTAGTGGGGTGGGTACTATGAAAATGTTGCGGGTAGTTAGATGAGAAAAACTTAGGTATGTGTTTGGTTTTAAAATGTGTCTCCCGAAGCATAAGGATCTGACCTCCCTTCCTAGATAGATCTAGTAGTGCCATCCTACGCTTGTTTGGACAATTCAGCCCTTTCGCATTTTGGGTTAAAATAGTAAGGGCCTGACTGGGTGTTCTATTCAGTGTAACCATTTTTAGACTTAAAGGTGCTATGACTAGTTATTACCTCCATGTTCTGCTCACCCCCCCCCACTCCGAGTGCACTTGTATACACCAATGAACCATTGCAATCTCAATAACAAAGAAAAAAGAAAACGAGAAAAAAATTAACAAACAAACATAATAACATTTTACCCCTTTCCTAGATGAAAGGGTGAAATACAACATTTTAGCTAAAGGAGAATTTATCTCCCATCTGACTGAGAACATATATATCACAACATTAGTCTTACAACAGCATGGCAGTACAACCGCCTGAATTTAAATACTAGACTGCATGTTGAAGGTTGAACAGTAGGATCTAAACATTGAAATGGCCGATGGGCCCCTGTAAAAGAGAAGGTGACAAACACATTCAAACACATAACAACTTTCTGGAAAACTAATTGGAGAATGAAAATCTCTGAACTCTAAACAACCTATTGTAGGCATTGCAGTATTAACTCAGTTACCCTGTATCGTCAGCTATCTCAGGGCAGTTCTGCGACGATTATCCCTTAGTAAGGGAGCATTAGCCTTGCCCTATACACAATACTGTAACATATGAAAAGCAGAAAAAGGATACAGCCTGAATGGCTCAGGAACCTGCTCTTTCTAGTGAGGAGTTTTGGCTGCCCACATTCAATTTGCGTGTCTTTCTTTGTTGCACCTGCTGCCATTCTTGCCTCTGAGGAAGGGAGTTATTGCTGGGCCTCAGGTTGTATTGATCTTGTGTGTCCTTCAACTCCTCTATCACAGGTGGAGAGATATCAAGAGCCTTGCAAATCCGGCTGACATCTCCCGGAGTGGTGCATATGAATCTCTTTCCTTGCCATGGTATGATTAATTGAAAAGGGAACCCCCACCGATATGGAATGTTAGACTTCCTGAGGAGCATGGTGAAGGGTTTAAGTTCCCTTCGTTTGAGGAGAGTTCTCTGCGATAAGTCTGTAAAGAATTGAAGATCAGCATTTTCGTATTTGACAGGTTGCTGGTCGCGAGCTAACTTCATAAGTTCTTCTTTAACTTGGAAATTTGTAACTCGCACAATTATATCTCTGGGCGGTTGCGAGTCTAATTGCTTTGGTCGCAGAGCCCTATGAGCCCTGTCAATATCAATTTTTATGGGTGACTCTGTTTGTTTCAGTGAGTTGAACAGGTCTTGTAAGTATTGCTCTAGGCCAGAGGGAGGGATGGATTCAGGGACGCCTCTAATTCTGATATTATGCCGTCTGTTCCAATTTTCAGCGTCATCTATTTTGTCTTCCAGGCCTAGTATGATGTCGTTTTGTTTGTGGATAGTTGTATGTAAGTCCGAGATTGCTGTAGAGTGGGTGTCTAAAGTGTTTTCTGCTGCCTCTACTCTGCGCCCCATGTCCGAAATTTCTTTCTTTAGCTCACTTATTTCCTCTTTGATACATTGCTTGACCTGTAGAACCAGGGCAGAGAAATCCTTTTTCGAGGGCAGCGAATCAAACAAGGCTTTGGGCACTGTAATAGAGTCAGCTGTGGTTTCAGAGTCCGAGTCTGATGAATAGAAAGCTGCGGCAGAGTCCTGTTCCTCAGCGGGATTGAGGCTTGCAGGTTTGGCCTCCGCTGCTTTAAAAAAAGCGTTAACTGAGGGGATCACATGGCTCCTCTGCTTTGGTACCGCTCCTTTTTTATTAGATTTTTTAGTAGACATGTTTACCCTGATTAGGATCAAAGTCACTGCTTAAGCGTACTCTTTGTGATAGGTAGTGTCTGTTAGAGGTCAGATGTTTGTTACATGTTTTGAGCAAGGCTTGTGTAGTCGACTAAAGATGTGACCTATAAAAATGCTGTGATTGCAAAGAAAGTCTCCTCCAAATGCAAAACTGTGAAGCGTGCCTCCTAGCAAGCAACCAAGTGTAACTTTAATTATTTTTAGGCAGTACAGAAGGTTATGCTGTGTTAGCAAAACAAACATGAATATACATGTATTTTAGGAGCCATTATGTTTATATGACAGGTTAGATCCCAAGTAGAAAACCAAGTGGAACTGAACAGAGTGCATTCATTTTGTGGTGCTGCGTCATTTCAAGCCTCTCTGGCCCTGTTTAGCTATGTAAGCTAGGATAGAATTTAGATAGCCTTGCCGCTACACTGAGGGACCTTTCAAATACTCCCCTCTCTCCCTTTTGATGATCCTTGTCATAAGAAGTTAAATATAGTCCCCCTTGTATATGGGCCTCAGCTCTGTGCGTGCAAGTTGCGCTCTGGACTATAGGGCCTCCGCGCCCCTTGTGTAAGTATTCATGCCAGGGCAAGTAAGTAAATGCCGTTATGGGATTAGACCGGATCGCTTACCCCGCTGCTTGCCTCCTCCTTAGAGTCGGATGCGGATGTGTGGTCGCGGCAAAGGCTGCAGCTGGGCTCCGATGCGAATGGGCCTGTTCCGTTGCGTGGCGTGTCACCTGTTGTGAAGTACAACACCGGGTGGATTTTGGCGTCACATTTGATGTACCTCTCAATTATAGTGCTGGACAGCACCTTTGGGCCAAACTTTTCCCCCGGTTGTGAAAGATAGACGTTGCTCAGTCAGAAAGGGCTCAGGAGCAAATTCAAGCCGCGGCCATTTCCCTGGCTGGCTCGCTCCGCCCCCCACTATCATGCCTTTTGTGATGTTTTTTCTAAAAAGGAGGCTGAGACGTTACCTCCTCACCAGATTTTTGACTGTCCTATCGATCTGTATTCCAGGGCTCCTCTACCTAAGGGGAGGACCTATCCTCTCTCTTGTCAAGAAAATGTCTCTCTTGAAGAAAGGATTTATTCGTCCTTCCTCTTCACCTGTGGGTGCAGGGTTTTTCTTCTTTTGGATTGTGCAATGCACCAGCAGTATTTCAGCACTTTGTTAACGAGATCTTCAGAGATTATTTAAATCAATTTGTTATCATTTATCTTGATGACATTCCGATCTATTCCAGAACATTACAGGAACATGTACACCATGTAAAACTTGTGCTTCAAAGATTATGTGTTAACTCCCTTTTCGCTAAATTGGAGAAATGTTCTTTCCATCAGAGTTCCATTCGCTTCTTGGGTTATATAATTTCAGAATCTGGTTTTGAGGTGGATCCTGCTAAACTTTCGGCTATCAAGGACTGGCCCAGACCTACCACCCTAAAATCCCTGCAGAGGTTTCTTGGCTTTGCCAATTACTATAGAAAGTTTATAAAAAACTTTGCTGACATCACGTCTCCTCTCACTTCTCTCACTAAGAAGGGACAAGATTGTAGGAACTGGTCTAATTCGACAGTACAGGCTTTTGAAACACTGAAATCAGCATTTTCTTCGGCACCTCTCCTCAGTCATCCCATTCCTGATCTCCAGTTTATCTTGGAGGTAGATGCTTCCTCTATTGCTGCTGGAGCTGTTCTCTCCCAACAAAATCCATCTACCAGCAAGATACATCCAGTGGCGTTCTTTTTTTTTTTTTTTTTTTTAAATCCTGCCAAGTTAAACTATGATGTGGCCAACAAAGAACTATTGGCTATAAAACTAGCTTTGGATGAGTGGAGACATTGGTTGGAGGGTACTAGTCAACCATTTTTTCATTCTAACAGACCACAAGAATCTCCTATACCTCCATACAGCTAAACGCCTCAATCCTCGTCAGGCTTGGTGGGCCTTGTTCTTTTCCAGGTTTAATTTTGTACTTTCCTATGTTCCTGGTTCCAAGAATTCCAAGGCAGATGCATTATCCAGGCAATTTCAGTCTACAGAGTCTACTCCGCTGGATTCTGAACCCATACTACGTCCAGTCAGAGTTCTGGCTCAAGTATCCTCTTTTCCAGTACAGGCTTTATGTTCTGCTCAAAACCGGGTACCGTCTTCTTACAAACTTCCTTTTGGAATCTTGTATGTATCCAGGGGATTACTTCTTAGGCTTTTACGTTGGGCTCACGACAACATATCAGCAGGTCATGCTGGAGTAACCAATACTCTGTAAAAACTTAAGCAGCATGTTTGGTGGTCCACCATGAGGAGGGACGTTAAGGATTACATTGCCGCTTATAGCTTTTGTGCATCGAATAAACAGTCTACTCATTGACCATTTGGTTTGTAAGGCTCCTTTACTTCGCACTGGAGACAGGGTATTTTTATCCACTAGATTCATACGTCTAAAACAACATTGTACAAATTTGGGTCCCAAATACATAGGACCTTTTCGAATTGTTTCCAAAGTTTGTTCTTCAGCATATCGCCTGGCCTTACCCAAGACCCTCAAGATCCACCCTGTGTTTCATGTATCCCTACTCAAGCCAGTCATCTACGACCAGTACTCCATCAAAATTAAACCTCCTCCTCCACTTTCTGTAGAGGGTACTTCAGAGTTCGAGGTTAGTCAGATTCTGGATTCCAAGCTACGGGGCAATCGGTTGTATTACCTGGTCCATTGGAAGGGTTATCCTATCACTGAACGAACTTGGGAACCTGCCTCACATGTACATGCTCCTGCTCTTGTCAAAACTTTTCACATGAAATATCCTACCAAGCCTGGTTGGGTCTCCTGAAGGGGTCCTTGAGGAGGGGGCACTGTCAAGCTCTGCAGCCAGGAGTTCCGGCGGTTCACTTTGTGTGCCTGGTTGCCTGGCAACGTCTCGCTCTTCCTGAGCCATCCCCTTCAGCTGACGTCAGGCTAGGCTTCTTATTCCGGTCATCCTGATCCTCCGGTGCCTGTTTGTTTGTCTAAACTCCGTGGCTGTTGTGAGCACTCAGTATCTTTAGAAGTTTACCTTTTTGTTCCTGAACCTTTGCCTGGACGACCTCTCTATTGCTTAACCCTCAAACTGCCTGATTACAAGTTGCCAAACTCTGCATTGCTGACCACGCTTGTGCTTAACCCTCAAACTTCCTGATTACAAGTTGCCAAACTCTGCATTACTGACTACGCTGTGCTTAACCCTCAAACTGCCTGATTACAAGTTGCCAAACTCTGCATTACCGACCACGCTTGTGCTTCACCCTCAAACTGCCTGATTACAAGTTACCAAACTCTGCATTACTGACTACGCTGTACTAAACCCTCAAACTGCCTGATTTCAAGTTGCCTACTCCTGCATTATTAACTGTTTATTGTTTAACCCTACTTCTGTCTGAGATCAAGTTGTCTAACTCTGCAACTCGGGTACTGTGGAGGTCTATTCCTGAACTGCCAATTTATAGTTCCCTATTCTGAAGTTTATCCTGCTGCTATTAAGATTTCCATTACTCTTTCCAGAGGACTCAGACCAACACTGCTCCATATCATGAGTACCTTGTCTTATAGAAGTTGTCGTGGGGTCAAGTCCTGGATTAAACTCAGAGTGCAAGGGTGTTGTTTTAGTTTGCCCTAGCATTTGGGTCTTCTTCTGGACTTTACCTAACCTGACACCTAACCCATACCTGTTGCTAATAACATCATTACCCCAATCACACATGCCCAATGTCTTGGGGTCATACTGGACTCAGATCCCTCCTTACATCCAGTCCTTGGTCAATTCCTGCTGTTTCTACCTTAAAAACATATCCACAATTTTCAAGTTACTCACACAAGACACAACTAAGATAGCAATCCACTCTCTCATAACACTCCACCTTCATTATTTCAACTCTATCCTCCCTGGTCTCCCTAGCTACCGTCTATCTCCTTTACTATCCATAGAGAATGCCTCTGCCAGGCTGATCTTCCTCCTCATCTCCAAAATTCTCAATATCCTCACACAAGACAAAACTAAGATTTGAATCCACTCTCTAATCATCTCCCATCTTGACTTTTGTAACTCTGTCCTCTATGGTCTCCCTAGCTGTTATCTATCTCCTTTTCAATCCATAATGAATGCATCTGCTAGGATGATTTTCCTCCTCATCAGCTGCATCTCTCTGCCAAGCCCTTTACTGGCTTCCTCTAGCCTCCAGAATAAAACACAATATTCTGAACCTAATCTTCATGGTTCTCAAAAACTCTGACCCCCCTATATCTCTGACCTCTCCAGATACTCTTCCTCTTGTACCCTTGACTCTGCCCATGACCTCATTCTCCCTTCCTCTCTTGTTACCACCTCCCATTCTCTCTACAGGAATTCTTCAGAAAGGCCACTACCTTGTGGAACTATCTGCCTAGCTCCACTAGACTCTGTTTTAGTTTTCAAAGTTTCAAGTCTCTTTAAAGATTTAACTTTAGGGATGCATATAATACTAACCTTTTCTTACCTTTGTTCCTTGCCTCCTTTGTCATCCCCTTGAAATCCCTTAGCATGTAAGCCTACAAGTTCAGCTATTTTGTAGACCACCTTCATTACAGGTGACTTACAACAGTGCAGCTGTTGGCAGGGCCCTCTATCAATTTGTCAGTATAAATGCTACCTTTGCATAGTATACCTGTGTTTAAGGAGCTGTGGAATCTGTCTGTGCTCTACAAATAACTAATAAAAATAGAAGAAGACAAAGTCTTGTCTAACTGCATTCTAGAGTTTAAAGGACATATGTTAGGGGGGCAGGGTGTGATGCTGATCCACTGCTGTGTAAAGTGCTGATTCACACAAGCTAACAACATTTCATTTGTCTATTAACCTATAATGTTTCATCAAATAACCATTTTTAAGTAACCATTTTGTTCTACTTACAACAGGGTGTGGTTCTGGTCATTTATCCTCAATGAAAAAAAAAATGTTTTGACATACTTGAAATGTCTTATTGTTTAAAAAGATAATCCCTTTATTACCCATTCCTGAGGTTTTGTTATATTAAAAAACTTTTTACCTCTGTGAGTACCTTGTGTCTAAGCCTCTGCATACTGCCCCTTATCTCAATTATTTTGACAGACTTTCATTTAGAGCTGACTAAATAATTCCACTGGAGTGAGCACAACGTTACCTATATGACACTTATGAACTAGCACTGTCAACTGTGGAAAACTGTAAAATTGCACTGAGATAAGAGGTGGCCGTCAATGGCTTAGAAATCAGTTTATAAACCTACCTAGGTTTATCTTTTAATAAAGAAAGCCAAGAGAACAAAGCAAATTTGATGATAAAAGTAAAAAGGAAAGTTGTTTAAAATTGAATGCCCTATCTGAATTATGAAAGTTTAATTTTGACTTGACTGTCCCTTTAAAAGTTTGAACTATCCTGGAATAATGCCTTATCAACTCTTGTACCATTTAAAAAGTGTATTTAAGTTGATAGTGGTCCACAATGACAGATCCCATAGGATTTTGTACCTATTGAAAATCGCCTATAGCTTCTAACTGTATGTTTTGCTTTATTTAAAAAAAATATATATATATATAATAAAAGTTGCTGAACACATAAAGATCTTTCCAGACTTTTTTATTTCATCATTTAGCGGAGGAATTAAAGGGACAGTCAAGTCCAAAACAAACTTTCATAATTTAAATAGGGCATGCCATTTTAAACAACTTTCCAATTTACTTTTATCACCAAGGTAGGCTCATATGCTAATTTCTTAGACCTTGAAGGCCGCCTAATCCGAATGTATTTTGACAGTTTTTCACCCTAGAGGACGTTAGTTCATGTGTGCCATATAGATAACTGAGCTCATGAATGTGAAGTTACCTAGGAGTCAGCACTAATTGGCTAAAATGCAAGTCTGTCAAAATAACTGAAATAAGGGGGCAGTTTGCAGAGGCAGAGATACAAGGTAATTAAAGAGGTAAAACGTGTATTATTATAACTGTGTTGGTTATGCAAACTGGGGAATGGGTAATAAAGGGATTATCTATCTGTTTGAACACCAAATATTCTGTGGTTGACTGTCCCTTTAATTTTAACCAATTACACTTTCCTTTTTTTTAAAAAAAAAAAATATATATATATATATATATATATATATATATATATATATATATCTGCTACTGCTGGGTAAAAATAAACATGAAACATAAATGATAGGTGCGTGCTATCAAACATTCACACCTGAGTTTCATTGTGACAAATTATAGTTCTTCTGCTTCACTATTGTAACACAACACTTTATTGACAAACCCTATAGAGATGGTATAGCCCACAGTGCCTACAACTAGTAACTTAGCCTCTTCATGTCTCACAGGATCAAGGGCTTCTTTCATTTTTTTTTAAATAGCTGACTGCTCTTTTTTGCACTGCAAATTTAACACATTTTATTTCAATGGGTGACAAGTTAATTAATTTATTTTTAGCTTTAACTCGATTTTATTATTCTTGACTTTAAGTTATCCAATCATTTATATATTTGATATTTGTGACTGATTTACATTATTACCCTAACTTAGCAATAGCCCTTTAAAGAAGTATTTTTTTTGCTAATACATGTGGATTGGAAAACACTTAAATTTTGTTTGTCTCGCCTAGTTATGTTTGTTTTTTTCTGGTTCCTGATCCTGGCTTGGACTTGGACTACTCCTCTGTGTTGCTAAGTGAACCTATTAACCAATTCCAGTGTTGCAGATATCCTGAGATCTGCTGCTGGTTCCTGTTCTTGGGCTGCACCACATCTCCTGCACCGTTGGCTCCAACTTCAAAACAAAAATCCCATCTTCTCCATTACCAATGGCACTTACCAGGAACACACAACATTTTAGTTATTTGCATTAATGATGGACCACTACCATTCTTCAAACCAAAGTATCCAATTAGGCAATATCTCTTTAAACTTAACCTTAATCGTAGAAAGATAAATGGTCAAACTCTGTTTGATCAATTAAAAAAAGGCATAAAAATGGTTATCAAGCAGACAATCAAATCCTAATCCTCTATAATCATTTAATACATAAATTAAAACATTATTATTATTTGTAATAGAACCCTCAAGCCTTAAGCAATTAGGAATACCGATATATACAAAATGTATGGTATAACAGGATAAGGGGTCAATTTATTATTAGCCAAATTGGGCCAATTCGCCCTGTTTCTGCGCGAGCCTTTAGGCTCACCAGAAAATGGAGTTAAGAAGCAGCTCCTTAACTCATATGCCACCTCTGCAGCTGCATATAGCAATCCGCCCAATCCCAAACGATCGGCTGATTGACACCCCCTGCTAGCGGCCGATTGCCCGTGAATCTGGAGGTGGTGGTATTGCACAAGTAGTTCACTAGAACAGCTTGTGCAATGCTGACTACAGACAGCGTATGCTGTCCACATTCAGCGATGTCTGGCGGACATGATAAGCTACATCAAATCATGTCCGCCAGTCTTTAATAAATTGACCGCTAGGTATCAAACAGTGTCAGCACACTTCCCTTTAGGTGATCGCTGCCAGCCCCAGTTCTCCCAAACCATTTATAGTAGATATTTAGCATAATTGGCGGCGCTGTGTCCCTTTCAGGGATGAAAGCTGTCCATGTCCTCCTTAAAGTGCTACATATCTAGATATCTCCAAAATGTATGTAAAATGCTGACATTTTACTATCCTTTTAGAAGATTTTTTACCATATGAAAGTCTTTGATTTCTTGGCTAGGGAAATATAATTTAGTTATGAAATATTAGCTAAATGGGCATGTTTGTCTGGTACCCTGCTATATATGTAATCCACGTGTATTGTTTCCACGTGTAAAAATAGAAAAAAAAAGGGACATGAAACCCAAAATTGTCTTTCATTATTCAGATAGAGCATGTGATTTTAAACATCTTTCCAATTTACTTCTATCATCAAATTTGCTTAAATGTCTTAAATGTATCCTTTGTTGAAAGCTGTTGAAAGCTGAATACATCTGGTAAACCAATGACAAGAGGCCTTTGTGTGCAGCCACCAATAACCAACTAGCTCCCAGCAATGCATTGCTGCTACCAAGCCTACCTAGGTATGTTTTTCAACTAAGGGTACCAAGAGCATCAAGCAAGTTAGGTAATAGAAGTAAACTTGAAAGTTGTCTACAATCACATACAAAATGCTGGGTTTCATGTCCCTTTAATCATATGGACACCTAAAGCACAGAATCTTCAAGATAATCAAATTCAATATACTTTCTGCATGATGTGGGATGTACTTATGTCCCAAAATGTTACAGAACCTCATGTTTACCCCTTCAATTCGTTATGATTTTAGATGAGTTATCCAGCTCTGCATTTAATTACAAGGAGTGGCCTTATAATTTCCTTCTTTTTTTAAAAGAACACTAAAGTCAAAATTAAACTCTCACTATTTTCATATAAAGCATGCAATTAAAAAAAAAGACCTTTCCAATTTACTTTAATTATCAAAATATGTACAGTCTTTTTATAGACACACTTTCTGAGGCACCAGCACCTACTGAGCACGTGTAACAGTTCACAGTATATACGTATATTCATTTGTGACTGGATGCTAGCTGTTACATAATGCAGGGGGAGGGGGAAATGTCAGAAAATGTGTAAGAAATCTCAGAGTACATGCTATTGCATTGTCATTCTATTATGCATCAGTTAACAATACAATACTACAGTATTTAATAGTCCTTTAAAGGATCACTCAATCCAGTAGAATTGCATAATTAACAAGTGCATAATCAAAAGACAATGATTTTACACCTACTCTGAATTTCAAATAAGCAGATTTTTTTCTAACAAATTTATTTTTCTCCCAATTTCTATCCCCCTGCATCATGTGACATGCATCAGCCAATCAGTAGTGATGTTGCGAACTGTTCGCCGGAGAACAGTTCCCGGCGAACATAGCTTGTTCGCGATCGCCGCTGCGGGCGAACATATGCAATGTTCGATCCGCCCCCTATATGTCATCATTGAGGAAACTTTGACCCTGTATCTCACAGCCTTCTGACACATTTGAGCCAATCAGCAGCAGACACTCCCTCACAGACCCCCCCCAGCTCCTTGGCAGCAGCCATTTTAGATTCATTATGATCTTGCTTTCTTAGTGAGAGGAGCTTTAGTGTTGCTGCATGCTGACATTATAGGGAAATAGATAGCTAGGCTAGTGTATAAGGCCTAGATTTGGGAGTTCGGCGGTAAAAGGGCTGCTAACGCTCCGCGGGCTTTTTCTGGCCGCACCATAAATTTAACTCTGGTATCGAGAGTTCAAACAAATGCTGCGTTAGGCTCCAAAAAAGGAGCGTAGAGCATTTTTTACCGCAAATGCAACTCTCGATACCAGAGTTGCTTACGGACGCGGCCGGCCCTCAAAAACGTGCTCGTGCACGATTCTCCCATAGGAAACAATGGGACTGTTTGAGCTGAAAAAAAACCTAACACCTGCAAAAAAGCAGCGTTCAGCTCCTAACGCAGCCCCATTGTTTCCTATGGGGAAACACTTCCTACGTCTGCACCTAACACTCTAACATGTACCCCGAGTCTAAACACCCCTAACCTTACACTTATTAACCCCTAATCTGCCGCCCCCGCTATCGCTGACCCCTGCATATTTTTTTAAACCCCTAATCTGCCGCTCCGTAAACCGCCGCAACCTACGTTTATCCCTATGCACCCCTAATCTGCTGCCCTAACATCGCCGACCCCCTATATTATATTTATTAACCCCTAATCTGCCCCCCTCAACGTCGCCGACACCTGCCTACACTTATTAACCCCAAAATCTGCCGAGCGGACCTGAGCGCTACTATAATAAAGTTATTAACCCCTAATCCGCCTCACTAACCCTATCATAAATAGTATTAACCCCTAATCTGCCCTCCCTAACATCGCTGACACCTAACTTCAATTATTAACCCCTAATCTGCCGACCCGGAGCTCACCGCTATTCTAATAAATGTATTAACCCCTAAAGCTAAGTCTAACCCTAACACTAACACCCCCCTAAGTTAAATATAATTTTTATCTAACGAAATAAATTAACTCTTATTAAATAAATGATTCCTATTTAAAGCTAAATACTTACCTGTAAAATACATCCTAATATAGCTACAATATAAATTATAATTATATTATAGCTATTTTAGGATTAATATTTATTTTACAGGTAACTTTGTAATTATTTTAACCAGGTACAATAGCTATTAAATAGTTAAGAACTATTTAATAGTTACCTAGTTAAAATAATAACAAAATTACCTGTAAAATAAGTCCTAACCTAAGATATAATTAAACCTAACACTACCCTATCAATAAATTAATTAAATAAACTACCTACAATTAACCTAACACTACACTATCAATAAATTAATTAAATACAATTCATACAAATAAATACAATTAAATAAACTAGCTAAAGTACAAAAAATAAAAAAGATCTAAGTTACAGAAAATAAAAAAATATTTACAAACATAATAAAAATATTACAACAATTTTAAACTAATTACACCTACTCTAAGCCCCCTAATAAAATAACAAAGCCCCCCAAAATAAAAAATTCCCTACCCTATTCTAAATTAAAAAAAGTTACAAGCTCTTTTACCTTACCAGCCCTGAACAGGGCCCTTTGCGGGGCATGCCCCAAGAATTTCAGCTCTTTTGCCTGTAAAAGAATAAATACAATACCCCCCCCCCAACATTACAACCCACCACCCACATACCCCTAATCTAACCCAAACCCCCCTTAAATAAACCTAACACTAAGCCCCTGAAGATCTTCCTACCTTGTCTTCACCATACCAGGTTCACCGATCCGTCCTGAAGAGCTCCTCCGATGTCCTGATCCAAGCCCAAGCGGGGGCTGAAGAGGTCCATGATCCGGTCAAAGTCTTCATCCAAGCGGGGCAGAAGAGATCTTCCATCCGATTGAAGTCATCATCCAGGCGGCATCTTCGATCTTCTTCCATCCGGAGCGAAGCGGCAGGATCCTGAAGACATCCAGCGCGGAACATCCATCCGGACCGACGACTGAACGACGAATGACTGTTCCTTTAAGGGACGTCATCCAAGATGGCGTCCCTCGAATTCCGATTGGCTGATAGGATTCTATCAGCCAATCGGAATTAAGGTAGGAATTTTCTGATTGGCAGATTCCATCAGCCAATCAGAATCTAGTTCAAGCCGATTGGCCGATCCAATCAGCCAATCAGATTGAGCTCGCATTCTATTGGCTGATCGGAACAGCCAATAGAATGCGAGCTCAATCTGATTGGCTGATTGGATCAGCCAATCGGATTGAACTTGATTCTGATTGGCTGATTCCATCAGCCAATCAGAAAATTCCTACCTTAATTCCGATTGGCTGATAGAATCCTATCAGCCAATCGGAATTCGAGGGACGCCATCTTGGATGACGTCCCTTAAAGGAACAGTCATTCGTCGTTCAGTCGTCGGTCCGGATGGATGTTCCGCGCTGGATGTCTTCAGGATCCTGCCGCTTCGCTCCGGATGGAAGAAGATCGAAGATGCCGCCTGGATGATGACTTCAATCGGATGGAAGATCCTCTTCTGCCCCGCTTGGATGAAGACTTTGACCGGATCATGGACCTCTTCAGCCCCCGCTTGGGCTTGGATCAGGACATCGGAGGAGCTCTTCAGGACGGATCGGTGAACCTGGTATGGTGAAGACAAGGTAGGAAGATCTTCAGGGGCTTAGTGTTAGGTTTATTTAAGGGGGGTTTGGGTTAGATTAGGGTATGTGGGTGGTGGGTTGTAATGTTGGGGGGGGGGGGTATTGTATTTATTCTTTTACAGGCAAAAGAGCTGAAATCCTTGGGGCATGCCCCGCAAAGGGCCCTGTTCAGGGCTGGTAAGGTAAAAGAGCTTGTAACTTTTTTAATTTAGAATAGGGTAGGGAATTTTTTATTTTGGGGGGCTTTGTTATTTTATTAGGGGGCTTAGAGTAGGTGTAATTAGTTTAAAATTGTTGTAATATTTTTATTATGTTTGTAAATATTTTTTTATTTTCTGTAACTTAGATCTTTTTTATTTTTTGTACTTTAGCTAGTTTATTTAATTGTATTTATTTGTATGAATTGTGTTTAATTAATTTATTGATAGTGTAGTGTTAGGTTAATTGTAGGTAATTGTAGGTAGTTTATTTAATTATTTTATTGATAGGGTAGTGTTAGGTTTAATTATATCTTAGGTTAGGACTTATTTTACAGGTAATTTTGTTATTATTTTAACTAGGTAACTATTAAATAGTTCTTAACTATTTAATAGCTATTGTACCTGGTTAAAATAATTACAAAGTTACCTGTAAAATAAATATTAATCCTAAAATAGCTATAATATAATTATAATTTATATTGTAGCTATATTAGGATGTATTTTACAGGTAAGTATTTAGCTTTAAATAGGAATCATTTATTTAATAAGAGTTAATTTATTTCGTTAGATAAAAATTATATTTAACTTAGGGGGGTGTTAGTGTTAGGGTTAGACTTAGCTTTAGGGGTTAATACATTTATTAGAATAGCGGTGAGCTCCGGTCGGCAGATTAGGGGTTAATAATTGAAGTTAGGTGTCGGCGATGTTAGGGAGGGCAGATTAGGGGTTAATACTATTTATGATAGGGTTAGTGAGGCGGATTAGGGGTTAATAACTTTATTATAGTAGCGCTCAGGTCCGCTCGGCAGATTAGGGGTTAATAAGTGTAGGCAGGTGTCGGCGACGTTGAGGGGGGCAGATTAGGGGTTAATAAATATAATATAGGGGTCGGCGATGTTAGGGGTAGCAGATTAGGGGTACATAGGGATAACGTAGGTGGCGGCGATTTGCGGTCGGAAGATTAGGGGTTAATTATTTTAAGTAGCTTGCGGCGACGTTGTGGGGGGCAAGTTTGGGGTTAAGAAATATAATATAGGGGTCGGGGGGGGTTTGGGGCAGCAGATTAGGGGTACATAAGTATAACGTAGGTGGCGGTCGGCAGATTAGGGGTTAAAAATTTTAATCGAGTGGCGGCGATGTGGGGGGAGCTCGGTTTAGGGGTACATAGGTAGTTTATGGGTGTTAGTGTACTTTAGGGTACAGTAGTTAAGAGCTTTATAAACCGGCGTTAGCCAGAAAGCTCTTAACTCCTGCTATTTTCAGGCGGCTGGAATCTTGTCGTTAGAGCTCTAACGCTCACTTCAGAAACGACTCTAAATACCAGCGTTAGAAAGATCCCATTGAAAAGATAGGCTACGCAAATGGCGTAGGGGGATCTGCGGTATGGAAAAGTCGTGGCTGAAAAGTGAGCGTTAGACCCTTTAATCACTGACTCCAAATACCAGCGGGCGGCCAAAACCAGCGTTAGGAGCCTCTAACGCTGGTTTTGACGGCTACCGCCGAACTCCAAATCTAGGCCTTAGTGTCCGCTACAGTCCTGAAGGACTCATCTAATCTCTGCTGTAAGGACAGCACCCCAAAAAGCCGTTTTTAGGGCTATAACTTTGGTCATTTTTTTTTTTATTTATAATTTTATTTGCATTTGCCTGGTTTTCAGCCTGTGTGTGAGGCTCACAGCATATACTGTGATTAGTGCTACCACTGATATCTGCTTAACATTAGTGTAAATTTAACCAACAAAACTTTTAAATCATTTTCTATCAGGCCTGTGTCTCAGGCTTACACAGCATATACTGTGGTTAATTGCTGTGCCAGCCACCACTCATATCTGCTTAACATTATTGTAATTTTTTTAAAACAAAACTTTTAAATCATTTTGCTAGTGTAATCTAATTTCATTTTTCATCAGGCCTGTGTGTCAGGCCCACATCATATAGTGTGATTAATAGCTCTTTTTTCCACCACTTATATCTGGTGTAACATTAGTGTAAATTTTTTACAAAATTTTTTTTTACATCAGTCCTCTTCTAGTGTTATTTAATTTTAGTTGCCAGGCCAGCCTGGCTGCCATTAGTGCCAGCCTGTGTGTCAGGCTGCCAGCATATACTGTGCCTACTTCCATCCTCAGTGCCAGTCCACCACTCCTATCTGGTGTAACATTAGTTTAAATTTTGTAAAAAAAAACTTTTACATCAGTCTTCTAGTGTTATTTAATTTTAGTTGGCAGGCCAGCCTGCCACTAGTGCCAGCCTGTGTGTCAGGCTGCCAGCACATACTGTGCCTACTTCTATCCTGAGTGCCATCACTCCTATCTGTTGTAACATTAGTGTAACTTTTTTAAAAAAAAACTTTTACATCAGTCTGCTATTGTAATTTAATTGCAGTTGCCTGTCTGCCAGCGTGTGTGCCAGGCTCACTTTCCAACTAGTGCCATGAATCATATTTGTTATAACAGTAGTGTAAATATTTTAAATAAAAACTTTTTTGACTGTGAATCATCAGTCTGCTAGTGCAATTGAATTGCAGTTGCCTCCCTGCCAGCCTGTGTGCCAGGCAAACTTGCCAACTAGTGCCACCAATCATATTTGTTATAACAGTATTGTAAATATTTAAAATAAAAACTTTTTTGACTGAGAAACATCAGTCATCTAGTGTAATCTAATTGCAGTTGCCTTCCTCCCAGCGTGTGTGCCAGGCCCACTTGCCAACTAGTGCCACCAATCATATTTGTTATAACAGTAGTGTAAATATTTAAAAAAAATATTTTTTGACTGTGAAACATCAGTCTGCTAGTGTAATCTAACTGAAGTTGCCTTCAATGTATCTATCTATCAAATCTATCTATCTTGTGGTTGTGCAAATGGACTGTTTGCGGTTGTTTGCGCTGCCTTACACGGGGAGTTTGGTCTGTCACCGTGAAGCGCGCGTAACCCTTACGCTACCTGATCGATACAACATCATACCTGATGTTTTAAATCACGTTATTGCAAACAATTTAGGAATGTTAGATGATTTAGGCCCTTTATGGGTTAAAACCAGACTCTGCATCAACTATGTAATTTTCCGTGGGAGTTTTGCCATGGATCCCCCTCCGGCATGCCACAGTCCAGGTGTTAGTCCCCTTGAAACAACTTTTCCATCACTATTGTGGCCAGAAAGAGTCCTTGTGGGTTTTTAAAGTTCGCCTGCCTATTGAAGTCAATGGAGGTTCGCCTGGTTCGCCGGTTCGCAAACATTTGCGGAAGTTCGAGTCCGCCATTCTCAAACCTAAATTTTTAGGTTTGCGACATCACTACCAATCACAGACTAGTATATGTATACCCTGTGAGCTTGTGCACATGCTCAGTAGGATCTTATTCCCCAGAAAGTGTGAATATAAACAGACTGCAAAATTTAGTAATGGAAGTAAATGGTAAAGTGTCTTAAAACTGCATGCTCTTTATGAATCATAAAGTTTATTTATTTCATGTAATTGGCAAGAGTCCATGAGCTAGTGACGTATGGGATATACAATCCTACCAGGAGGGACAAAGTTTCCCAAACCTCAAAATGCCTATAAATACACCTCTCACCACACCCACAATTCAGTTTTACAAACTTTGCCTCCTATGGAGTTGGTGAAGTAAGTTTGTGCTAAGAATTCTACGTTGATATTCACTTCTCAGGATGTTGAAGCCTGATTCCTCTCAGAGTTCAGTGAATGTCAGAGGGATGTGAAGGGAGTATCACCTATTAAATGCAATGGTTTTCCTCACGGGAGATCTATTTCATAGGTTCTCTGTTATCAGAGATTCATCTCCTACCTCCCTTATTCAGATCGACGATATACTCTCATATTCCATTACCTCTACTGATAACTGTCTCAGTACTGGTTTGGCTATCTGCTATATGTGGATGGGTGTCTTTTGGTAAGTATGTTTTCATTACTTAAGACACTAAGCTATGGTTTGGCACTTTATGCATTAATATAAAGTTCTAAATATATGTATTGTACTTATATTTGCTATGAGTCAGGTTATGTATATTTCCTTTTGCAGACTATCAGTTTCATATTTGGGAAAAAAACGTATTTAGGAAAATATTTTTCTTACCTGGGGTATAGTCTTTTTTCACTTGACTGTTTTTTCATTAAATTTTGCAGGCAAAATTAGGCTTGCAAGGGCACAAAATGCCAAAGTTTATTGCGTCATTCTTGGCGTGAGAATTTATTTTGCTCGAAGGTACATCAGATGACACAAATTAATGATCAATGATGCGAGTGTGTCATTTCCGGATGTTGTTAGCGCCAAAAATTGTCAGTTTGCATTGTGCTTCATACTTGGCGCCAAATAATTTCATAATTTAAAACCCCATTCCTATATGCCTCTTGCCTTTTTCTATTTCAGAGGACTATGCTGTTTGCATTTTTCTCCATTCCTGAAACTGCCATATAAGGAAATTGATAATTTTGTTTTATATGTTGTTTTTTCTCTTAGATTTTGCAAGATGTCTCAATCTGATCCTGTCTCAGAAACCACTGTTGGAACCCTGCTGCCTGATAACAATTCTACCAAAGCTAAGTGCATTTGTTGTAAATTTGTGGAGATTATATCTCCAGCTATGGTATGTAATATTTGTCATGATAAGCTTTTACATGCAGATAATGTGTCCATCAGTAATAGTACAATGCCTGTTGTTCCTTCAACATCTAATGTACATGATATACCTGTGAATATAAAAGATTTTTTTGCTGATGCGATTCAGAAGGCTTTGTCTGCCATCCCGCCTTCTAATAAATGTAAAAGGTCTTTTAAAACTTCTCATAAAGTTGATGAAATTTCAAATGACCTACAACATATATAATTATCCTCCTCTGATAAGGATCTATCTGATTCAGAAGATCCTTCCTCAGATATTGACACTGACAAATCTACTTATTTATTTAAAATGGAGTATATTCGTTCCTTTTTAAAAGAGGTGTTGATTACATTGGATATTGAGGAAACTAGTCCTCTTGATATTAAAAATTAGTAAATGTTTAAATTCTGTTTATAAACCTCCTGTGGTTACTCCAGAGGTTTTTCTAGTTCCTGATGCTATTACCGATATGATTTCTAAGGTATGGAATATGCCTGGTACTTCTTTTATTCCTTCTTCAAGGTTTAAAAAATTGTATCCTTTGCCAGCAGTTAGATTAGAGTTTTGGAAAAAGATCCCCAAAGTTGATGGAGCTATTTCTACTTTTGCTAAACGGGCTACTACTCCTATGGAAGATAGTACTTATTTTAAGGACCCTTTTATTATTATTATCTGTTATTTGTAGAGCGCCAACAGATTCCACAGCCTTTAGATAGGAAACTTGAATCTTATCTAAGGAAAGCTTATTTATATTCTGGCTATCTTCTCAGGCCTGCCATTTCTATAGCTGATGTTGCAGTTGCATCACCTTTTTGGTTGGAAAGTTTAGCGCAACAGGAAATGGATCCTGATTTGTCTAGCATTGTTCGCTTGCTTCAATATGCTAATAATTTTATCTGTGATTCCATTTTTGATATCATCAAAATTGATGTTAAATCTATGACTTTAGCTATTTTAGCTAGAAGAGCTTTGTGGCTCAAATATTGGAATGCTGACATGACTCTGTCTCTAACAGACAAGAGACAATTAAAATTGGTTTCAGCTTGTCGGAACCTTCAGTCTCAATCATTCCCTTCAGTAGCTATGTGCATGGAAGTTTTATGTCTCATGACTGCAGCATCGGGTGCAATCCCCTTTGCTCATTTTCATATGAGACCTCTCCAGCTTTGTATGCTGAATCAAAGGTGAAGAGATTATACAAAGATATCAAAATTAATATCCTTAAATCCCAATGTTCGACTCTCTCTGACTTGGTGATTAGATCACCATCGTATAGTTCAAGGGGCCTCTTTTGTTCATCCAACCTGGACTGTGATCACAACAGAAGCAAGTCTTTCAGGTTGGGGAGCTGTCTGGGGATCTCTGACAGCACAAGGGGTTTGGAAATCTAAAGAGGCGAGGTTACAAATTAATATTTTAGAACTCTGTGCTATTTTCAGGGCTCTTCAAGTTTGGTCTCTGTTGAAGAGAGAACCATTCATTTGTTTTCAGACAGACAATATCACAACTGTGGCATATGTCAATCATCAGGGTGGGACTCACAATCCCCAAGCTATGAAAGAAGTATCTCGGATACTTGCTTGGGTGGAATCAAGCTCCTCTCTAATTTCTGTGGTTCATATCCCAGGTATAGACAATTGGGAAGCGGATTATCTCAGCTGTCAGACTTTACATCCGGGGGAGTAGTTCCTAGAATTTTACAGTTTCTTCAGGATGGTTTGGATAAGGGTTTGTCTGCAAGTTTCTTGAAGGGCCCAATCTCTGTTATTTCTGTTTTATTTCACAGAAATATTGCTAATCTTCCTGATATTTACTGTTTTGTACAGGCTTTAATCCGTATTAAGCCTATCATTATATCAATCTCTCCTCCTTGGAGTCTTAATTTGGTTTTGAAGGCTTTACAGGCTCCTTCGTTTGAGCCTATGCATTCTTTGGACGTTAAACTACTTTCTTGGAAAGTGTTGTTCCTTTTGGCCATCTCATCTGCTAGAAGAGTTTCCGGATTATCTGCTCTTTCTTGTGAATCTCCTTTTCTGATTTTCCATCAGGATAAGGCAGTTTTGCGGACTTCATTTAAATTTCTACCTAAGGTTGTGAATTCTAGCAACATTAATAGAGAAATTGTTTTCCCCTCTTTGTGTCCTAAACCTAAGAATTCTTTAGAGAGATCCTTGCATTCTTTGGATGTGGAAAGAGCGTTGACATATTATGTTGAAGCTACTAAAGATTTCAGGAAGACTTCTAGTCTATTTGTTATCTGTTCTGGTTCTAGGAAAGGTCAGAAGGCTTCTGCCATTTCCTTGGCATCTTGGTTAAAGCTTTTGATTCATCAGGTTTATTTGGAGTCGGGTCAGGCCCCGCCTCAGAGAATTACAGCTTATTCTACTAGATCAGTCTCCACTTCGTGGGCTTTTAAGAATGAAGCTTCAGTTGATCAGATTTGCAAAGCAGCAACCTGGTCTTCTTTGCATACATTTACTAAATTCTACCGTTTTGATGTATTTGCTTCTTCGGAAGCAGTTTTTGGTAGAAAAGTTTTTCAGGCAGCTGTTTCAGTTAGATTCCTCTGCTTATGTTTACGTTTTTTCTTTTCATCATGAGAATAAACCTATATTTTGGGTTGTGGATTAATTTTTTCCAGTGGAAAAATGTCTTTTATTATTTTATCCCTCCCTCTCTTCTGTGGAGTTCCACATCTTGGGTATTACTATCCCATATGTCACTAGCTCATGGACTCTTGCCAATTACATGAAAGAAAAAATAATTTATGTAAGAACTTATCTGATAAATTAATTTCTTTCATATTGGCAAGAGTCCATGAGACCCACCCTTTTTATGGTAGTTATGATTTTTTTGTATAAAGCACAATTATTTCCAAATTCCTTTGTTGATGCTTTTTACGCCTTTCTTTATCACCCCACTACTTGGCTATTTGTTAAACTGAATTGTGGGTGTGGTGAGGGGTGTATTTATATGCATTTTGAGGTTTGGGAAACTTTGCCCCTCCTGGTAGGATTGTATATCTCATACGTCACTAGATCATGGACTCTTGCCAATATGAAAGAAATTAATTTATCAGGTAAGTTCTTACATAAATTATGTTTTTGACTTGTGTGTCCCTTTAAGTTTAGTGGTATTTTTCACTGTGGAAAATCCATTGTCTTATCCTCAAGAGAACAGGACAGGTTATTTTTGCCTTTATTCTAGAAGATCTTACAATTGTAAAAAAATGAATCTCTCAATAAATTGTTACTTTATTCCTGTTACGTTTTTTAGGCATGACCAAACTAATACACAGTAGAGGAGGAAGCTTATATTCAACCTTATGGTTATTTTGTTTTTATGATCTACACCGTGTTTCATTATAGAATAAAAATCCAGTGTCCTTAGTTTTTAGTTTTTTTACAGTTTAATTAGCTTGATTATTGAAACAGCCTAGCCTAACTATGTGGAGGTATGGAAATGCCTAGCACATCTTGTCGATGTAAATTGCTGAATTTATATATTTAACTGTGCAACTGGAAAAAAGGCCTTGAACATCTTATAGCATTCGTTTACTTGTTTCAAGCTCTAACTGGTAATGGTAAGGAATACTTTAATTTCTTATTTTGTTTAAGAATTTTGTATGTCAATCAATTGTTTTCTTTGAGTCCTTTGGATTAAAGTTCCTTGGTATAAAATAACTTTGAAAACATAATTGATGTAAGAAATTGTTAGATACACTTGTACCAATCCTGCATGTTTAAACCTAAAAAATAAAAATCACTGATATTTGTACATTTTACTGTAGTAAAAAGTATATTATACATTTCAATTGCACATTGATAAAACATGTAGCATTTACTCTATTTGAAATAATATCAATATGACTTAAATTTGACAAATATATTGCAAAATATAACAGTCTTATGACACAAAAATGTTAAAATCCTTGTCTTCTAAGAACTTTACATGTTAAATAACCGAGCAATCATCAATATACCCAACATGAGACATATAACAATAACACATCAACTAGTTACGCAATGTATGAATTAAAATTAATGCTAGTGGCTGAGGTTATGAGTAAGTGTGAGGATGCACATGCATGCATGTATGTGTGTGTACCATATGCAGTTTTTATTTTATTTTGTAAAAAAAAAAATACATGCACGAGCCAGATGTGTGTGTATGTGTGTGTGTGTATACACAGTGGCGTAGCGTGGGGGGGGCCACAGGGGCGGTTGCCCCGGGCGCATAATTCTTAGGGGCGCAAAATTTGCGCTCTTACTGTCTCACATCATACCTCCTGCAGCACTAAGGGAGGAAACTTTAAAAAAAATATATCTTTTTTTTTATATATATATAAATGTATTTTATTGCAGACCTCCCAACTGTCACTATTAGCAAATTTAAGGGTCTGTCCCGCACTGACATGATCACCCTACAGTCCCGCATTGCCCCCGACCCCTGAGCCACTCTGCGCTGTACTAGAAATAAAAAAAAAAAATGCCTTTCTATTGGCTCCTACGTTGCCATGTGATGCACATTCTTCTCCAATCACAGTTGTCAGTACTGTCTGTGGAGGGCTGGGGGTATGAGCGGCGCCGGCGAGAGTGCTCTGTGGATACAGACTGATAGAGACAGTGGAACGGATTCGGATTTAATTTAGGAAGCACTTGTCAGAGTCAGACTCAGGTAAAAAAACTTATAAAGTGGCCGTGCACTTTAGCAATCCAGCCTGGGGTTGTTCGCATGACTCAAGAAATACCCTATTTACTATTATATTATTTACATTTTCCCCAAGTGCACACATGTACTTTGCAGCACGTATCACATATTTAGATTGCTTATTTCTATTAAGATTATACGTTGAATAAATTAACCTCTGTCTTGATAGCTATAAGTATAAACTTATAGCCATCAAGACAGAGGTTAATTTATTCAACGTATAATCTTAATAGAAATAAGCAATCTAAATATGTGATACGTGCTGCAAAGTACATGTGTGCACTTGGGGAAAATGTAAATAATATAATAGTAAATAGGGTATTTCTTGAGTCATGCCGCTCATGCGTTATAAAGATAATTTGAGCAGCAGGTAGCAACTCTGCAAATAAGTAGTTCTGACTCGTTCAATAATCTAATAGCCCTAGCTGTGTGCACACGGGGTATTGTAGTGTGGCATGCTGTGTGTTTGCTGGGATTTAGGGTAATCTATTAGCCTTTGGAGACAAAGGCGCTAAAAAAATCTGCCTTCTCACACTCTGCTCTGTGAAATATGATCCTGTTTCTATGGGTTAGGGGGCGCAATACTTGCCTTGCCCTGGGCGCTGACAACCCACGCTACGCCACTGTGTATACATATATACATATATATATATATATATATATATATATATTTACACACATACAGTTTACATTACTATATGTATCTCTCATCTATCTGCCATCTATACAGTATATATATATATATATGTTATAGATGAACACATGAAAACAATGTGAACACAGACAAAATATATTTTCTTTTAAATGTAAGCAACTAAATTTCCCTTTAATTACTCTGCCAAAAATAGTGCAATATTCACATGATTTAAACATGGCAAAAAAACAAATGGTTGGTGCGTGATTGAGCACTTTAGACTTTATTATGCACTTGAACATCTATGAAAATGTACACATTATTTTTCACCACAAAAGCCCTGTAGTTTGCAAAAGAAATTATAATTTGCTGACAAGAATGAGTGTCCTTTTTAATAGGAATGTTTCTTTCCATAATTCATGGCTAGAGGCTAAAAAGAGGAACGGACTTTTGTGGCAAACACCATAATCCTACAAAAATAGAGATAATGAAGCAGCCACGGATTATATGACCACAAAAGCAGCTCTCCGTCTTGAAAGAAAGTGCAAAGTTACAAGGATATAACAAGACCAATAATGTAAGCAGTAGTATATTCACTAAATGTAAACCATCATTTTTTTTTACTTTTTTTGTTGCTTATTTAACTTGTGTGCTCTTCGTCCTGTTTAAAGGAAACATGCATTTTGTGACACTTCCAGAAACTTTCTTAATACATTGACATTCATAAAACTAAAACAAAAGCATCTGTACACCATGTATATTATATTTGTGCCATTGGTGTTTGCAGAAATCATCTTACTAAAATCACAAAGGAACATAGTACATTGTGCTTCCACAAAGAGAAAAATGTAATACCCTGTAGCAATCAATGTCAACTCCTTTGCTGCTGGTCAGGCCTGCAATATTTGATAGGCTCACACAGCACCAATAGGGTTAAGTTGAATTTTAAATGTTAGGAAGTACTTTATATGGGTATGATAATCTACCAAATAAATACGTTTTCATGAACCATGGAATTTTCATTTATAATAAGAGATTTTCTTTTTTTGTTTTGTGTTTTTTTTCTATAGATGATATTTTCGCAGAAGGTCTGATTGCCAAGAATATTTCCTTTCAGGGAACCTGTCTGGAATTTTTATCTTCATAAAATCCTGAATACATTTTTCTAACTCTTCTTCAATTGATAGCTTTTCTTTCACAACTTTTTTTTTACTTGTATTTGATTCTCTGGAGCCAGAGGTCAGAGTTCGTAAAAGGTCACTTTTTCGTCGAATTTCCGACTGCTGGATAATTTGCACTGGTCCCTTCTTGGCTGGTCGATCCAGAGTCTGAATGTTAGATTGACGAGTTACTGGACCACAGATGACTGTCTCCTGAGGAGAGCTAGCTTCAGATTGACTGTCGCAGCTGGATGTAGAGAGTTCATTGCAAGATGTGCCACTTTCTCCTTCCTTATCCCCTTTTGTGTTTTTACAACAGCAGTCACAATGGTTTGATGGCCATCTTGAAGGTCCCCCTGGAAGAAGATAGAAATTTGTTTAATAATTATAATGAAGACGTTTATTTTTAACATTGCATTGTCAAACTACACTACCTATTCTGTGGCTAAAAGTTCCATTTTTAAATTTCTGGATCATTATATCTCTCTCATTTCCCAAATACTGTTTAATTAATTCAGCTGTGAATATTTTTTTTTTTTTTTGCTGCCCCATGAACTGGCAATTTCTCCAACCCTGACAAATGTATTTTCCTCATATATTTCTAGCAACAGCAGACCATAAATTATAAAGGGGTCCTACACCCTCACTAGACATTCAGGGATCATTGAGTAGTAATACAATTAAAACATAAAACATTTAAAGAGCATAAGAGTTGGAAAATATCATGACATATAAATACCACTCAAATTATGCTACCTCCCTCAAAACGGTTACCCTAGGTCTAGGACTACTTGGGCTAGACATAAATATGCAACTGACCTCAATAAATGCAACTGATAGTGGTGAAACAAATGTAACATTTAATTTTTGTCGTGATAGAAAAATTACATTTTCTATTACATAGTTCACTTCCCTAAAACACTTTTAAAAGACTATACAGGAAAAATTGCATGGGCTTAATGCATTGTAATTGAATAATTGTCTTACTGGTTTAGGAGAATATTTAGGGCAAGATTACAAGTGGAGCTCTAAATATTGCTTAATATTAGCTCACGAAAATGTGCACTAATATTATGAGAGTGCAGTTCAATAGACTACAATGGGAGCCTTGTGTTCATGCAATGAGACACAGCATGAGAACTAGCACAGCAAAGGGGTTAAGTTACGCAGCGATGGCAGCAAATTGTAAATATATATGCTTATATACATATATATTTATGTTTTAATAAGTGTATATACATGCATTAACACATAATATATATGTATATAAGCATATACATATATATTTAGAGGAAACACACAGTTCCCAAAGACCGCTATGTAAAAGGCACTTTTCAGTGCCATTTTTTATCTAACATCCCACAGCCACCGACTTTAGTCCCTCATAACTGTTTTTTGCAGTTATTTTATTAAAAAATAGAGATGCTACTATCTTTATTTTTTAATAAAGTATTTTACACTTGATTATGGAAGCATTTGGTGGACATTTATAAAATTAACCCGAGATCTGATCTCTGGTTAATTGTATAAGCGCTAATTGCTACTGCAAGCTCATGGTAGCAATAAACAGCCACTTGTAATGGCTGGTTATTTATTGTGCACCCGCAAACAGGCACATTTTCCCATTTTTTCACAATAAATTAGCACTCCACTTGTAATCTAGCCCTCAGTCAGTTGTATTTGATGATAATGTACCACCTAGTGCATCAATACATTTATTTCCAGAGGAAAGCTCTAAAAGTTAAATACTTCTGTAGCATATTTAATCATCATTTGATAATACATTTAAATTAAAATTTAACACAATATTTTCTTACAGCTAGATTATGAGTTTTGAGCGCTATAGGGATTTTAATGACCGCCACAAAAGTGGCGTTATTTTACCTCCCTATTGCTCTGCTATTACAAGTTTAAAAAAAGCAGGCTTGTGCGGGCGATATGGTGGTGTTGAGCTCCATACCGCACCAAAATCAAGTGCTGCTTTGATGTGCTAGTGCATGATTTTCCCATAGACTTCAATGGGGAAAGCCAGCAAAAAAAAGCCTAACACCGGCGATCGCGGAATGAAAAGCTCTGTAACGCAGCCCCATTGATGTCTATGGGGAAATAAAAAGTTACGTTTAAACACCCTACCATAAACCCCGAGTCTAAACCCCCTAATCAGTCACCCCCAACATCGCCGCCACCTACATAATGTTAATAAACCCTAATCTGCCGCCCCCGACATCACCGCCACTTACATACAGTTATTAACCCCTAATCTGCCACTCCCGATGTCGCCGACACTATACTAAAGTTATTAACCCCTAAACCTCTGGCCTCCCACATCACTACCACTAAATAAATAAATTAACCGATCTTAGGGGCAGCAGATTAGGGGTTAATAATACTTAACTAGTGTTTGCGAGGTGGGAGTGCGGCGGTTTAGGGGTAAATATGTTTATTATAGTAGTGGCGATGTCCGGAGCAGCATATTAGGGGTTAATAAGTATAATGTAGGTGTCGCCGATGTTGGGGGCAGCAGATTAGTGGTTAATAAGTGTAAGATTAGGCGTGTTTAGACTCGGGGGTTCATGTTAGTGTGCTAGGTGTAAACATAAAATTTGCTTCCCCATAGGAATCAATGGGGCTGCGTTACAGAGCTTTACGCTGCTTTTTTGCAGGTGTTAGACTTTTTTTCAGCCGACTCTCCCCATTGATGTCTATGGGGAAATCTTGCACGAGCACGTAAAACCAGCACACCGCAGCTTTCAGCAGCACTGGTATTGGAGTGCGGCTCAATTTTGCTTTACTCTCACTTCTTGCCTGTTAACGCCGGGTTTATGAAAACCGGTAATACCAGCGATGTAGGAAAGTGAGCAGTGACAATAACGTGCAAGTTATTACCGCACCCCTCATACCGCAAAACTCGCAATCTAGCCATTAGTGTCTGAGATAACAACTTTCTTAACTGCTATTTCATTTTATGGCACAGGGAGTCTACCAGTCTGCAGCTGCACAAGCCAGGGTAATTTATAGGTCAAATGTAAGACTTGTTATATATAAAGTCAGAAAAATCAATAATGGGTAAATTTAAAGTTATCTAATTCTTTCTTTAGGAAAGATTACTGAATGACACTTTGTAAAAATTGGCCTTGAGAGTTTTCAAGAAACTTATACATGAAAGATATTGATTCGTCTTCGTATTGGCAAGGCACTTAGAAACCTGCCATTTTCATCAGCTCTTACTTAGTTTCAGCCTCATTTACTGTGCACAGTCAAGTAACAGAAATATTACGTTATATAGCTAAATAAAAAGAGCCAAAAGACAAATATGTTTGTATGAGTAGTTTCACCTTATAAATTATTTGTTAGCCCTTGCAATTTTCAGTTTCAATACTTACATTTAATAAACAAGTTTATATTTGTTAGAGGAACAATCAGCAAAAAACAAACAAAAAAAATAATATTTATTTACATCTTAATACAGAGATTGTGATACGTTAAACTTCACATGGTATCATTCAGTATTATCACAGTTGAAATATTGACCACAATAGCATCATGGCTACAAGGTTGTGGGATGAAATATTGTTTGTATTGAAATGTATCCACACATGGCATTAATCTTGTCACTGTCCAATCACATATCTTCCATAATTTGTGCCTGGGTATGAGGAAATCAGGAGGTTAAGGGATGTCTGTTGACATTTTGTGGGCAGGGTCATGTTGAGAGGAGTAGAGTTGTGGCTGGTTAGTGGGAGGGATCTTTTTAGGTGGTTCATGGGCATGTCTGGGTGGTCCATGTGTAAGGGAAATTCTGCAAATAAGGACAGATGGCTGTCTCAAAGGGACAGTGGGACAAAGAAATAAAGTTGAGATCTTTTATGAATATAGCGCTGTGGACATTGAAGTACCTGTTGAAACATTGGTGCAATCATTATTTTAACAGGAATGTAAGATGCATTTAAAGTTCTTTTAATTTCCGTATTCAATGATTTCTTATGTTTCTAATGTTTTATAAGCCATAGTTATCATACTTAAAGCCCTGGTTCTATTTTCATTCCTCTTTATATCACAATCTATGTTTCTAGGTCTATGTGCCTAATAAACATTATAATAATGATATTTTTATTTAGAGTATTTTGCAAAAAAACTCCACATATTTTAAGCTAACATCTTAACATATTTTCGTCATAAGGTTAATGGTATTTTATGTGATATAAAAAGTATAAAAAAAAATTCAACTTTATATAGAATGTACTCTATAGTTTCTCAACCTGTGGTACACGTACTCCTAGGAGTATCCACAACTTTGACAAGGGGTACTCAATGGCATATAATTTCATGATTGTTTGCCTTGATGCAATAAGGCACACCTTCACTGGGCATGTCAAGCACCCTGAACAAATGAGTATTGAGGTGATTGATTTTTCCACTTCTGAGGAGATGGAGAGTCAAAATAAGCAGTTTCTGCTTCTATAATGTGTGACAATGTATCACTAGATTCAGTCTTTCTTGTTGTATTCATTTACTGCCTCTATGATCAATTGTTCACTGTCTGTGACTGACTCACCAGTACCCAGGTAAGGAAATTATTAGAATCTGGTCAGTGACATTTGAAACTTAGAGTTGAGAAACATTAATTTAAAGTTTGCCACAGGTAAAGTGCCAGGTAAAGTATAAAGCACTGTAAGAAAATGTCACAGAGACATGTGCCAGGTATAGGACCACAGTGAAATATCACAAGGAAAATATGCAATAGTGATGTCTGCCAGATAAAGTGGTCTATACCCAAGTATACCACAATGAAATCAGTTTGACAAGTTGTGATTACGTTAGATGCAGAATTATGGTTACAGGGGCAGTTTACTTTTTTTAAATTGTTTTATAAGATAGATAATGCCTTTACTATCCATTCCCCAGCTTTGCATAACCCACATTGTTATATTAATATACATTATAACATCTAAACCTCTAAACATATGCCTATTCCTAAGCTGCCTCTTATCTCAATGCATTTTGTTTGCTTTTTTACAGCCAGGCAGTGCTAGTCCATGTGTGCCATATAGATAACATTGTACTCACTTCTGTGGAGTTACGCATAAGACAGCACTAATTGGCTAAAATGCAAGTTTGTAAAAATCACTGGATAAGGGGCAGTCTGCAGATACAAGGTAATCACATAGGTAAAAAGTATATTAATATAATAGTGTTGGCTATGCAAAAGTGGGGAATTGGTAATAAAGGTAATATCTAATATCTATCTTTTTTTAAACAATAACCATTTTCAAGTAGACTGTTCCTTTAACATGTATATTACTTCCTTCATCATAGTTTATTTTTCTAATGTAAAGAAATTGATTAAAATATGTCTGAAACCAATTTGTCATATCCCGAGATATGAACAATTTAATTTAGTAACCTAGTAATATTCACATGTTTCACTTGGGGTACTTAGTGCAAAAAAAGTGTGTGCTTGTAGGTGTGCAAAAAAAGTGTGTGCTTGTAGGTGTGCAAAAAAGGTGTGTGCTTGTAGGTGTGCAAAAAAAGTGTGTTCTTGTAGGTGTGCAAAAAAAGTGTGTGCTTGTAGGTGTGCAAAAAAGGTGTGTGCTTGTAGGTGTGCAAAAAAAGTGTGTGCTTGTAGGTGTGCAAAAAAAGTGTGTGCTTGTAGGTGTGCAAAAAAAGTGTGTGCTTGTAGGTGTACTGACTACACAAAGGTTGAGAAACACTGGTCTGCAACACAACAATGAAAAACTGGATTGCAAGTCTATTTACCCTGTCAAATAAAATTGATCACAAGCTATTATGTCTAGCTAGACAGAGTTCAATAATATGGGAGAGCACTAGGGTTTGTAAGAATATTCTTAGGAATGATTTGTGTTTTTAATATAGTTATAAGGGAAATGATGATTTGTATGACTTTAGCACTGAGCAATACCAGGCTGGAGGTTTATGTAATATATTTTTAAATGTGTTGCTAATTTGGCTTTTATAAATTAATCTAAAGTCTTGGTGATCTTCCTTTTATAACTGACTGTTACCCTAACAAATCAGTCTATACAGAAAGACACTGGCGGTTGTTGATTAGATGGCTCTTTAATGTAGTATGGCTGAGGACCTGTAATACCACTCACTGAGGTGATTTAATCTAACCACTGGTCTCACTGAAAAGAGCTGTCTGCTCCCTGTCTTCATGGAACGAATGATCTAAAGCTGTACGCTAAGGCGAGGTGATCTAAAATGATCTGTAAGAGCTATGAAGTCCATGACGGGATGACCTAAAGACATATTTTACACTGTGAGTTGTATATCTTGCTATGGAGCATGGTGAGACATATATATACAAGAAAGTGTTCAATGAACTAAGCATTTTCAAAGCTTACTTAAAGTACAATGATAAAACCAGAAAATATCACACACAAAATTCCACATCCAAATAGGTGTTAAAAACCTGCTGCAAACTGTTCATTATACATTATTCCATACAAATAATCTTTAAAGAGACAGCTACCAATCAAATCTGTTAATGTCTAAGCACCTGAAGGACACCTCTTATCTGAATGCATTTAACAGGTTTTTTTTCACAGCTAGAGGATGTTAGTTCATGTGTGCCATATAGATAACTTTGTGCTCATCCCCATGGATTTACTTTTGAGAGGACACTAATTGGCTAAAATGCAAGTCTGTCAAAAGAACTTAAATAAGAGGGCAGTCTGCAGAGGTTTAGATGCAAGGTAATCACAGAGGTAAAAAGTATATTAATATAACTGTGATGGTTATGCAAAACTGGGGAATGGGTAATAAAGAGATTATCTATCCTTTTAAACAATAACATTCTGGAGTAGACTATCTCTTTAACTTATGTGGAAAAACATTTGATTCAAACTCATACATAAAGTACACAGAAATTTATGAAAACAAATTGGCGTTCTTTGGGAATATATGAAGTCTTCTCGCTATTGTTATGATTTCATCATAATACACCTGTAGGTCTAGCAGATTTACCTCACCAGTGTAGGTTGGTGGGTTTCTTTCTTTTGCTCTTATTAAAGCAAAGTAAAAAGACATGTATGCAAAACTAGGAACAAACGTATACACCTAGATCACAAGTTTTGCATTAGAGGCTATGCAGTGCTAACGAGCAGTTTATGCTCACCTACAGACAGCGCTGGTATTACGGGTTTTTACAAACCCGTCGTTAAAAGACAAGAAGTGAGCGCTGAGCAAAATTTTGCTCAAAATCTCACTCCAATACCAGCGCTGCTTACGTTAGCGGTGAGCTGGTATAACTTGCTTGTGCACGATTTCCCCATAGGAATCAACGGGGAGAGCCAGCAGAAAAAAAGTCTAACACCTGCAAAAAAAACAGCGTTTGGCTCCTAACACAGCCCCATTGATTCCTAGGGGGAAATAAAATGTATGTCTACACCTAACACCCTAACATGAACCCCGAGTCTAAACACCCCTAATCTTACACGTATTAACCCCTAATGTGCCACCCAGGACACCTACATTATATTATTAAACCCTAATCTGCCGCTCCGGCCACAGCGGCCACCTACATTATACTTATGAACGGCTAATCTGCCACCCCCAACGTCGTCACCACTATAATAAACATATTAACCCCTAATCTGCTGCCCCAAAATGTCGCCGCAACCTACCTACACTTATTAACCACTAATTTGCCTCCCCCAATGTCGCCGCCACTATAATAAACATATTAACCCCTAAACCTAAGTCTAACCCTAACCTCCCTAACAAATATAATTTAAATAAATCTAAATAAAATTACTATCATTAACTACATTATTCCTATTTAAAACTAAATATTTACCTGTAAAATAAACTCTAAGCTAGCTACAATATAACTTATAGTTACATTGTAGCTATCTTAGGGTTAATTTTTATTTTACAGGCAAGTTTGTATTTATTTTAACTAGGTAGAATAGTTACTAAATAGTTATTAACTATCTAATAACTACCTAGTTAAAATAAATACAAAAGTACCTGTAAAATAAAACCTAACCTAAGTTACAAATTACACCTAACACTACACTATAATTAAATTAATTCCCTAAATTAAATACAATTAAATAAAATTATCTAAAGTACAAAACCCCCCCACTAAATTACAGAAAATAAACAAATTACAAGATTTTTAAACTAATTACACCTAATCTAATCCCCCTAACAAAATAAAAAAAAACAACAAAATAAAAAAAGCCCTACCCCACACTAAATTACAAATAGCCCTTAAAAGGGCCTTTTGCGGGGCATTGCCCCAAAGTAATCGGCTCTTTTACCTGTAAAAAAAATTACAAATCCCCCCCAACATTAAAAACCACCACCCACACAACCAACCCTACTCTAAAACCAACCCAATCCCCCCTTAAAAAACCTAACACTAACCCCTTGAAGATCACCTTACCAGAAGAAGTCTTCATCCAACCGGGCAGATGTGGTCCTCCAGACGGGCAGAAGTCTTCATCCAGACGGCATCTTCTATCTTCATCCATCCAGCGAGGAGCGGTGCATCTTCAAGAGAATCGACGCGGAGCATCCTCTTCTTCAGATGGCTATGACTGAATAAAGGTTCCTTTAAATCACGTCATCCAAGATGGCGTCCCTTTAATTCCGATTGGCTGATAGAATTCTGTCAGCCAATCGGAATTAAGGTAGAAAAAATCCTATTGGCTGATGCAATCAGCCAATAGGATTGAGCTGGCATTCTATTGGCTGTTTGGAACAGCCAATAGAATGCCAGCTCAATCCTAATGGCTGATGCAATCAGCCAATAGGATTGAACTTCAATCCTATTGGCTGATCCAATCAGCCAATAGGATTTTTTCTACCTTAATTCCGATTGGCTGATAGAATTCTATCAGCCAATCGGAATTGAAGGGATGCCATCTTGGATGATGTCACTTAAAGGTACCTTCATTCAGTCGTAGCCGACAGAAGAAGAGGATGCTCCACGTTGGATGTCTTGAAGATGGACCCGCTCCGCGCCGGATGGATGAAGATAGAAGATGCCGTCTGGATGAAGACTTCTGCCCGTCTGGAGGACAACTTCTGCCTGGTTGGATGAAGACTTCTGCCCGTCTGGAGGACCACATCTGCCCGGTTGGATGAAGACTTCTCCCGGTAAGGTGATCTTCAGAGGGTTAGTGTTAGGTTTTTTTAAGGGGGGATTGGGTGGGTTTTAGAGTAGGGTTGGTTGTGTGGTTGGTGGGTTTTAATGTTGCGGGGGATTTGTAATTTTTTTTACAGGTAAAAGAGCTGATTACTTTGGGGCAATGCCCCGCAAAAGGCCCTTTTACGGGCTATTTGTAATTTAGTGTAGGGTAGGGCTTTTTTATTTTGGGGGGGCTTTTTTATTTTGCTAGGGGGATTAGATTAGGTGTAATTAGTTTAAAAATCTTGTAATTTTTTTATTATTTTCTGTTATTTAGTGTTTGTTTGTTTTTGTACTTTAGCTAATTTTATTTAATTGTATTTAATTTATTTAATTATAGTGTAGTGTTAGGTGTAACTTAGGTTAGGTTTTATTTTACAGGTACTTTTGTATTTATTTTAACTAGGTAGTTATTAAATAGTTAATAACTATTTAATAACTATTCTACCTAGTTAAAATAAATACAAACTTGCCTGTAAAATAAAAATAAACCCTAAGCTAGCTACAATGTAACTATTAGTTATATTGTAGCTAGCTTAGGGTTTATTTTATAGGTAAGTATTTAGTTTTAAATAGGAATAATGTAGTTAATGATAGTAATTTTATTTAGATTTATTTAAATTATATTTAAGTTAGGGGGGATTAGGTTTAGGGGTTAATAACTTTAATATAGTGGCGGCGATGTTGGGGGAGGCAGATTATGGGTTAATAAATTTAGGTAGGTGGCGTCGATGTTAGGGCCGGCAGATTAGGGGTTAATAATATTTAACTAATGTTTGCGAGGCGGGAGTGCGGCGGTTTAGGGTTTAATATATTTATTATAGTGGCGGCGATGTCCGGTTCGGCAGATTAGGGGTTAAAAAATGTATTTTAGTGTTTGCGATGTGGGGGGGGCCTCGGTTTAGGGGTTAATAGGTAGTTTATGGGTGTTAGTGTACTTTTTAGCAATTTAGTTAAGAGTTTTATGCTACAGCGTTGTAGTGTAAAACTCTTAACTACTGACTTTAAAATGCGGTACCAGTGTTGACAGGAGAGGGTCTACTGCTCACTTTTTGGCAGACTCGTAATACCGGCGCTATGCAAGTCCCATTGAAAATATAGGATACGCAATTGACGTAAATGGATTTGCGGTATTTCCAAGTCTGGCCAAAAAAGTGAACGGTACACCTGTACCTGAAAGACTCGTAATACCAGCGGGCGTTAAAAACCAGCTTTGGGACCGGCCAACGCTGCTTTTTAAGCCTAACGCACAACTCGTAATCTAGCCGATAGTAAATTAAGAAAGAGGACAGAAGTCAAGGCACACAAAGGCAGATTATGGCCTGGATAACAAGTGCAGCATTTATATCACAAGTGGTGAGTTAAGTGTTGCACTCAAGTACAATACAAAATACTTCTGACACATGTTGCTCTTTTGCTTGATAGTTTGCACAACAAAACATATCTGATTTAAATGGAAATAAAGTACTTAAGTTATAATAATACTTATTAAATATAAAACAAAGGTTTATTATTTACAAAAAGTTTTTAAACAGTAATTAAAGGAATATGGTTTATGACAAGGAACAGGACTGGAAAGAACTTAAAAGTGTATATGTATGTTTGTATATATGTGTATGTATTTATGAATGTGTAAAGTGTGTTATACATACATTTCAATGAAACACTACAGTATTTAATTAAGTTTAGCACACCATCAGCTTAGCACTTGAGCGATAGCTGACATGGGTTTTTCAGCGCGCCTCCATAGTAGTCTTTTATGGGAAGAAGTAAACGCACCCACGATATCTCACATCCAAATATTAGCGTGCCTTAAACTATTGTTCCAGCGCTAAAATATAAGAAATGTTTATGCACAATAGCACTAATATTTTTTAGTTCCACTTGTAATTTAGCCCTATATGTGTTGACAATATTCCAAACAACATCCCCTGTCTACAACTAAAGAACATAAATTCAGAGCATAAGTGAATGGAAAATCATTATTTCATTCATACATCAGTAGTATATAACCTGAATTGCCTAAAAACCTAATGTTGCTACATATTTATTTATGTGAATTTGGAGCTGAAGCCTAAAGCCTATATAACATTTCTATCTACTTAAGCAACTGATACTATTGACAAATGTTGGCATACAATTTAATAAAGATTTTTGTAGTTACTCCAGGGACGAGATTACATATGCGGCACAGGCTTCAGTGTAACTTTTGAAACCCGCGCCATCTGTAATTTCACCTTGCACATCGTATCACATATACAGCGTCATCATATGCTAGACTGGCATAAGTAGGACAAACTGTCGCTCTTCAGAAATGTGCGCAAAGAAATATTTCTGTCATCGCAAGTAACTTACGCCAGTATTATGTCCGTGTAAAGTGTCAATAAGGAGTAATTTTATGCAAATGAGAAACAAAATCAGAATTAAACTAAAAAAGCGACACATAATTATGCTATTCAAAATCCCTATATAAACCCCTGTGCAACCACCATTTTCTTGTGTGTGGATTTTTCGTTGAGCTAAAACACACAGCCCAGGAGTGGAGGATTAGTGAGAGTAGAGAGAAAGGCACAAACAGAATAAATAGTTAGGTTGTAAACATATACAAATACACCACATCTCTGGGAGTGAGTGGGAGTGTGTGTAGTGTGATTAGTGTGAGGATGGCAGGGAGAGGTAGGGAAGAGGGGAGGAGGGGAGAGGGGAGAAGGGAGAGGAGTGACAGGGAGAGGGGGATAGGAGCGGACAGGAGGAGCAGTGGGGCCCCCGACAGGGAGTAAGTGGAGTGGAGAGAGGGAGAGTTAGAAGGGATGATGGGAGGAAAGATGCCAGAGAGCCCCAGATACCAGGCACATCCAGGAGAGGGACAGAGGGTGCACATGGGGACAGAAGAGGGAGGAGGGAGAGGATAGGGAGGAACCCACACTGCCAGGGATAACACAGGGAGGAAGCCAAGTGGCTATGGAGGATAAGAGGTTGAGATGTCCCAACTTCTCAGTGATCACTTTGAGCAGGAGAAGGGCAAAGGCAGTGCCAAAAAAAAGAAGGACTGCATGGATGGCAGTAGAGGATGCCATCAACAGCATGGCCCTGCAGAGGAGGACTGTAGAGGGCCTGAAAAAGAGGTGGAATGATAGTAAGAGCCGGGTCAAAGAGAAGATGGGGCAGGTAGCTGTCCAGCAGAAGGGAACAGGTGGTGGGCCATCCCTGGAAATGGAGTACAACACCTGACAGGAGATGATATGCAGATTCCTGAGTATCACAGCAGTCCGTGGACTTCCAGGGGCTCATGACTCAGGGGTTGCAACCACAGCACATCATGCTGGTGAGTAACATCCAACACACCTGTATTATATGTAATTGCAATACAACATCCTTTAATATCACACATTCATGTACATGATGAGGAGCATGGTATTTGGAGTACTAACAAAAACATCTACAATTATACTTGACATTACTGCTACATAACACAATGCAATTCATGATGTGAGATGGAATAGTGCAATACTAACATTTCTCAGAGTAACATGGGCTACAAGCCACATGTAGAGTTTTCATTAAATGGACACTATAGCCACCCCAATACATTTAGCTCAATAAAGCAGGTTCTGTGCCTAGATCAAGCTAAAGTAAACTGTGTGACCATAGTGTCACTTAAAGAACACATTATTTCATCATTGACATGTACACATAACTATTGTATGAAACACATCCATGTATACTGCTCATATTCAAATCCCTCATAGATCAACTCACAATGCGGAAGTGCATGTTTTAGAGTTTGACATTTAAATCAGTATAGGCCCTAGCATGTATCAATGTACATTGTATGCCCACATGGACATATATCTGACTGTACTAATCCCTCTCATCCTTTAACTTCTCCACAGAACCTCCTGCCACAAGGATAGAAACAGCCATGCCACCACCACAACAACCACCACCAGTTTTCAGGCAACCGCAGGAACAGTGTGCTCCCAGGCATGAGCATGGTTGGATGGCTTTAATTGAGGACCCGGAAGGGATGCCACCGACATTGCCATATGACCCCAGGCAACATTCCTGGCCAGAGGAATACCCTCCCTTTGGTTTTGAGGGGGAGTGAAGACAGGCACAAAGGGTCCATGTATTTACAGCCCCCCAGAACACAATCACAGTCTCATGTCAGTCATGGATATTACCCACAGACTATGTCACAGGATGTGCCTATTGTAGAGGCTGAGTGGTTACACACTGGTCATCAATGGGAGTACCAATCATCTATTAGAGCTCCACCATCTTATTTACTGGGAGGAGCTCCACCATCCTCTTCCCTGGGACAAGCTCCACCATCCTCTTCCCTGGGACGAGCTCCGACATCTGCAGATGAAAATACAGCAGAAGCTACAACTGCCCCTCAAGCACCAGAAGCTACAACTGCCCCTCAAGCAGCAGAAACTACAGCTGCTCCTCAAGCAGCAGAAACTACAGCTGCCCCTCAAGTAGCAGAAACTACAACTGCCCCTCAAGCACCAGAAACTACAGCTGCCCCACAAGCACCAGAAACTATAGCTGCCCCTCAAGCACCAGAAACTACAACTGCCCCTCAAGCACCAGAAACAACAGCTGCCCCTCAAGCAACATAAGCACATCCACAAGCATCACCTCTTCTACAACATTGTTGCCCTCAAGCAACTGCCAGCCCTGTTGCTCAAGAGTCTGTGGATGCATTGTATTCTCCCCTGGTTGAGGAATACATTACACTCCAGAGGAGGCTCGTCACAAGCACTGAGAGCATACAAAGAGGCCAAGAGAGATTCTTCAGGGGCCAAGAGAGGTTACACAAATGTAGCATAGAGCTGCAGAGGGACATTACAGCATCGTTAAGTGCAAGTGTTCAAAATTAGTCACAGATGAAGCAAATTCTGTCTGATATGCAGCTGCAAATGGACAATAGATGGAGAGAACAAAATCAACTTTTGGGTGTGTTGGTTGAGCACTTTACACACCAGCAGGACACTGCCTCCAGCCTATCATCTGTGGCCAGCACACCAGCAGAAACACCAGAATCTGCTACAACAAGGAGAGCAAGGCAATCCACTACAGGCACCTCAGCTCCCTCATCCAAAAATGTAATATTATTATAGTTCACCATAAACCTTGTCCTCTGTTATTTACCATGTAATTGGCATACACATCCATGTGCGGTGTGTTTTATTACACTAATATTGTTAAAACATATAATATGACCTGTGTTGAAATGGCAATAAAAAAAGGTAATATTATCATGTTTATGACATATTCTTGTACTATAACTCACATCCACATAGTTGTGTATGAAGGGTACATATAGTAATAATCACTTATAAGATGTAAATCAATGTATCTCACATCCAATATAAATTGACACATTGGTATATATAATGCTGATGTTACTGATAGGGTGTGCATTGTCAGGTATTCTAAGGCTGCAGGTGAGAGGTTGGGCTGTTTGTGATTGGTTTGACACAATTGCGGAGGAGGGATATTTATTTTAATAATTAAGTGGGCAGCAAGGTTTTAAGGGACAGTTTACTAAAAAATGTCCTTCCCTTTAATTTGTTCCCAATCATCCACTTTACCTGCTGGAGTGTAGTAAATTGTTTACAAGTATTTCCATTACCCTTATGATTGCATTTGAAATATTTTATTTAGCCTGTGGTATCCCCACACATCCTTAAATATTTTGGCCTCAAGGTCAAGCTGTGTTAACTAGGGATGGGCGAATATTTCTAAAAATTCAAATTTAAAACAAATTTTGATATATTTGTTCATTCAAATCGAGTTTTGAATGTTTATATAACATTTCGAATTTTCATTTTCAGATTTTTCAATAAAATTCGAAAATATTCGTTTGAATAATACAATGTTTAGCTATGTATTCATTCAATTTTGAAATGTAACATTCAAATTTGAATGTGACATTAAAATTCGAAATAGTATTTCTAATCTACAACTGTGTTTAATAAATGTAATATTCGAATTCGAATGCTACATTCGAATGTCACATTCGAATTTGAAATAGTATTTCTAGTCTAATACACTGTTTTAAATTTAATATTCGAATTCGAATGTGATATTCGAATTTGAATGTCACATTCAAATTCGAATGTCACATTCGAATTCGAATGTCACATTCGAATTCGAAATAGTATTTCTAGTCTAATCTGTGTTTTTTAAATGTAATATTCAAATTCGAATGTGATATTCAATTCAAAAGTGATATTCGATTCGAATATAACATTCAAATTCGAAATAGTGTTTCTAGTCTACAATTGTGTTTTATAAATGTAATATTCGAATTCGAAAGTGACATTCGAATTCGAAAACTGTACATAACATTCGAAAATTTAAATTTTAAGAATATTTGTTCTTGTTCAACATTCTATTATGTAAATCGAATTTCTACAATAACATTTGTTCTAACATTCAAATTTGAATATAAACACATTCGCTCATCCCTAGTGTTAACACATCCAGTAGAATAAATTACACCCCCTGTGGGTTTTAGAAGACATAAAGTAATAAAATCTTAATTTTCCTTTGTTCTCTCCAAGTATTGGTGATTGGTGAATGAACAGATATAAAATAAAGAAGCAAGTATATGAACACAATGTGATAAAGTAATGAGATCTGATTATACCTACAAGCTCAACCCATTTTATTAGGTTGTGACTTCAAAACACAAAGTCAGCTTCTTCATATACACAAATAAACCTTAAAAAAGCAAATTGCATACATTTTATACTCTGCAGCTAGTAAAAAAAAGTAATTGGAAAGAGAAAAACTATTTTATAGTATACTGTACCTGTAACTATTTGAGATGCTGCTTAAATGAATGTGTTTGTTAAGGCTTCCAGGGAATTACATTGCTTTCTTAGTCAGTGCAAGGGTTGCTGCACCTGCCTATGTGTGGCGAGATGAAAATGCAGTAGATTTTCTCAATTCTGTGCTCGTAAGTCCTTGCGCTGAATATGTAATGCTGAATGGCGACGCCCGTTCTATGTTAGTTGTATGCTACGCAGTATATGTGATACCAAAACCGACGCTGTATATGTAATCTTGCCCTTGGTATAGAAGTTTACAGCAGCACAGAATCTATAACTAACTATACATAAACTAACAAACTCTCTCTGCTGTTAGTTATTCTAACATAGGTCAAAAAGTAGTTCTGTAGGGACAATTTGTTCTACATGGATGGCTGATTTAATGCTTTCTAAAAGCAGTAACAAAAGTTAAACATTTAGAGTTATCTCAAACTATTTTAAAAGTACAAATCTACTGTTTTTTTTTTTGCATTAAAAAATCATTAAGCTCTTACTAGACCCAGAGGACTGTTGGAAAATAGCACACACAACATGCTGTCAAAAACTACCTGCTTAGATCAGGTTTAAAAATGAAAAGTAAAAAGCAAGAAAAAGAAAAAAAAACATAAACATGTAAACATTCTTGAAGCTTTTGACACATCATAAAAGTGCGATAGCAGACCTAGAAAAGCTTTATGATTAAGGCTCCAGGTGGTAGAAAATTTCTCTTAAGTAACTTTCACCATATAAAGAGCCCAAACAGCATGAAACGCTCAGCATCAATGTTATTAAGGCAACATCTTACATGTCTGATGAGTCCATTAGGAAGAGTTCTATTGAAGTAGTACACAAAAGCATTATAAAAAAAAACAAGGATAAATTGCCATGCACTTTAATTTTTATTTGACATAAGAAATGAATTGTATTTTTTTGTATAAGTTGCATCACTACATTAGACTTTAAAGCGCTGACGTTTTATATAAAAATGCATTGCCACAGACACGTTTGTATTATGTTTAATATAAATTATCCTAAGTGTGATAAACAATTGACACTTGATTGGCATTTAATATGTGTAGTCTGTCTGATAAAGATCTCTTTTTATAATGAAATTGAAAAAGTATTCATTTACAGGTAAGGCAAAGCGGTTTGCACGTTCTATTGGTGACATTAGTAAGGAGGTCTGATAGAGATTGAAACTCCAAATATTCTCCCTTAAGGACTTTAAAGGAGCTCAATCAAATAATTTTGCATGCTATGGCTGACCTATTTATAAGCCATTATTAACTCAATTTATTTATTGAACAGTTGCTGAAGACCAAGGGCCCAATGATCTAAACCTCATCATTTCAGACGTGTTTTTTCTCACTAACCCTCGCAGTGACTGCTCGGGTGGAAGTTTAGTAAAAAAGGGGTAGTCCATGCAAGTGGCGAGATGTCTCCTATTGAACGTAATGGAGCTCGATGGAAAGGGAAACTTTGCACCGTGGAGTGAAGTTAGCAGTAAACAGGGAGTGCACTTTAAAAAGTAAATCCTGCAGTCAATATAAATCACATTGCACTGCTTTCTGGATATTGCCTATATTTTGTATGCAAGTGTTTTTCTATTAGTGCTATAAGTTTTTTAGTGTTTTGAGAAAAGCTTGCCAATTTTTAGATGGCAAGAAAAAACTGTGAGCTCTATAGTGCAAAAAACCTTTACAGAATTATGCTGGGATTAGAGAGACAATTTCATATATGCCCATAGAATGCCCATGTTCAGCCCATTTCATGAAAAACAACAATTAAGCTTTGTATTTTGTACTTTCTTGCTTTTTTTGCTCATCCTGTGTACTTAAATTCCAATTTACACTGTGTATAGTTAATACAATTTTTCCCTGTGTAATTTACATACCAATTTTACATTTTCGATATAAGGCGATTTTTGGTGAATTTTTTTTTTACGATTTTTGATGCATCTTAACAATGCACATTTTCCCTGCTTATTTTTGTGTGAATGGTTCATTTATTCATTATATATGATGTTTCAAATACGAATTTTATTGTGCACTTTCATACAAAAATGCAGTTTACGCCCCCTTAGTGAGACACCCTGTTTTCAGGGTAAAAAGTGGCTTTTCATCATCCAAACAGGATTACTCAGAGACCATCCTGGAGTAATTTGATGATCATCAAATTACTTTAGAAGTCATTTGCACATAGTGCAACATCATCAGGCTTGTAAAGTCATCAGCTAAGGTAAAAAAATTCTGGGTGATGACTTCAGAATGATTAACAGATTACATCACAAGCATTAACAGCCAGTGAATGGCTCTGGAGTCATCTCATTTAAATATTTCAGCCTGTGGGCATACTTCAGGATGGCTTCTGATGACTAGCCATTAATTAGTTCAGAATAAGTTCATCCTTTTTAAATAGGGATTCCAGCATGGAAATAAAAGTACTGGAAAGTATTCTTTAATAATCTTATCAGACGAAAGCGCTTTAGATCATCAGGCCCAATATGAGTAACCAAAAAGAGTGGAAATAGGTTAAAGGCTAATGGAGCCAAGCAAGCCCTTGTTTCATATGTTTCTGATCTGAAGTCAAAATGGCAGCTATGTCACAGTGATAAGGAACAAAATTATGAATATTCATAAAGCAATTTTCATAATTTGAATTTGTCTTTATAACTCTATATACAAAAATGCTTATTTATAGTTTGCATGTCATAATATGTTTAATTAAATTAAAGCATCATCCAACCAGGATATTACCATTAACTGACTTGTCAAGTTGTTGAGGAACCAATATGCAATAAATGGAATGTAAATATTAAGTAAGTTTTGAGCTATTTAATGTAGAAGAAGAAGCAAATTATTTGCATCCTAAATGGAAATTTTGTAAGGCATACATCCAAAACTACTGTGTATGAATATATGAGTAGCTAGGGACTTCAAATAAAGTTTAACCTAAAACAGTATTTATGAAGGGAGGGCTCACCCATCATTACAGGCCGTCTCAATCTCTATGGGCCACAAGATCACAACTCCTAATACTGTACATCACAATATAGAGAGAACAAAAAAACACTGCCTTCATGTGTGCTTTATTAGGACTAATCAGATCTTCATGCTGCAAAAGGTTGTAGCCATTTTAAAAGATATGTTCTTGTAATATTCCATAATAAAGGTAGGGAGGTGTATAATTAAGTAGATTCCTTTAGCTTATCACGTGTTGCAAGCTTGCTACATAAATATAGAGTAAATTAGCAAAATAAAATTATACTGTGAGCATACTACTTAGATGTATGGCATTGCCAGAGGGCAGAAAGTTAATCTCTGTAGTAGATGCAATTAAGGTTGTCAAGTTAGATCATACAATTTAGAGCACTCCTGTAATGATTTGTATAACCACAAGATGGGGAAGCTTTAACAGACTGTGCAGCCAGAGGATGCACGTAATATAAGGAAAGATGTCAAGACCATAGGTCAACTCTGAAGAGATTACTAAGTATATCAGGCTTAACACATTGAGTTACACATATTACTGATTAATGAGAATACTATAAACCTCTGTCTGTTGAGGCATATAATGATCCCTGCAGGCGTTGATGCTTTTCGCAGGAGCAAATATAAATATGAAGAGCTGTTTTAGAGTCCTGGCTCATGACAGAAAAACTCCTATCTGAGATACTGATTCTCAAAAAAAATTAAAACAAAATAAAAAAACAAAAAGATAGACTAACTATCAGCTTTTTATATTGTGCTTGAGATTGGGTAAGAACAAAAACACTGGCAATGCAAATTTTGGATGCAATTAAATCCCAAGGTTAGTGGTGAAAGGGTAAAATCTGATATTAAATGATAGGAAATCAATGCATTGAAAAATACATTTTATGGAATTGGTTAACCAGACATAAACTGAAAAACATATATATCACTTGTAAACTATATGGCTGTGTTTTTCACTTAATTCTCTTTAAACATATTTGTTTCTTTTTGTCAGCAAATGGTCTAAGAAAATCAATGTTATTAAATAGAGAATAGTGTTTTAAAGGCTATTATGTAATATAGATTGATATCTAGCCCAAGGATACTGTAGCTAAAATGTAGATAGGTATATCCCAAATACATTGTTTCAGTGCTTGCCAAAATGTCTCTAATATTATATTAAGCACAGTAGAAAATGTATTTTCTCTTGACATAGGTAGTATGGCAGCTGCCAATTGACAATCCAACAATGTCAGATATGCACAAAGCTAAATTTATCTGGAAACTAGCAGGACATTAAAAACTGCTTTTACTAAAATTATTTTTTTTATGATTCATACAGATATTCAAAACCTCGCAACTCAATATTCTAAGAAGTCTCGTTGGAACGTTGAGGCACTTAAAAAAAAATGAAACTTAAATTTTAACTTTAGACACGTTTATGTTGCTATGTAGTGTTCTTTATGTGAAACAAAGACTAATACATTAAAGTACAAGGTCTAAAATAAAACCCAAAGATTTTGCGTAATTTCTCTCTATGCTGGTGAGATTCTGAATATCAGGCCCAGAGTGTGTAATTTTAAGGCACTTTTAATTCACTTATAATATCAAACTTATTTGTTATCTTTTGATGAAAAGCATATGTGGTGCACTCAGCTTCTTGGAGCTAGCTGGTAAGTGGGTCAACTACTGGGAGGTAGCTAGTGATTGGTGGCTACAAACATTTGTCTCTTATCATTGGCTCACCAGATGTGTTCATCTAGCTCCCAGTAGTGCATTGCTGCCCTGCAGCTGACTTTAAAGCGCCTATAAAGTCAAAATGAAACATAGAATATTATAAAACTAGGTAGGTTCATAAGAGCTCAAGAGTGTGCACGTGTCTTTAGTAGCAGAAGTGTTTTGCAATATTGTATAACAAAGCTGCAAATAATGTTGCAAAACACTGGTGCCATAGAATACTAAAGACACGTGCACACTCCTGAGTTCAAGAGCCTACCTAGTTTTACTCTTCAATAAAAGATACTAAGAGAACAAAGAAAATTTGATAACAGAAGTAAATTGGAAAGTTGATTAAAATTGCATGCCCTTTCTGAATCATGAAAGTTTAATCATCTAGAAAGAGTGGGATGTCACATCACAAAAGAGATAGAGTGCTATGCTCTGCTGTGCGAATATTAGTTTGTTTTGAGAACACTTTTAACATTTAACATAACATTAGACACACCTGCTAAACTGTAGTTTAATTATTAGAATTGCTGAGAGGAGGGCAGGAGTCCGATGGGATAATCCGAGAGAGAGGTTAGATAAAGCATTTGTCTGGGTTCCACTAAGTGACGACTCTCACTGCTGTTGCATTCTTTTAATACCTTATCTGAAACCCGAAGATAAGTAACGTGTTTATTGTTTAATCACTGCCATGCTTTATAAGCTGATAACTGATGTATGTTATTCATAATAAACACTGTTACTATTATTCTGCTTTCTTAGTGTCTTGTTCCTATTTCAGTACTATTGTGAGACCTCATTTACTCTCTCTCTTAAGCGCTAAGGCATAACAATATCTATTAACTATATGCTTCTTCAACTGGGGGACACAAGCCCTAACAAGTCCTTTAAAAATGTTTGGGGTTCCCTAAAAATGTCATAATGTTCTGTGCACAGGTAGACACACAAGGGAGAAGCCTACATGGAAGGAACATGGAGTCAGATAGGGAGTCTAACTTTTAGTGATATATCAATGGCCACGAAAGTTGAATTTACTTATTTTAGCTAATAATCCCTTCACTTATGTGAGTTATTGATGTATAGTAAACTATATTATAATAATGGAGTTCACAATAATAATTCCAAAGTAAAAAGGGGTCCCAGGTGAACAAAGTTTAAGAAGCTCTGTATTAACATATTAACATATATCTACTGCTTGATATCGGTATCTGAGATTTCGCTAACATCATCGTAAAATTGTAGATCAAGCAATTATACATTAATTTATTTTCCTTGGACCAAACACCTTGAGTATTATTCAACAAGACCTCATTTATTTAAAAGTTTGCTGATTATCACATTAAATTCACATTTCTCTTAATTGGGAAAAATCTTACCAATTCTTTTCTCTATTATCTACTCATATTTTCCTTTGGCTGCAATAGAAAATAAGTCTGTTAATAAAAAAGCACTTTCCGTCCACTGCAAATTGCTCCACTGTGGTTTGTAGAAAGCAATAATGAGACACCATCTGTGTATAAAAAATAAGCTTCAACCAACAAATAACACTGATCATGTGTAATGAATAACCACAAAGGTGGTAATGGTTAAAAAAAAAAAGAAAAGTTCCTTTATCTCTATTACAAAAATATGTGCAAAATGCATCTTGTGTATTGTGTAAAATATGGTAAAGCCCCATACACAACTACAAAATTAGCTGCAGTATTATGTAGGCTGTATTTGGTTACTATGAGAAAGCATCAGACACTATGTTTTAGTAGAATTTATTGTCATTATACACACACTGATGAGAACTGAAATATTTTCTGAAAAGATATCACAAAAATATGTACAGGTTCAAGGTTTACTGTGCAAAGATGCAAATTTTACTCAAAATAATATTTTATATAAATGTTGCATGACATAGATATATTTATTTTTTTAAAGACTTACTGTAGTGTAAAAAAGAGATAAGCACATGAACAGCAGGAAGCTTTTTTAATCACCAATATTTTTAAAACTGAAGATCCATTAAAAAATATAGTTAATTAAATTATTAATTTTTAGACATAACAACAATGCTAATTAAAAGAAGATTGTTGCCAACATATTTCAAGGACTTGTATAATAAAAAGAAAATTGGTCATCTTCCCTGTAAAATCCTGTTTACTGGAAGCACTAAAATGGAATGCAAATATTCTATTTGTTAGTGTCTCTATGTGCAAAATCATTTAAATGACACCTTAAAGGGACATGAAATCCACATTTTTTCTTTCATGATTTATAAAGAGAATGCAATTTTAAACATCTTTCTAATTTACTTCTATTATCTCATTTGTTTTATTCTCTTGATATTCTTTGCTGAAAAGCATATCTAGATATGCTCAGTAGCTGCTGATTGGTAGCTGCACATAGAAGCCTCGTGTGATTGGCTCACCCATGTGCATTGCTTTTTCTTCAACTAAGGATGTCTAAAAAATGAAGCAAAATAAATAATAGAAGTAAATTGTAATGTTTAAATTTGTATTCTCTATCTGAATCATGAAAGAAAGATTTTGGGTTTAGTGGCCCTTTAAGGCTAAACTTTATGAGACACGGTTCAGGTTTAGCAGACAGTACTGAGTAAATGAAATGGATATTCTAATACAAGCTATTCTAAGGATTTTTTAAAGATTGCTTTAAATGATCAGCCCAGGGGTATGTTAAAAAACAAACAACAAAAAAACCTGCAAGCTTCCGATAGGTGAGCACACATCATGGGGCCGATTTATCAAGCTCCTGATGCCCCTGTTTCCGCGCGAGCCTTCAGGCTCACCAGAAACATAAGTTATGAAGCAGCAGTCTAAAGACCGCTGCTCCACAACTTGTCCACCTTCTCTGAGGCCGCAGACAGAAATCAACACACACAGTGATCTATTTACCTTATAATTATTATTTTTTTTTTAAAAGTACAATTGACAATATTTGCATGCTCCTCTGCTTTTTATATTTGACCCTCTATTTTGCTCAACTCAATTCTATATACTGTATGTCTAGACCAAGGAACATTTTAAGAACATGTATTCTATATAAAGCTGTTTAAATACAGCATCTAGTTACATTGCAAGGCAACAAAGCCTTTGGCTGTGAGCCAGCACAACTTCAGTGTGAGGATCATGTGTCATGGTTTGTGTATGTCTGCAGGTTTCTGTGTCCAGATCTCTTTTCTATTACCCATTACTGAGCAGGACAATGCAGAAATAGAATACATAATATTTGAGCTTGCCTGTGAAGGTGTGGATATGTGTATAAGCCCGTGTATGTGATATATTTTGTCTATGCATAGCTAGAATTTACAAATAAAAGATATGAAAGTGATAAAGTCTTTCCAACCTTTTATTTACTACACATAGGATCCACAAATCAATAAGCAATGTTTTGGCCTTAACAGATTCCCTTAGTCATGCTTAGTCCATGTTATTATTATTATTATTATTATTATTATCAATGATCATTTATTTGTAAAGCGCCACCGAATTCCGTAGCGCTGTTATTAATATTCACATATAAAGGGACAGTCAACACCAGATTTTTTGTTGTTTAAAAAGATAGATAATCCCTTTATTACCTATTCCCCAGTTTTGCATAACCAACACAGTTATAATAATACACGTTTTACCTCATGTAATTACCTTGTATCTAAGCCTCTGCAAACTGCCTCCTTATTTCAGTTCTTTTGACAGACTTGCATTTTAGCCAATCAGTGCTCACTCACTGAGCTCATGCACATGCAATTCACGTGCATGAGCTCAGTGTTATCTATATGACACGCATGAACTAATGCCCTTTAGTGGTGAAAAACTGTCAAATGTTTTCAGATTAGAAGCGGCCTTCAAGGTCTAAAAAATTAGCATATGAACCTCCTAGGTTTAGCTTTCAACTAAGAATACTAAGAGAACAAAGCAAAATGTGTGATAAAAGTAAATTGGAAAGTTGTTTAAAATTACATGCCCTATTTAGATCATGAAAGTTTTCTTTGGACTTGACTGTCCCTTTAATTATTTTCCACAAGGTGCCAATTCTTTTTTTTTCACAGTACAATATTCCCACCTACGGACTAATAATATTAATACACTTAAATATGATTCCACAATTCAAATACATCACCCCCTAGTGGGTAATTAATAACATAGCAAAATTGAACAACATATTAAAAACTATGATAAAATTAAATAAAGCACTAAATTAACTCATCATAATAGTTGTAGGTTCTACCTGAATACAGACAAATCAAATAGCATGTAGGTCTACATTTGTAATTTGTGTTATTAAATGTCTGTGTCCTTTGATGTATTTAGGTCAAATGACCAAGCAGGCATGTGACAGAATTATAGAACATAAATCAAACATAAGGTGTAGAAACATAGATGCCCATGTAGCTGAGCATTTTCTTAGGATGTCTCACAATAATAACTAATAGTGTTTCCAGATTATAGAGGGAATAAACATACCAATAAGAGGAGGTGATAGGAAATCATTTTTGAAGAAGAGGGAAACTCACTGGATCTATCACTAAGATACTATGGGCCCCATGTATTCACTGGTGTGCGGATAAGCTTCTTAGCTAGATAAGTTGTCCGCACGCCTACAATGCATTTGTGCAGTGAATCTATTAATCCGCTAGCTTGTATGAGCTATGATGAGTGTGTAATGCCCGCCCCTTCACTTTTGCAAGAAAAGGGACTGTCAATCACCCAGAGCAAGTGATCTTTCAGTGATTTCTGTTCACTACCTCAGAGGTGGCAAAGAGTGTAAGAAGCAGCGGTCTAATGTGCGAACCTAACCCGCAAGGGCTCCAGATCAGATTTCCCTGCTTTGTACATAGAGCCCCATGCATCCTAGGGGGATGAACAGTGAATTTGATTAGTCTGTATACTGGTAGAATCTACAACTACAGGGAGTGCAGAATTATTAGGCAAGTTGTATTTTTGAGGATTAATTTTATTATTGAACAACAACCATGTTCTCAATGAACCCAAAAAAACTCATTAATATCAAAGCTGAATAGTTTTGGAAGTAGTTTTTAGTTTGTTTTTAGTTTTAGCTATTTTAGGGGGATATCTGTGTGTGCAGGTGACTATTACTGTGCATAATTATTAGGCAACTTAACAAAAAACAAATATATACCCATTTCAATTATTTATTTTTACCAGTGAAACCAATATAACATCTCAACATTCACAAATATACATTTCTGACATTCAAAAACAAAACAAAAACAAATCAGTGACCAATATAGCCACCTTTCTTTGCAAGGACACTCAAAAGCCTGCCATCCATGGATTCTGTCAGTGTTTTGATCTGTTCACCATCAACATTACGTGCAGCAGCAACCACAGCCTCCCAAACACTGTTCAGAGAGGTGTACTGTTTTCCCTCCTTGTAAATCTCACATTTGATGATGGACCACAGGTTCTCAATGGGCTTCAGATCAGGTGAACAAGGAGGCCATATCATTAGATTTTCTTCTTTTATACCCTTTCTTGCCAGCCACGCTGTGGAGTACTTGGACGCGTGTGATGGAGCATTGTCCTGCATGAAAATCATGTTTTTCTTGAAGGATGCAGACTTCTTCCTGTACCACTGCTTGAAGAAGGTGTCTTCCAGAAACTGGCAGTAGGATTGGGAGTTGAGCTTGACTCCATCCTCAACCCAAAAAGGCCCCACAAGCTCATCTTTGATGATACCAGCCCAAACCAGTACTCCACCTCCACCTTGCTGGCGTCTGAGTCGGACTGGAGCTCTCTGCCCTTTACCAATCCAGCCACGGGCCCATCCATCTGGCCCATCAAAACTCACTCTCATTTCATCAGTCCATAAAACCTTAGAAAAATCAGTCTTGAGATATTTCTTGGCCCAGTCTTGACGTTTCAGCTTGTGTGTCTTGTTCAGTGGTGGTCGTCTTTCAGCCTTTCTTACCTTGGCCATGTCTCTGAGTATTGCACACCTTGTGCTTTTGGGCACTCCAGTGATGTTGCAGCTCTGAAATATGGCCAAACTGGTGGCAAGTGGCATCTTGGCAGCTGCACGCTTGACTTTTCTCAGTTCATGGGCAGTTATTTTGCGTCTTGGTTTTTCCACACGCTTCTTGCGACCCTGTTGACTATTTTGAATGAAACGCTTGATTGTTCGATGATCACACTTCAGAAGCTTTGCAATTTTAAGAGTGCTGCATCCCTCTGCAAGATATCTCACTATTTTTGACTTTTCTGAGCCTGTTAAGTCCTTCTTTTGACCCATTTTGCCAAAGGAAAGGAAGTTGCCTAATAATTATGCACACCTGATATAGGGTGTTGATGTCATTAGACCACACCCCTTCTCATTACAGAGATGCACATCACCTAATATGCTTAATTGGTAGTAGGCTTTCGAGCCTATACAGCTTGGAGTAAGACAACATGCATAAAGAGGATGATGTGGTCAAAATACTCATTTGCCTAATAATTCTGCACTCCCTGTATTATGATGCATTAATTTAGTACTTTAAGATAGACAATAAAAAATAGCCATACATTAGTTTTATTTAATGTTAACCTTGATTTAAAGGGATACTGAACCCAAACTTTTTCTTTTGTGATTCAGATAGATCATACAATTTTAAGCAACTTTCTAATTTACTCCTATTATCAAATTTTCTTTGTTCTCTTGCTATCTTTATTTGAAAAAGAAGGCATCTAAGCTAAGGAGCCAGGCAATTTTTAGTTTAGGACCATGGACAGCACTTGTTTATTGGTGGGTAAATGTATCCACCAAGCAGCAAGAACAACCCAGGTTTTTCATCAAAAATGGGCCGGCATCTAAACTTACATTCTTGCTTTTCAAATAAAGATACCAAGAGAATGAAGAAAATTTGATAATATGAGTAAATTAGAAAGTTGCTTAAAATTGCTTGCTCTATCTGAATCACAAAAGAAAAAATTTGGGTTCAGTGTCCCTTTAATATTTTGTTCACTTTTGCTGTGATATTTTAAATTATGATATTAATACACTTAAATGTTATTCCCTATTTGAAATGCATCACCCCCTACTGGGTTAATATATCATACAACACATTAGTCACTAGGTGGGACTATTGTACTGTAAAAACTTTTTTGGCGCCTTGTGGAAACTATCTAAATGGGAATATGGTTAACATTCAATAAGAATGACTAAGGGCATCAGTTAAGCCTAAAATGTTGCTAATTGTTTTGTGGACACTATGTAGAGTAAATTAAGGTATTTTTTTATATACAGCAGCTGGGGGAATTTTATATTTTTTAATGTTGTGCTTTTGGGCTCCTTTTCAGCTCTACAGTGCTGTTTCCTGAATTAATATTCATCCTACAGCTCCTCTGTCAGGCACCTGTCCTATCAAACTACAGATCTAACCTCTGCTTCTTAAAAGGACAGAACATATGTTGGGCCAGATTACAAGTGGAGCACCTGCTCACACGCTAACTATGCTAGAAATAATTTTTAATTTGTGAATGTCGGGTAGCGCTTTTATTACAGGTTGAAAGCAAACTGATGAGGGCAAAAAGCTGAATTTAGGGTATTGTGCGCATATGCGCATGTTAACGTACTCCCCCATAGAAGTCAATGAGGTGAAAAATGTGGAGAAAAAAACCTAACACCCTACTCGCGCGCAAACCCAATTGTCTATTCTCAAGTGCACTAACCCGACATGAAAATATGAATATTTTACATTCCAATGTTCTTCACATAGCAGAAATATATATATATATATATATATATATATATTCAAACTCTATCAAAAGATTTGCTTTTGGTGGGTTTTCGGACGCAAAAAGTCACTTTCATTTTAACAAGCTTGCTGAAAGGAGACCTATTATTAAAATGCAGTTGAAAAGTTCTTGGCGATTACAATCAATTTTCTCTATACTTTTCGACAGATTTCCAGGGCCATGTAAATTAAAAAATGATATAAATGTAATATGTGATATGTGTATTTAATATGTGATATCCAATGCAGCTAAGGGGATCTAAGGAAAAATGAGAAAGTTAAAATCAGGATCCCATCATCTAGAAATGTTGTGTAGCAATCTCTTTCTGTGAATGTTTGTTTCTAATTCACACTCACATTGCTGTCACAAAGACCAATCCTATTTAAAAGCCCTGTCACAGAGGCACAAACCTATTTGAAAGCACAACATTTGTATGGCAATGGGGCAGTTTCACGGTTTAATGTGTGAGAACTGTTTAAATACCATTTTAGATGATGAGATAAGCTGCAGCCACTTCCTTCTAATAGAAACCCATAGGGCTAGATTACAAGTGGAGCGCTAAATTACTGCACGCCCACAAACAGGCAAATTTGCCCGTTTGTGGGTGTGCGATAATTAATCAGCCATTACAAGTGGACGGTTATTGCTACCGCAAGCTCGCTGTACCAATTAGTGCTTATAAAATTATCCAGAGATCAGATCTCTGGTTAATTTTAGAAATGTGCCCCAAATGGCCCCAAAGTACTGTCTAGTGTAGTTTATTTAAAAATAAAGATGGCAGCATCTTTATTTTTTATTACAATTACTGCACTAGGCAGTATTTTGGGGCTAAAGTTGGTGGGAGTGGGGTGTAAGAAAAAAAAAAACGGCACTGAAAAATGCCCTTACATTGTGGTCTACATTGCGGTCTATGTGTATATACACATTAACACATAAATATATATGTACATATACATATATATATATATATATATATATATATATATATATATATATTTGCGGCCATCGCTGTGCGACTTACCCCCTTCGCTGAAGCTCTGATGCCATCGTGCTTCCAAAGGCTCCAATGGGAGCCTTGTTCTCTTGCCGTGAGACACGACATGAGAACCTAGGACAGCGAAGGGGGTAAGTCGTGCAGAGATGGGCAGCAAATGTTAAATATATATGTGTATATGAATATATACATATATTTATATGTGTATATACACATATAAACTCATAAAAATATATATATATATATATATATATATATATATATGTACATATAAATATATATAACACACAGTTCCCCATAGACCGCAAATTAAAGGCCCTTTTGAGTGCTGTTTTTTTTTCTAACACTCCACACCCACCAACTATAAACAGAGATCTAATTTCTACCACAAGCTTGTGGTAGCAGTAACCAACCACTTGTAATAGCTGGTTATTTATCGCAGGCCTGTAAACAGGCAAATTTGCCCTTTTACGGGTGTGCAATAAATTAGCGCTCCACTTGTAATGTAGCCCTGAATTGGCAAAATTGAAAAAAATATATTAAAAGTATCACTATAATCTTTAAACAAACAGGCCCAGTATACCCACCATGCCTTTTTACAAATGGCATCCATATTGTTTACCAGTTATCAAGATTCGGATTTTAATAGATTAATCTCATACATATAAATGAGTAGTTCCTTTACATATTGTACAATAGAGTTAATTCAAAAGAACTGTAATGTAACCTTAAGAGCTGCTGTATATTGTGGTTGGATTTTGGGAACCAATATCGTAAAAATTGGAATCCACCCCTTTTAAGTTTTATTGAACTTTAATTAGTGTACCAAATATATAACAGATCTTCCATCATCCATTAAAGGGGCATTATACTTTAAAATGGTTTCCCCGAATGTGTTTTCAATGACTTCTTATACTAGCTGCAGGGTAGTAAATATATGGGAACTTGCTTATATAGGTGTATTTTTATATTTCAGCTAGTTGGTTTTGCTCATTGAATCCACCAACTGATCTGAAGAACAAATCCATTCAAATGACTGAGCCTGCAGGAAGAGCAGACTTCCATATCTTATATCTTTCTGTATACATAAAGGCTTCCTTATCGTATCTCTATATACACAAATTTTAATACTTAGGTACTGAAATTTTGATTTTTAATTACAAGAATAACGATAAAGGAGCATGTTTCATGCAATGCTACTGTAAAACAAGTCACTGTTAACACATTAAAGGGGCAACAAGCATCTGATAATAGTTTGTTGTATTCCAAGCAGCTTCAGGAACACCTTTTCAAATGGGCTAGGTTTCCTTTATCTTTTTTTTTTTTTACTCTACACTGGGAGTTTGATTTCTGCTGCTGTCCTTTGTTTATTACTATGCTTTTCTATAGAGAATACTGCAGTATTCAAATGTTCAGTATAGGTGGTGAAAAGCAACAGCAGTTATTTTAAAGGACAAAATGAAGGTAAATGGGCTATTTGTAAATAATTTAGTACACTTCAGCAGCTAAAATGAATAATTGGGAACACATTGCAATGTCCCTTTAAAACTGTTGTAATATAGATCATTAGAGAACATATCTTTATCTGGTTTAATATTTTTTTGGCTCTCACAAGAACAGTAGAAGCAGATGGTCACATGGTAGCAGTTAGCACTGGTAAAGCATGCAGAAATCATTGCTAATATATGACTCTTCTTGTAACTTGTGGTCACTGGTATGATCTGGGAATCGCAAATCCTTGAAACAGAGTGCATTACCTTCACACAACCTAACCATCTGCTTTGCACCTTATTTGCAAACTGAGAAGAAAAGATTATTTGCAACTGCAGCACAAGAAACAAAATAGGAAGTAAAATAAATGCCTGAGTAAGTCTTTTATGTCAGGCAAGAAACAGCTGCTGCTTCTAAGGTCTAGACATTCAGTATCTCTGTCCAGGGAAGTACCTTTTTTTTTCTTTTGTCTAAAAAGGGAATTTGTTTACTTGGCAGATAACTCACTATAGGACATAATGCATGGAAAGTAAAACATAAACATTTTTTTCCCATTCTAGAATCAATGAACATAAGTAAAGTGCCCATACCTTTAATCTGCTTGTATATTAATTGTTAAATATTACAATCATGTTAAAAATAATCATGTAATACAATGCATGTAATGAATAGATTTTTTTTTTATCAAAATGAAGCAATTTTGCTTTTCTTACTTATATCTATAAAATAAATAGCTTAATGTATTAAAGGGACAGTCAACACCAGAATTGTTGTTGTTTTAAAAGATAGATATTTTTTAATTACCCATTCCCCAGTTTTGCATAACCAACACAGTTATAATAATACACATTTTACCTCTATGATTACCTTGTATCTAAGCATCTGCAGACTGCACCCTTATTTCAGTTCTTTTGACAGACTTGCATTTTAGCAGTGCTCACTCCTCAGTAAATTCACGTGCATGAGCTCAATGTTATCTATATGACACACATGAACTAACGCCCTATAGTGGTGAAAAACTGTCAAAATGCATTTAGATTAGAGGCAGCCTTCAAGGTCTAAGAAATTAGCATATGAACCTCCTAGGTTTATCTTTCAGGTTTAGCAATTTAATAAATTCAAATATATTTAACAATATACATAATATGTAAGCCTCCTACATCTAGTTAATGGGGTCTATTTATCAAAGCGTCAATCTCAGTGCATTCGCCGGCGCCAATAAACTCGTAAGACATCGCTGCTGCAGATCTACATACGGTGCTCCTATTTATGAAAAAGTCTTTCAAAAACACGCGTGTCACGTACGACGCGATGAACATCGGACTGAGCATCTGACTTTTTATAATTAAGAGACTTCAATGTCACGAATATCCTTATTTATCAAATTTTTTCCCTTGCAAGTGAATCATATGAAGACATTTTAGTCTTTTTATTGCAACTTTATTCATACCATTTGTACATATCTCTGTTAAAATACTCATTGATATAGATATATTTGATATAGATATATTTGATATAGATATATTTGATATATATTATATAAATATATTTGATATAGATATAATAGATATAGATATAATAGATATAGATTGAGATATATATATATATATAGAGAGAGAGAGAGAGAGAGAGAGAGATTTTTTATATATATATATATATTTACTGTGTATATATATATATATATATATATATATATATAGATATATTATATATATATATATATATATATATATATAGAGAGAGAGAGAGAGAGAGAGAGAGAGAGAGAGAGACAGAGAGATAGAGATAGATAGATAGATAGATAGATATAGCTATATAGATATATCTATATCTATAGATATAGATAGATATCTGGGTATGCCCTACACAGACTTATAACTGTACCATGAGAACAGAAGTTAACCATGTTAACATATATTTTATCACACAAAAAGGGACATTAATATTTTTAATTATACTTCATGATTCTGATAGTTCATTCATATCGTCCTTCACAGACAAAAAGTTGCGCTAATTTAAATTATTCAGTATGTTCATTAACTGCCTGAGATGACAAAAAACCATTATAGCAAATATTTTCATAATCATTGATTCCTATGGCATTTGCGACCTCAGAGGTGGCGGTTTGAATGACAGGTACGCTGCGTCGGAGAAGACATTAGCGTACACATAGAATTTGTGATACATTTTGTAGAGGTTCAAATAGAGTAGAATGTGAAGGCGGATCATCAGATTACGCTACAATTTGGGGAAATAAGAAGGCAGATTATCAGTATTACGATCGAAGACCGCAAGCATCGATATGCTTCGGATTGATCTCATGGGAGTGTATATTACGTTGAACATTGCAATAGTTGACGATGTTGAAGCTTTCTTAAATACGGCGATCAACTTTGCATCTAATTTGACGCGAAATACAAGCGTATTCTCAGTTGAAGCATTGATAAAAAAAAACATAGTGTTTTTCTTTAAAGTTATTAACAATATCTTATTTATATAATAATTCATTTTGTATTACTGTAATATATACTAATCCAGGATTTAATTTATTTTTTGTTGATATGTATAGGTACCAATTCATATTTCTTCTTACATATTAATGTGACATTACTGAATAAGTGTGTATTTGACATGGTTTAAAAATGTTTCATATTTGGTAATACTAGCTGTAAAGAACATGCTGTCCATTGATGCAATGACGAGGTAGCAAAAAAATGTAATCTGTTAATCTCAGGATTTGGTAAATCAAAAGTAATTAATAGGCTCAATGTATATTGAGGGCAATTTATAATTTTCAGCTCCCATTGATTTAATTGTGAGCCAAAAACAGTCTTTCACTGTCATAATTTGGACAGCACAAAACCAACAGCTTTTGTAAACTGCTTCCTGGTGTTATCTTTTTCTACATCCATTTTAATAGCTAGCAGCTGTGTGACAAAGAAAACAGCATTATAAACACATTTGAGTATTATGTGTGTGTGAGAGAGAGTGTGTTTGTGCACATAAAGAAATAGATATTTTATATGAATTCATATAAATAGTATTTTTACATAGCAGCTTATGCAAGATTAAACAATATACAATAAATCAAACAGCATTTGTCTGAGTAATATATTGTAACATATTTGTCTTGCTTAGTTATCCAGAAATATAGTTAGTATTCCAAGCACTCTAAAAAGCATTCAGTGGAAGTTTTAAAGTGATGGTCAATTTTACACTATTGATCATTAAAATTAGAATCCACATGTATTGTTCATCTAAATCGCACATATTAACTGTAGCTAACGTTATTTCTAAATATATATATTCTTATTTTAGTTTCTTACTCGTTACGATCATTGCTCCTCCCCATGATTCACTTCCTTGAATTTGCTTCCTCCCGGCGACAGATCTAACCGCCCCTCCCCACGTCACTGCCCTGGCATTACAGCCTTCATTACGCTCTACACGCATGCATTAGGAGACTAGTTAGGATGCGATTCCGGAGCTAGGGCATGCGCAGAATTGATTAAGGGCGTAGTTAGGATGCGATTCCGGAGCTAGGGCATGCACAGAATTGATTAAGGGCGTATTGCTTTAGGGCTGAGTCGCCGAGTGGCCTGTACTGTCATTGGCGAATAAAAACATGTGACCGCTTCAAAAACAATTGCGGACGATCGACGGGAGGAGGATGGATATTAGTAAGGTAGGATAATTATATTCAATATCGCTGAAAATATAATGAATATGGCGAAATGATGAATGAAAGTCACATTATTTTATTAGTTCAATTAGGATCGCAAGATGTAGTTAGTCATACTTGACCATCACTTTAACTTTTACAAATTCTGCAATCATCCTTGTAGACATGACATGTCTTGCAATCCCAGTTTTGTAAGAAAAAAAAAAAAAGAAAAGAAAAAGAAAATATCTATCAAATTTAGTACATCGTCAATTTTGATCATATGCCAATATTTACATGAATATTACCGGCCAATTATTCATTTTTATTTACCTTCTCTATTTAATGTCTGCTATAAAGATTCTAGAGCTTCAGCAACAACACAATAATAATAAAAGCTAAACTGCAATTATTTGTAGAAGCAAAATATTTACCAACGTATGTAATCTTGTGTTCTTTATGTAAAAATAACATGAATAGTTAACGGCTTTTAAAATTCTGAAATTCTAAAAAATGAATTTGACTTACAATGCCGTGCATGGTTTTGAAGATAGCATTAAAATGAACTATGTGACCAACAGGTGAGTAATTTCACTGCACATGGGTTTAGATTATTTGATAGTCTGTCACATTGTATAAAAGCAATTAGCTTGCAGTGTACCGGAAAACACTTTTGCAGATTAACAGAGTTTAATGCTGCATAATACTGATTTTTAAAGTCTTTTCTCCAGCAGTTATACAATAAAAAGAAACGATTCATCATTCTCAGTTAATCCATTATGTTAAAAAATCCAATTTCACACAGCAAATACCAACATTTTTATTATATTACACCCAATGATGGAATAGCTCTCTGCACATCTGCTATAAAAAAATGTCAAGAAACACAGAAAAATATTATACTTCACAGAAGAAAGTACTGTAGTGGGGTCATTAACAATGTGCTTGTTCCTCCTATTTGATTAGAACACATAATGCACATCATTTACTGCAGTTTCTTTGCAGTTTTGTTGAAATTGTAGGTTGTTTTTTCAGATACTTGAGATTTATTTTAAACAACTAGAAGCAACATAGTTGATCACCTACTGACCTCATTACAATAGAACAACTAATGGAGTGGTAGAAACTGTAAGAGAAAGCATTACCTATTCTTTTAGACCACAAAAACATGGTGGGACATTTAAAACCCAAAAAGTAACAAAGATTTTTTTTTTTATCTATTAACCTAAAAGAGCTTATTTTACAGTATCTCCTTTTTGTTTTCATACTTCTTTAAAGGGACATTAAACCCAAATTTTTTCTTTCATGATTCAGATAGAGAATACCATTTTAAACAACTTTCTAATTTACTTCTGTTAACTAATTTGCTTCTTTCTCTTGGTATCCCTTCCTGAAAAGCATATCTAGATAGGCTCATTAGCTTCTGATTGGTGGCTGCACATATTTGCCTCCATGTGATTGGCTCACCCATGTGCATTGCTATTTCTTTAACAAACGATATCTAAAGAATGAAGCAAATTAGATAATAGAAGTAAATTGGATTGTTGTTTAAAATTGTATTCCCTATCTGAATCATGAAAGAAAAAAATTGGGTTTAATGTCCCTTTAAGCTTGACCCTGTCCACCAATAGTAATGTAGAAGATGGATTTCCCACAAACATGCATTTCCTATTAGTTTCAGTACCAATTTAAGCAGTTTTTACCAGCCATCCTCTATATTCGTGTAAAGAGAAGTCTATAATAAATCTGCACGAGTTACTTTGATACTTCCAGAATTCCAGAATTCATCATTTTCTCAAACCAAGAATTTAAAAGTGTAAATAAGCCTTTACTATACTACCATGTCTTTAAAGATTCTATCCTATCCTATAATTTATTCCACTACAATCAGGGCTATATTCAAAGCAAATCCCTAAAATGGACCCACTACACAAAATACTTAGCAATGCATTTTGTGTAGTGGCTTTATTTTAGTGACCATATCATACTCTGGCCAATACTATTTAATGGCACCTTGGTACTTCTTGCAGCAACTGAATAGGGTTCTGATAAGGGTTTCAATACTCTGTGTGGTCTGGGGTTTTCCAGTAAGGGTAAAATTGAGTTGGTGTAGTGAATAAGGTTAAATGCTTGTGAAATGCCGCCCCATGTTTGCTGGAGGCCAATTGGCTGATAGCAGGGGCTGTCAATCATCCCTATCAGATCGGGATGATTTAAATCCGCCCCCTATTAGGTGGCACACAGGTTAAAGGGACAGTCTAGTCAAAATTAAACTTTCATGATTCAGATAGGGCATGCAATTTTAAACAACTTTCCATTTTACTTCTATTATATAATTTGCTCAATTCTTTAGATATCCTTTGTTGAAGAAATAGCAATGCACATGTGTGAGCCAATCACACAAGGCCTTTATGTGCAGCAGCTACTGAGCATATCTAGATATGCTTTTCAGCAAGTGATATCAAGAGAATGAAGCAAATTAGATAATAGAAGTAAATTAGAAAGTTGTTTAAAATGACATGCTCTTTCTAAATCACGAAAGAAAAAAAAATGGGTTTCATGTCCCTTTAAGGAGCGGCGGTCTTATGACCACTGCTCATTAACTATTGTTTCAGCTGAGCCTGAAACAATGGGCCTCCAAACCAGCAATCGCTGCTTGGTAAATGGAGCCCACTGTGTGAAAGAGGATCTAAAAGGGACTTCCCAACCTTACTCAGGAGCTATTTATTAAAATAATAAAAAAAAACAGTCAATATTTTTGGAAAGGAGTATATAATTTTAGTTTAAGGATGCACTGAAACCAACATCGTCTTTACATTTATTTTGCACCCATAATCTATCATTAACATCTTATATACAGTATATCTCTAATTCATCATAAGTGATGTTGTCAAAATCCATCATACTTAGGAGGATGAACTGGGATACTGAGATACTGGATATTAAAATAGTGAGGAATTATTCTCTTGTCTTTTGAAATAATTAAAGTGACTTATGAGTTAAATAAATACAAATGTACTTACAATGGCATGATTGCTAAATAGTGAACTCAACATCTAGAATTTATGCAGATAATTATTTTGGACAATGTATATATCAATATTAATAACTATAAGTATACGATTCACTGGAAATTAGAATATTTCATGTAATTAAATTTTATAGACCAGAATGCCCTCTGACAAGATATATCTGCTATAAATGATCTACATTATAAATACAATTTGCACAATTCTAGACATTTTTTCATTGAAATGGTCAATACATTCTACTGCAAATTTGATATGCTTTAATTTCTTAGAAATGTTTTCATTATTGACCCTAGAGAACTATTCGTTTAACCCCCTGAAATGTTTCTGTTAGATAAAAATGTACTCAAACTGTTTGTTTTTTTAAATCTAGTGTGATTACTTTTTCTGTTTCTAAAACTTCTCATAATTTGTTTTTTTATTTTAACTAGGTTTATTTCCTAAATTAATTATATAGTTATGAATGTATTAATCATCTAGGTAATTATTTGGTCATGTCTATCTTTTACATCTTTTCTTAAAATCTGGTAAGTCGTGTTTGACATTTGCCAAAACAGATTTATCCTTGTTAGAAAAGGATCATTATTGACTGAGATTAAACATTCAAGCATTCCCTTGTGTATTATCAGACCAAAAAGGGCTCCATGTACTAAGCAGTCAATTCATCCGTCATTGTAGACGCGGATAAACTCGCCGTTACTCGCCGCGGGCGAAATGGTGTCCGCTGTCGCTATGTACTAATATTCCCCCAATAAATAGACAAGTCTAGCCCGCCGCGAGCAGTTGCGGATTGTTGATAAATTTGACGCCTCGCTCGCCGCGACTAAGCTGATGTACTTAACTTTCAGTTGAATTGTCTGGCCAATTATTAACACGTGACATGCAAGGTGTCACGAACATCATAGTAGTCGCGGGAATAGAATTTTGCTCCTATAAAAGTTCAACTTATCTAAACAACTTTATTATTGTTCAAAATTTTTTGAAGAGTGATAACAGAGCGTTATTTTTGTAATATTTATTTACAATTTGGATATGGCTTCATCTGGATCTGATAATATATAAATATTAATATAAAAATAATTATAAAGATTGACAACTATACAATACAAATTTAAATAGATTACTCTTTAATTACAGTCGACAAATTGGGCGCAATTTATGTACATGGAAATGAGAGACAAATTAGACGCCAGTTATGCTGTAAGTACAATGCTGATATTACTGCCTTTTATATATGTCTAGACTGGCGTCTAGATTGACTTTCCTATTGTTTTGTACCTTGCCCGCCACCTAAAAGGTGGCGAGGCAAAAATAACGAGGTGGGAGCGGAAATTGTAGCGAGCGGACAAATAGATTTTTTAGTACATTCGTTTTTGGCGAGTTGGTGGTCAAATGTGTCTAATTACAGTGAAAAATGGAGCGGTAGCAAGGTTTGGCGGATAAGTACGCTCGCAATTTTAAAGATGCGAGTTTTAACATAATTGACGGCTTTGTACATATCAGTTTGCGAATTTTGACGCGAGATTTGTTGCGGGTAGCTCGCTGACTGCTTAGTACATGGAGCCCAATCTGTTTGTTTTACATGGCTATAACATTAGTTATTGGTTTATTATGATTACCTTACAACTAATCTTGGCATTTGTTTGTAAAAGCTGATTTATTCACTGATTTATTCAGCACAAATATGGTCTTTAGACATGTTGAGGAGATGTTTACAATCTGAAACAATTTGTTCTTATCTCTTCTGATTATAAGCACTGATTGAATAAAAATAATTATATCCATATTTGATACCCCCCAATGAGACAGCTATCTGGATGCAGAAGTCAAAAGATGTAATAAAACAATTTACAGCAAACCAATTAAAATTTGACCAAATTTTGTCTAACTCCTGTTAGTTTGGTGTGTGTGTGTATATATATATATATATATATATATATATACATATATATATATATATATATATATATATATATATATATATATATATATATATATATATATATATATATCACAAATTTAAGCTAAATCCACACAGTATGTAATTGTGAAATTTAACCTTTTTTTTTTTAATTATTATTATTTTACATTTTCAGCTTATTAATATGGGGTGCTTTAAATTATAGAGTGTACAATTGTAAAATTTTACATACTAGATAATATAATAATGCTATAAAGTAAAAAAATGTAAATACCAAAATGTGTCAGCTCTAGTAGAATAAACTCTCCAAAAAGTTACTGACAGTTTACTGGATGATTGTGGAATAAGTGCTCTGTATATCAGATCATGTATGCTTAGTTCAAAGATTTTTTTCTCTTATACATTTATATTCGCTTCATATTTGCCCCTGTAAGACCAAACTTTATTTACTTTTTTAGAGTTTCATAAAGCAGCACATTCTTTTGTTACTGCAATGCTTTTATATAGTTTCCTTTTGTACTAAAGAATTACTAAGTTGTCAAAATGTAAAAATTTTGAAAACTGTAATTTTATTGACATATTAAATTGACCCATAAACATCTGTACAGTAAGTCCTAGCATTAATTATATTTAGTTGGAGGCAGCATGTAGCTTTTTCTTGTTACAATAAGATCAAATAATGAATTTTTGAGTTGTTGACAGCTATATTGCATAATTTATGTTTGTCTCGTTATTTTTGCAAAACACACATAGAAAGTCAGTCTTGAAAATAAAAAAACACGTTTTATGAAATTAACACAAGAGAAAGAAAATATGTTTAAATTGTCACCTTAACCCACACAAAAATTCTAATAAATAGGGTGATTATTCTTGTGTTCCTTTTTATTTTTTCTACATTTGAATTCAGGGCTTTTAAACTTAAAACTTGATCCTTAAAGGGTCATTAAACCCACATTTTTTTTCTTTCATGATTTAGAAAGAGTATGCAATTTTAAACAACTTTCTAATTTACTTCTATTATCTAATTTGTTTCATTCTCTTGATTTCCTTTGCCGAAAAGCATATCTAGATAGGCTCAGTAGCTGCTGATTGGTGGCTGCACACAGATGCTTCGTATGATTGGCTCACCCATGTGCATTACTATTTCTTCAACAAGGGATATCTAACGAGAGAAGAAAATTAGATAATAGAAGTAAATTGGAATATTGTTTAACATTGTATTCTCTACCTGAATCATGAAAGAATTTTTTTTGGTTTAGTGTCCCTTTAACTCCAATTTATAAACATACTTGTATAATTTTTACTATAAGTACAAGTATGGATAAAATAAAAAATAAAATGTTTTGAATTATTTATACATTTTTTAATTGTCATATCTATCTATCTATCTATCTCTCTCTATCTATCTATCTATCTATCTATCTATCTATAAACACACATATACACTAATAACAATAAGAATACAATTATTTTATCAACAATATTTTTTTCAATATGGATATGTTTAATTACAATGAAAGATGGATTAGAACAATAACACAGTCATCAGTTAAATGTAATATTGTTGGTGCCTTTTTCATCTGAAAGTTTGATTACAAATTCCCTATGAAAAATATCTATAAAAAGTTATATTTTTCAGCTGTTAAATGTGTTTGTGTAATTAGTGTATGTTTCTTAATACAGGTAACAAAATAAACTTGGTAAACAGGAAGTAACCCCATATTATTTATTTTTAAATTGTTGCCGTGGAAATGAGCTGCCAGTGTTGACATCACACACTTGCAACATGAGATGAGATACAGATCTCAGACCTTGTTAGATCCAGAAGCTATGTTATTGTCATTTGAAAATATTAAATAAAACATGTCATAAATCACTTTTATCTTCAGCTCACTCAAAGACTGTTTTAATCCACATTTCTCTCTTTCTTTAAAGTACATAGTGGTTTTCATAAAAACTAGTCTTGAAAATGTCAGTTGCTGAAGTGTGTTGTGGAAGGAGACAGATTTTTCTAATGTAGAAGATTATTATTGTAAAAAACACTAAACTACCAGTTGCAAACCAGATTTAATGAAAGTTAAGTGGACCTAAAAAAGGGTTATCATGGCTACTGTTAGGTATGACCCTAACACTTCAGAAACAAAGCTACACACCTTTTAATGGATAAAGAAAATTGAAAAGAAAAAAGTCTTGATTGGCTCCTATAAAATAAAGCAAGTGGTGTCAGGAGTTTAGTTACGGAAAAACTGAAAATTGCAGCAAACAAAACAATTATTTATACTCAATTAGTATGTTAATGTATTTATTACAAGGTGGTTTAATACATATAGGGATAACAAAATGATAAAAGGGACTTTTTCTAGTTGGTGGTTGTCTAATGCAGTGTTTTTCAACCAGTGTGCCGTGGCACACTAGTGTGCCGTGAGAGATCCTCAGGTGTGCCACGGCAGACTGACAACAGTGTGACATATTTTTTAAACTTTGCTTGTTATTTACTCCCAGTGCAGGGGTAGTTTGTAGGCGGCATGGCATAACAGCACAATACATACAGTATGTTTTTTTTTTTTAATTATTTTTAATGATTCCAGCAGAGAAAAAAAAATAAAAATAAACATATATCAGGATACATTTCAAATAGCCCCACCGGGCATTCATATATGAATTAATACATTAAAAATGAAAAGAATAATTCGTGGTACCATGGAACAGACAAAACAAGTACTAGAACCTGACATTCATAATATAGCTGAGTACGTCACTGGAGTTTTTATATATAATAACAATGTATAATGATTCCAGCGGAAAAAAAATAAACATATATCAGGATACATTTCAAATAGCCCCACCGGGCATTCATATATGAATTAATACAATGAAAATGAAAAAAATATAATTCATGGTACCATAGAACAGACAAAATAAGTACTAGAACCTGACATTCATAATATAGCTGAGTACGTCACTGGAGTTTTTATATATAATAAACAATCAACCAAAAGGAAAAAAAAACAGAAAGAGAAAAAAAAAAAAATATATATATATATATATATATATATATATATATATATAAATAAATATAAAAAAAATGTCTCCTCCTCCGCCTCCCTACATTATCAAAGTACCCGTATTATTACACACAACCATCGGTCTTAATATATATTGTCTTATCTCTTATCTTAACTCCCTTCTTCCTTCCCTTACTTCTTTCCTTCTCTTTCTCCTTCCTTTCCTCTTTTCCTTAATTCCTATCTCATGTAGTAATCTCCCGGGGACCAGATACCCATAATGGGGGAAACAGTTCTAATATAACCAATTCTAAGAAAGCTGTAGTATTTAAAAAAGGCTGTAAAATACGCCTTTGAACCTGAAGCGGATAAGACATAATCAGCGGAAGCCAATCCATGAGAAAAGCTCCGATTCTACTATCCGTCAGAGATTTAGTGTGGAAAGATTCAAATAAAATTTGAGACTGAATTTCTTTAAGAAACTCTGTGACCCTGGGAGCTATATGATCTTTCCAGCCCTTGACAATTAATTGTCTTGCAGCTAAAATAATAGTATTTAATATTTTATCACTCGTTTAGGACGTAAATCAACATTAGTTAGAAAAAATATCTCCTCAGCAGCAAACGGGGTCATATCTTTATAATGTTTACTATACCAATATCTTATCTTTTGCCAGTATTGTTGAATCTTAGGGCAAGACCAGAATATATGAAAAATATCAGCCCTATCCAAAGTACACCGTGAACAAGCATACTTTTGGGTGGGAAAGAATCTAGCCATTTTATCAGGAGAAAGATAGTAATTATTAACTAATTTTAAATGTGCTTCTCTCCATGATATAGAGATTTGTAATTTTACTAACTCTAGGAAGCTGCGCTCTATCCTATTCTCCTCCAATTGAGGGAAGTATCTCTTCCAATAATTATATAATTTATACATATTAAGTTCCCCCTGTTTAGCCAGGAGAATATCATAAATCAAAGATATTGAGGAGCGACCCAAGGAAAATTGACGAATTATATTCTTAATATCCATCCAATCCACAAAAACCTCTGTATTCCACTTTTGTGAAAATATATAATGACGTAGCTGGAAATACGCAAATAAATTCGAGTGGGGTAAGTTAAACTTATGGAATAATAATTCTGAGGATAATAACTGATTAGAATCAAATAACTGATAAACATATATCAGTCCTGCCTCAGCCCACGATCTAAACACTCTCTGGTTAATACCCGGTGTAAATTCGGGATTACCTATTATCGGGAGAAATTCAGAAAACAATGGAGAGATTTTTAATACTCGGCAAATTTTATGCCAGGTTATAATAATATTTTTAAAAGAGATCAATTTATTGAGATTCAAAGGCAATTTTTTTACCGGACAGTGGAGAATGGCTTTTAGAGAGAAGGGGAAAATCAAGAATGATTCCAACCCTACCGAAACAAATTTATCTACCCCTGTGATCCAATCAAAGGCCAATTTAGCTAGACAGGACCAATTGTATAACCTAAAATCTGGCAATGCAAGCCCTGCCTGAGAGCGTTTCTGCATCAACCTGTTCAGGCTAATCCTAGGCTTTTTATTGCCCCATATAAATTTAGATTGCCAGGACTGTACATCACTAATATCTTTATTAGTCATTAGTAACGGCAGATTCTGGAGAAGATATAAAACTCTAGGGAAAATAATAGTTTTTTTTTTTTTTTTTTTTTTTTTTTTCAAAAGAGCTTTATTCAAAGATAATCAAATGGTTACAAACTTTTCAAATTTTCCATGAGGTGTGCAAATACAGGTTCGTTGAAGCATTGTATTACAAATTGTGATATATGAATTAACATAAAGAACGTTCTTCCCTTGGCCCCTTAAAGCATAGTAAATTGCAAACTGCTCATAGGGCAGGTAGAGTTAAAGTCCTGGAGGATCAAAAAGCAGTTCTGAGTGCACTTGTATATTGAAAGTCCAAAGTCCATTAGTGCACTGTCTCTGGCGCTCTACGGCCAATCCTACTAAGCTATTCAACTACAGATCTAAGTTGCTGGAGAATGGGAGAGAGAGAAAAGGGAAGGGGGGATGTACAGGGGATCTGTTTGCTATGTGTAGTAGCGGGGATTTTATGATGCCATTCATTCTCCGTATTCCCGTTGTTTGGGATTGTGTGGGTCTTGCTTATTCGCGTTTCATGAGTGGTAGGTGGAGGTGGTGGGGAATGGTGGAGGGGGGGAGGGGAGGGAGAGGGTTGGGGGAGGGAAGTGTCATTGAGGGTTTCAGTAGTCTGTGCTATCAGCTGTATTGTCTTACGTTGTCTGTTGTCTGTGTGTTGCCCAGCGCTCCAGCATTATCTCGTGTGTGTCTACTGTGCCATGTTGGGTGTGGTGGTATCTTTCTAGTCGTAGCAGCGTGTCTACTTGTTCTTGCCATTCTTTAAAAGTCGGTGTGATTCTAGACTTCCAATGTTTTGGGATCAATAATTTTGCTCCGTTCAGCATAAGTATTAGTAGGGCTCTGCTCGCTTTACAGGGTAATTTGGGCAGGGAAAGGTATAGTAGTGTTTTTGGGGTGTTTTGTAGGGGTTTCCCCAGGACTAGTTCCATGTGATTAAGAATTGCGACCCAGTATTCATCTAGCTTAGGGCAGTCCCACCATATGTGTGTAGGTGTGCCTTGTTCTCCGCAGTCTCTCCAGCATTTGCCAGAGGCCTGTTTGTAAATCTTCTGCAGCCTACTAGGTGTTAGGTACCACCTTGCCATGCATTTATAACTAGATTCTTGCACTCTCATAGATATTGAGGATGTTTTGGTCACTAGAAAGGCATTCTGCCAGTCCTCATAACCTATCTCGGTCTGCCACTCCCTTTCCCATGCTTTTGTGTAAGAGGGGAGTGTCTGGGCTTCGTCTGTCAGTAGAAGTTTGTATAGTAATGAGATTGCATGTGCAGTTGGTGTGTCTTTCAGGCATAAGGTCTCAAATGTGGTAGGTGGTCTAGTAAGGCAGGATCTGTGTTTGTGTGTCATGAGATAATGATTTAGCCGCGTATGTGAGTACCAGCTCATCGTCAGGTTAGATAATTCTTCAGAGATAACCGCGTGAGTCTTGAGCTTATGTCCATCAGTCAGTGTCATGATGGTGTAGTCTTTAAAGGGTGTGTCGGGGGTGGTTCTGTTGTCTGGGTAGTTCCATGGCAGCTCTGCATTGTGATAGATGGGAGTCAGCGGAGAGTGTTTAGTCGTGATGTGTGTCGTGGTACATACTATCTTGTCCCATACTGAGTAGAAGTCCATCAACAAAGGGTATTTTGTTATGGCTGCATGTCTATCCTTCTCCAGAGTCCAGGCACCCAGTCCCGCGTTGTTTGTGTCCAGGATGTCACAGTCTAGTCGTACCCATTCTTTGTTGGGGTCATTGGAGCACCAATCTAACAGTCTGCCTAGCGTGATTGCCTGTTTGTACGTTTGTATGTTTGGGACTCCCAGTCCCCCTCTGTCCCTAGGTAGATATAAAGTTCTCCTGGCTACTCTGGGTCTGACCCCCCCCCAGATGTATTGCTCTATTAAGTTTTGCAATTTTAGTAGGTAGTTCCCCGGGAGGGGAATTGGTGTTGTCTGGAGTATGTAAAGCAGTCTGGGTAGCACATTCATCTTAATGACATTTATTCGTCCAAGCCAAGAGATAGACTTGTTCTTCCATCTGGACAAGTCCGCTATCAGCGTGGTTTCTAGGTTTTTGTAGTTTTCTTGAAAGATAGTCTGAACATCCGGGGAGATATATATCCCCAAGTATTTCAGCTTATCTTGCTGTAATCTCAGGGGACAGTCACCTAGTGCTGTAATTAGTTCCTCTGGGTTGTATGTAATGTTCAGTATTTCTGATTTGGTGACGTTAAGGTGGAAGTTAGAGAGTCGTCCGTATTCTCTGAAAGTATCTAAAACTCTGGGGAGGGAAGTCCCTATGTCAGTGAGTGTCAATAGGACGTCGTCGGCATATAATGCCAACTTGTGTGTGTGCGATTTAGTCTTTATGCCCGAGATCTGGGGGTCCTCTCTTGTTTTTTGCACCAGCACCTCTATGGTAATGGCGAAAAGGAGCGGTGATAGTGGGCACCCCTGCCTGGTCCCGTTTCTGATATGGAATCTGTCAGATAGCAGGCCATTAACTTTCACTCTAGCCGTGGGGTTCTCATAGAGGGCAAATATTTGTTTGATAAAGGCTTCGCTGAATTGCATTTTGGCCAGGACTGCTTTTAGAAAAGGCCAGTGCACCCGGTCGAACGCCTTTTCTGCGTCCGTAGAGACCAATATTAGGGGCGTGTTCTGTTGCTGGGCGTGTGACACTAGTTGTAGCACTTTCAGCGTGTTGTCGCGAGCTTCTCTCCCTGGCACGAACCCCACTTGATCCGGGTGTATCAGTGAGGGGAGGATCTTATTAATTCTATTAGCTAGCACCTTGGCGTAGATTTTTACATCCACGTTGAGGAGCGAGATCGGGCGGAAGTTCTCCGGTCTATCCGGGGATCTTCCCAGTTTAGGAAGGACAGTGATGTTTGCCTCTAGCATCTGATCAGGGAATCCACCCTCTTGCAACAATGAATTAAATAGGGAGGCGAGGGGTGTGAGTAGGTGATGTGTGAAGTCTTTGTAATATTTAACCCCTAGCCCATCTGGCCCTGGGCTCTTTCCATTTGGCATGCTTTTGATGGCTAACTTAATCTCATCAGTTGTTATTGGTCTGTCTAGATGCTCCATGTCCTCTCGCGAGAGGGAGGGCAGTTGAATGTCCCTTAAGTAGGCATCTATGTGTGACTGTGAGCTATTGTTAGTGATGTTGTATAGAGCTTCGTAGTATCGTCTGAAAGTCTCAGCTATTTTCTCACTCTCTTTCTGTGCGTGCCCTGATGCATCAGTTAGGGTGTGTATGTGCGTGTTTAATTGTTTGCGCTTCAGCGCCTTAGCTAGTGATGAGCCTATTTTATCGCTCATCTCAAAATATTTTTGTTGTAACATTGATGCCTTCCTCTGGTACTCTTTAATAAGGTGATTGTTCAATGCAGTCTTTACTGCAGTCAGGGATTCTAATATTGTGGAAGATGAGGTATTCTTTTTTAACTCAGTTTCCCAATATCGGATCTGGGATAGGGATGAGTTCAAAAACTGTCTATTCTGCTTAGTTTCATTAGCTTTGAGCTTTATGAACTCACCCCTAATCACACATTTGTGCTTCCCATGTCGTGGAGGTGGGTAGGGCCTCCAATGGATTTTCAATAAAGTAATGCCGTAGTGTTGTGTCAAATGCCAGTTTGTGCAATGGGTTGTCTAAGATGTGTTCGTCAAGTCTCCACAAGTGTGGTTTTGCGGGCATGTCTGGCCAGTCCAGTGTACACTGTACAGGGGCATGGTCTGACCAAGTGATTGGTAGTAAAACAGTGTTGTTTATGAGAGAGAGGCCAAGTTGGTCTGTTATAAGGTAGTCAATTCTAGTATATACGTGGTGTGGATGTGAGAAAAAAGTATAGTCTCGTGTGTCTGGATGGAATGATCTCCATATGTCGTGCAATTTTAGTGAGCGGAGTTGCAGATTAATGGTTTTGATTACTTTGTGTGGTATGTTGGTTTTTCCTGTTGAGGTGTCATGGGTGGGGTCCAATGGTAGATTAAAGTCTCCTGCCAGAAATACTATGCCTCTTGCATGTTCTAGTAGTAGTTGTATCAGCTGTTTGAATACAGTGTGCTGGCCCTGATTTGGCAAGTAAACATTAGCAATTGTAATATGTGAACCAAACAGTGTCCCCACCACTAGCAGATATGATCCATTGGGATCCTTGAGTACCAGGGTAGGTTGGAAGGGAATTGTGTTCTTGATGAAGATACCCACTCCGCCCTTTTTTGAACAGCCTGAGGCTAGATAGAAGTTGCTATACCTATGGGTGATATACCTAGGCTCCCTCCCTTTTTTGAAATGGGTCTCCTGGATACAGACGATGTCCCCTCCTGCTCTATGTAATTGTGTGAAAGCAATTGATCTCTTTTCGGGGCTGTTGAGCCCTTTAGCATTGATGGTTATGAGTTTAATGGGGCGTGACTGCATGTCTCCGATGTTCAGTGTGCTTAGTTGGACAATGTCAGAGATATTTCGCTGTCCTTATACCTGTCTATTAATGTGTTAGTGTGCTGGAGGCTGGGCAATATCTGGCTATTCTGTAGGCTCTGCTCCTTCTGTGAGTCTGTGAGTTGTATGATTTCTAGGGCTCTCAATCTCTGTGTGTTAAAGGAGGGAGGGAGGTGGGTGAAAGAGAGATGGGAAGAGGAGGTGGAAAGAGGACAGGGGGAGGAGAAAGTTGCGAACAGTTATTGTACACAAAAGGTGCAGCTACCTAGTTGCGGGTGCCAATGTCAAGTAAATGTATAAAACTCTAGAAATCTATGAAAACAGTAATCAACAATAACAATCAACCAGATAAGTAGGGTAGTATCCCCGTCATCAAACCCAGCATTTGAAAAGCATAATTAAAGATAACATTGCATTATATACGACCTGTATTCTCCAGTCAGGAACTGATCCCCGGCTGGGACCGTGGGAGCGAGCAGTCCATTAATTGATGTGGTTCTTCCACATCATCAGCTACAGTCACCAGTGAGGGGTGTTTATGATTGTCCCGTTCAGTGTTGGTTGTGGTTGTGGGTCGTGCCCGACTCCCTGGCGGGAACCTTGGTGCCGGGCCTTCTTTCATTTGTTCCTCTGTCGGGATGTGTATCCGTAGGGTTTCACAAAAGCGGGGTAAATCATCTTGAGTTTTGTAGATAGCTGTGGTATTGCCATTAGTTGCAATGATGCTAACTGGGAACCCCCAGCGATAGGCGATCTTCTTCTCTCGGAGTACTGTGGTTATATGATTCAAATCCCTTCTTTTTTGGAGTGTTGTAGGGCTCAGATCTGTAAAGATTTGGATGCGAATGCCAGCATGAGTGAGATCTTGTTTTTGCCTTGAGTGCTTGAGTATGTCTTCTTTGTCTTTGAAATGCAGTAGCTTCAGGATCACATCCCTGGGGGGTGCTTTGGGTGGTGGTTTCGCCCTGAGGGCTCTATGCGCTCTTTCAATAACCACTTCAGGTGCATGCTCATCTCCTCTTACTGTGCGGAACAGCGCCTGTAAGCAGCCCTCCAGAGCTCCTTGTTGGATGGTTTCTGGTATCCCACGTACTCTCAAATTGTTCCTCCTGCCCCTATTGTCCAAGTCCTCCACTTTCTCTAGTAAGTTGTATATGGTTTCTTCCTGATCATAGAGTAAGCGGGACATGTGATTGATGTCGTTGCTAGCTGTATTGTGATTTTCCTCTAGGTTAGTAACTCTTTGCGTTACTCTTGATAGGTCTTTTTTCAAATCACCATACCATCCCTTCACTTCAGTGAGCATTTCTTTGAAATCTTCTTTAGTACACAGGGATTTAAGGTCCTCTTTAGTGATTGTTGGATTGGTGGTGGGGGCAGGGCTTTCAACCTGGGTACTGAACTGTGGACTTGATGTAGGCATATTACTGTCAGAGGTAGGTTGTGCCGATTTTGAGGTGAGTTCATGTTGCTTTAAAAATTGCTGCATGATCCTGGGTTGCTGAGCACTATCTGGTTTAACTGATTTTTTCCCAGGCATACTTGCGTGGGTTGGGGGAGGCAGGTGTTAAAGGACAAATGATGCCACTTCTTGAGGTATTATAAGTCAGAGGTGAGGCTTGTGCCTTAGATGTGGTTAGTATAGTGCTTTGGCGGTTTCACCCTAAACACTGTGTAAGCATATGCAGGGCTTGTCTTAATAAAGATAAGTGAGAAAAGTCTAAGAAAGTCCTGTTACCTCAAAGAAGCTGTGTAGAGATGTTGCCCCCTGTGTCTGTGGCCCTTGTAGCTTTTGTTTTGCTGTCTGATGCAGTAAGGAGATATTACCCAAAGTGACTGTGGCGTGGGTGCTTCACATGCGCTGCTGCAGGCTGTGTAGTTTATACTCTTCTCCTCAGCAGTGCTTCTTTGAGGTGCCTGATCCCCTGTAGCTGTGACTTGTTCGGCAGCCCTTGATGACCAGCTGCGCTGTGCTGTGGTGCCGTGTGCGGCCTAAGCCGTTAGCTTCTGTGACTTTGGGCGCGTGACACCTTGCCGCGGGGCCTCAGTATGTGCGGCTATGATGTGTGGCAACGGGCTGTAGATGCGGCTGATGGTGTGATCGTCAGGTGGTAGGTGCCTGCAGCTGCCGGTCTGTCATGCTGCTCCCCGGTGAGATAGATACTGCCCTGGAGCCGTTAAGGCCTGTCTGCGTGGTGCCCCCTGAGTCCCGGACCGCGCCTGATGTTGTGAGCGGTTCCGGGTTAGGTAGAGAGCACAAACGGCTATCGGAGGGTAAGACCAGGGTGGGAAGGCATTCACCTTCAATTTGGGGCAGTTTTTAAGGCTTGGGTCGAGGATGGCTGCTGGGTTTGATGACTTAGGGCCTGGGAGCTGTTTCTCTACGCAGCCATTTCCCTGAACGGCCAAGCTCCGCCCCCGGAAAATAATAGTTTTAATCAATTGAACTCTTGCAGATAATGAGATTGGTAAAGAAGACCAGTTTTCTAAATCATTTTTAATTTTCATCAAGACCGTTGGGAAATTTAATTTGTACCAATTTGCTGGATTTCTATGAAGAATAATACCTAAGTACCGGAAGGACTCAACTACTTTAAAAGGATGATCTCCCCAATTGGGGCCGTTCTTATGTAACCATAAAAGTTCACTCTTATCAAAATTGATTTTATAACCTGAAAAGGAGGAGAAAGCCTTAAATAATTGTAACACTATAGGAATATAATGTTGAGCCTTATCCAGAAATATTAACAAATCATCAGCATACAAAAGCGTTTTTAGTCTAATGGGACCCAATGGGATCCCTGGCAACCTATCCCGTAATAAAAGAGCAAATGGTTCCAGAGCCAAGTTAAAAAGCAAAGGGGACAGAGGACACCCTTGCCTAGTTCCTCTTTTGAGTGATATATACGGAGAAGAATGACCGTTGATGCAGAGAAAGGAAATCAGATTTTTATATAAATTTCTAACAAATTTAAGAAACTGATTCCTAAATCCAAAATGCTCTAAAGCAGTAAACAAATAATTCCAATTCACTGCATCAAAGGCCTTCTCAGCATCTACTGTCAGAATAGCTGCTTCCCTAATCTTCTTGAAATCTTCATTTTTAGGATCTAAATTCCAGGCATAGTCAAGAAATGTAGTGACTTTACGAATATTCTTAAGAGAATTCCTGTCCTTCATAAATCCAGTTTGATCTGGATGTATGATCCCATCTAATAATTTAGCCAGTCTTGTCGAAACAATAGCCGTTAGCAGTTTATAATCCGCATTAAGTACAGATATAGGTCTATACGACCCAGGATCCTCCGGATCCTTACCTTTCTTTAGAATCAGAGATATGCGTGCAGCAGAAAAATAATTAGACATTAAGTTACCGGAAGAAAAATAGTAATTAAACAGACTAACTAGCGATAGTTTGATTTCTTCCTTCAAAATTTTATAAAACTCTACAGGAATCGCATCAGGTCCGGGAAATTTATTAATATTAGCTGATTGTATAGCCTCTAAGACTTCCTCCTCTGAAATAGGTCTATTAAGGTCTAACAAGTTCTCTTCCGTGACACCAGGGAGTTCCACACTAGCCCAAAAATTCAATGCATTATCCGAATTTACCTCTGATTCTGAGTACGACCTTTCAAATACCTTAAAGAAAGCTTGGCTAATATCCTCTGTATTAGAATACTTCACATTATTGAGTTTAATAGCCGAGATTAGATTCTTGCTTTTCCTAACTTTCACTACTCTAGCCAAAAATTTGGCGGAGTTCCCATAATGACCTCTAAATTGATAATTTATTTTTATTTCTTCTTCTTGGGACCTTTGTTTTAAATAGATGTCTCTTTCCCTTTTTAATTTACAATATCTATCCCAATTATCCTTTGTCTTGTCTTTGTAAAATTTCCCGAACGCATTTCTAACTTGAGCAGCTAATTGTAATTCCTGCTCCAAAGATTTCTTCCTCCACATGGCTAAATAAAGTTTAATTTCCCCCCTCAATACGGCTTTTGCTGCTTCCCAAAATACCTCTGGTTTACTAAATTGCCCCATATTGAACGTAACATAATCCTTCCACTTCTGTTTTAACCAATTGCCAAACCTAGGACTGTCAGCCATATACCGCGGAAAAAAAAAGATGTATTAGGGATCTTAGGGGGGGGGGGAATAGCCATCAATGTGAAAGAAATTACTGCATGGTCAGAAATAACAATATCATAGATATTAGCTTCAGATCTGCAAAGAGCAAGTGATTTAGAAATTAAGAACAAATCAATTCTAGAGAATGTCATATGGGATTTAGACTCACAAGTAAAACTACGTTGTTCTGGATTTTTAAATCTCCATATATCAATTAGTCTTAATTCATGACAGAAAAGTTTAAAATATTTTGCCAATTTGGCATTTTCCCGTAAATTTTTTGCCGATAATCTATCCAATATAGGGCACAGTGTCATATTAAAATCTCCCCCTAAAATTAAATTAGCTGCTAAGAATAAAAATAATTTGCTTCTAATAGCATCCCAAAAAAACGGTGAAAAAGAATTGGGGCCATATATATTACATATAACAAAGTTACAATTATTAATCTGGATATGTAGAATCAAAAATCTTCCCTCTGGATCAGCCTCCGTTTTTGTAATATTATAAACTAAATTTTTATGTAACAATATTGCTACTCCTGATTTTCTTTTAACACCTGACGCTGCAACACATTCGCCTACCCATTTACACTTCAATTTGGCAGCTTCAACCACATTAAGGTGTGTTTCCTGTAGCATCACAAGATCAAGATTAAATTTAGCGAGGTATTTGATAATTAACTTACGTTTTCTAGGAGACGTAATGCCCCCCACGTTCCAAGAAAGTATATTAATCTTGGATGCCATCAATCCTCAACATAAGATAATATTCCATATCTTTTAGGCTGGGCATATAACCAGGGGCGGGAGGAGGAGAGAAAAAAACAAAAACAATAAAAAAAAAAAAAGAAGAAAACAATCAAACACAACATAAGTAAAAAAAAAGGAAAAATCTGCCATCCTGAACCGACATACTAAACCTAAGAGGTATTTAAACTTAGAATAAAAAACATTCAGTTCAAAAAAAAAATTTCTTCCCCTTTCAAAAATATTAATAAACAATGTATCAACCAAGTTATAACTAAAACAATATAACCAATCAAATAACACATCCATCTTGTTCAGAACAGAATTTCATTCTGGTAAGAATTAATTTCCCTAAGATGCTATAGGGTACTGATAAACTCATGGGCCTCTTGAGGGTTATTAAGAACTCGCCTAACACCATTCTCTTCCATTACAATCTTTGCAGGGTATACCACCCAGGCTTTAAACCCTTTATCAATAATCTTTGTGCATAACGGGATCATTTGTTTCCTTTTAGTGGACGTTTCTATTGAGAAATCTTGAAACATCAACAACTTGTTTCCTTCAAATACAAATTCCCCTATCTTTCTATATGCTTTTAATAAATCTACCTTATCCTGATATCTAAGAAGTTTGAAAATAGACATTCTACTTCTATTACCCATAGATGTACTTGTTCTACTATATCCAACTCTATGGGCTCTTTCAACTGCAAGAGGAAGTTGTTGTTCAGAAAAACCTAATGCCTTAGGGAGTAATAAAGAGGTGACTTTAATAAGATCCTCATACTCGGGGGATTCGGGGAGTCCGATAATTGTAATGTTATTCCGTCTGGAGCGATCCTCCAGATCCTCCAGACGGAATTGTAAACTTGAAATTTTAGTTTCATGGTCTTGCGTAAGTTTATCTTGAATATTAACCCGGTCCTCCAAGTCAGAGATCCTATTTTCTGCTTCCACTATTCTTGAGGCAAATTGCTTGACCTCATTTGACAATGAAACAATATCTGTAGATATACTGCTAAGCTCTTTCTTCATAATATCAAACTGAGGAGTAAATATATCGGTTAGTTGCGATACTAAATTACCTATGTCTAAGTGAACCATACCCCCCTCCAAAGAGGGGTCCAATGAGGTGTCTGCACTCCTAACCTTTCTATCCTTACTTTTTGGAGGCATTATGGGGGAACTCTGTTTTGTATGTATAACAAATCTTTCCATATACCCTGTGATTACAGACAATAAGTGCAAAGCTGCAAGTGCAGAAAAAAAAAGAAATAACACGTAAAATAAAACCAAAAAAAAACTCTGTGTAGTATCTGTGTAATCAAATCCAAAGAGGACTAATGACTCTTTGAGTGAGAGCAAAAAAAGAAAACCAGTATTAATACAATTTCAACTGTGAAGGTGATTGATTTTTTTTTTTTTTTTTTGTGTGGCTTTTTAAACTATGTGTAAAGAAATAAGTAGCAGTGATATTAAGGCCTATTGGCTTAAACAATTATGGTTATGTGAAGCAAACACCTGTGTAATTAGATAATTATAGTATGCAGATAGATATTAGTATGGAACAAACCCCTTTCTCTATGGAAATTTTAACCAATATGTTTTTGACAGAATAATGTATTATCTCTCAAGCTAGACACTGATCTAGGCAAAAAGAGAAGTAAGGACCCATAGAAAAATCTATACTGAAAAAACAGGCAAACAATCATTTACATTAGCCAACATTAGGCAGTCCCTTAATAGACATTAAATCTTTTTCTCCTCCTCTCCTTCTCCTCTCTGGCCTCTCTTTTCTTATTTCCTCTTTCTTCTTCTTACTCTTGCTCTGTAAGTAAACATACAATCCACAGGACAGATAAAGTGGGGAATAGAGAGTCAGAGGATACCAAAGTCCTGCACAAAAGGCCTCCATATGACTCAGACGGGATCAAGTAAAACAAAGTTACCAAAACCAAAGCAAAAATCAAGTAGAATGCTGTTTCTCCTTATATCTCAGGATTCACTTTCATGCATTAATAAGGGCAGCACTAGGTATAACCAGCTCCGTCATGCTGTAGTACAGATACCAAGATACCCCATATTCATTCTTGTAGAGCACTTCCACCAGATATTGCCCAGAAACTCAGGTAGGAATAAGCCAAAGGTAGCAAGTGCAGGATAGATAATCAATGAGGGTCTTTTGTCACTGGCTCGCTTCAGGTTAAACCCCTTTAACAGAAAAAGGTCAGTGCCTCAGCTTCCCTGCAGATCTCAGCCCCCAAAGAGCAAGATGCACCAGTGTAAAGGGAGTATATGTCCATAGGCTAGGTATGCCTTACCAGCAGCTAGTAAACTTTTGGCAGTCCGCCTGGGAAAAAAACGCAGAGAGGAGAGTCAGCGTCTCCTCACACCTTCAATCAACCAGGTGTAACACTCTTCATCGCGAGGAGGGAGCGCTGTCCGCCGATCTCTCAACGGACAAACTACCCCCTCCTACAAGCGGCTATTCCAAACAGTGAGTCCGACCGCTTCACAGGGAAAGATCCAGCTTACCCGCCTTTGACGTCCCTCTTCTCCACTCTGCAGGATTCCTCTGAGGTGATTGCGGTATCCACCGCCGGGCTTTACCGCCAGTACCAGGACTTCCACTGCACAGGCATAGACGCCGCCTGTTAGCCTGCAACGGGCCCCAGCGATTTTGGGTCACGCAGGTAAACAAATGCTGGGGAGATTTTCTTGCTCCTATTCTCTAGAGCACCGCGAGCTGTGCAGCAACATCGTGTCTAGCAGCTCCGCCCCCACCGGAAGTCCGGAAAGCACGAGATTTAACGTTTTCACTCTATGAACAAACAGCATCCAAATATACATACAGTATGTGTGTGTTTGTGTGTATGTGTATATATATATATATATATATATATATATATATATATATATATGCTGTATTAGGCTACAATGTGTGATTTTTTTTACAATTTGGGATGTGGTGTGCCACAGGATTTTTTAATGTAAAAAAATGTGCCACAGCAAAAAAAAGGTTAAAAATCACTGGTCTAATGTACAACATGTTGTGGAATATTGTGGAATAGGCAAATTATGCTTGTGCTTTGAGAACATGGATTTTAAACAGGGCATTTTAAAGAACAGCTTGGTTTCATGATGCCTTGGAGTTTCCTTGCTCTTCAAGGTGATAGAAGTTGTTTATAACCGGTCTAAGTAATTGTGGATACTTAGTTTTGCATGCTTTTGCGTGTCTGGCAGACACTAAGGGGACAAATTATCAAGCTCCAAATGGCTCACCGGAAACAGCAGTTATAAAGCAGCGGTCTAAAGACTGCTGCTCGATAACTTGTCTGCCTGCTCTGAGGCTGCAGACATCAATTCCCTGGTCCTATATGATCGGGCTGATTGACACCCCCTGCTAGCAGCAGATTGGCCACAAATCTGCAGGGGGGAGCATTGCACAAGCAGTTCACAAGAACATTGTATCATGTCCGCTCGTACGTTCATAAATCGGCCCCATACTCTGTATGCTTGCAAGAAACATGCATGAAACAAATATAAACTAAATTGGTGGATGCGGGAGGGGGTGACAGCTATATTAGTGTCTAAGGGAGCACTAAACTTAAATATGTCCCTGACCAAGAGCCATTGATTGTTCCTGTGTCAGGACTTCAATAATGGGGCAGTCATTATTTAACAATTGCAAAAATAGTTCTTTAAATTAACGAGCAAGCTCATATTTTTATGTATATATACTTTGTATATACTGCATCCCTGAAGGTTCTAATGAACCCTATGTTCTTTAAAATCTTTCATTTATGATGATTTTGAGGCAGGATCATTTCCAACTTAGTGGCTTCTTGGCAAGCTGTAATTAGAGAAGGCTTTATCTTTGAACAGTCTATGTGCATATGCTTTTTATTTGTGCCACACTACTAATTATTTGTTATAAGCAGGTTTATACTGATATCATTTAACAGAACAGAATGGTAGTTGAACATCCTAATTTTGATGAAACATCACTGTCCCTCAAATGTTAAACAGAAAAAGGGTTATTGCCGTATTGATCCCCAGGAGAATGTTCCTTTCGTAGATTGAGATACATTTTAATGGGCCAACAAAATCAATGTTTTTATTCCATAAACTTTCAACACCTCATAGGTCTCCTCTTCAAAGATAGATATAATCTGAACCTGCAGAAGAGACCAGTGAGATCTTGAAAGCTTATGGAGTAAAAAAACATTGATTTTGTTGGTCCACTAAAAGGTATCTCAAACTTTATACCAAATTCCACATGCATACACATGCTAACTATCAACCATTCCTCCCCCTTCTAAGTCTAGATTTTCTCCAGGCTTGGTAAACCTAATGTTTTTTTAAAATAAATGTGATACATCAAAAAATTGGCACAGATTTATAAGAGTTCAAACAACAATTCTCTAACGCCTATATTACCCTATATCTTAATATCACAAAAAAATCTATTCTATAGTTTGTAAAAAGACAGTCTGTTTCATTGCCATATAAGAGCACTAAGAAGTGGCTTATTCTTAATATAAATAATTGCAATATGTATTATTCATCATTTTAAATGGATTTTACCATTTACTTTTTTGTACATTACTTCCTGTCACAGCCTTACAAGGAGTCTGGGACCTCTACAGGAAGACATTTATAGCTTGATGGCATAACATGTCTAGAGGAAAATGAGCTTGTTTAGTATTAAATGAATACTAGATAAACAAGGAATCATATATGCATATTCTCAGGCAGAATGCAACCTAAGTTGCACACATGTTTACCCCTTTTTCTAGCTGCAGGCAATCAATGGCACTTTTGCAAGAAAATTAGTAAGGTTTTTTTTTTTACACAAACTTTTTCATTTCATTTTAATTTTGATGTAACGTCTTTGTTTTTCTAAAGGAACAATCATATGTAATTTTACCAACATACCAGACATTCAGAGGGTGTGGCAAAAAGTAATAATCTAAAATAAATTACTTTTAGTGACAAATTTTAAATGTTACATCTAAATAATGATATATACTTTTTTTAATTATATAGCATAACATTTTATAATTTACAAAATCAACACCTCATTGTTTTCTATCACTTTGTGCACCTTGAACTTTATGCAGAAAACAAATAGAAATTAAATTTCTAATCATTCTATTGAGTTTATCTCAGTTCATCTGAAGAGCCAAGTAAAGTTCTTTGCAGGTCTTTTATATTGTTTTCAAATTTGAAGTCGTAAGCCAATTGAAATCTATTTGAAAACATGTTTATTGTGTAGTTTTTCTGTATTTTTGCACTGTGTTAACTTCATCATTACATTGAGAAAATTTGACACTGGCATTCCAATTCTTCACAAAGCAATTTTTGTTATGATTTTCATAGCAGTTTTGGATTAATTTGATTCACCAGCCTTGACCTCTTGAAAGTAAATTTGATCCTGTTTTGAGAAGCATTTTGTAACTCAATTTACACAGAAACAAAGAATTTAAAGCAAATGAAAAGCCCATCAAGTCTGCCAATATTTCCTATAAAGTATAAATTAATTAGTCTGTAGGATAGTTGTATGTTTATCCATTGCATTTTTTAAGCCCCCACAGTGTTTGTCTTTTACACCACTAATTGATTCACCCTTTCTGTGAAAAAAATCTTCTGCAAATCACTGCTGAACCTACTACCATTCTACCCTGATATGGCTCTTTTGTGAAACATACTTTTATACTCCAGTCCAAATTAAACTTTCATGATTTAGATAGGGCATGTCATTTTAAACAACTTCCTAATTTACTTTTATCATCATATTTGCTTTGTTGTCTTGTTTTTCTTAGTTGAAAGCTAAACCTAGGTAGGCTCATATGCTAATTTCTAAGCCCTTAAAGGCCACCTCTTATCTGAATGCAGTTGACACTTTTTTCACAGCTAGAGGGTGCTAGTTCACGTGTTTCATATAAATAGCATTGTGCTCATGCACGTGGAATTATTTAAAAGTCAGCACTAATTGCCTGAAATGCAAGTCTGTCAAAAGATCTGATTTAAGGAGGTAGTCAGCAGAAGCTTAGATACAAGGTAATTACAGAGGTAAAAAGTATATTTCTAACACAGTGTTGGTTATGCAAAACTGGGGAATGGTAAATAAAGGGATTATCTATCTTTTTAAACAATAACATTTTTGGTGTTTACTATCCCTTTAATCTACTTGAACGATTCTATTATATGACCTCTCTCCCATCACCCCTCTAAGCTGTAAATATTTTTTTTATTTGTAATTTTTTTTTTTTTTTTGCCCATGCACCATTTTTGAAGCCCTCAATTCCAGCTGTTAATTTACAAGAAATAGTCAAGAATAAGTGGCTTACACTTGAGGAAGAAGTATATACATGTATTATAGAGAGTTTACCTTCAATAAATGAATGATTGTTTTAGTAGGATTCCTCAGGTATTTGTTTGACCATTCAATCCATTACCTTCTTGGAGATGAAGGAGGCACGAGGAAGACCTCACATTTTATGCATCTAACAATACTAATATAATATTGTTAAATATTAATACTATGGAACCCATTATTATATAAGCATGCCAGATACAATGCCTATTTACATCTGACTGTATATAAGTAATGTTCAGTGTGCTCCTACAATTTCTAATAATCCTATTCTGATTGAAAGAACCTTGACAATAAGCCTTTTTAATAATTCACAATCTCGAACAAGATCCAGAGAAATTAAATTAAAGTAGAGACTTCTATTACTTCAAAGGTTGATAAATGTTCCTTACAATTTCCAACATTCTCAAAATATACTTAGGAGGGAAGATTTCATATGACACCTTTAAAGCCACATGCTGAAGCGCCTCTGGTCACAGTTAATAGTGTTCATTGCTGACAATGCAGATAAGAAAGATTTTTTTGAAATAAAATATATTATCACTGCTTACACCCAGAACATATATTTTTTTTTTTGCAGGATACAATGTATGTTATTAACATCAGATCACTAGTAATCCATAGGAAAAAATGATCATGCTCTTGTAAATACATGACAGAAAATGTGACATATCTTTATAATTAACAAAACCATAATTATAGATAACGTTTGAATAATAAGGAACAGTTCAATGTAGTGATAAATTAGTTTGAACTGTTACTGTACAAAGCAATTATTATTTCCAAAAAGAAAATAGTAATATTTAATGTGCTAATGATAAGGGAAGTACAGATGTTTAGGCATATTCATTAAAGGGACAGTCTAGTAAAAAAAAAAAAACTTTCATGATTCAGATAGAGCATGTAATTTTAAACAATTTTCCAATTTACTTTTATCACCATTTTTTCTTTGTTCTCTTGGTAATCTTAGTTGAAAGCTTAACTTATGAGGTTCATATGTTAATTTCTTAGACCTTGAAGGCCGCCTCTTAAGAATGCATTTTAACAGGTTTTTCACCACTAGAGGGTGTTAGTTCATGTTTTTCATATAGATAACACTGTGCTCGTGCACGTGAAGTTACCTGGGAGCCATCACTGATTGGCTAAACTGCAAGTCTGTCAAAAGAACAAATAAAGGGGCAGTCTGCAGAGGCTTAGATACAAGATAATCACAGAGGTAAAAAATATATAAATATAACTGTGTTGGTTATGCAAAACTGGGGTATGGGTAATAAAGGGATTATCTATCTTTTAAAGCAATAACAATTCTGGTGTAGACTGTCCCTTTAAAATAACAAATATTGGCCACAATGATGTTTCAAAATAAATGGTGCATGCTTGTTGCATTTCTTTTTTCTTTCTTTTATTTTCAAACAAATGTTAACTTTCCCTGCACCAAATATACGATTTGATTATGCAATGGAAAATAATTCACTTTTGAAGCTTGATTATCATATATAGTCAATTGTAGAGCAAGGAGTGTCAATATTTAAATGCTATATTCAAATGTTACATTTAGACATTAATGTTCATTCTATACAAGCAATTGATGTAGAAAAACTAATGAATTTTTACAATAAGAAAAAACATTTTTTTAATTATTTTTGTAATAGTTTACTAGAAATTCCTACAAAATTTAACAAGGCAATAGATAGATAAATAGATAGATGATATATATAGATAGATAGAGATCTATTAGTGAGTTGCTTGCTAAAATATCAGTAAATGTTTAAGAATGCCCATTAAAATGATCAGTATTAGCCTCACAAAACACGGTGCTGAATTTATATATATTTTTTTTAATCAAAATTAATATATGTTTAAACATATTATAATAATATGTTAATGGATATCCATGGGTCAATAAACCAGACTGTTTGGTTGTGGAAATATATTTTTAACATATTCCATTGCTGCCCTAATATGATTTATGTTAGAACTGCTGATCGCTTTAAGTAATAAATCCATATGCCATGCCACCTGTTCTAAAAGGTGAAACATTTTGCTAATGATTTGTTAACACATCTGTGTTCATAGTTATGATAGAAATCTAGAGATTTGGCTACAACTAAAGGACATGGAGGGGACCAGCCCTTTGTAGGTGGGTGAGAGATGACATAAAATAAAGACTGTGAATACAGCCCGGATATGGAAAAGATTCACCCCTATGGTAGCGGTCCCATGAATAGAATTAAGAATGCAGCTTGATCACAAGTGAGGTGGTTTGCACACTAGATGACACAGGAATTACTAGAGGTGTAGCACAATTAAGTTTTAGTATAGCCTTCACAAAGTATGTCAAATTGATTCACATATGCAGAAGAGTATATTGTACTGGGGAAGATTGTTTAGAGTCCCACAGTTTAGGTGAGAACACCACATATGGAGAAATGTCCCCACTGGAATATCAGGTGTTTATGAATGACAAAGAAGGATCCGTCCAAATGGTCATGTTTTAGTGACTTTAATGTGCTTCAAGGTTGAACGTAGTATATACTGATTGAGAGGTTGGCATTATGAAGGAAATCAGCCTATATAGAATTAATATACTATTGAGGGGTTGTCTGTGTTTTTAGACATGGACGTAGGGGTGAGGGCCCACACTGAGGATAGGAAATGTAATGTTCATATGGATAGATCTGTTTATATGGCCATGTCTGATGGGTTGGGAAGCAATTAGGGATTCATGTAGTTTGTAATTATAGTTATAGAGGAGGGGTAAATATATGTATATGATATGAGGCAACATTGATCCACTTGGGATAATTGTATTTTTTAATAACAACTGTGTGTCATAATTTTAATACTTCAATTTTATGCTGTAGTGGTAAGACACAACATAGATCTAGAGGTATGTAATAGGGTGCGATTGTGATTGGCCAGATATGATTGTTCTAATGCTTTGATGTGATTGGTTAAATGATTAAATTTAATGACTCCAACTGTGTATGATATTCCTGAAAAAACTTGTAAGTTCCCTGAGAAACACGTTTTGTTTTTGATTGCTGCAGCTTAATGGCCAATAAGCTATGTCACTTTAAATACTCAGACTGTCTCTATCAGCACAAGCTAGTGCTGCACCACTTGTGAGTACCATTTTATTGGGGGAAAATGGAATATAGTAAAGCTGAATGAATCATACAAAGAGATGCCTTCTGTTTTTTTCTAATATTAGATTTAATAATTGAAGCGAGAAAAGCAACCTATTGGAAGCTATGGAACTGACACTGTGTTTCTAGATGATAGACTGTTCTGTGTTCAAGTATTGGACTCATGTAATTGAACTAAATCAGTCACACTGGGGCAGTTGTAAAAAGACAAATGGTAAAAAAAAGATAGAATTCTATCAGACAATCGGAATTAAAGGGGGAAAAATCCTATTGGCTGATGCAATCAGCCAATAGGATTGAGCTTCAATACTATTGGCTGATACAATCAGCCAATAGGATTGAGCTCGCATTCTATTAGCTGATTGGAACAGCCAATAGAATGCAAGCTCAATTCTATTGGCTGATTGGATCCGCCAATAGGATAGAAGCTCTATCCTATTGGCTGATTGCATCAGCCAATAGGATATTTTCACCTTTAATTACGATTGGCTGAAATAATTTTATCAGCCAATCAGAATTCAAGGGACGCATCTTGGATGACCTCACTTAAAGGAACCTTCATTCGAGAAGAGTCGTCGGAAGAAAAGGATGCTCCGTGCCGGATGTCTTGAAAATGGCTCCTTCTGCGCCGGATGGATGAAGATAGAAGATGCCGTCTGGATGAAGAGTTCTGCCGGCTTGAATGAAGACTTTGGCCAGCTTGGATGAAGACTTCTGCCGGCTTCCTGAGGACTTCTGCCGCTTCATTGAGGATGGATGTCGGGTCTTAAAAAACTGTAAGTGGATCTTCGGGGGTTAGTGTTAGGTTTTTTAAGGGTTTATTGGGTGGGTTTTAATTTTAGATTAGGGTTTGGGCTGAAAAAGAGCTAAATGCCCATACAAATGTCCTTTTTAGGGCAATGGGGAGCTTAGTTTTTTTAGATAGGTTTTTATTTGGGGGGGTTGGTTGTGTGGGTGGTGGGTTTTACTGTTGGGGGGTTGTTTGTATTTTTTTTTACAGGTAAAAGAGCTGATTTCTTTGGGGCAATGCCCCGCAAAAGGCCCTTTTAAGGTCTATTAGTAGTTTAGTTTAGGCTAGGGTTTTTTTTATTTTGGGGGGGATTTTTTTATTTTGAAAGGGCTATTAAATTAGATGTAATTATTTTAAATATTTTATCATTTCTTTTTTATTTTGTGTAATTTAGTATTTGTTTGTTTTTGTAATTTAGTTAATTGTATTTAATTAATGTAATTTATTTAATTGTTGTGTAAGGTTAGGTGTTAGTGTAAGACAGGTTAGGTTTTATTTTACAGGTAAATTTGTATTTATTTTAACTAGGTAGTTAGTAAATAGTTAATAACTATTTACTAACTAGTCTACCTAGTTAAAATAAATACAAACTTACCTGTGAAATACAAATAAAACCTAAGATAGCTACAATGTAACTATTAGTTATATTGTAGCTAGCTTAGGGTTTATTTTACAGGTCAGTATTTAGTTTTAAATAGGAATTATTTAGGTATTAATTGTAATTTTTATTTAGATTTATTTTCATTATATTTATGTTAGGGGTGTTAGGTTTAGAATTAGGATTAGGGTTAGGGGTTAATAACTTTAGTATAGTGGAGCCGACATTGGCGCAGCAGATTAGGGGTTAATAAGTGTAGGTAGGTGGTGGCGATATTGGGGGCGGCAGATTAGGGGTTAATAAATGTAGGTAGGTGGTGGCGACATTGGGGGCGGCATATTAGGGGTTAATAAATATAATGTAGGCGTTGGCGATGTCGGGGCGGCAGATTAAGTGTTAAAATAAGTGTAATGTAGGTGGCGGTGACATTGGGGGCGGCAGATTAGGGGTTAATAAGTGTAGGTAGGTGGCGGTGGTGGCAGGGACGGCAGATTAGGGGTTAATAAGTGTAATGTAGGTGTCAGCGATGTCGGGGGCGGCAGATTAGGGATGTTTAGACTCAGGGTTTATGTTAGGGTGTTAGGTGTAAACATAACTTTTTCTTTCCCCTTAGGAATCAATGGGGCTGCGTTACGGAGCTTAACGCTCCTTTATTGCAGGTGTTAGGCTTTTTTTTTAGCTGTCTCTCCCCATTGATGTCTATGGGGAAATTGTGCACGAGCATGTAAAACCAGCTCAAAGCAGCGCTGGTATTGGAGTGCGGTATGGAGCTCAATTTTGCTCAACGCTCACTTATTGCCTGCAAACGCCGGGTTTTTGCAAACCTGTAATAGCAGCGCTGTAGGAAGGTGAGCAGTGGCAATAACTTGCAAGTTAGCACCGAGCAGCTCTTACTTCAAAACTTGTAATCTAGCCGATAGTTATTTTACCTGCTCTCATCCAAGGTAATCCTGAAAATCTTGCCTGTTAGGTAAGCTTGAGGACAGGTTTGAAAACCAGTTGTATAGAGTAAGTAAAAAATACTACAGGATTAGTAATAATATCATAATCTTAGATTTTTCTTAATATAAGTGTCATGTTGCACAGCAAGAGCTCCAAAACATATGCAGCTTCATACATGGAGAGTCATATATCTAATTAGGTAACCAGACACTTTTACATTAACAAAAACGTAAGGTTATAATGTGATTACAATGCTAAATCCATATGAGTAAGAAGGGCAACATTTTAAACAAAACATCTTAGGTCAGCTGCATATACAACATAATTACTGATTTATCGATTAATCCCTTTCTGTTTGTTTGGAATGTTTAACACCTGTTTACAGTTCCAATCATTTATGATTATTTAATTAACCTACAAACAGTCTAGTCATTTAAAGCAGTGTTAAAACTTTTTTTTTTTAAATCAAGTTTAAAAAAAATGTTAAAACCTTTTAATTTGGTTAATATTCAGTACCAAATATCTTTCATTCTCTTTGACAACAGTCTTCTTATCATATACTCTAAAAGTACTGTCCACAAATAGCAAATCTATAATGGTTGAGGAATTCCTTGAACAAGAGTATTTTGCTAACAGGTTTTCCTCTCTAGGGTATTCTAAATACTGTCATCACTCTTCTTGCCTTGAGGCAGAATAATGTCAGTGATGCTAAATATTCCCAGGCCATCTAAAGACATTGTTTGTGCAGCTGTGAATATATGAGGTGCTGCTTACAATCTATAGGAAGTGAATCCACACTGAATTATCTGACCAGTGTATATGTAGGCAAAGCTGTTTATGGTTTGGAATAGGTGAAAGATATAATTTGATATTCAAATAATCCCCTTTACATTTGTTCTGCCTTTCAAATGTTTCTATAGAGTGATATTTTAATATTAAATGTACCATTTGACTATGTATTCGCATAGGCTTAAAGGGACACAAAACCCACATTTTTTTCTTTCATTATTCAGATAGAGCATGCAATTTTAATCAACTTTCTAATTTACTCCTATTATCAATTTTTCTTCTTTCTCTTGCTATCTTTATTTAAAAAGCAGGAATGTGATGCATAGGAGCCAGCCCATTTTGCTTGCTTATTGGTGAGTAAATGTAAGCCTCTAATAAGCAAGCGCTATCCATGGTGCTGAACCTAAAATGGGCTGGCTGCTAAGATTTACATTCCTGCTTTTAAAATAAAAATAGCAAGAGAATGAAGAAAAATTGATAATAGGAGTAAACTAGAAAAAAAATTAAAATCTCATGCTCTATCTGAATCATGAAAGAAAAAAAATGGGTTCAGTGTCCCTTTAAAGGGACACTGAACCCAAATTTTTTCTTTCTTTATTCAGATAGCGCATGCAATTTTAAGCAACTTTCTAATTTACTCCTATTATCAATTTTTCTTCATTCACTTGCTATCTTTATTTGAAAAAGAAGGCACCTAAGCTTCTTTTTTTGTTCAGAACTCTGGAAAGCACTTTTTTATTGGTGGACGAATTTATCCACCAAAAGGTTGTAAAATACTGTTATGGCAACACAGTACTAGAAAGCAAGTACTCACAGTCGGTCTTGCAGCTTCCAGTGTATATACACGTATACCCCGCTCATACAGCAGGTTAGGGACCGGAGCCCCACTGTAAAGTGAAAACCGCCTTAAAGTGAAACAAGGCAGTTTTAGCTATCTTTTCCCTTGCCACTGTTTAAAAACTTAAAAACATGTTTAAACTAACATATATTAGTAGTGCAATAGCATTAAGTTTAGTTTAACACTAGCTCAGCACAGTATTCAATAAATACTGTACCTGTAAAATAGTGACAATTACTGTAGTAACATTTGCCAGACTATAATACTGAGACACGGATTGCACTGTAATGCTGTAAACAAAGTGAACTGCACATAACAAAATGGTGCCAGTCACTTTTCTCGCAGTCTCACAAAGATTACAGCACGGTTTAAAATTTTTGGAGGTTGAACTTCAGCTCCACAAAGCGCTGTATTAGCGAAACGCTGTAAAGTGAAGCGCTGTAAAGTGAGGTATACCTGTAGTTTCTCTGGACACAATACAAAGACAGAAAGTAGTAAAAAAAACAGTGTTTTTTAATAAAAAGATTAAAATGCAAATTTTCAGCTTAAAAACATAAGCTTGCTCTAAGCGTTTCAGCAGAATATGCCTTTCTAAAGAGCGTTCACAATTTAAAAAGTAGCTACTTTGTACCTACTGTGAGTACTTGCTTTCTAGTACTGTGTTGCCCTAACAGTATTTTATAACCTTGTGATTTCCTTTTCATCAAGGAATACACCAGAAACCACTTGAATCTTAAAATTGGGTTGGAAGCGCCGCCTTTTTCTACAGTTGCATTTCTGATCTGGGTCGAAGGAGAAAAAATATGAAGTAAAAATTATTTAAATTGAAAGTAATACAGCAATATATTTGTGTATTCCATACTAATGCTAGTAATTTACTAATAGGTACTTCCTGCTAATGCTGATTGGCTCATAGGTACTTCCTGTATATGCTTAAGTTTGCATGCTGCACTTTCATAATAATGTGATAATTGAGTATTTTGAAGATCATTGCATCAAGAAAAGTGCTGCTTAACTGGGACAGTAAGTACTTGCAATATATTAACATAGTGTTAAGAGTTAAAAAAAATTTTTTAATACAAAATGACTATGTTGCAAATATTTTTAATAGACAAACTCAACCCACTTGCCTTTTTTTGGATAAAAAAATCAGGGCTTGTTGTTGGAGGGCACAAAGCTAGTCACAATTATTATCCCAGTAAAATAATAGTTTTGCAGTTCCTTATCTGATAATCACTGCTGGATACTATTATGGACATATATAGTGAAAGGTTAGGCTTGTGAAGCCCGTCATGTGCTGATCCAAATGTCTGAGTTAGAAATTCTTATTTTTCATACCTAAACTACTAGAAAATGGGGCAAAATAAATAATAAATGTATATTGCAAAGTTATTTTACTGTGCATAATGAAATATTTCATATTACAGCAGTATATTTGTGTATTCCATACTAATGCTAGTAATTTACTAATAGGTACTCATGCTAATGCTGATTGGCTCATAGGTACTTCCTGTATATGCTTAAGTTTGCATGCTGCACTTTCATAATAATGTGATAATTGAGTATTTTGAAGATCATTGCATCAAGAAAGGTGCTGCTTAACTGGGGCAGTAAGTACTTGCAATATATTAACATAGTGTTAAGAGTTAATAAATGTATATTGCAAAGTTATTTTACTGTGCATAATGAAATATTTCATATTAAAATCTGAAAAAATATATAGTGTCCCTTTAAGTCCCTTCTAATAGTAGATGCATAGTTTCACGTCTTAATATAAACCTACATATTTTTCTAGTTTTCCAAAAAGTAAAATAACTTTTTAAATTAATACTACATAACTTTACTTATCTTGTTAGATATTTCCATTCAATTGATGGAATGGATTTTATTGGAGGTCACCGTGATTTTCACTTCATCATATTTCATCCTTTTAGACTATGTAACAAAGGTTATATTTTACTTGCACAATGTGTGTCTGGCAGACAGCTTTTTATTTTAATTTTCTTTTAAGTTCTCATATTTCCAAATTTTCTAAAGTTCAGGAAAGTTTAAGGCATACAGAGTTGAGCTTGGCTGAGGGAATAAAAATATAATTTAAAACAAAATGACTATGCTCAACCAAATGATCATTTAGAAATATGATTTTTAATTTAAATAAATGGATTTTTGAAATAAATTGTGACAGGATGTGAGCAGTTGGTTGAATGTAGTAGTGGATTACAGGAGTTAATTAGTTTTATTAGATCTACATTTTAGGTATCAGCATTTTTTCTAGGTATCAGCATTTAAATTTAGCCCTCATATCATCTGGGGTGGGGGTCAACAGATTTTTCTGGTATATAGTTAAATGGACATTCTTATGCAGAAAATTACTAATTACTAGAGGTAAGATAACCACGCTAAATCTCTCACATGAAACACCTCTATGGGGCATGTGAAATACTCAAGTCATGGGTATCATTCAAGCAATAAGCCAAAGGTGCTCTAAGCCCAAAATGCACTAAACTAAAGGAAAAAAAATATATATATCTATAGCAGCAAATGATTCCAAGCACTCCCTGGGCTTCTGACAACAAATACAAATTTTATTATAGTAACGTTTCGGGACTAATAATGTCCCTTCTTCTGACAAACAAACAGTGCAATGATCAAACTTAAATAGGCCTACCAGGCCCTCCCCTATGTTGCCACCAATCACAAGTGACCGTGTGCAAAAATGAAGACCAAACCAAAAAACGGTATGGATAAGTGATAATACATTTAATCATATCAGAGTGTATCTGTAAGTGTTTCAAGTGTCACAAATCATAATATCAAAAACATGTCCAATTATATTGTGTACTCTCATATATATATGAGCACTGATCTCACAAATCGTATTAAAGGTTCAAAAATCAGAGATCCACACCTCCAGTCTAGTGCACATAATGGTTTCTACCACTTAACAATGTGAACGCCCCTCAACTTTGATAGGTTGTTCTGCACAATCACAACAACTATATCAAATGTACGTACAAAAGTCATCATCACATTATGATCAAAACACTCCTCACATTATGCCTTATCCGCAGCATCTGTCATAAAATACTCAAACCACAATCAGCCTTTTCCCCAAAGTGGACTCCGATCGCCACTATATACTTCTAACAAAACAAAGCATAATAACACTATTTCAGACACACCCCTCTCAATCCGATAGGGTAAACATGTGGATGCCTCTCCACTTTCATTGGTAGAATCACGCTGTAGAAAACTTTAACCCAAAACTCACTAAGTGTCCTAATTACCTACTGGACTACCCCGTGTTATATGTCAACAGGTACCAGATCTATAAACAACTACTTAATCTGTAAACCGCATCTGTCCCCTCCTCGAGAGGTCTGATCGCCACTATATACTAATGTCATAACTAGACATAAACATAGACATCACCACGCCCCTCTCGATCCGATAGGTGTTCAACCACACACCTCCAAAGTTACATCGTGAGGTCGGTCCCACCTACAGTGCTGATAGGCTCAAGGGTAAATGATGTCACCCCCGCCCAGCCCATCCCCTATCACCATAGCGATATTATAAACACTAAGTAAGGGCAACGTTAAGCACTAAATCATCACGCACCCACAGATTCATTGGCAGCATAATGCCAAGATCTATATTTCCTAAATATTGTATATCAAAAAACAGCTTGAGGGCAACATCCTAACCACCTATTAGAAAAAACAATCCTAGTGTTTTCATGCATTCTGCACGAACAGTGTCACTAAAGTAATCATATACAGAAGTGCCTCAATATACCTGCAAGTATATTCTAGAGACCCAAAAAGATCAAAGAATTCAACCCATATCTTGGGCGGCAGGCCTATTCACGCTGCCGATGTTCACTCAGTCTAAATAGTTGAACATACCATCCAACAGAATGGCACATCACTCTACCACGTCTCCAATAGGTAATATCACCCCATAAACGCACAATTAACAATGAGCCCACACATGTCATTAACAAAAACACTCCCAATGTCACAATGTCACTGTAAAAAGATCATACCAATCCATCTCATCATATACCTCGGCAAAATTATTCCTCAATAATATGGCGTAGTTATATGGCATGAATATTCAAAACGACCGTGGGCCCCCAAAAATCCTAATCTATCAAAAGGAAGGGGAATTTGTTCAATGCGATTCAGATGTACCCACTGTTTATAATAATATATATATGTGTGTGTGTGTGTGTGTGTGTGTGTGAGGTGTTTGTGCTGATATGCTGTGCTTGTTTTTCATCACTGTGCACTATGCCATCTCCACTTTGGTCTTGTCTGTCCAAAGGACATTGTTCCAGAGGCCTTGTGGTTTGTTCAGATGCAACCTAAGCCGTGCTGTCATGTTCTTTTTAGAGATAAGAGGCTTTCTCCTGGAGTTTGAGATGTAGCTCTTGTTTTTTTTTTATTTCTCTGAACATTACATGGTCTGACCTTGGGATGAAATTGCTGAGACGTCCACTCCTGTGAAGATTGGCAACTGTCTTGAATGTTTTCCACTTGGGAATAATCTTTCTCACTGTAGAATGATGGACTTTAAATTTTTGGATATGGCCTTATATACTTTCCCAGATTGATGGGGAGCAACAATTGCTTCTCTAAGATCATTGCTGATGTCTTTCCTCCTTGGCATTGTGTTAACACACACCTGATTGCTCCAGACCAGCAAACTGCTAAAACTTCGGCTTTTATAGAGGTGGTCACACTTGCTGATGATCAATTAATCAAGAGTATTTGATTAGCAGCACCTGGCTGCTACTTAACCACTTAATTCCTATGGAAGCAGTAAGGGTGTACTTAGTTTTTCACACATGGCTTCTCCATTTAGGCTTTATTTTTGTTAAATAAATCATGACACAGTGTAATATGTCATGTGTTGTTGTTTATTTGAGGTTGTATTTACCTAATTTTAAGACCTGCTGTGGACCAGATGATTGTTTTTATGTTATGATACCTAAAACCATAGAATTCAAAGTGAGTGTACTTTCTTTTTCACATGACTGTATATACTAGTTAATACAATACATAAATTAATGCTGCAAGATGGAAATAGAATTGCTCTTAACAGCACATAGTATTCAATTTCCTAATGTATCTAATGTGGCATCAATTTGTCATTTAATTGCAAGGAATATCTATGCACCTTTATTCTAAGATATAAATACAGAAAATAAGAAGTTAAGCTATGGACATGTGTAAGAGGCCTTCGTGTAAACTTGAGAAATGAATAAATTTCCTTTGCATCTATAAGTTTCATGTATTCAGACAGGGAAACAAGAGTAAGGTATAATGCCAACAGCTGTAGTTGGTAGTGTTTGGCTCTGATTATACAAATTTATTGCAAGTGCTTCTTTGACAATTTAGAAGAGTTCCAGCTTAAAGGGACATAATACTCATATGCTAAATCACTTGAAACTGATGCAGTATAACTGTAAAAGGCTGACAGGAAAATTTCACCTGAGCATCTCTATGTAAAAAAGGAAGATATTTTACCTCACAATCTCCTCAGCTCAGCAGAGTAAGTTCTGTGTAAAAAGTTATACTCAGCTGCTCCCAGCTGCAGGTAAAAATAGAAAAAAATTAAGAAATGAACAGCAGCCAATCAGCATCAGCAGTGCTGAGGTCATGAACTCTTACTGTGATCTCATGAGATTTGACTTAACTCTCATGAGATTTCATAGTAAGCTTCCTTTACCTGATTGGTGAAATAATATGAGAGTGCACGATGCTAGTCCCTTCAGATGTCCCGGGACAAACACACTAAAATGCTGCTTAGAAATCCTTTACAATGGGAGGTGGCTACTGAGGAACTTTTAAGGTAAAATATCTTTCTTTTTTACATAGAGATGTTCAGGTGATATTTTCTAGTCAGCTTTTTACAGCTATGCTGCATCACTTTCAAGTGTTTAAACATTTGGGTATTATGGCCCTTTAACTCTTGCAGGTTTTGGCCTTTTTAGAACGACCCCTTGAGCAGCATACCCTCATGTGTATGGTGCTATATGGGCCACTTTGTCTCACTTTCTCTTTATGCATTTAGATGCATTATACTAATTGTTTTAAACAATAAGCTCCATGTAGGCTGCTACTCAGAACTGCCCTGAAAGTGCTCTTAACCATATATTAGGACAGAGTTTATAGGTGGAAGTGACAGTACTGACTTGTTAGATACCAGAGTGTGCTGCAGTGCTTTACTAAGAAATATTATAAAGCACTCCCTGGCAACACTGCAGTTGTGTGCAATGGAAAGCCTAACAGATGTGTGTAATATTAACCTAGCTGACCTGCTGCCATTAGCCCTGGTGGTATCACGCTGGCTATATGCAGGCTACTGATCTTCTACCATTGTCCCTGGTGCTATCACACTCGCTGCATGTAGGCTACTGATTCTATCATTGGCCTGCCCTGGTGCTATTTTGCTGGCTGCATATAAACTACTGACCTGCTGCTATTAGCTCTGGTGCTATTACACTGGCTGAATGTAGGCTACTGATCTGCTGTCATTGGCCTGCCCTGCTGCTATTGCGCTGGCTGCATATATACTATTGACCTGCTGCCATTGGCTCTGGTGCTATCACACTTGCTGTATGTAGGCTACTGATCTGCGATCATTGGCTGCCCTGGTGCTATTGCGTTGGCTGCATATAAACTATTGACCTGCTGCCATTGGCTCTGGTGCTATCACACTCGCTGCATGTAGGCTACTGATCTGCTGTCATTGGCCTGCCCTGCTGCTATTGTGCTGGCTGCATATAAACTATTGACCTGCTGCCATTGGCTCTGGTGCTATCACACTGGCTGCATGTAGGCTACTGATCTGCTGTCATTGGCCTGCCCTGGTGCTATTGTGTTGGCTGCATATAAACTACTGACCTGCTGCCATTGGTTCTAGTGCTATCACACTGGCTGCATGTAGGTTACTGATCTGCTATCATTGGCCTGCCCTGGTGCTATTGTGCTGGCTGCATATAAACTTCTGACCTGTTGCCATTGGTTTAGGTGCTATTGCACTGGCTGCAACAAAGCTGCTGACATACTGCTGAAGGTCCTGTGCTATCATGTTGGCTGCATCAAAAAATGTATTTTAAAAGTAAATACATGCCACTAATGTCCTTCTTTTTAGCATCAATATAATTCTTACTAGTAAAAACATATTTATTCAATATTGTTTTAAAAGTCTGTGCTTCTAAGTACTTACAGCGTGGATGTAACATAAATATGTATGAAGGAAATGATTGCATAAAAACAATAAAGCCGATTTGTATGTCAAACCCACAGCTTACACCACTAAAGAGGGAGGGTGTCAAAATATTTGATATAAAAACTTTGCAAACATGATTAACATGGGAAAAATCTGAAACACATGAGGTTATATAAAATAGGAACATGGTAATGAGCTTCAAGTAGCAGGTCATTCCGTGAAGCCTTGTGAGTTATTAAAACTATGCAAAGAATATTCATTATTTGAAAAAACAAATGTTGTACATGATACATTCCATGTTTTCCTTATCTACTAATGCTTCTAGAACAGAGGTCTTCAATGACATAAACAGGCCATATTTTTATGATTACCTTCCCTGAAAGCAGACTGGTTAGGTAACCATAGTTACTGAGCAACCAAATATTTCACCTGTGTTCTTGTCCATATATTCTTACAATCTTATCTTGCTTGTAAGTGGGTCCTGATGACCAGAATTGAAGAACCCTGCTCTAGAAAATAAGTACATAAAAAACGAGGGCTTTTGAAGTATCTGAAACTCACGTAAAGAAAAAGCAGTTGGTGCAATGAACTACATTCCAATTGTTTAGAGAATCATTATGTTACACAAATGATGCAGTTTTTTTAGCAAACCAACACAGAAGAAAAATATAGACTCATGGGAAAGGAGAATGTCATGCAAATAAATGAATAATTAGTGCAGATAACTGATATGTGTTTGATTTCAGTTTATTAGAGTATATTAGCTAGTTCAATTCATGATGTGTGCAACTGACCTTTACATATCACATTTTGTTCATTTTTAATCAATTCAAATACTTTAAGGGACATTAAAATGCGCAAATTACACATTTTTGTGCAACACTGAACTTAAATTACTTTGTGCTTAACCCTAACAAATGGGTTAAACACATAGACCAATGATCTGATCAGAGGCACCAGTCACACAAACTAACAATCAATCTTGTTGTTTTTCCCTACAGCTGCATTGCTTGTGGATCCTGAGCAGGACTTTACCTATGTGTTTAATCTCATTGTTTTAATATAGGCCACAATTGTCTAAACATTTCTGGTCTGGAATAATTATCTAAGACCGTGTTCGGGCAGCGCTCCAAGCGAATTAGGACTTGCTTGGAGCGTTTTCCTCACACTTGCAAGTGAGATGCCTGGAGATTTTTGAGCACTCTGGTGACGTAAGTCCCAGCGCTTCCAGTGTGCTGGAAAAGCTCGGACTTTTCAGAGCAAGCTCAGATGCCTGGCAACATGGCAGCCTCCACACACGTGTTGCTGTGGAGGCTGCCATATTTTTATAAGCAGCAGAGAAGGGACAGTGAGAGGCGGATAAGTCTGACAGCAGCATTTAGTACAGGTCAAAGTGGTGATAGGTTACTTAAAGGGCCACTAAACCCAAAATCTTTCTTTCATGATTCAGATAGAGAATAGAAATTTAAACAACATTACAATTTACTTCCATTATTTTTTTTGCTTCATTTTTTAAATATCCTTAGTTGAAGAAAAAGCAATGCACATGGTGAGCCAATCACACAATGCTTCTATGCGCAGCAACCAATCAGCAGCTAGTGAGCATATCTAGATATGCTTTGCATCAAAGAATATCAAGAGAATAAAACAAATTAGATAATATAAGTAAATTAGAAAGATGTTTAAAATTGCATTCTCTTTCTAAATCATAAAATAAAAAATGTGGGTGGCATGTCCCTTTAACCTATCCCCACTTTGCCTTGTACTAAATGCTGCTGTTAGACTTATCCGGTGTTATGCCGAGAATGGTTTCGTAAGCGAACACACATTATGCCTAACGTCCGCCCAGGCTACCTCCCACTTCTACTAAACTACACCCAGGATACCTCCCCACTCCACCAAAATGCCACCAAGCTACGTTGGGACAGATGAGCCTTTACATATAAACACAATAAATATAGGTGATATATTTAAATATGCTCTTTAAATAATGACTTATTAATGCTGCCATATGCCACTTTATATAGTAAGTACAAAATACACGGCTAATAAATACTCTGCCTCGTACGTGACAAGCTGTCACAAATACTGGGTGACATTTTGGAGGAGTGGGGAGGTATCCTGGGTGGAGTTTAGTAGAAGTGGGAGGTAGCCTGGGTGGAGGTTAGGCATAGTGTTAGCTTACTAGAGATGTGTGGGTGGGTTAGAGATTTGTGGGTGGAATTCCGGGAATTGCCGATTCCCGATTTTGATAGACCCCCAGATTCGACACAACACCGGTGTTATGCCGAGAATGATTTCCCCAGTCTCTTGGCAAACATCGCAACTCTGACCCACCTCTATTCAGTGCAGGATAAGCTACAGGGGCTGAGCTGAGAGCAGCTGAATGGAGGTGGGTCAGAGTTCCGATGTTTGCGAAGAGACTGGTGGGGAAATCATTCTCGGCATAACAACGGTGTTGTGTAACAGCTACAAGGGAGCTTAGTAAAAACGTTTGCATGCACAGTCCATTATTGTGCAGCAGATCCCTTTGCGCATGCGAACGTTTTTGGCCACAAATGTGCAGTGGGCAGCATTGCGCAAGCATTTCACCAGAAATGCTTGTGCAATGTTAAATGCAGACAGCGTATGCTGTCAGCATTTAGCGATGCAGATAAATCTACCCCTTTATGCTTTTTATTTTATTTGACATTACACTTCAGATTCAATTTTATTACATTTAAACTGTGCACTTTCTGTTTTGTATTTTATTTTGTATACTGCAGTTAATTTAGTATTGTGATTTTACAAATTCTAATTATAGTGCTGACTTCACAGGGACAGAACTCACTGAATTTTCTAAGAAAGGGGAGGAACTTGGAAATCCCAGAGAGATGAGAGATGCCTTCCAAGAAGAAAGTACTGAAGCTCTCTGGGATACAACATTTCACATGGGAGAGAGAAGGTAACAAGAGAACCCGTGGGGCTCAGTTTGCATCAATTCTAAATTAAACTGAATTGTTTTCACTACAATTTAACTTGCTTTTGCGTATACATTTTAGTACATATTAATTTTCTTTTAGCTAAAATTAGTGCAATGTGAATTTTGAGCAAACTTCATCTGCATACAGCTGGCAAGACAAATCAGTGAGACCAGCTTGTTTTAAATTCTTACAAATGTTCACAAGACTGGTGAGAGAGCTTCAAACATACCATGGGAACTCCCCTGTTCAGCCTAGGGAACTGCTCTGGTTCTTCCACTTTCTAAACTGTCAGTTTACAACAAAGTTATGAGTTATTAAAGTAACACATTTTCAAAATATATTCAGAAAGTGAAAAATCACTTCTAGATCAAAATTTAAATTTATTAAAATACAAATGGGAAAGTGCAAACTTAAATGCAATAATACTGAAAGGACTAAATCTGAAATGTATAGTAATATAAAAAAATTAACAAAGTGTAAGTGTTACAAAACTCTCATATTCTCTGCTTCCCATACATAGATGAGAGAGATCTAGCAGTGCTGGAGAGTTCTCTTTTTCTTTTGAAAATTCAGTGAGTTCAGCCTTTGTGAAATTGGAACTACAATTTCTCTTCAAGCTGGAGAATCTTTGAATATATGGAACTAAGGGATACAATACAAGTGGAGCAGCACTTTGCGTTCCACTTGCGCATTAACTTCGCTAAACGGAGGCTTTTTGAGCTCATTGGGTAGCGTTCACATTACAAGTTTAAAGTAAAGAGCAGGCGTGCTAACCTGACACGCGCAAACATCCAAACTTCAAATATTGTGAACGCGTTAACATATTCCCCAATAGCCTTCAATGGAGCACAAAAAGTAGAAGAAAAAATAACACCCTTACACGTACACAAACCGATATATATATATATATATATATGATAGTTTATAGGATATATATATATATATATATATACACATATATAAATATAATTATGTTTAGATACAGATAGAACATATTCCCTTATGTAAAGAACATTGGAATGTGAAATATTTACATTAAATACATAGTTGAACCCTTTATTAAATATGAATATTGCATAAATATGCTTTTACATATTTTTGGCTACTTGATTGCAAAGGGCTCCAAAGCACTTATATATATATATATATATATATATATATATATGTCTATATTTGTATACATATGTTTTTGTGTTTTTTTCTCTGTAAATACATATGCACACATATAAATACACAAATACATATGTACACAGATATATACATATACATATATATATATATATATATATATATGCACACACACATATGGATATGTTTGTGTGTCTGTGATAAAGCCCTTTGCCTGCCTTTTTTCTAACACTTTGGACCTTATATCTTTGAGTCCTTATAACTTTTTTATGCATTTTTTTTTAATTAATAATTTTTATTAGATAGTGTTATTATGAGTGTAACCGTACTTTTAAAAATCTTTTTTTTTTCGAGCATCACAGTTAACCAGAGCTTGGAAATCGCGATATCCTGATGCGTGTTAAATGAAATTGCACTCAGGCAAACGTGTTTACTTTCAACCTGTAATGCACGCGCAACTTCTGCCTTACAAAGAGCTACTATAAACCCCTTTTCGCTCAAGCGCAAAAACGCACCACTCTTTGATCATTGGGCCGCTAGAAAGACACAATTAGATTATAAAGTGATTTAGAGCATATCAATTTTGTATTACAATGTTCCTTTAATTGCAATCATGAATACACATTATGATGATCATATTTTGTATTATAAAAGTTTTTTGTATTCACCGTTTTAATATCTTAATTTTCAGAGAATCAATTTTTTGCTAAAATGTAAACTAAGTATGTACTGCAATGATTGTGGTTGAAAAAATGTGAAATCCAAGACACAGCACACAAATGCCCAGTATGGGTTTTCAAGAATTTATAGATCTTGATGGACTGTAATTCCATTCATCATTGTGACAGTTTACGCAGTGCAAAGTCATTTGAAAACCATTAGAAAAATGAATTTTCTTATTGATTGGAATGACTTCTAACTTATATGAAAAACTCTTCTAACAAACAGTTTAGGACCAATGAGGCACTCATATTTATTACCAAAGCTTAGTGATTGAACACCTGTGTGTTAGATAACTAGAAGCTCTGGTGAACAAAAGGGGTAATGTTAGATTTGCTGATTTAGAATTAGCTAAACATGTATTGACAGCAAGTAGCAATAGTTTCTTATTTAATTTGCTTTCAAAAATGCAAAACCACTTTAAGCACTTTGGGAAATAATGGAACAAGGCTAAAACAAAGTAATCCAAAAAGGCAGCATGAAGGGACAAATGTTCCAAGCTTAGTCAGATGTCTGCAATTTAATTCTGGCTGTAGGTTCCAAAAACAATTACTAAAATATAGTAACAGTGAATACAGATGGATATCCCCTTTCAAATTATGAGTCACATGACTCTCAAGATATGGTCTATAAAAATGACAACTATAAAATACCGCATATGTAACATATAGAGTAAGGAGCAAGAAATCTGGGTCAGTGCTGAATCTGTCAAAAATAAACCAACATACAATTGTAACCCATATATTTGAAAGCAAATATATTTATTCAAATAAATGGTCACATAGGCATTTGCATTTATTGTGGTTTCTGCAATTGTGCAAATATTTAACAGACATTACACAAAGTTTAGGTTAAGAAATAGAAGACAGGGTTTATACTGCCTTTCCTTACCGTAGGCACACAGAAGAATTATTCTAGATAATGTCCTGAACATTTAAATAACTATTGAATAAGGGAGTCAAATGACCATTTGGGTATCACATAGTTGATGTAGATGGAGAAAACGTTTAAACCGATAGATACCATTTCCAGATAAAAGGGGTATGTGCAAAATATGTGCAGATATATCTGAAAAAATAAACCATAAATACAGGAGTCTACTCAATGAGAACAGGGGAGTCGTTTCTATCCAATGAGTGGTCACGTGACCATCTTCATTTCACATGGATATAAAAATAAAAATGTAACCTGCTACACAACTATTTCAGAGCTTCTCCAAACAAAAGTGAAAAACAAATAATAAGCACAGGAGAGTCCTCCATTTTTATATAACTACTAAATGACCCTCCCGATATAATGTTATGAATGCAAAATGACTTCACTATTTGACATCAGCTTTAAAGTAATAAAAGGAGTAAAAACCTGTCACAACAAATCATCATGCATAAGGCCACTCATTGGAAACAAAAGGCTAAAATGATGCAGTGTAAAGTCGTTTAACTGTCAGCTTATATTTCATTTCCATTTATGATCGTATGCATTTATTTATTTTTTTTAATCTGCATTTTAAATAAATAACCATAAATATAAATAAATGTGCACTTTTCATAGTTTATTTACGATTCAACAATGTCTCTCAACAAATATATTGCAAATAAAGGGAAAACATCTACTAACAGACACACATATAAAATAGGTGCTTGACTGTTCTTATGTATACAATGAAAAGCCTGTCTATAAGAAAACCCATATGAACACAAATTAAGCTAGAGTCTTGTGATTATTATGAAATTGTGCTTTTTTAAATGTAACTTTAGTAGGGGGTAGAAGTACAGTAGGATGACACAAAAAGTATATAGAAATGAAAATACAAAAATACACAATCAACTCAAAGTTTTTATTACAAATACAAATGTAACATTTACATACAGGCTGTTACTATAAATGTCTTCTCTAAATAAAGAGCAGTTATTACCAACACACCCACAAAAACCAAACTATGATGTGTGTGTATATATATACAGTATATATAGGATATATATATATATATATGCACTTATATGCACATATACATACTGTATCTATAAATACTGTATAAATATATAAATATAAAACATATATAATTCTCTAAGATACATTCTAAGATAAAATCCTCTTTCCTATTCCTATTTGTAGAAAGTAGATAGCAGGTGAAAAGCTGCTTGGTGTATATGCTGATGAACCAGGAGAGACATTTACTATATCAAATGCAACCAACCGGTACCCTCTCTCTTGGAGATGAAGAACATCTCCAAGGCAACACAACTAGCAGCTGATGACCTGATCTATGGAAACCTGAGATTGTTCCCAGGCTCACATGCTATTACTGATAAAGCTCATTGCTTTCACTGCTGGATTCAAACTTTAATTTTAATATTCATTGTGTGGCATTTTATTTGTGTAAATTCTATACAGATTAAAGAGTGTCAGTTTGGCTAAGGTGAGTTTAAAGAAATAGAGTTTTATATATATATATATATATATATATATATATATATATATAAAAACTCTATTTCTATTACAAACATGCAACAAGGTAGATTTTTCGTTGATAAATATGGTAAGACTTTTAAAATAAAAGGGAAAATTAACTGTCGAAGTGAAGGTATTATTTACTTACGGCTAGATTTAGAGTTGGGCGGTAGCCGTCAAAACCAGCGTTAGAGGCTCCTAACGCTGGTTTTTACCGCCCGCTGGTATTTGGAGTCAGTCAGGAAAGGGTCTAACGCTCACTTTGCAGCCGCGACTTTTCCATACCGCAGATCCCCCTACGCCATTTGCGTATCCTATCTTTTCAATGGGATCTTTCTAACGCCAGTATTTAGAGTCGTGGCTGAAGTGAGCGTTAGAAATCTAACGACAAAACTCCAGCCGCAGAAAAAAGTCAGTAGTTAAGAGCTTTATGGGCTAACGCCGGTTTATAAAGCCGCTACCTACCTACACTTATTAAACCCTAATCTGCCGACCAGACCGCGCCGCTATTATAATAAAGTTATTAACCCCTAATTCGCCTCACTCCCGCCTCAATAACCCTATAATAAATAGTATTAACCCGTAATCTGCCCTCTCTAACATCGCCAACACCTAACTTCAAGTATTAACCCCTAATCTGCCGATCGGAGCTCACCGCTACTCTAATAAATTTTTTAACCCCTAAAGCTAATTCTAACCCTAACCCTAACACCCCCCTAAGTTAAATATAATTTTATTCTAACGAAATAAATTAACTCTTATTAAATAAATTATTCCTATTTAAATCTAAATACTTACCTGTAAAATAAACCCTAATATAGCTACAATATAAATTATAATTATATTGTAGCTATTTTAAGATTAATATTTATTTTACAGGCAACTTTGTAATTATTTTAACCAGTTACAATAGCTATTAAATAGTTAATAACTATTTAATAGTTACCTAGTTAAAATAATTACAAAATTACCTGTAAAATAAATCCTAACCTAAGTTACAATTAAACCTAACACTACACTATCAATAAATACATTAAATAAACTACCTACAATTATCTACAACTAAACCTAACACTACACTATCAATAAATGAATTAAATACAATACCTACAATTATCTACAATGAAACCTAACACTACACTATCAATAAATTAATTAAATACAATACCTACAAATAACTACAATGAAATAAACTAACTAAAGTACAAAAAATAAAAAAAGAACTAAGTTACAAAAAATAAAAAATATTTACAAACATTAGAAAAATATTACAACAATTTTAAACTAATTACACCTACTCTAAGCCCCCTAATAAAATAACAATGACCCCCAAAATAAAAAAATGCCTTACCCTATTCTAAAATTAAAATAGAAAAGCTCTTTTACCTTACCAGCCCTGAAAAGGGCCCTTTGTGGGGCATGCCCCAAAGAATTCAGCTCTTTTGCCTGTAAAAAATAAAACATACAATACCCCCCCCAACATTACAACCCACCACCCACATACCCCTATTCTAACCCAAACCCCCCTTAAATAAACCTAACACTAAGCCCCTGAAGATCTCCCTACCTTGTCTTCACCATACCGGGTCCCGATCTGTCCAGAAGAGCCTCCGATGTCTTGATCCAAGCCCAAGCGGGGGGCTGAAGAGTGACATCCATCCTCGGGCTGAAGTCTGGATCCCAGCGGCGGCTGAAGAAATCCATCATCGGGCTGAAGTCTTGATCCAAGCGGGCGCTGAAGAAGTCCATAATCGGGATGAAGTCTTCTATGAAGCAGCATCTTCAATCTTCTTTCTTCCAGAGCCATCATCTTCCAGCCGACGCGGAACATCCTCTTCTACCAACGCCTACTCGCCGAATGACGGTTCCTTTAAATGACGTCATCCAAGATGGCGTCCGTCGAATTCCGATTGACTGATAGGATTCTATCAGCCAATCGGAATTAAGGTAGGAAAATTCTGATTGGCTGATGGAATCAGCCAATCAGATTCAAGTTCAATCCGATTGGCTGATCCGATCAGCCAATCAGATTGGGCTTGCATTCTATTGGCTGTTCCGATCAGCCAATAGAATGCGAGCTCAATCTGATTGGCTGATTCCATCAGCCAATCAGAATTTTCCTACCTTAATTCCGATTGGCTGATAGAATCCTATCAGCCAATCGGAATTCGACGGACGCCATCTTGGATGACGTCATTTAAAGGAACCGTCATTCGGCGAGTAGACGTTGGTAGAAGAGGATGTTCCGCGTCGGCTGGAAGATGATGGCTCCGGAAGAAAGAAGATTGAAGATCCTGCTTCCTAGAAGACTTCATCCAGATTATGGACTTCTTCAGCGCCCGCTTGGATCAAGACTTCAGCCCGATGATGGATTTCTTCAGCCGCCGCTTGGATCCAGACTTCAGCCCGAGGATGGACGTCACTCTTCAGCCCCCCGCTTGGGCTTGGATCAAGACATCGGATGCTCTTCTGGACAGATCGGGACCCGGTGTGGTGAAGACAAGGTAGGGAGATCTTCAGGGGCTTAGTGTTAGGTTTATTTAAGGGGGGTTTGGGTTAGATTAGGGGTATGTGGGTGGTGGGTTGTAATGTTGGGGGGGTATTGTATGTTTTTTTTTTACAGGCAAAAGAGCTGAATTCTTTGGGGCATGCCCCGCAAAGGGCCCTTTTCAGGGCTGGTAAGGTAAAAGAGCTTTTCTATTTTAATTTTAGAATAGGGTAGGGCATTTTTTTATTTTGGGGGTCTTTGTTATTTTATTAGGGGTCTTAGAGTAGGTGTAATTAGTTTTAAATTGTTGTAATATTTTTCTAATGTTTGTAAATATTTTTTTATTTTTTGTAACTTAGTTCTTTTTTATTTTTTGTACTTTAGTTAGTTTATTTAATTGTATTTATTTGTAGGTATTGCATTTAATTAATTTATTGATAGTGTAGTGTTAGGTTTAATTGTAGATAATTGTAGGTAGTTTATTTAATTTATTTATTGATAGTGTAGTGTTAGGTTTAATTGTAACTTAGGTTAGGATTTATTTTACAGGTAATTTTGTAATTATTTTAACTAGGTAACTATTAAATAGTTCTAAACTATTTTATAGCTATTGTACCTGGTTAAAATAAATACAAAGTTGCCTGTAAAATAAATATTAATCGTAAAATAGCTACAATATAATTATTATTTATATTGTAGCTATATTAGGGTTTATTTTACAGGTAAATATTTAGATTTAAATAGGAATAATTTATTTAATAAGAGTTAATTTATTTCGTTAGAATAAAATTATATTTAATTTAGGGGGGTTAGTTATTATAGTAGCGGTGCGGTCCGCTCGGCAGATTAGGGGTTAATAAGTGTAGGCAGGTGGAGGCGACGTTGAGGGGGGCAGATTAGGGGTTAATAAATATAATATAGGGGTCGGCGGTGTTAGGGGCAGCAGATTAGGGGTACATAGCTATAATGTAGCTTGCGGTGGTGCACGGAGCGGCAGATTAGGGGTTAATAATAATATGCAGGGGTCAGCGATAGTGGGGCCGGCAGATTAGGGGTTAATAAGTGTAAGGTTAGGGGTGTTTAGACTCGGGGTTCATGTTAGGGTGTTAGGTGCAGACTTAGGAAGTGTTTCCGCATAGCAAACAATGGGGCTGCGTTAGGAGCTGAACGCTGCTTTTTTGCAGGTGTTAGGTTTTTTTTCAGCTCAAACAGCCCCATTTTTTTCTATGGGGGAATCGTGCACGAGCACGTTTTTGAAGCTGGCCGCGTCCGTAAGCACCGCTGGTATCGAGAGTTGCAGTGGCGTTAAATTATGCTCTACGCTCCTTTTTTGGAGCCTAACGCAGCCGTTCTGTGAACTCTAAATACCAGCGGCATTTAAAAGGTGCAGGGGAAAAAAAGCACACGTAGCTAACGCACCCCTTTGGCCGCAGAACTCTAAATATAGCCGTGTGTCTTTTGTAATTGCCCGATGTATTACATTGGAAAAACCTATAGGGAGCTCAAAGAACACATAAAAGAACATAAAAGGGACATATCAAATGAAATTAAAACGAGTAGCGTAGCTAGACATTTCAAAACATTTCATGAAAGCAATGAACATAAACTAAAGTTTTTGGGTCTAGAAAAGGTGGACCTGTCCATTAGAGGGGGTAACTTGGATAATTTACTCCTACAAAAGGAGTGTAGATGGATATTTGATCTTAAATCTTTAAAACCATATGGGTTAAACGAAGAAATTAACTACGCCCCATTCCTATAGAGAGTGTGAGAGAACAAAACAAGGAATCTGTCAAAATTATTCCCAAAGCACTACTATCATAGAATTGTTAAGATTTAAGTCTGTTAAAATTATGCAAAGCAAAAGAATTGTGTGCAAGTTTAAATTAGAACGGGTATTTATCGTTCTTTTACAATCTTGCAATATCATATGTGACTTAAAGGTACTTTGAAACTTTTATGATATGTTGATAAAAGCAGTAGAATTATTAATTCTTAAAATTGCATATAATCATAAGATTGTACAAAACTTTTTATGCAAAATTGTATTTTTTGACTTAAACAACTCTTAAAACAAAGAGAAGATTGGATATTTGAATGGACATATACTAAGGTGTCATTTTCATTTCACCTGTATGGGCGGAGTAACTATACGGCTTAAAAGTCAGGGAACTGACGAATGAGAAACAAGCCGGATGAAGCCCTGTTCTTTGACATACCAATGAGGGTGAAACGCGTGTCGCAAGCTAGAAGCAATTATTTTCTGTGAGGGTAACAGCTGTACCCTCCATGCTGTTTGCTAACTGGAGAAATTAAAGCACAAGAGTGGTCGAGTAGCAGGTGCACTCACGGATGAGCGGGATGGAACGGAGTTGACTGACTACAGCGGTATTGTAAGTAGGAACGAAAGCAAAGTCTACAATCTACAATCAAGGTAAGCGCAGCAATGAAAGCTGCAGTCTCTACTTGCTTGAAATAAATAAGCAGCGAGGAATACTACAAGCCTACCTGGACAGGCGTAGTATTCATTCAAGATAAATTAAATTTGCATATACCTACGATATAATTTAAAGCTGTGACTGTTGGAATAACAATAAACGTAAGCTGAATACCCATGAGTGTTTCAAACAAACCTTGCCATAATCTCCCACTGAAGATTGTAACAAAGTTAATGTGGAATAAATCCGCAGCTACACAATATGGGACTTTAATATCCGAATCTCTTATGAAACTTTAAAACCCTCTTTTTTCTCCCAACTTGCTGGGATTTTTTTCTGTATACCGATAAGTTTAAGTGGGCCCACACTGAATACTTTATATTATATATCTGTGTTTTCTCCTGTAGCAATAAAGTATTTGCTTAGTATATATATATGCATTTATCTTATTTGAAATATTGAGATAATATATAAAATTGTTAAGTTGTTTAGGAGTTTAGGGAACTATATTTTGGGTTCTCCTCTATCACTGGGAAAACGATTAGGATAATTTAGATCTAATGCTCTGGTGCCGGATAAGGGGAGACAAATGTGGGCCAACGACCTAACATTTTCTCTTTTTTTATACACAATATATATATATATATATATATATATACACCTCAGTTCCTGCCCTCTCTGTCTCTACTCTGTCAACTCATATCTACCTTTGCAATTTCTGATTGGCTGCTTTTGCCATCCTTTTATATCTTTGCATGTATCCACTACATATTACTGCATACTACTACATCAATGTCCATTACTTTTGTTATCCTGATGTCTTACTCCAGAATCTTACAAGTCTGAATATGGCAAAATTATTTACATTTTTTATCATACGTTTAAACATATATTTACATGTTTTTCATTTTAAAATACTGACATTCACAAGATCTCAGCCTTGTGCAGGAAATATTGCATTCGCCCATCTCTTACTCAAGCTGTGTATCTTTCTTAACCCTTTCCAAAGCCATCCCATGCTCTCTGTGTCCCTTTATCATCACTGGTAGTTTCTTGTGCAATATCACATTGAACAATTTTGTAGTGGTACTAAATCTGTCTCCACAAGTCAGTCAGTTTCTCATAAACGTTTTATAAACATAGAATTTGATGGTAGATAAGAACAAAAAAGCCCATCAAGTCTACCCATATTACATTAGGATAACCTTATGCTTGTCCCATGAATGTTCTAATTATTTTACAGTTTTTGTGTTTACCACCTCTTTTAGAAGCTTATTCCTTAAATCCACCAACCTTTTGGTAAAATCAATGCTTACTCATATTTCTCCTGATTCTGCTACTCACTAACCTAATAGTGACCAACTTTAATTGGTTCAAATAAACTCAAAGACTGATTAAATATACCCAACCCCAACCCCTTCTAACAACCTGTTTACATGACCCACAACTTGTTGGACTTAGTTTGTGATCTCCCAAATAAGTGTTTTACTCAGAAAAATATAAATCTAAATCTAATCTAAAATTATATCTATTATCCTTTCTAGTTTATTGTATCTGTACCATCAAAGCATTACATAATATATCCCCAAGTCAGGATATTTTCCAGGTTTTTAAAAGAGAGACACCATCTGCCTTTCTTGTTCTGAATATATAAAAAAATCTAAGGCAAATTAATTGATCTAGATTTAATAAAACTTCTTCATGAAACTAAAGTCTCAGTAAATAAAAATTCACTGCAACATTGCAACCACAAAACTGCGAAAATCATAATTATTTGTAACCACACCTCACCACAGCTAAGAGTTGGAGATTAGTTCTATTATAATTAATGAGGCCTCGCCTGTCTCACAACCCTTAACTTCACACCTCCTAAAGGCCAAGATTACAAGTGGTGTGCTATTGATAGCACAGGCCCTCTCTAAGAATAGGGCACAATCTGATATTAAATTAATTACCAGAGAATGGTAGTGCAGCCATAATGTTTTAGCTTTACCCTTTACTTTCAAGGGATAGCACAGCCGTGGGAAAAATAGTTAGCACGACTAGAGACCTGAAGTAAAGTTTTAGGGCTACAATAAAATTATAACCACACACATGTAAACAGGGCCGGCCCTACCCATCGCAGGGCCCAAGACAGGATGACAAAATGGAGCCCCCTTACTCTCTGCGCCCAACCCGCCCAATCTCTGCCCCACAGCTTTTATAATGAAAAAAAAAATCCATTTAAGGTCATGCACAACAATTTTTAATAAATAAAAAAAACATAAATCCACTAATGTGGAGCACTATAACATTGTATATATTGCAATATACCATTTGTACTATTGGAACAACTGTTTATGTATATAATGAATAATTATTCTGACAATTAGGAATATTTGAGTTGAACTGGGCCTTATTTTTATGTGTTTTCTTATGACAACAAGAACATTAGAGATGCCAGGGCCGGCCCTAGCAAGTGCAGGTCCCTAGGCAGACAGACAGCCCAGGGACTCTACCCAGAACAATATACTTAAGAATGGGGCAATGCACTGTGCCACACAAACACACAAATATAATACACAGAGAGATATTTATATACACATACATCCACACACTCAGACACATACACAGGAACACAGGTGTACACAGCCCAGAAACACACACACACAGCCCACACACACACACAGAGCCCCCCCCCCACACACACACACAGCCCATACACACAGCCCACACACACACACAGCCCCCCCCACACACACAGCCCACACACACACACACACACACACACACAGCCCCCCCCCACACACAGCCCCCCCACACACACACACACAGCCCACACACACACACCAGTCACACAGCCCCCACACACACACACAGCCCACACAAACACACACACACAGCCCACACACGCAATAAATAAATAAATAAAATAAATGGTGCCCCCAGCAATAAAATGAAGCCCCCTGCCCCCCTGCAATAAAATGAAGTCCAACACAAAAATGAAGCCCCAACACAAAAATTAAGCTCCAGCACAAAAATGATGCCCCAGCAATAAAATTAAACCCCCAGCCCCCTGCAATAAAATGATGCCCCCAGCAATACAATGAAGCCCCCTGCAATAAAATGATGCCCAGTCCCCCTGCAATAAGATGATGCCCCCAGCAATAAATGATTACCCCAGCCCCACTGCAATGATGCCCCCAGCAATAAAATGATACCCAGTTCCCCTGCAATAAAATGATGCCCCATCCCCACTGCAATAAAATGATGCCCCCAGCAATAAAATGAAACCCCCTGCAATAAAATAATGCCCAGCCCCCATGCAATAAAATGATGCCCCCAGCCCCCCTGCAAAAAATGATGCCCCAGCAATAAAATTATGCCCCAGCTCCCCTGCAATAAAATGATGCCCCAACAAAAATATGATGCCCCCAGCACCCCTACAATAAATGATGCACCCAGCAATAAAATGAAGCCCCCAGTCCCCCTGCAATAAAATGATTCCCCAGCCCCACTGCAATAAAATTATGCCACCAGCAATACAATGAAGCTCCCCTGCAATAAAATGATGGCCAGCCCCCATGCAATAAGATGATGCCTCTGCAATAAAATGATGTGCCCAGCCCCCTGCAATAAATGATTACCCCAGCCCCACTGCAATGATGCCCCCAGCAATAAAATGATGCACAGCCCCCCTGCAATAAAAAGATGCCCCATCCCCACTGCAATAAAATGATGCCCCCAGAAATAAAATGATGCACAGTCCCCCTGCAATAATATGATGCCCCATCCCCACTGCAATAAAATGATGCCCCCAGCAATAAAATGAAGCCCCCAGCAATAAAATGAACCCCCCCTGCAATAAAATAATGCCCAGTCACCCTGCAATAAAATGATGTCCCATCCCCACTGCAATAAATGATGCCCCTAGCAATAAAATAATGCCCAGTCCACCTGCAATAAAATGATACCCCCAGCACCCCTGAAAAAATGATGCCCCAGCAATAAAATTATGTCCCAGGTCCCCTGCAATAAAAATTTGCCCCCAGCCCCTGCAATAAAATGATGCCCCCAAAAAAATATGATTCCCCCAGCAACCCTGCAAAAAATGATGCACCCAGCAATAAAATGACGCCCCCAGCCCCCTGCAATAAAATGATGCCCCAGCCCCATTGCATTAAAATAGTGCCCCCAGCCCCCCCACTACAATAAAACGAAGCCCCCCACCTGCAATAAAATGATGCCCCCTGCAATAAAAATATGCCCCCAGGCCCCCTTGCAAAAAAATGATGCCCCAAGCACAAAAATTATGCCCCAGCAATTAGATTATGTCCCATCTCCCCTGTAATAAAATTATGCCCACAACAAAAATATGATGCCCCCAGCAATAAAATGATTTCCCCAGCCCCCAACAATAAAATGAATCCCCCTGCAATAAAATTATGCCACAGCCCCCTTCAATTGCCCCCAGAAATAAAATGAAACCCCCCTGCAATAAAATTATACCCCAGCCCCATGCAATAAAATTATGCCCAGGGCCCAGCCCACCTGCCAGAGTGCCTGCCAGTGTCTGACTGTGTGGGGGCCTGGGCCAAAGCAGGGCTCCTCACCTGGCTAGTGGCTATGAGCTGTCTGTGATCTGCTCACTCTGCTGCACACTGTCACTGACTAAAGTCTCTCGTGAGCGTGACAGCAGCAGGCAGCTGTGCTCCGCCTCCACCCTCTGGTTCCTTGCTCCGCCTCCTCTTCAGTGACAGCAGCGAATGATTGGAGAATAAAAGTTATATCCTCCAATCATTCAGATGCTGCTGTCACCTGTCGTGTGTGTCTCGTGGGTAGTGGCCCCCCCTCCCTCAAAAAAATGTATTACGCAAAAAAAGCACGAAAAAAATATATTTATAAAAAAAAAATTAAAAAAATATATTAAAAATTTTTAAAAATAAAAATGTTATACTTTGCGGGGCCCCCCTGACCTCAGAGCCCGAGGCGGTCGCCTTCCCGCCTTGCCCAAAGGCCTGCCCTGCATGTAAAGCATATTAAAATTAACGTATTTAACACACACATATATATATATATATATATATATATATATACATATTATAAAATGTATTTTTTTTCATTGAAATAAATGTTTAATCGAAAACTTAAAAAGTTAAAGAGAAATAAAATGAATATGACAAACTTGTCAGCTATGTAATAGCGAGACTCGATCACAAGACAAGATATTTCAGAAGAGCTTAGCATCTCTATTAAACGGACACTGTACCCAAAAATTTAATTTCGTGATTCAGATTGAGCATGAAATTTTATGCAAATTTCAAATTTACTCCTATTATCAAATTTTTTTCATTCTCTTGGTATCTTTATTTGAAATGCAAGAATGTAAGTTTAGATGCCGGCCCATTTTTGGTGAACAACCTGGGTTGTCCTTGCTAATTGGTGGATAAATTCATCCACCAATAAAAAAGTGCTGTCCAGAGTACTGAAACCAAAAAAAAGCTTAGATGCCTTCTTTTTCAAATAATGATAGCAAGAGAATGAAGAAAAATTGATAATATGAGTAAATTAGAAAGTTGCTTAAAATTGCATGCTCTTTCAGAATTAGAAATGAACAAATTTGGGTTCAGCGTCCCTTTAAACATTCTTGAACAAGGTTTAAGTTAAAAACAAAACAAAAAAACACCTTTAGAATGCTCCAGAATTTTCAGGGCTAGCACCATGTTCCATTCTAAGAGGTTTCTAAGACAGTTCTTATTCTAACCAACAGACCAATTTATCCTAATGAAATAGATATACAAATATTTTACAACTATGAACAATTAACTTTTTTTTTTAAGCCTGTTTTTTAAGTGTTGCTGTTGTAATTCTTGCTTTCCTTGTTATTAGCGGTTCTGTGTGAGATATCATGTATTGGGGCACTTAACACAACTGTATATGTCAATGGCAGGAACGCCCACTAAAAAAACACTAGAAAAAATAGGTGAAGCAAGCCTCTATGATCTTGCCTTAAAGGGACAGTCAAGTCCAAAAAAAACTTTCATGTTTCAAATAGGGCATGTAATTTTAAACAACTTTCTAATTTACTTTTATCACCAATTTTGCTTTGTTCTCTTGGTATTCTTAGTTGAAAGCTAAAAATAGGAGGTTCATATGCTAATTTCTTAGACCTTGAAGGCCGCCTCTAATCTAAATGCATTTTGTGAGAGGGCATTAGTTCACGTTTCATATAGATAACATGGAGCTCATGCACGTGAATTTACCATGGAGACAGCTCTGATTATAACTGTGTTAGTTATGCAAAACTGGGAAATTGGTAATTAGGGGATTATCTATCTTTTAAAACAACAAAAATTCTGGTGTTGACTGTCCCTTTAACAACAAGTCACCTTGGCAACCTAACTAGCATCCATGAATCAAGCCTATACAGTTATGGCAACTCAGAAATGGCCATCCTCTATCTCTCCCGCTACTTACTGTGACTATACTATAACTTTAGAATTTATTTTTCTAAATATATCATAATAATAATGGAATAATATAGACTAGTAGAAGTTGACATAAGCTCCCAGTAGCTTACACTGATACAAAATCAGCATTGATATCCAGTTAACAGCAGAAAATGACATTTATTTACCTAAGACCCAATATAAATAAATAAAACAGTCTAGAAATACCCCTTATTTGAGCATATTTAAAAATATTGTAAGACATTTCATGGACATACATATATGGCAATTTGTACTTTGCATCTTAATATAAAATGCTTAGTTATGCATATAAAAACTTTGAACATTGAACCTTGAACATTGTTGCTTTTGTAATTCTCCAGATTTGCACCCCGGAGACTTCTCAAGACCAACTCTGCTACATACATATTTGGTTTTAGTTAATAAAAACTGTAAAACAATTTAGCCTATATTAACATTATCCCTGTCAGCTGGAGACTCAAACCCAGAATGGCTCTTCCAAATGACAACGGTAAGTAGAGTTTGGCTACTGAAATGTATTGCATCAAACAAGATGTCAATTTGTTTTTAAAAAAAATATTTAGACTTGGCTAACATATTATTCTATTGCATGACAACATGTCTTGTAACTTTAAGGTGTTTACTGCTTCTTTAAATAATTCAAATAGCCAGTGATAACCCATTATCCTCTTAGTGGTATTCAGCCTGGGATAATCTCTATGTGTATATGACATAAATGTTCTTAAAGTATTTTCAGCACAAATAGAGTCCAGTAGTCCCACATTCAATAGTCAATGTAAACTCACTGAATGGTGAAAACTGCACATTGGCACAGCACTCAAAGCAAATGATCACGTGTGATTAATCATCACACATTAGCATGGCTATACTGCATAAAGTACACACTATATGGACCATTTAAATGAGCCTGAAGCTGATAGTTAAAAATCAGCATTCATCAGACTGCTTCTTCCTAGCCTATAAACCAGCTCTAAAATGGGGATTTGCAATCCCCCCAGCTTTGTCTGACCAGGGTGATTGACAGGTCCTGCTTGCATGTGATTGGCTGTGCATAAGCAGAGGGCAGTGTTACGCAAGCATACACTTGTGCAATGATAAATGTGGGCAGCTTGTTGCTGCAGCATATTGCTGCCTGCTTGATGCAATGCAAGGCAGATAGGTTTGGAGATGTTTGCCCTTGTCCACCCAGCATTTTTTAAATAAAAATCCATTGACATGTTTAATCATTAAATATAAATTGATACTTCACATTTATAAAATAAAAATGAAAATTATGGGGTCCATCCGATAAAAATCGTCGCCCGCAAAAGCCGGCGACGCCAATATTTGCGCGGGTTTGGTATCACATATACGGCGTAACCTAGAAGTTACGCGCGTATATTTCTGCCGTCGCCCGTAGTTTTTTGGGCTATAGGCAGGTATACCAAACCTGCGCAGTTTGGTATCCAATATGCAGCGTAAGGACTTACGTGGTGAAAATGGAGAAAACTTACTCCATTTTCACCTCGCCACAAAAAGCAGCCGTAAGAAGCCTTACGCTGACTATTGGAGCCCCGTAACTCCCTAAACTGGCTGCTAAAATAAACCTAACACCTAACGCATGCGCAATGTCTATCTCCCTGTCAACCGCGATCTTCTAATATAAACCTAACACCTAACGCATGCGCAATGTCTATCTCCCTGTCAACCGCGATCTTCTAAAATAAACCTAACACCTAACGCATGCGCAATGTCTATCTACCTGTCAACCGCGATCCCCCCCCCCCCGAAATCCCTAATAAAGTTATTAACCCCTAAACTGCCGCTCCCGGACCCCGCCGCCATCTACAGAAACTAACCCCCTACTGTGAGCCCCTAAAACCGCCGCCATCTACCTTATCTATCCCCTAATTAGAACCCCTTACACCGCTGTCATCTACTTTATCTATCCCCTAATCTGACCCCTTACACCGCCGCCACCTATATAAAAATTATTAACCCCTAATCTAATCCCCCTATACCGCCGCCAGCTATATTAATATTATTAACCCCTAATGTAAGCCACTTACACCGCCGCCATCTCTATTAAAATGATTAACCCCTTATTTAATCTACCTACCCCGCCGCCAGCTATATTATCTATATTAACCCTAAGTATATTATAGTTAATATAGGTATTACATTATATATATTAACTATATTAACCCTAATTATATTAGGGTTAATATAGTTAATATAGTTACTATAGTATTTATATTAACTATATTAACTCTATCTAACCCTAACACCCCTAACTAAATTTATATTAAATTAATCTAATTCATTTATAAACTAAAATATTCCTATTTAAATCTAAATACTTACCTATAAAATAAACCCTAAGATAGCTACAATATAATTAATAATTACATTGTAGCTATGTTAGGGTTAATATTTATTTTACAGGTAAATTGTTAATTATTTTAACTAGGTATAATAGCTATTAAATAGTTATTAACTATTTAATATCTACCTAGTTAAAATAATTACCCAATTACCTGTAAAATAAATCCTAACCTAAGTTACAAATACACCTACACTATCAATAAATTAAATAAACTACAAACATCTATCTAAAAATACAATTAAATTAACTAAACTAAATTACAAAAAAAACAAACACTAAATTACAAAAAATAAAAAAAGATTACAAGATTTTTAAGCTAATTACACCTATTCTAAGCCCCCTAATAAAATAATAAACCCCCAAAATAAAAAAAAATCCCTGCCTTATTCTAAATTAAACAAATTTCAAAGCTCTTTACCTTACCAGCCCTTAAAAGGGCCTTTTGTGGGGCATGCCCCAAAGAATTCAGCTCTTTTGCATACAAATACAATACCCCCCCCATTACAACCCACCACCCACATACCCCTATTCTAAAACCACCCAAACCCCCCTTAAAAAAGCCTAACACTACCCCCCTGAAGATCTCCCTACCTTGTCTTCACCACACCGGGCCGAACTCCTGATCCGATCCGGGCGATGTCTTCCTCCAGGCGGCAAAGAAGAATTCTTCCTCCGGCGATCTCTTCCTCCAAGCGGCAAAGAAGAATTCTTCCTCCGGCGACGTCTTCCTCCAAGCGGCAGCAAAGTCTTCATTCTTCCAGCGGCATCTTCAATCTTCTTTCTTCGCTCCGCCGCCGCGGAGCATCCATCCCGGACGACTACTGAACTACGAATGAGGTACCTTTAAATGACGTCATCCAAGATGGTGTCCGCCGAATTCCGATTGGCTGATAGGATTCTATCAGCCAATCGGAATTAAGTTAGAAAAATCTGATTGGCTGATTGAATCAGCCAATCAGATTCAAGTTCAATCCGATTGGCTGATTCAATCAGCCAATCAGATTGAGCTCGCATTCTATTTGCTGTTCCGATCAGCCAATAGAATGCGAGCTCAATCTGATTGGCTGATCGGATCAGCCAATCGGATTGAACTTGATTCTGATTGGCTGATTCCATCAGCCAATCAGAATTTTCCTACCTTAATTCCGATTGGCTGATAGAATCCTATCAGCCAATCGGAATTCGAGGGACGCCATCTTGGATGACGTCCCTTAAAGGAACCGTCATTCGTCAGGAAGTCGTCGGTGAAGATGGATGTTACGCGTCGGCGGGATGAACATGGATCCAGAAGAAAGAAGATTGAAGATGCCGTTGATAGAAGACTTTTGCCGGATCATGGACCTCTTCAGCTCCCGCTTGGATGAAGACTTCAGCCGGATCATGGACCTCTTTAGCTCCCGCTTGGATGAAGACTTCAGCCGGATCATGGACATCTTCAGCCCCCCGCTTGGGCTTGGATCAAGACATCGGAGGAGCTCTTCTGGATCGATCGGTGAACCTGGTATGGTGAAGATAAGGTAGGAAGATCTTCAGGGGCTTAGTGTTAGGTTTATTTAAGGGGGGTCTGGGTTAGATTAGGGGTATGTGGGTGGTGGGTTGTAATGTTGGGGGGGTATTGTATGTGTTTTTTTTGCAGGCAAAAGAGCTGAATTCTTTGGGGCATGCCCCGCAAAGGGCCCTGTTCAGGGCTGGTAAGGTAAAAGAGCTTTGAACTTTTGTAATTTAGAATAGGGTAGGGCATTTTTTTTATTTTGGGGGTCTTTCTTATTTTATTAGGGGGCTTAGAGTAGGTGTAATTAGTTTAAAATTGTTGTAATATTTTTCTAATGTTTGTAAATATTTTTTTATTTTTTGTAACTTAGTTCTTTTTTTATTTTTTGTACTTTAGTTAGTTTATTTCATTGTATTTATTTGTAGATATTGTATTTAATTAATGTATTGATAGTGAAGTGTTAGGTTTAATTGTAGGTAATTGTAGGTATTTTATTTAATTAATTTATTGATAGTGTAGTGTTAGGTTTAATTGTAACTTAGGTTAGGATTTATTTTACAGGTAATTTTGTAATTATTTTAACTATTTTAGCTATTAAAAAGTTATTAACTATTTAATAGCTATTGTACCTGGTTAAAATAAATACAAAGTTACCTGTAAAATAAATATAAATCGTAAAATAGCTATAATATAATTATAATTTATATTGTAGCTATATTAGGGTTTATTTTACAAGTAAGTATTTAGCTTTAAATAGGAATAATTTATTTAATAAGAGTTAATTTATTTCATTAGATTTAAATTATATTTGACTTAGGGGGGTGTTAGGGTTAGATTTAGCTTTAGGGGTTAATCCATTTATTATAGTAGTGGCGAGATTCGGTCGGCAGATTAGGGGTTAATAATTGAAGTTAGGTGTCGGCGATGTTAGGGAGGGCAGATTAGGGGTTAATACTATTTATTATAGGGTTATTGAGGCGGGAGTGAGGCGGATTAGGGGTTAATAACTTTATTATAGTAGCGGTGAGATCCGCTCGGCAGATTAGGGGTTAATAAGTGTAGGCAAGTAGAGGCGACGTTGAGGGGGGCAGATTAGGGGCTAATAAATATAATATAGGGGTCGGCAGTGTTAGGGGCAGCAGATTAGGGGTACATAAGGATAACATAAGTAGCGGCGCTTTGCGGTCGGCAGATTAGGGGTTAATTATTTTAGATAGCTGGCGGCGACGTTGTGGGGGGCAGGTTAGGGGTTAATAAATATAATATAGGGGTCGGCGGTGTTAGGGGCAGCAGATTAGGGGTACATAAGTATAACGTAGGTGGCGGTCGGCAGATTAGGGGTTAAAAAAATTTAATCGAGTGGAGGCGATGTGGGGGGGCCTCGGTTTAGGGGTACATAGGTAGTTTATGGGTGTTAGTGTGCTTTAGAGCACAGTAGTTAAGAGCTTTATAAACCGGCGTTAGCACAGAAAGCTCTTAACTACTGACTTTTTTCTGCGGCTGGAGTTTTGTCGTTAGATTTCTAACGCTCACTTCAGCCACGACACTAAATACCGGAGTTAGAAAGATCCCATTGAAAAGATAGGATACGCAAATGACGTAAGGGGATCTGCGGTATGGAAAAGTCACGGCTGAAAAGTGAGCGTTAGACCCTTTAATGATTGACTCCAAATACCAGAGGGCGGTAAAAACCAGCGTTAGGAGCCTCTAACACTGGTTTTGACGGCTACTGCCCAACTCTAAATCTAGGCCTAAGGAAGCATATTAATAGTTTTGGCATAATATTCATATTTAATACTGACCTACTAAAAACCTTCCAATACTATCATTCTGCCACACTTATACTTTCACCATTACAAAACTATATTAAATGACAAGATTGACAGATGTAATGCTATCATGAACACTCAATTTGATTTATTTCAACACTTCCTATATGTGACAGTTAAAACCCATCTGCATGCCTGAACATTCTATAATATTTTATTTATTTTTTTATGTAGCATTTGCACACTGTAAAAAGTAACATAATGCTCTGCCGTACTTATTGTGACAGAGAGCTCTGCTGCCATCTATCTTTGTTTTTAATTTTACAAATTACCTTTTAGTCTTGTATCTTACAAATTTGGTACATGAGTGCTTGTTCTAACTTCATCAAAACGAGCATTAAAGGGACAGTCAACACCAAAAATTTTGTTGTTTAAAAAGATAGATAATCCCTTTATTACCCATTCCCTAGTTTTGCAAAACCAACACAGTTATATTAATACACTTTGACTAACTGGTATCTAAGCATCTTCTGACCGCCCCTAATCACATGACTTTTAGTTATTATCCATTGACTTGCATTTTAGCCAATTAGAGCAGTGTCTGCCACTAGCCACGGGCGTGATCACAATGCTATCTATATGGCCTACATGAGCTTTCTCTCCCCTGCTGTGAAAAGTAAATAAAATAGAGGCGGCCTTTAAGGGCTTAGAAAATATCATATGAGCCTTCCTAGGTTTGCTTTCTACTAGAATACCAAGAGAACAAAGCAAAATTGTTGATAAAAGTAAATTGGAAAAATGTTTAAAATTACATGCCCTATTTGAAAAATGAAAAAAAAAAAATTGGACTTGACTGTCCCTTTAACCCCTTAATGACCACAACACTTTTCCATTTTCTGTCCTTTTGGGACCAAGGCTATTTTTACATTTCTGCAGTGTTTGTGTTTAGCTGTAATTTTCCTCTTACTCATTTACTGTACCCACACATATTATATACCGTTTTTCTCGACATTAAATGGATTTCTAAAGATACCATTATTTTCATCATATCTTATAATTTACTATAAAAAAAATATAAAATATGAGGAAAAAATTGAAAAAAAACACACTTTTTCTAACTTTGACCCCCAAAATCTGTTACACATCTACAACCACCAAAAAACACTGTGCTAAATAGTTTCTAAATTTTGTCCTGAGTTTAGAAATACCCAATGTTTACATGTTCTTTGCTTTTTTTGTAAGTTATAGGGCCATAAATACAAGTAGCACTTTGCTATTTCCAAACCATTATTTTTCAAAATTAGCGCTAGTTACATTAGAACACTAATATCTTTCAGGAATCTCTGAATATCCATTGACATGTATGTATTTTTTTTAGTAGACATCCCAAAGTATTCATCTAGGACCATTTTGGTATATTTCATGCCACCATTTCACCGCCAAATGCGATTAAATACAAAAAATCGTTCACTTTTTTACTAATTTTTTCACAAACTTTTGGTTTCTCACTGAAATTATTTACAAACAGCTTGTGCAATTATGGCTTAAATTATTGTAAATTCTTCTCTGGGATCCCCATTGTTCAGAAATAGCAGACATATATGGCTTTGGCATTGCTTTTTAGTAATTAGAAGGCTGCTAAATGCCACTGCACACTACACGTGTATTATGCCCAGCAGTGAAGGGGTTAATTATGGAGCATGTAGGGAGCTTTTAGGGATACTTTTAGCTTTAGTGTAGTGTAGTAGACAACCCCAAGTATTGATCTAGGCCAATTTTGGTATATTTCATGCCACCATTTCACCGCCAAATGCGATAAAATTAAAAAAAAAGTTAAATTTTTCACAATTTTAGGTTTCTCACTGAAATCATTTACAAACAGCTTGTGCAATTATGGCACAAATGGTTGTAAATGCTTCTCTGGGATCCCCTTTGTTCAGAAATAGCAGACATATATGGCTTTGGCGTTGCTTTTTGGTAATTAGAAGGCCGCCAAATGCCGCTGCATTTCACACGTGTATTATGGCTAGCAGTGAAGGGGTTAATTACCTAGCTTGCAGGGTTAATTTTAGCTTTAGTGTAGAGCTCAGCCTCCCACCTGAAACATGAGACCCCCTGATCCCTCCCAAACAGCTCTCTTCCCTCCCCCACCCCACAATTGTCCCCGCCATCTTAAGTACTGGCAGAAACTCTGCCAGTACTAAAATAAAAGCTATATTTGGGCTTTTTTTTGTTTGTTTTTTTGGCATATTTACATATGCTGCTGTGTAGGATCCCCCCTTAGTCCCCAACCTCACTGATCCCCCACCAAACAGCTCTCTAACCCTCCCCCTCTGCCTTAATGGGTGCCATCTTGACCAACCCCCCACCCCTTCCTGATCCCTTAGCTGTTTATTTCTAAATTTAAAAACATTTTTTTTCGCTTCCAGCTGCTTTCCAGACCAAGGACGTACGCCACACGTCCTCGGTCATTAACTGTATTTTTTTTGAGGACGTGTGGTGTATGTCCTTGGTCATTAAGGGGTTAAGTTAAATAATATAGACACTACTGGTAATAAATTTTCAAAAGCTACACTTCTACTCAGCAGATAGAAAAAGCTCTTTAATAGTTAATGTAGTCAGGTGCTCTGTGGGGTGCTGCTCTATGTAGGTCAGTTTGAAGAAGGATAGGCGAATGCGCAAGTGATATCTAATTATACAGGTTTCTAACTCTGAAGAAGAAATTAGGCCATATATTAAATGGGCAATAAAGCACTTTTGTTTTTTTTATACTGTTTAAAAATTTGTCTCAAAAATATAACTAGAAGGCTGCATTTTTTCATGTGAATAGAAGGTATATTTTAGCACTCTACAGGATGCATGTTTACCATCTCACCGCAGCTGCGCTCCACCGTGAGCAATTTAGCTTAGAAAGCAATAGTGACCTGGCAGACAACTTGCTTAGAGTAAAAGTACAGCAGAGATACAGTGCTCTGTTTTGAATGTCATTTGCTGTATTTCCCAACTTTACTAAGCTAAAAAAATAAATAAAAAAATGACAGTGAATGTTATAATGTGCTCAATAAAGGAACCTGTTACACTGAACAGCCATTGTGCAATATATTTAAAGGGACACAAAAGTAAAAATCAGACTTTCATGATTCAGATAGAGCGTTCCACCTTACTTCCATTATCAATTTGTTCTCAGTTTTTTAAATGCACACTTTCTGAGGCACTAGCTCCTAAAGAGCATGTGCAAGAGTTCACAGTGTATACATATATGAGTCTGTAATTGGCTGATGGCTGTCATATAATACAATGAGGAAAGAAATAGAAGCAATCTATTAAAAGAAGAAAAAAATAAGAGTAAGTGCTATTGTATTGTCTATTTATTATGCATTTGTGGATCATGCAGAAACATTGTATTTAATGGTCATTTAACCAAACTTTGTTATTTGTTGTTGTCTGATTGGCTGCACCTACTACATTCTCTTATTTGAAATACAAATGGCTCACAGTCAGTGTCAGCCAGGATAGAATATAAACTCACAACCCCTTTGCACAAAAATGCATGTAAAAAAAATGTACTTTTTTTGTGAAACATGTAAATGATACATATATTTATATACATATTTTGCAATGTACATCTTATTTAAAAAAATGGTTTTGTTAAATATTATAATTGTACAGGCAGACATAAATAGGCCCAGCATAGAAAAAAAAAAAGTGAACAAGGAAAGACAGTGCCTCATAGTGCAGATAAATATATAAAGATATATTTTTTAAATTTAAAATTTCTTTTTTTCATTTTTTATTTTTCATTTTACAATTTACATTCTACACTTTTCACACACTTCCACACATATTATTTTTCGCGACATAGCCGCATATTTTGTTTTACTCTCACATCCACTGCTCTATTTACATTTACTTACACTATCACTAGCTCATAGACACATATTTTTTTTTGCATATATAGCGCTCATTATTTTCAGTTCCACACACATACACTCGAGCATCTTACATGGAGTTTTTATGTTTCTTATCACTTCCAGTCATACACACCCATTTTTACGCATTGCATTTATAAAATGTAATATTCTCAGTCCATTGACACATCTCCATGTTCTTTATATCCCCATTTTACTGTCCATATATTTTTGATATTCCAGTTTCACTTAATAATAATAAACTACACTGTCTATGATTGCGCTTTCTATTTGCACAACACACACCACTCAGTCTACTAAACAAAAAATAAGTATGTTTTATCCCAATATAGACTTTATTATAGATTTTTCGAATATATAAGGTGATAATCACACACAATCATTATACAAACCCAGGAACTTTTTCAAGACTTCACATGACTGCAAAAAGATTGCACATTCACATTGTTAGCAAAAAAACTTTCTGGTTTAATATTACTATTATTCCTCTTTTGACAACGTCCTATATGATGTTTCTTTTACAAATTGTCTGCATCTATCCCTCTTCATCCTTTGTCCAGGTTTTAGACTAATCTATTATTTCATTCCAATATTCACACGGGCTGACATTTCTTTCCAGTCCGAAATACAATTTACTGGTTACTTTTGGGTTCTACAAACAAATCATTTAAGCTAGAAAAGATTTGACACAATGTATTTTTATTTTACCTCATCATCAATTTAAGATATGTTTCTGAACATAGGATAACACGTAACAAACGCACACACTAGTTATAAATATCTATTTCCACATATATTATGGTTTTTTTACAACTAGAATTACATTTACAAAGGTCTTCTAAGGGTTACCAGTTTTGTACTGATCAAATGTATCTAAGTGTCATTTAGATTTAAATATACTTATTTATCTTCCTCACTAACATTGTATCTATTAGCTTATAGGAATGTTTTTACCTGGTTTTTATTGATCATGTTTAACAGCAATATTTTTATGTTTCAAAGCTTGCTTACGATGTTTTCTAAGCCATGATTAGTGTAAATCTGAGCAATGAAATTTCTTGGCACGCTTTTTAAATGTGTTTCAAATCCACAAGTGTAATTAATGTGAGGAAACGGCCAGGAGCTTGCGGCCGAGAAACGCGTTTAAGCTTACATAATAAATTGTTCTTTCTTCTTATACTCAAGCTTTGTTATCTGGCTTTTTATCTCCATATACCCTATTGTTTTTACAAGGGGTTATTTTAAACTACAGCCTTATTATATGGACATCGCTGATAATTTTTAACATATAGTGGAAGCCGCACGCAGTGGAAGTTGCACTTTTAAACACAGTGCCGATCCAGAAGATCCTCTGCCGGTTTGTGGAGGAGAGTCCACGGCTGGGCCCTTGAAGTTTGGATGACACCTGTTCCAGTGTACTGACTGCTGTTGAATGTCAGTCTGCCCATTCGCATTTCTTTTTACAAGAGTGCCAGTACTCTTGTGAGTATATCTACAACTGTTTGTCTTTTTTGTGACCCCAGCTTATGAATTTTATCTGCACTATGAGGCGCTGTCTTTCCATGTTCACTTTTTAGTTACACTGACTGATCATGCAGTTTCAAGACCAGCAGCCTATTGCACCTATCCATAACCATTGCACCGGAGTCTACATTCACCTTTTAGACATCGCTCACAATCATCTTTTGGACTTTCTATGATAAGCATGATAAGCTTTTTCTTTTTTATATAGATATAGAATGTGAGTGTTATTATCACAAGTTTGAGCAAAACTTTGTTTTTAACCATTTATTTTTTATTTGACTTTGCTGTTTTTCTTTTTGTGTTTTCTATCATCTACACAATATTGCAGTTGTCTTATATTATAGAGATCAAATTAGCTGTATTGTTCAAATTATTATTTTAATGGGATTTTGATTTCATTGGCACACTCTATCACTATACACCTGTATAGCTTTTTCTAGAAAAAAAAAAGTAGGAGAAAATAATTTATGATAGCAGAGTTCTGATCATCACACACTGTATGTATTACAAAAATGCGTAGAACCCTTCAATCTTTACTAGAAACAATACAAATGCATTTTATATAATGCAATATAATAAACAAAGAAAATAATTGCTACTATGAATATGTGTAGGAGGTGAGATTAAAACATTAAAGAAAGAAGAAGATGAAGAAGTAGAATAGAAGGATCAAATAAGCAGCAACAAATTATTGTAAACCCCATACATAAAAAAAAAAGTAATTAGCAAAAGGTTTAAAGCAAACTGTATTGGTCGCATACATCGAAAGCAAACATAAATATACAGTTATGAATTGGACCAGAGGTCCCAAGGTAGATAAATTATACAGTAATAAGAAAAAACAATAAGAAAAAGCAAATCATAATACAGGATGATCTCCCCTAGTGTAGAGATGACAGTTCACATCAAAATGAATACAAGTGGGAGACCATGAAGTGTCCTGAAACCATAACATGATCCAGAGGGAGAGGAGGGGGGAGGGGGGGAACATGAGAGAGGAGAGGGATAGAGAGGGTGAGATGTAGGCAGTTCAGAGAGTAACAGGCAAAAGGCTTTAGGTCGTGACAGGAAGTGTCAAACTTATCTTTCCAGTCAGCCTAAGCAAGTTCAAATAAGTCCAGTTTGTTTAAGTCATAGTATATAGTCTTTTCCATGGTGTAAAGGTAGGCCATGTTTTTCACTATCTCGTTCCATGAAGGGGGAGAGTCTTTTTTCCAGAACCTAGCCAAATTCGTTTTAATAGAGGCTAGTAAGTAGATACTGAAAATGCTTTGGTTCTTGGGTAAGTCATGTAGGCCTAGGTGTAACCGTGCAGTAGCCGGGCCAGGCGGAACTCTAATTACGAAATCTGTGAGGATGCAAAATCCTTGAGACCATAGGAGATGAATTTTAGGGCATTCCCACCAAATGTGGAGCATAGAGCCCTGTAAACCACAATTCCTCCATCAGAGGGGTGAAACTCCTGGGTACATCTTTGACAGCCGAGAGGGGACCAGGTACCAATGGGAAACCACCTTGTAATAGGTCTCAAACATTGTGATACAATGAAGGGTTTTCTTTCTCAAAAGAATAGCCCTTTGCCAAGAGTCTACCGAGATTTGAGAGTGCAACAAAGCGTCCCAAATCAGCAAATGCAGGGCGATTTCGGGTGGAACAGAACCGTTGATTAATCCATAGTGGATCGATAGTGGCCTGACAAGTCTGCGACCCGTCTTCCAAATTGACTCCCACGGGGGGGGGGGGGGGGGGGCTGTCCAGAGGTGGTGGGGATGAAACCCCAGCTTCTCAGGAAACTTTTAATCCTGATAATCTCAAAAAGAAGGACCGAAGGGATATCTGTGGGGGTGCCCAAGAGAGTCAGGTCTATGAAACCGTCAGGCTGCAAAGTGGACCAGAAGTCCGAGACCTGCCTAATCCCCAGTCTGGCCCATATATTCAATTCGGGTGGGTATCTGCCATCCTAGTAAGGAGACCAGCCACCGAAGTGATAGGGGAGGGATGGGGGGGCGATTAACTGGCGGTGCCGGATCCTATCCCATACCTGAAGGCATTCTGTAATAACCAGGTTATTGATACCTAGACTTTGGATGTAAGGGGTCCAAATTACATCCCTAAGTAGGATATTGTGGGCCAGGGAGGCTTGTTCAATCTCACGCCATTTGTCACTAGACTGAAGTACCCTCCATTGGGAGATGTGGGTAAGCATGGCACCCTCGTAATATTTTACCACAGAGGGAGATGCTAGACCTCCTAGATGGATAGGGAATTTCAGGATTTTTTGGGCTATTCGGGAGTCTTCCCCCGCCAAATAAACTTTGATATCTCACTCTGGAACTGTAGTAAGAGCTGCATGGGGACTCTAATGGGGAGGCAACTGAACAAGTAGGTGAGCTTAGGAAGAAAAGACATTTTAATAGAGTCAATACGCCCATCCATGAAATGGACTTATGATCCCAAGTGTTTTTTAAAGATCTCAATTCTAACAGCAGGGGGACATAATTATCCTTAATCACTTGTGAAGCACTATTAGATATCTTCACACCCAGATTAGTGACCTACTCCTGTGACCATTTAAAATTGTAGCGTTCCTTTTAACTGTGAATACAATTGTAAGAGTAGCCCCACCAGTATATTGCCGTCTTTTGAGCATTCAATTTATAAAATGAGAGGTCACCAAAGGTCTTTAAGACATCCAATAGTTGAGGAATGGCTCTACCCGGATCTGCAGTGAAAATTGTGATGTCATCCGTGAATAATGCTATTTTTTGCAAAGTGCCTGAAAGCACTATCCCTGGAATGAATGTGTTGTCGCGAATATGGGCAGCCAGGGGCTCAAGCACCAGAGCAAAAAAGAGCGGAGACAGGGGACACCCCTGCCTGGTGCCATTAGAAATACTGAAGGGGTCAGACTGAAAACCAAGGCCCCTAACAATAGCCTACGGGGTAGAGTATAATGCCTGAATAGCTCTGCAGGTTGGTTGGGGAAAATTAAAAGCTCTGAGGGTTTCCCACAAGTAAGACCAGGGTACTCGATCAAAAGCCTTCTCTGCATCCAAAGAGATAACCGAGAAAGGCCTCTGCATTCTGGTAGACTCACAAACAATATTAACAAGCCTCCTTGTATTGTCAGGCCCCTCGCGCTTATGAATAAACCCTACTTGGTCAGGGCCTATAAGGTGTGAGAGAAGCTTGCCGATACGGTTAGAAAGAATTTTAGAGTATATTTTCACGTTCACGTTGATCAAAGAAATTGGCCTATATCTTGCGGAGGAGGAAGGGTCTTTTTTGGGTTTAGGTAGGGTAATTATGGCAGCTTTTAAGAATTCCTCTCTCATGGAGCCTTCTTTACTTGCTAAGGCAAAAAAGCTCTGCAAATAGGGGGATAGTTCGTTAGCAAATACCTTATAAAACTGGGCAGAGAAACCATCAGGTCCTGGGGCCTTAAAGGGTTTTAGGTTTTTTTTTTTTGTTTAATCTCTATCAAAGATAGAGGGGCTGTAAGTGAGTCTTGTTGCTTGGTTGTAAGTGTGGGAAGGTTAGCTGAAGATAAAAAGTTTCTGATATCTTGACTAGTAGCGGGGGTAGGAGTCTCTGAGTTTTTAATATTATATAATTTGGAATAGAAGTCAGCAAAACATTCAACAATTTGAGAGGGTTTCTTATGCGGTTTGCCATTGTAGTTAATCTGGGAAATGCGGGAATTGCTATATTTTGTTTGCAAGCATAGTATCAGGTCTATTACCATTGTAGTAGTATAATTGTTTTAATTTGCTGAGGTTATTTTGTGTACAGCGTAACTCTAAGTGGTTAATGTGCTCCTTAACTGTAGTGATTTGAGCTGCCACGTCTAAGATGATGGAAGAGCGATTAAGGGATACTAGGGATCTGAGTTTCATGTGTGCCTGTGCAAGAGTAAGATGTGCTAACTTTCTCAAATGGCCCTGTTTGCGGATAATAAGGCCCCTGACTGTTGCCTTAATCGCGCCCCAGAGAATATCATCTGAGGTCTGGCCGTTGTTGTTACGAACCAACAATTCAACCAGGTCCCATCTCAGTTCTTCCCTGAATGGGATATCAGCCAATATGTGTATAGGAAGGCACCAATTGGATTTAGATGGTAGTTTATCCGAGGGGAATAAGTCTGCCATTACTAGATCATAGTCTGACCAGGAGCTGAGTGGGATGCTGGAACGGGAGACTGAATCCAAGGATCCTGCCTGGCAGAAAATATAGTCCAGTCGGGAATAAGCTTTGTGGGGGTGAGAGTAGTGGGTAAAGTCCCTGTCATTAGGATGTAGACTTCTACAGATGTCAAAGTACCCGTATTGTGTCATTACTGTACTGAATTGGGCAGAGGTATATGCCTCTTGTGAATGTTTACTGCTAGTGTTTAGCTCTAAAAGAGCTGTGAGTATAAACTATGATTTGAAGTGTGTATACACTGTGATAGAATGTGTATGGATTTACCAAAATATCATAAATATAATTTCTTTGAATAAATATAATTTCTTTGAATCGTATTGGAAGTGTATCAACTCAGATGTGATAAACAATGTGTCGGTTTGTTGAAAAAAAAATTTTTGTGTGGTTCTGGTGTTAAGTAGTGTCTCTCCAAAAATGTGAACAAATAAACAAACAAAAACAAAAAGTTGACTCTCAAAATTCCTCAAGGACAATTTTATAAAACCCTTCTATTTCTTCAAAATGTGTATGCACGGTGTATTATCACTGTACCTCTAAATAAATTGATACACAAATTGTACTTCTAAATGAATAAACAAACAAATCGTGATGAATTTAAATGAATAAACAAACAAATTGTGATGAATTTAAAAAGACTTAACTTCTAGATGAATAAACAAACAAATCGTGATAAATTTAAAAAAACTTTACTAAGATAAAAAACAGTATAAGATCGTTTCAATCGTATTGTATGGTTATACCATACAGTGAATCTGTTTAGAGCATATGGGGGTACATCTTTATCGTATAAAAATGCTGAAAGTTCGGATTTTTAATCCTTATGGTGAAAGTTCGGATTTGTAATCCTTATGGTTTTCTTAAGTTGTGGCCACAACCAATTCTAAAACAGTTAAAATCCAAATGTAGTACTGTGCTGTTGTTAGTTTGCAGTTTATTCTCCCCCTAACCGGACCTCTGATATTCCTTACCTCCGTGTTTATTTTCTTTGTATTACCTTGGGTTCTGGGAAGAGTGCTTTTGTAAGTAGGTCGAGTTCTCCAAGCGGCTTTGCCGCTGTTTGAATTTCCTCCGCAACTACTTCCTACCCTGATGTGCGTGTGACGTTGACGTTGTACACGGAGGACCTATCAGGCAACCGGATCGTGGGGGGAGTGTTTCTTGTACTGGAGCCAATCTTTCCACACTCGATGTCAGGTTTTCTACGCGTTTCAGCGCCGTAACTTGCGCCTTTATCAAGACTGTATAATCTGGTGTGTCTTTTAGGCTCCTATATAGTCCTGTTGAGGTTAGGATACTCCCCCTAATTAATGCTCTAATATGTTCCGGTTTATAAAATATCATTTCTTAGCCTTATTCATTTTTCTTTCAATGACAGATTCTTTGTATACAAATAATGTTGTTAACACATTTATACTGAAATATATTTGTTGAAAATAAAATAAATAAATAAATAAATAAAATAAATAAAACATGTGAGTAAGAAGTGATGTTTAGTGAAAATGTGAAGGGAGACTGTGGTGTGTTAATTCAATTGTTGTCATATTCGAATAAGTATGAGGATATGTGCCATCAAATAATGGTTATTTTCTATCGGGTAATCAGTACACTATTATACTGTTGTTATGGCAATACTGTTCACTGTTTTCGCTGCACTCACAAGAAAGGATTCAAGTTAAGCTCTGCATTGAGGCCATATGGTGTGAGAGTATTGAATTTGAATATGAGTTCAGCTTCCTTTAATAGTAACATATTTTCCATATTACCTCCTCTGTTATTATGTATCTTTTTTATACCCCAGTATGTGAATCCTATTGGTTTTTTTTTATGTTTTTCTGTGAAATGTTTAGATAATAGATGTTTGCAGTTACCTCTTTTAATGTTGGATAGATGTTCTCTTATTCTATCATGTAACGGTCTGCTCGTTTGCCCTAAGTATTGTAATTTGCATTTGCATTGGATTAAGTAAATTACATTTGTATCTGAACACCTAATGGTGTCTCTTATGGGGTATTTATAGTTGTTATTAGAGGATATTACTACTTTACTTTTTTTACCATATTTGCACGCTTTACAGCTTGTGCAAGGAAAAAAACCTTGCAGAGCATTTCCATATAGGTCTTGGTCTCTTGGTTTAGATGATTTGTTAAATTGACTGGGTGCCAGTATACTTCCCAGATTATTTGTCTTTCTGAATATTAGTGTTATTACAATGTCAGTTAGTAGTGGATCTTTTCTGATTATGTGCCAGTGTTTATCTAGAATCTTTTTTATAATCTTATGATCTTCACTGTATTCTGTAATGAATGATATTTGGTTATGTAATAAGTTTTTGTTCTTATTTGTATATTTTAATAATTCTGTTCTATCTTTATTTATTGCTTGATTTTTGGCTTCTTGTATTATTTTATCTTTATATCCTTTCTCTTTAAATTTCCTTTCCAAAGTGTTCGCTTGTTTCTGAAATGTATTTTCGTCTGAACAGTTTTTTCTTATCCTATAGAACTGGCCTTTAGGTGTATTGTTGATCCATCTTTCTAAATGACAGCTGTCCGGATGTATGTAACTATTTGTATCTGTAGGTTTGAAATATGTTTCTGTTGTGATGGTGTTATTTATGATATTTATTTGAACATCTAAAAAATGTATATTTGTTTTACTATATTCATGGGTAAAACTTAAACCCCAAGTATTGTAATTTATGTCTTCTAGAAATAAATTGAGAAGTTCTTGATCCCCTTTCCAGATCAGAAACATATCGTCTATGAATCTCCTATAGAGCACAAGGTTTGCACCCCATGGGGAGTGTAGGATATATTTATCCTCAAACCTCCCCATGAATAAGTTATCGTAACTGGGTGCAAACCTTGTGCCCATAGCTGTTCCTTTTAATTGTAAATAAAATGTTTGATTAAAGTTAAAATAATTATTTTCTAATATGAATTGCATACAATTTAAAATGAATTTAATCTGTGGATTTTTCATTTCATAATCTGTGTTCAAGTAGTATTCTGCGGCTTCTATTCCTAATTTGTGTTGTATGTTGGTGTATAATGAATTGACGTTGCATGTGACTAATGTGTAGTCCTCTTGCCATTTTATTGTTGTTAATGTATTTAAGAAATCTGTGGTGTCTTTTAAATGAGAGGGTAAGTTTTGTACGTATTTTTGTAGGAATGAATCCACATATTGTGACATGTTAGAAGTAAGAGCATCAATTCCTGAGATTATTGGGCGCCCTGGTGGGTGGTCTAGTGTTTTATGTATTTTAGGGAGGTAATAGAAGATTGGAGTTTTGGGATATTGTATATTTATAAATTGATACTCTTGATTATTTATTATTCCTGCTGTTTTGGCAATATTTAAAATTGTTTCGAAATTTTTTGTTTGTTTTTGAATGGGGTTAAATGATAATTTTCTGTAGGTTTCTGTGTCTCCCAGTATTCTATTGGCTTCCATAATGTAATCTTTAGTGTTTAATACAACTAACCCTCCGCCTTTATCTGCTTTTTTTATTGTGATGGTTGGGTCTTCTTTAAGTTCTTTTAAGATAGTTTTCTCTTTTTTGGTTAGATTAGATGGTTTTCTTTTATTGATTTCACAATTCTCTATTTCTTCTTTTATTAGTTTTTCAAACATTTCAATATGTGCTCCTTTGTCTTGTGTCGGATAGTATGATGATTTAGGTTTAAGTGATGTGTGAATGTATTCTGATTTTTTAGTTTGTATTTGATTCTCTTGGGGATTTTTCAAAAAATGTCTTTTTAAGGTGAGTTTGCGTATAAATTGGTTTGCAATTTATTAGGGTGTTGAATTTGTTTAACCTAGTAGTTGGGGCAAATGATAATCCTTTAGCTAGGACATTTTCCTGTTCTCTATTTAGGGGTTTATCACTTAAATTAAAAATGCCTTTATTAGTGTTGTTTCTTTCTGTTGTATTTATCTCGTTTTTTTGTGCTTTCCTGGGCTCTCTGCCTCTTCTTCCTCTACTTCCTCTAATCTTCTTTTCTTTTGATTTTTTAATCTCTCTCTGTTTTCTTGTTGTATAGTGTTGGATGTGGATGGGTGTTCTTGTCTTATCCCTAAAAAATGTTGATTGTCATCATCTATGGTTTCCAATACATCATATCTATTTTCAAGTTCTATCTTTCTTTGTGAGTCTCTGGTTTCTTTATTATTATTGTGATATCTATTATAATTTGGTTCATATTCCCTATAATATTGTTGTTGTCTTGGGTGGTCATTATATGAGTTGTGTCTTCGTCTATCATGATTGGAATTAAGTTCTTCCTGATTGTGATATCTGTAATCTTCTCTTTCATGATAATTCATATTTGAATTATGTGTGTTTCTTCTCCAATTTTGTCTGCTACTCCAATCATTTGTGTAGTGATCTCTATTCTTCCAATTTTGTGTGTAATTATTTCTATAGTCTCTATTTGAATATCTGTATTCCCAATTTTGTGTTGGGTTATGGTTGTAATTGTAGAATCCACCTCCATAGTTATTGGTTCTACTTCTGTAATAGTTATCTGTATCTCTATAATTTTGCCCATAATCATTTCTATGGGTTCTAAAATATCTATTGGAATGATGTCTAGAATTATATTCTTCTCTGTGTCTATCTGGATATGTCCCTGTGTGTTGTTCATAATTATCTCTATATTCTTTTTTTACATTTTTAGTCCATTGTTCTCTATTCGTATGATCACTTCTCTTATTTGAATATTGTTGATTGTTTTTATTCGTTTTTTTAAAAAGTTCATTATTTCCTTTTTTATTTGTATTGTTCTTATCTGTATCAATTGTTTCCATTTCTATTTCTTCTATATCTGTGTCATTATTTTCACAGTAGTCTTTTGGTGAAATTCTTTTATTTTTATTTTTGTTATGATTATAGTCAGTTTCATCTCTCTCTAATTTTTTTCTTTTACTATTATATATACTTGTGTTAAGATCTTTCATATTTTTAATGATGCTTTGTTGTTTTTCTTTAAATTTGCTATCTTCTATATATGGTTTGAGTGTTTCTTTAAATTGATTAATTTTTATGGAAAGATTTTCTAATGTTCTAGTGCGAGATTTTATAATTACTTGCATCAGATCTAATGATGCTTTTTCTAGTACATTGCACCATTCATTTTCGTGATCTTCTTCTAATTCGAAAGTGCAATTTTTCTTCAGTCTAAGTCCTCTTGGGACCATATTGGAACTGGTGTATTTTTCCATAAATATTATTTCAATTTTTTGTTTTATTTCTCTCATCATTATATTTTCTAATTCAGACATTTCTTCTTGTATGTCTATATTAGTTTTATGTAATAGTGTGTCATTAGAATCATTCGATATATCAGATAGTATATTATCTCTTAGATTAAACATGTCCATGGTTTTATCTACTATTCACTCTACGGGAGAAGAGAAGAATGCAAGAAAAGGAAAGTGTGGAGTGATATGTAGATAGGACTCAACTAGCTTCCCCAAATCTGATATGCTCCCAATATCAGATGTATAGAAATGTGCGAATAGGGGTGGGTGTGGGGAGCGCTCTAAAAGAGCTGTGAGTATAAACTATGATTTGAAGTGTGTATACACTGTGATAGAATGTGTATGGATTTACCAAAATATCATAAATATAATTTCTTTGAATAAATATAATTTCTTTGAATCGTATTGGAAGTGTATCAACTCAGATGTGATAAACAATGTGTCGGTTTGTTGAAAAAAAATTTTTTGTGTGGTTCTGGTGTTAAGTAGTGTCTCTCCAAAAATGTGAACAAATAAACAAACAAAAACAAAAAGTTGACTCTCAAAATTCCTCAAGGACAATTTTATAAAACCCTTCTATTTCTTCAAAATGTGTATGCACGGTGTATTATCACTGTACCTCTAAATAAATTGATACACAAATTGTACTTCTAAATGAATAAACAAACAAATCGTGATGAATTTAAATGAATAAACAAACAAATCGTGATGAATTTAAAAAGACTTAACTTCTAGATGAATAAACAAACAAATCGTGATAAATTTAAAAAAACTTTACTAAGATAAAAAACAGTATAAGATCGTTTCAATCGTATTGTATGGTTATACCATACAGTGAATCTGTTTAGAGCATATGGGGGTACATCTTTATCGTATAAAAATGCTGAAAGTTCGGATTTTTAATCCTTATGGTGAAAGTTCGGATTTGTAATCCTTATGGTTTTCTTAAGTTGTGGCCACAACCAATTCTAAAACAGTTAAAATCCAAATGTAGTACTGTGCTGTTGTTAGTTTGCAGTTTATTCTCCCCCTAACCGGACCTCTGATATTCCTTACCTCCGTGTTTATTTTCTTTGTATTACCTTGGGTTCTGGGAAGAGTGCTTTTGTAAGTAGGTCGAGTTCTCCAAGCGGCTTTGCCGCTGTTTGAATTTCCTCCGCAACTACTTCCTACCCTGATGTGCGTGTGACGTTGACGTTGTACACGGAGGACCTATCAGGCAACCGGATCGTGGGGGGAGTGTTTCTTGTACTGGAGCCAATCTTTCCACACTCGATGTCAGGTTTTCTACGCGTTTCAGCGCCGTAACTTGCGCCTTTATCAAGACTGTATAATCTGGTGTGTCTTTTAGGCTCCTATATAGTCCTGTTGAGGTTAGGATACTCCCCCTAATTAATGCTCTAATATGTTCCGGTTTATAAAATATCATTTCTTAGCCTTATTCATTTTTCTTTCAATGACAGATTCTTTGTATACAGATAATGTTGTTAACACATTTATACTGAAATATATTTGTTGAAAATAAAATAAATAAATAAATAAATAAAATAAATAAAACATGTGAGTAAGAAGTGATGTTTAGTGAAAATGTGAAGGGAGACTGTGGTGTGTTAATTCAATTGTTGTCATATTCGAATAAGTATGAGGATATGTGCCATCAAATAATGGTTATTTTCTATCGGGTAATCAGTACACTATTATACTGTTGTTATGGCAATACTGTTCACTGTTTTCGCTGCACTCACAAGAAAGGATTCAAGTTAAGCTCTGCATTGAGGCCATATGGTGTGAGAGTATTGAATTTGAATATGAGTTCAGCTTCCTTTAATAGTAACATATTTTCCATATTACCTCCTCTGTTATTATGTATCTTTTTTATACCCCAGTATGTGAATCCTATTGGGTTTTTTTTATGTTTTTCTGTGAAATGTTTAGATAATAGATGTTTGCAGTTACCTCTTTTAATGTTGGATAGATGTTCTCTTATTCTATCATGTAACGGTCTGCTCGTTTGCCCTAAGTATTGTAATTTGCATTTGCATTGGATTAAGTAAATTACATTTGTATCTGAACACCTAATGGTGTCTCTTATGGGGTATTTATAGTTGTTATTAGAGGATATTACTACTTTACTTTTTTTTACCATATTTGCACGCTTTACAGCTTGTGCAAGGAAAAAAACCTTGCAGAGCATTTCCATATAGGTCTTGGTCTCTTGGTTTAGATGATTTGTTAAATTGACTGGGTGCCAGTATACTTCCCAGATTATTTGTCTTTCTGAATATTAGTGTAGGTCGTGATTTTACAATGTCAGTTAGTAGTGGATCTTTTCTGATTATGTGCCAGTGTTTATCTAGAATCTTTTTTATAATCTTATGATCTTCACTGTATTCTGTAAAAAAAGTAAAAAAAGTAAAGTAGTAATATCCTCTAATAACAACTATAAATACCCCATAAGAGACACCATTAGGTGTTCAGATACAAATGTAATTTACTTAATCCAATGCAAATGCAAATTACAATACTTAGGGCAAACGAGCAGACCGTTACATGATAGAATAAGAGAACATCTATCCAACATTAAAAGAGGTAACTGCAAACATCTATTATCTAAACATTTCACAGAAAAACATCAAAAAAAACCAATAGGATTCACATACTGGGGTATAAAAAAGATACATAATAACAGAGGAGGTAATATGGAAAATATGTTACTATTAAAGGAAGCTGAACTCATATTCAAATTCAATACTCTCACACCATATGGCCTCAATGCAGAGCTTAACTTGAATCCTTTCTTGTGAGTGCAGCGAAAACAGTGAACAGTATTGCCATAACAACAGTATAATAGTGTACTGATTACCCGATAGAAAATAACCATTATTTGATGGCACATATCCTCATACTTATTCGAATATGACAACAATTGAATTAACACACCACAGTCTCCCTTCACATTTTCACTAAACATCACTTCTTACTCACATGTTTTATTTATTTTATTTATTTATTTATTTATTTTATTTTCAACAAATATATTTCAGTATAAATGTGTTAACAACATTATTTGTATACAAAGAATCTGTCATTGAAAGAAAAATGAATAAGGCTAAGAAATGATATTTTATAAACCGGAACATATTAGAGCATTAATTAGGGGGAGTATCCTAACCTCAACAGGACTATATAGGAGCCTAAAAGACACACCAGATTATACAGTCTTGATAAAGGCGCAAGTTACGGCGCTGAAACGCGTAGAAAACCTGACATCGAGTGTGGAAAGATTGGCTCCAGTACAAGAAACACTCCCCCCACGATCCGGTTGCCTGATAGGTCCTCCGTGTACAACGTCAACGTCACACGCACATCAGGGTAGGAAGTAGTTGCGGAGGAAATTCAAACAGCGGCAAAGCCGCTTGGAGAACTCGACCTACTTACAAAAGCACTCTTCCCAGAACCCAAGGTAATACAAAGAAAATAAACACGGAGGTAAGGAATATCAGAGGTCCGGTTAGGGGGAGAATAAACTGCAAACTAACAACAGCACAGTACTACATTTGGATTTTAACTGTTTTAGAATTGGTTGTGGCCACAACTTAAGAAAACCATAAGGATTACAAATCCGAACTTTCACCATAAGGATTAAAAATCCGAACTTTCAGCATTTTTATACGATAAAGATGTACCCCCATATGCTCTAAACAGATTCACTGTATGGTATAACCATACAATACGATTGAAACGATCTTATACTGTTTTTTATCTTAGTAAAGTTTTTTTAAATTTATCACGATTTGTTTGTTTATTCATCTAGAAGTTAAGTCTTTTTAAATTCATCACGATTTGTTTGTTTATTCATTTAAATTCATCACGATTTGTTTGTTTATTCATTTAGAAGTACAATTTGTGTATCAATTTATTTAGAGGTACAGTGATAATACACCGTGCATACACATTTTGAAGAAATAGAAGGGTTTTATAAAATTGTCCTTGAGGAATTTTGAGAGTCAACTTTTTGTTTTTGTTTGTTTATTTGTTCACATTTTTGGAGAGACACTACTTAACACCAGAACCACACAAAAAATTTTTTTTCAACAAACCGACACATTGTTTATCACATCTGAGTTGATACACTTCCAATACGATTCAAAGAAATTATATTTATTCAAAGAAATTATATTTATGATATTTTGGTAAATCCATACACATTCTATCACAGTGTATACACACTTCAAATCATAGTTTATACTCACAGCTCTTTTAGAGCGCTCCCCACACCCACCCCTATTCGCACATTTCTATACATCTGATATTGGGAGCATATCAGATATGGGGAAGCTAGTTGAGTCCTATCTACATATCACTCCACACTTTCCTTTTCTTGCATTCTTCTCTTCTCCCGTAGAGTGAATAGTAGATAAAACCATGGACATGTTTAATCTAAGAGATAATATACTATCTGATATATCGAATGATTCTAATGACACACTATTACATAAAACTAATATAGACATACAAGAAGAAATGTCTGAATTAGAAAATATAATGATGAGAGAAATAAAACAAAAAATTGAAATAATATTTATGGAAAAATACACCAGTTCCAATATGGTCCCAAGAGGACTTAGACTGAAGAAAAATTGCACTTTCGAATTAGAAGAAGATCACGAAAATGAATGGTGCAATGTACTAGAAAAAGCATCATTAGATCTGATGCAAGTAATTATAAAATCTCGCACTAGAACATTAGAAAATCTTTCCATAAAAATTAATCAATTTAAAGAAACACTCAAACCATATATAGAAGATAGCAAATTTAAAGAAAAACAACAAAGCATCATTAAAAATATGAAAGATCTTAACACAAGTATATATAATAGTAAAAGAAAAAAATTAGAGAGAGATGAAACTGACTATAATCATAACAAAAATAAAAATAAAAGAATTTCACCAAAAGACTACTGTGAAAATAATGACACAGATATAGAAGAAATAGAAATGGAAACAATTGATACAGATAAGAACAATACAAATAAAAAAGGAAATAATGAACTTTTTAAAAAAACGAATAAAAACAATCAACAATATTCAAATAAGAGAAGTGATCATACGAATAGAGAACAATGGACTAAAAATGTAAAAAAAGAATATAGAGATAATTATGAACAACACACAGGGACATATCCAGATAGACACAGAGAAGAATATAATTCTAGACATCATTCCAATAGATATTTTAGAACCCATAGAAATGATTATGGGCAAAATTATAGAGATACAGATAACTATTACAGAAGTAGAACCAATAACTATGGAGGTGGATTCTACAATTACAACCATAACCCAACACAAAATTGGGAATACAGATATTCAAATAGAGACTATAGAAATAATTACACACAAAATTGGAAGAATAGAGATCACTACACAAATGATTGGAGTAGCAGACAAAATTGGAGAAGAAACACACATAATTCAAATATGAATTATCATGAAAGAGAAGATTACAGATATCACAATCAGGAAGAACTTAATTCCAATCATGATAGACGAAGACACAACTCATATAATGACCACCCAAGACAACAACAATATTATAGGGAATATGAACCAAATTATAATAGATATCACAATAATAATAAAGAAACCAGAGACTCACAAAGAAAGATAGAACTTGAAAATAGATATGATGTATTGGAAACCATAGATGATGACAATCAACATTTTTTAGGGATAAGACAAGAACACCCATCCACATCCAACACTATACAACAAGAAAACAGAGAGAGATTAAAAAATCAAAAGAAAAGAAGATTAGAGGAAGTAGAGGAAGAAGAGGCAGAGAGCCCAGGAAAGCACAAAAAAACGAGATAAATACAACAGAAAGAAACAACACTAATAAAGGCATTTTTAATTTAAGTGATAAACCCCTAAATAGAGAACAGGAAAATGTCCTAGCTAAAGGATTATCATTTGCCCCAACTACTAGGTTAAACAAATTCAACACCCTAATAAATTGCAAACCAATTTATACGCAAACTCACCTTAAAAAGACATTTTTTGAAAAATCCCCAAGAGAATCAAATACAAACTAAAAAATCAGAATACATTCACACATCACTTAAACCTAAATCATCATACTATCCGACACAAGACAAAGGAGCACATATTGAAATGTTTGAAAAACTAATAAAAGAAGAAATAGAGAATTGTGAAATCAATAAAAGAAAACCATCTAATCTAACCAAAAAAGAGAAAACTATCTTAAAAGAACTTAAAGAAGACCCAACCATCACAATAAAAAAAGCAGATAAAGGCGGAGGGTTAGTTGTATTAAACACTAAAGATTACATTATGGAAGCCAATAGAATACTGGGAGACACAGAAACCTACAGAAAATTATCATTTAACCCCATTCAAAAACAAACAAAAAATTTCGAAACAATTTTAAATATTGCCAAAACAGCAGGAATAATAAATAATCAAGAGTATCAATTTATAAATATACAATATCCCAAAACTCCAATCTTCTATTACCTCCCTAAAATACATAAAACACTAGACCACCCACCAGGGCGCCCAATAATCTCAGGAATTGATGCTCTTACTTCTAACATGTCACAATATGTGGATTCATTCCTACAAAAATACGTACAAAACTTACCCTCTCATTTAAAAGACACCACAGATTTCTTAAATACATTAACAACAATAAAATGGCAAGAGGACTACACATTAGTCACATGCAACGTCAATTCATTATACACCAACATACAACACAAATTAGGAATAGAAGCCGCAGAATACTACTTGAACACAGATTATGAAATGAAAAATCCACAGATTAAATTCATTTTAAATTGTATGCAATTCATATTAGAAAATAATTATTTTAACTTTAATCAAACATTTTATTTACAATTAAAAGGAACAGCTATGGGCACAAGGTTTGCACCCAGTTACGATAACTTATTCATGGGGAGGTTTGAGGATAAATATATCCTACACTCCCCATGGGGTGCAAACCTTGTGCTCTATAGGAGATTCATAGACGATATGTTTCTGATCTGGAAAGGGGATCAAGAACTTCTCAATTTATTTCTAGAAGACATAAATTACAATACTTGGGGTTTAAGTTTTACCCATGAATATAGTAAAACAAATATACATTTTTTAGATGTTCAAATAAATATCATAAATAACACCATCACAACAGAAACATATTTCAAACCTACAGATACAAATAGTTACATACATCCGGACAGCTGTCATTTAGAAAGATGGATCAACAATACACCTAAAGGCCAGTTCTATAGGATAAGAAAAAACTGTTCAGACGAAAATACATTTCAGAAACAAGCGAACACTTTGGAAAGGAAATTTAAAGAGAAAGGATATAAAGATAAAATAATACAATAAGCCAAAAATCAAGCAATAAATAAAGATAGAACAGAATTATTAAAATATACAAATAAGAACAAAAACTTATTACATAACCAAATATCATTCATTACAGAATACAGTGAAGATCATAAGATTATAAAAAAGATTCTAGATAAACACTGGCACATAATCAGAAAAGATCCACTACTAACTGACATTGTAAAATCACGACCTACACTAATATTCAGAAAGACAAATAATCTGGGAAGTATACTGGCACCCAGTCAATTTAACAAATCATCTAAACCAAGAGACCAAGACCTATATGGAAATGCTCTGCAAGGTTTTTTTCCTTGCACAAGCTGTAAAGCGTGCAAATATGGTAAAAAAAGTAAAGTAGTAATATCCTCTAATAACAACTATAAATACCCCATAAGAGACACCATTAGGTGTTCAGATACAAATGTAATTTACTTAATCCAATGCAAATGCAAATTACAATACTTAGGGCAAACGAGCAGACCGTTACATGATAGAATAAGAGAACATCTATCCAACATTAAAAGAGGTAACTGCAAACATCTATTATCTAAACATTTCACAGAAAAACATAAAAAAAAACCAATAGGATTCACATACTGGGGTATAAAAAAGATACATAATAACAGAGGAGGTAATATGGAAAATATGTTACTATTAAAGGAAGCTGAACTCATATTCAAATTCAATACTCTCACACCATATGGCCTCAATGCAGAGCTTAACTTGAATCCTTTCTTGTGAGTGCAGCGAAAACAGTGAACAGTATTGCCATAACAACAGTATAATAGTGTACTGATTACCCGATAGAAAATAACCATTATTTGATGGCACATATCCTCATACTTATTCGAATATGACAACAATTGAATTAACACACCACAGTCTCCCTTCACATTTTCACTAAACATCACTTCTTACTCACATGTTTTATTTATTTTATTTATTTATTTATTTATTTTATTTTCAACAAATATATTTCAGTATAAATGTGTTAACAACATTATTTGTATACAAAGAATCTGTCATTGAAAGAAAAATGAATAAGGCTAAGAAATGATATTTTATAAACCGGAACATATTAGAGCATTAATTAGGGGGAGTATCCTAACCTCAACAGGACTATATAGGAGCCTAAAAGACACACCAGATTATACAGTCTTGATAAAGGCGCAAGTTACGGCGCTGAAACGCGTAGAAAACCTGACATCGAGTGTGGAAAGATTGGCTCCAGTACAAGAAACACTCCCCCCACGATCCGGTTGCCTGATAGGTCCTCCGTGTACAACGTCAACGTCACACGCACATCAGGGTAGGAAGTAGTTGCGGAGGAAATTCAAACAGCGGCAAAGCCGCTTGGAGAACTCGACCTACTTACAAAAGCACTCTTCCCAGAACCCAAGGTAATACAAAGAAAATAAACACGGAGGTAAGGAATATCAGAGGTCCGGTTAGGGGGAGAATAAACTGCAAACTAACAACAGCACAGTACTACATTTGGATTTTAACTGTTTTAGAATTGGTTGTGGCCACAACTTAAGAAAACCATAAGGATTACAAATCCGAACTTTCACCATAAGGATTAAAAATCCGAACTTTCAGCATTTTTATACGATAAAGATGTACCCCCATATGCTCTAAACAGATTCACTGTATGGTATAACCATACAATACGATTGAAACGATCTTATACTGTTTTTTATCTTAGTAAAGTTTTTTTAAATTTATCACGATTTGTTTGTTTATTCATCTAGAAGTTAAGTCTTTTTAAATTCATCACGATTTGTTTGTTTATTCATTTAAATTCATCACGATTTGTTTGTTTATTCATTTAGAAGTACAATTTGTGTATCAATTTATTTAGAGGTACAGTGATAATACACCGTGCATACACATTTTGAAGAAATAGAAGGGTTTTATAAAATTGTCCTTGAGGAATTTTGAGAGTCAACTTTTTGTTTTTGTTTGTTTATTTGTTCACATTTTTGGAGAGACACTACTTAACACCAGAACCACACAAAAAATTTTTTTTCAACAAACCGACACATTGTTTATCACATCTGAGTTGATACACTTCCAATACGATTCAAAGAAATTATATTTATTCAAAGAAATTATATTTATGATATTTTGGTAAATCCATACACATTCTATCACAGTGTATACACACTTCAAATCATAGTTTATACTCACAGCTCTTTTAGAGCGCTCCCCACACCCACCCCTATTCGCACATTTCTATACATCTGATATTGGGAGCATATCAGATTTGGGGAAGCTAGTTGAGTCCTATCTACATATCACTCCACACTTTCCTTTTCTTGCTAGTGTTTAGCTGCTTGCGGTCGAGTTTTGGCTCCCATGTCATGTTAAAGTCACCCGCAATCAAGACCCTCCCTTGCTTAATCTTATCAAGTGTCTGTAGAATAGTGCAGAGACATGCAGGCTGCTGGGAATTAGGGAGATAAATAGAGACCAATGTATGAAGAACATGGTCCAGTCTGCAAACCAGAATTGTATATCTGGCTTGGGGGTCAGTAAGTACATGAATTTGCTCATAAGCGATCCTGTTATGGAGTAAAATGGCCATGCCTCTAGCCTTCTTGGAGAAGGGTGAGTGTGCTAGGACTTTGTAGGAACGAGAGGGAAAATATTGAGAGGCAGCTGACTGCCAGTGAGTCTCCTGCAGGAAAACTACGTCTGGATTGTGGAATTTGAGTTCACGGGACAAATGACTCCTTTTAAAAGGGGAATTAAGACCCCTTACATTGTGTGTGAGCACTTTTAAACAGTGCGCCATCTCACGAGTCAGGCCTAGAGATGGGGAATGGGATGGAAAACGGAGAAAAGAAGTTAGGCAGAGGGATTAGGACAGGAAATCAGCTCTAAGGTGTTGTATTAAAAATGAGGCGAAAATAGTTCACCTAAGTGGAACCCTGGCGTGGGCTACCTATGTGCGGGGAGCTACGAAAGAAGTATACAGAGAGAGAGCCAAAGCCATCGGCCCCCCTCTATGCACAGAGGAAGAAGAACATGTAGATATATAGACAGATAATAAACCTGTGAGAACATTGGTGAGTATGTGTGGACAGCAACAACAAACCTAAGTAAAATGCAAAACATCCATTCTAGACAAGCGTACAAACAATCTTAGCTTAGTGTGATAAAACAGTGCATGTACTTTCTAGAGAGTGAAGATAGTATCAAACCTACCCAATTAGAGGCAAATGACCTGTGCTGGGTTAGCCTCATAAAATATTAGAAAGCATGTATAAACTCTAACAGTGCAAATATGAACTTAAGTTACTATAAAAAAAAGATAATAACATTAACATTAATAATAGTCCAAGCGGGGACCACAAAGGGTCCAACACAGGATAAGTACCTCATTAGCTGTGGGGCCACCCTTTAGGCGCGGACCCAACATTAAGGCATGATGACTGATAAGTGTTGTTACTGACCAATGGTGCCTCACTTTTAGGAAGAGGGGTCTTGAAGACCCTGAGAGTCCTGTGTCTGCTGCGTTTTTTGTTTCTTGGAGCGCTGGTCCATTCAGGGGCCGTGGCTCTCAATTTCGCCCTACTGGGAGCGGGTTCCGTCGTATCGCCTTTGGTGAGACCCCACTGTGCCAGCAATGCAGTGCCCTGGGCCAGTGAGGAGATTATATGGGTTTGATTGTCCCTTGAGATCAGCAGCTTGGACAGGTAACCCCATCTATACCGTATGCCAGCTTTTCTGAGGGCCAGTGTGACTGTCTGGTATTGCCTTCTGGATGGGTAACCCCATCTATACCGTATGCTAGCTTTTCTGAGGGCCAGTGTGACTAGCTGGTATTGCCTTCTGAATTGCAAGGTGTGGGCCGACAAATCAGGAAGAAGTTGAATGGCTTGAAATTTTTCTGGCAACTGAGGCTTGCGAAAGGCGGCCTGTATCAGCTTATCTTTGAAGAGGAAGCTGTTAAAACAGACTATAACGTCTCTTGGTTTTTCTTGTGAGACAGACCTTGGGCGTAGTGCTCTGTGCGCTCTTTCCATAGTAGTGGTTTAGTGGTTAGACCTTCCGTGGGACCCAACAGACTGTCAAAGAGCTCTTGAAGAAAACCCTGCAGGTCTGCTGATGCAATATCTTCTGGTATACCCCAAAATCTGATGTTGTTTCTTTGGGCCCGATCTTCAACATCCACTAGCTTAAACTCTAGCTGACTCAGCTGATCCGACAGCGATTCAGAGTAAGCCAAAAGGTTTGATTGGTCTGTGGTGATATCATCTTGCCGCCTTTCCAAGGAGTCCACCTGTTCTCCAATTTCCGAAATATCTTTTTTGAGCTCAGCATGTTTTTTTTTAATTTCTTTCGTGATGAAGCGGGTCTGGCTAGCTAGCATCTTTTGAAGAGCGTCCTCAGTAATGAAGTGCTGGGACCTGCGGTTTAACATAGCTTCATGCTGAGAGCCATCACCCAGAGATTCTGACCCACTCAGACCATCATTGGAGTCATCTTCCAGCTCCTTACGTGGTAGGAAGAAGTGATCTAGCACCATTTTCTTCACTGATCCAGGTGTTTTTGTTTTTCACCTGGCCGTATGAGGCATTTTGAACTAGTGGCAAAGAGAAAGTCAATGGAGCAAGTGCTGACACAGGACAGGTCAGGAGATGGAGGCACCAGAGATTGGACTCACAGGTAGTTACAAAAATGAGAACATGAGCAAAAAATCACATTAAACAGCACATAAAGAGGGGCCCAGAGGGCCTCCTCGACACCTACCCCTCCATTGCGGCCACCCTGCTAGAGATTAAGTGTCCTCAAGCCCAGTTTGTAAAAGGGAAAGCCGCCACTGGGGGGCAGGGGCCAGTGAGACCCCCCCAGACACAGGTCAAATGCAAACTCACACCAAGCCGCAGATTAAGAGCCAAGATTAAGTTTGAGGTAAGTCCCCTTCTGACCCGGGAACAGAGGGTACGAACTTGCAGAAGGGAAAATGGGAGGGGGAAGTGACCAGCCCAGACGAGCTGGGCCGGAAAGGGGGGGCCAGCCGGGGGTCATCCACTTGAGATATACAATCAGAGTCCCTGCCTAGGCAGGGTAGGATGGTACACTACCTGCAGTGACAGGGCAAAACCTCCTCGGTAGGTGAAATATTAAACTGGTTGCTACACTTAAAGGCTCACGATTACAATAGATCAATTAAATGGGCTGAGTATACAGTAAAGACCAATTCAATAGCCTAAGTGAACCTCAGTAGTTATGACCTTAGAGTATACAGACCTCTGAGGAGAAGCTTAGGTTAGTTTGTTCAGACAGGCGAAAAGTGGGGAGAGTGTAGTAGGTCTGTTTTGAACAAGTAGTGATATTAAGAAGCGTGCTAGGCTGGTGTTATGTAAGCTCTATATGATAGCACCTGTAAGAGAAAATGCAAAATGAAGCTAGGTGTGGGAGTGAGGCGTGGGAATGCTTGAGGCCATTTAGCAATAAGGAGAAAGTATGGTGCAATGTTATTTGAGAAGGAGCTTAGGTCAGATTAGTGGTGTAAGTGTATAGTGAGGGATATGTCAAGGTATTTGAAATATTATTAAATAATATATAGAGGTATATTTGTCTTTTTTTGATAGATCTGTGGATATAAACATGGTCTGTAGGACAAAGGATTAGATCTCCCCCACTCCAATTGCACAGGAGACATTCTTGGCTGAAAGGAGAACAAAGGATTATCTCTGGGAGATCTCACACACTCAATATGTTAAATTATGCAATTGTATAATTTAGCAAGGAACTAAAATATAACATAGTTTCAGGATACAGGCAAATATATGGAGACGAAATGTCTGAATTACCCTTTTGGAACTGATCAAAATCATGGAGAGGCAGCTTTTAGGCACATGGGTGTTAATTATCAAATACACATCTGCACTGCTGGCTAAACAGGAAATATGCTGTTTTAAAGACTTTTACAACTCCTCATGGATTGACCCCATGTGGAGCAATGGAGGCCTTGAAAAACACAGACAAATGCTAAGGTGTGACTCTGGCAGGCAGCAAATAGACATCAATTAATTTTTTTTTTATATTTGAATGCATGCCTCAGAATGTATCAAATATAGAAATTGAAAATTGTCTAATTCTCTATTATTACATGGATATTTACTAAGCTTGGGAGGTAACTGTTTTAGTCAGTCAAAAATGTGTAATAACCTCTGTTTTGCTTATATTTTTCAGACAGATAAATTCAGATATACATAGAAATGATATATATGTTTTGAAAACACAAAAGATCTTACTTAGCCTCTGTGTTTTTAAGAATATAAATAAATACTTATGGACCATACACATATTAATGATTGGATCATTTCTAATAATTATTTCTATTTTTATTGCAGACAACCATTGGTCATGAGCATCAATCTTAGAAAGAGACGGAATGCCGCATGAAATGAATTAAGTCATATCATATAAACATACAAATAAATGTTTATAAAGTTTCACATACATCTTTTAAAATATAGTGAGATGAAAATATGGAAGTTACTTTGATGTGATATGACTATGAGATATATATTTGATGTGATATAACTATGAAATATAAGTTATTTTAATATAATGTTAGATATGTGATGTTTCATATCAAAATGATCAGAAAATTCATTAAGATATAACTTATCCAAAACAAATATTATGAATAGTTGTCGCAGTAAATTATGATAAAATTAATAACCATTTCATAGAAATACTGACTTAAGTTGTTTCAAATGTTGCTGTGTCTGTTTGTGCTGCCACCTGGTGTTATGTTGCGAGAACTACAGCCAGAAGGTTCTCTCTGGCTGTTAAAAATGAAATTTCCAAGGGCCAATCCGATTTAGACTTCCCAGATAACCAATGGGAAGGTCAGCTCCCGCAGGGCCACCCACAATTTACCAGTGATGGGAAAACCAAATAAAAAGTGAATGCAATGGAGAGAAAGGGTCAGATTTTCTGCTGAAGCTAAAACTTGTAACTGGTTCCCGCTGGTGTGAGATACCACTTTACTTGAGCAAAGCGAATCTACCCCTCTCATTGATTGCGATATACACTTATTGGTGATCTGAGGTAAAATAATTCCTACCAAGGAACATCGGATATCGACTGCTTTTTACTTTGGTAACGTATTCAAGGTTTTGTAAGATAAGTTATATGCATAGTTAATTTGTATTTAATAGATTTAAAGAAGCAGTGTGTTTTTCTCAAGTTAGCATTTCACAGCCTATATACATATATTGTTTAAATCTGCGTCTAATTGACCAAGTAACTCATCTATGCAAGTTCTGATATTGTCAGTTAATTTTGTATTAGGATAAATTGCAGTTAAATAGCAGAATATATATATTATCCTATTGTTTTATAAACACTGTTTAGAATTGTATTGCTTAGATGTTAAAGGTTTTTAGTCCCATTGTGTTAAATAATTAAAAGGCTGAATTGTGAAGGTATATTTTTCTGGGTTTTGTAAGAAGGATAGCATATCTTAAGAATTGGTTTTAACGCATATATACATTTTGTTTCATTTCCTTTTATTGCAAATATACTTCAATATGTTTATGGATATTAACTAAATAAAAGAATTCAGGTATTTATATTAATTGTATGGTCTAGTAGATGCATGGTTAATTAGGGTTTCTATTTTTTTTTTATATTGTGTTTGTAACCCTGCCATAAACTGATTTATTATTTGGATAGCACTACTAAGATTCTTATAAATATACTGACATAATAATTGGAGGCACTTTTTCTGAGATTTATTAATATTCCATCATAATTGATATAATATATTTGTAAGTAAATAGAAATTATTATAAAAGAGAAAAAAAATTAAAAAAAAAAAATTCATATTTCGATATTAATATTTTGAAGATATAAATTTTTTTTGAGAAGTTGAAATATTAATTTTCATATTTCGAGATTGACATTAATATCTTGAAATATTATTAAAGATTAATTTTGAAAAATTAATAAAAATATTAATTTTTCATATTTCAAAATTAATCAAAAATATTGATTTTTCATATTTTCAAAGCTAATCAAACATATTAATTTTTCATATTTCGGAATATTAATTTTTCATATTTCAAAATTAATAATATTTTTTTTGAAATATAAAATTTTTTCCTTCTCTCTTTTTATTGGCAAAAATTGTATTAGCGTTTTAGTTTAACTAAGTACTAAACCAATATAATAATGTCTGTAGCCAGAAGTGACTCATTTAATTCTATACATAGCAATGAAATTGGTCCCATTACAATACCCATTACTAAAGGTCAGGTCCTTAAGAAAGATATCTTAAGTTACATTAAAGGGAAGTTAAATATTGCTGGTGAATTAAATGATTTTGTGGATATGCTTGAAACTAGGGCTAAAAATATTACCGTTAATAATAATATGTGGAATGAGGAGAATGAATTCTTCCAGGAATTATTAATGATTAATCAATGCAAAGATCCCAAAAAGCGAGAAGAACTAATACTAAAATCTTGGCCCCTTTTTATATGCATAATTGACGAAATGTCGTTTTGTGTCACAGACAAACGATTGCAAATACAGGAGCTAGAAAATAGTATTCGTTCCTCGCGCAGACGCGAAGAGGGTTTAAAAACAGCCAAAAATAAAATGGATGAATTTGCCCAAAACCTAGCCACCTTAGATAAGCACAATATGGACTTAATCGCGCAGATACAAGATTTAAATAAACAGCTTGCGCAAAGCCAGAGAGAATTAAGCGATTTAAAAAGGTCACATCGCCATAATGAAAACCCCTATATTAGCAATGAGAATAATACAGATAATGCTAACTCCTTTAGCGAACGCGTCAGGGACGAGGTACGAAAATATATAGAACAACATAGACAAATGACCCCTAACGGGTCAGAAGTAGATTTCCCAAATAGACAATCCCCTCAGGATGTAAATCCAGAGGACAGCTGTAGCGCAGCTGATGGGGGGGAGGGAAACTCTAACAGAGAATCCCAAAATAAGTCTGATAAAGTCTATGATTCCCATAAAATAATCACCTTCGTACAACGCGCGGTACCTATATTCTCCAATAAGGGAACAACATCTGTAATTGATCATTTACAGGCTTTTGAAAATGCGTTAGCTATAATGAATGTTACAAGTGAGAAATTGAAAATTGAATTTCTACCTTGGGTATTTGACAGTAAGCATCACAAATTCTTTGCCTCACTAAAGGATATGAATATTCATTCCTGGAATGGGGTAAAACGACAATGCAGAAAAGAATTCGGGCAATATCGCACTAAAACTGCCGCGAAGATAGCGGTATATGGTTTAAAATGTCGTGCGAATCAGAGTCCAATCGAATTCCTTTCTGTATTGAAAAATGCGTACAGTATGGCTGAATTTGTAAATTTATTTTTTGAAGCCCTGCCTACACCCATCAAAATCAACTTAGCTAGAGATTTTGATGAGGACTGCTCATTGGAATGGCTGATCAAAGAGAGTACAAAATTATACTCTATTCAGCAGTCCAGTGAACAGGGGGTGAAAAAGGAATCAAAACCCAAAATTGTAGCAGAAACTAGGGTGTCACCTAAACCCCTCAATTTGGAGTCTAAAAACAGAACTTATGCAGAGGTGGCCAGTCAAAACAGGCCATCTCCACAGAGGTTTAATTCTACCCCTCCCCCTACACAGGTTGAGGCGCAGGGAGACTATAACCAAAGTGGGGGACATAATCAGGTGAATAATTACTCACAAAGAGAATACTCACCAAATAATTGGTATCCGCGCAAGGGTAGATACAATAGACGGCAAAGATATTCTCAGGGTAACCAGACACCCCAGGTATATAATGCTCCCCAAAGTACTAATGCTGAACAAGCTGAACCCCAGGGGCAACCACGCCAGAATAGAAATAGTGGCCCTGATTCTGAGGGAACCCAATGGTCCAGGAATCAGTACAATGGGGCACCAAGAGATAGGCCCAGGGGTAGAGGTAACTTGTACAATCAGGTAGATATGCTGTTTACCCAATTAAATCGGTTGAGCGAACAAATCGCTAATATGAGTCAAAAATCTACGGCTCAGCAACCGAACAATACTTTTTTAGGGGTACAGCCAGTGGTCAGCAGTGGACCACAGGCACAGTCATAAATACTGCAGTATCACCTGAAGGGGAGGGGAGAGATATACAAAATGTAGTAATAAATATCAATGATACTAATCATGTTATCTCCCCACAGACAGGAAACGGACAAATTAGCTGTGACAATGAGCGACATCAGCCGGGAAAAATTAACCAAACTTTTCCTCTGCAGTGTTCTCTTAACATTATTTCCACAGATGCAGTACACAAGAACCCAGCTGACCTTGTCATAGGGGAAACAGGTAGGTATGAAATTTCCTCTGCATCGAATGACACAGCGGATCCAGGTAAAACGTGGCGAAGCCCACAGATGTACAAGAATGCAAATTTTATGTGTGAAATGATAGAAACTGCAGGAAGATATTATGTACTAGTTGAGCTGCAAGATTCAGTCTCCAACCCTATCAAGGGATTAATTGACACTGGGTCACAGGCAACTATCTTATCCCACAGGTACTACACACAGCTAAATGAGCTAACACCCCACAAACCCAAAATAAGAGAATTTGACGGTTCTCTAATAGGTGTTGGGGGTGACTCCCTAAAAGTCTACGGTACTGCCTGGTTAAAATTTAAATTGGGGAACAGGGTCATAAGACACCCTGTCATTATAGTGGATCTGCCAACTGATCGTTTAATTATTGGTAGTGATCTCCTGAAACGATTAAGCACCATAATTGATTGCATAAATAATGTAATTTGGTCACAAGTTAAACGGCCTATCAATTATGAAAAATCTGGTATATCTCGCGCCCGACATAGCTGTCACGTGGTAGAAGAGAAACCAGATGCTGTGGAGATTCATTTCAGGAATAACTCTGTACCTGAAATCACTATCCTACAAATAGATGATCAGACTCCTTTTAGTGGCTCTGATGGTAATACTTTTAAAATATCGCCTGGAAAGATAGCGAATATTTCCCTAGATGGCGATGTATTAACCATAACACTCCACAAGGGGGATCATAAAATCCCTAAGGGGGGAGGCCACACTCAATACCTCACAGGGATTGAGAGAGTTAAAGAGGATCTATTTATCCCTATACAAGTACATGACCTTGGTAAAACCAAGTATGCTAAAATAAACTTAAAACAGGAAGCTAGCTATATAAGCGAAGGTTTATTAGCGCAAATAGCTGAACCTAAAGTGATTAAATATCTTTCTCCCCAAGACCACAGTGTCAACGGCCTGGATGACAGGTCTGAAAGCTATAACATCACAGCTAAGTGCTTATTATCTATCTCTATCGGTAATAAGTCAGTGAAGCACCTGTTTTTAGTTTTAAATACTCCCCATAATCAAATATACATTGGCAATGATATCTTACATAGATATGCCATACAAATAGATTTGATTAATTCTTGCCTCTGGAGCAGGTTAAAGGGGGACCCTGAAGTATTTCAGGATGAAAATGCAGCCCTGAAATCAAACCAACAATTGCCATATGCTGTGAATATGCAGGTATCTAGCGATGTTATAATTCCTGCTGGGGCTGATAAATTTCTTTTACCCTTACAGGTAAAGAGAGGTCAGAAATTAAAAACTTCTGAAACACTGATTTGCCTCTCCCATAGAATACAAAATCTGGGTGTCACAGTGACTTACACTCCTATGGTGAATATTGGAACTATTCCAATACATATTATTGTACATAACATGACCCCACAGGATATAACCTTATCCAAGGGAACTACCATAGGATATGCACTGGAATCAAGTTATTACACTTTTGGATTCCAGAATAATGTAATTGGGCTAATACCTGAAGGATACCTAACTGAAGAACAATTAATAGAACAATCCTTTGCATCTATACCAGAGGGTCTATTTAATGTTCAGTCTATTTATCCCTTCAGCTCAGAGGAAGGCATCTGTAAAATTGAAGAAGCCTCTCTAGTGTTTGATCAGCCAATCAAACAGCAAGATTATCCCAATACCCAGAGTCATGGGAGCAATGTAAACTATAATCAAGGGGATCTCACCTCTAGACTGGAAGAAGCATATGAAATAGGACAGCCTGAAATCTTTCCAGGATTTCAGCAAATAGTCGAAGAGCAAATATCCTTAGCTAATGGCTGTTCCAGCGATGACGAACGCCAACAGCTGCGAGAACTCCTAATGGAATACAAGGATATTTTCGCTAAGGATTCTTATGACTGTGGTACTACAGACTTGCACATTGCAAGAATACAAACAGATCCCGATGCGCCACCTGTATTTGTCAAACAATACAGACTTCCCTTAGCCTCATATGATTCTCTTGCAGAGATCATAAGGAATTTGGAAGAAAGAGGTATTATCAGACAGGTGCACAGCTCTTATAATAACCCTATTCTAGGTGTCCTTAAACCCAATGGACAATGGCGTTTGTGTGCTGACTTAAGACAGCTAAACAAACGAGTATACATGTCTGGCTGGCCTGTACCATACATTGACCAGTGCCTAGCACAAATGCAGGGATCCAAAATATTCACTGCCATTGATTGTGCACAGGGATACTGGACCATAAAGGTACATGAAGAGGATCAATATAAGCTAGCATTCTCCTTCCAAAAGGTTCAGTATGCATTCCAGAGACTTCCATTTGGATACATAAATTCTGGACATGAATTTGCTGTATTCATGCATAAGGCTATGCCTGACGCACTGGAAAGGGGGACCTTATCTTATGTTGATGATGTTTTAATCAAAAGCACAGACTTTGAAAAACACATCACAGAACTTAAACACGTCCTCAGCCAACTTAAAAGGGCAGGTGTCAAATTATCCCTGCAAAAAGCTCAATGGTGCCGCACTCGTGTAAACTTCTTGGGACATGAAGTTACCTCTGACGGATTAAATCCCCAGAAGAAAAAGGTGGAAGCTATAGTGAATTCTAAAAACCCAACTAACTTAAAGGAATTGAGATCATTCCTGGGTATGACAAATTATTCTCGCAAATTCATTGATAATTATGCGGAATTAACTAAACCACTACTACTTCTTCTAAAGAAAGAGGTGAAATGGCACTGGAGTGAGTCTCAAGAGACAGCCATCAGAGAGCTGAAGAGAAAACTCACCCAAGCACCTTGCTTAGCGTACCCTGAAGGTGGCAAACCTTTCTTCTTAGAGACAGGTTACACAGATATAAGCATGAGTGCTGTTTTATACCAAAAGCATGATAATTTGAACAAAGCCATTGCTTATGCGAGCAAAAATCTATCCCCAGTAGAAATAAAATTTAGCGATTGCGAAAAAGCCCTCTTATCTACTGTATGGGCTCTACAAAATTTCCGCAGCTATATACAGGGCGAGAAAATTATTGTAGAAACGGCCCACCAGCCTTTGCTATATTTGCAGAGTGAGAGAATAAGAGATGGGAATTTGTCTAATAGCCGCATAACAGCGTGGACTCTTTCCTTACAAGGCTGGCCCTTAGAAATTCGCTACAAGCAGAATAAAAAGAATCCAGTCGCACAAGGGCTTGCTGAGCTCCACGACTGTACTGCTAGAGATCCTGGGGAAGAATTATCAGAAGATGATTTTCTGGAAGAACAATTGCTTTCCCCATATAAAATGTACAATGAGGACCATTGTCAAACATTACCTTGGGTATATGTTGATGGTTGTTCTTACCATGCCACTATTGATAATGAGCGCAGATTAGTCGCTGGCATTGGTATAACGGGGGCAAATGGATTCCCAAATATATCTATAGGTTTCAACATTGGACCAAGATCCAGTCAAGTTGCAGAACTAACTGCTGTTTTCAAAACCATTGAAATGGCTATTGAACATGGTATTCATGAATTTGTGATCATAACTGACTCAAATTATGTGCGTGACAGTTTTGTTGAATACCTGACAACTTGGAAAAGAAATGGCATGCAGAAAAGCAATAACAAACCAGTCAAGCATGGCAAGTTGTTCTGCGAGATTGATAATCTGGTAGTATCCAATGATTTAACCATACACTGGAAAAAGACCAAGGGTCATTCCAGAGTTCTAGGTCCTGATAAGGAAGGCAATGACCTTGCGGATTCATTAGCCAAACAAGGAGCCATAACTGGAGAACTCCTTAATATTGACCACTTAATGGGTGCAATTCAGGTAGAAGCCATTATCAGAAACCAGGCAAAACAACAGAGTGAGCCTAACTTGGTACAATGGAGTCAGGATTCTCCTAGTGAGGACCTGATCACTAGTCAAAAAGAAGACCCAATTGTAGGCATCTTCTATAAACACATAGAAGATCCTGAAAGCAACCCCATCTCAAAAGATGATTGTATTGGCAAAGAAGATCTGAGAATCTTAATACAATCTAAATCACAATTCAAGTTACAGGATGGTTTGTTAATTAGAACCTCCAAAACTGGCATCCAGCAGTGGGTAGTACCCACCAAGTTCAGAGGTCTAATGCTTCAACATGCCCATGATGCTCCCACATCTGGTCATCGCGGTGCCAAACTCACGTATAAAATATTGCGTGATTATGCTTTTTGGCCACACATGTTGAAAGATGTTCAAACCTACTGTCAAGGGTGTTTAATCTGCCCACAGTTCCAACCCACTGCACCAACGCATAGAGCGCCATTGCAGAAAAGGGGGATGGTAATGCCATGGTCAGATATACAAATTGATTTTATTGGCCCAGTAACAAGATCATCAAGAGGTAACAAATACATGTTAACCGTGACATGCCTGTTCACTAAATGGGTATAGTGCATTAGTGCACCTAACAATAGTGCTGAAACATGTGCAGCATTGCTCATCAACCATGTATTTTCCAGATTTGGTTTGCCCCAAAGAATCGAATCAGATCGGGGGACCCACTTCACTAGCGAAGTGATGACAAAAATGTGGAAAATACTAGGGGTTAAAAGAAAGCTCCATATTGTTTATAGAGCTGCCTCAAGTGGTGGTGTAGAGCGTTACAACCAGTCTATTGTTAAAATCCTCAAAAAGTTTGTGAGTGAAACAGGTAAAGACTGGGATGTAAAACTACCTCTAGTCTTAATGGCATTAAGAGCAACTCCAAGTAGTGCTACCAAAATGTCACCTTTTGAGCTGATGACTGGTAGAAGAATGGTTCTACCTCAGCATCTATTCTACCGTACATCAGACCAAAACTTGATAAACGCTGCCAATACACATCAATATGTGGAAAACCTAAGAAAGCACCTGCAATATGCCTTTGCATTTGCTCAAAGGAATTTAGAAAGAGCCGCAACTGCCACTAAAACCTATTATGATCTCAAAACATCCAAAAAGGAATATGAAATAAATGATAAAGTTTATCTTTATAACTTTGGAAGAGATCAGGTTAGGGAGAAGAAATTTCTTCCCTCATGGAAAGGTCCTTTTGTCATTTCTGACAAAATATCTCCAGTGGCCTATAAAATACAGATCCCCAAAAATGAAAGTTTCATAGATAAATGGGTCCATATCAATCAATTGCGAGCGTGTCATCCCAGATCCCAACTACAAGTCATAGAGGGAGAATGAAGTGTCATATCCCCAAATGAACTAAAGACATACTGAAGATGACCAGCTGATGAACATGAAGGCTCGAAATTGACAGACTATCTACATAGAAGACTGTCCATGATGTCTACGGTCAACATCCTCACCAAATACCACTAACTTTGATCCAATTCAAATACATGTGTCCTACATGTTTTTGAATTGGAAAGGGGGATTTATGTCAAGGTATTTGAAATATTATTAAATAATATATAGAGGTATATTTGTCTTTTTTTGATAGATCTGTGGATATAAACATGGTCTGTAGGACAAAGGATTAGATCTCCCCCACTCCAATTGCACAGGAGACATTCTTGGCTGAAAGGGAGAACAAAGGATTATCTCTGGGAGATCTCACACACTCAATATGTTAAATTATGCAATTGCATAATTTAACATATTGAGTGTGTGAGATCTCCCAGAGATAATCCTTTGTTCTCCTTTCAGCCAAGAATGTCTCCTGTGCAATTGGAGTGGGGGAGATCTAATCCTTTGTCCTACAGACCATGTTTATATCCACAGATCTATCAAAAAAAGACAAATATACCTCTATATATTATTTAATAATATTTCAAATACCTTGACAGATATATATACGGTCTAGTCTGGACAGGTAGAGCTAGTTAGTTATAAGCAGGACTAGTATTGTGTAGATAACAGAGGATGGTACCTGTAAAAGAGAGAATGGGTTAAAACAACAACACTACACTCTGAAAGCAAAGTTCAGAGACACCTGAGCTGGCGCAGCAACTTTTTCCTAGGGTTATGTATCCTAGAGGCCCATATTAGGCTAACCTGGGAGAGAAAAGACACCCCCAATAAGACCTTGCAGACTTCATGGGCCAGTGACAAAAGTATGATGGGCCTTGTCAGACAGTTCAGTTCGTGTAGCAGGCTGAAGGGTTTGAGGCAGTACTGTTCATGTAGCAGGCTTTAAGACCGGTAAAGAACAAATCAGGGGGCACCAACTACTTGGCAGAGAAGCAGGGTTCCCAAAAGGGGCAGCAAAGTTCTAGGGCAGTAGTCTTGGGCCCACCAGCAGACAGAGTAATAATGAGCCTCACTGGCACTTGAAATAAGACGTTGGGCCTAGGGGTCAGGCCTCCCTTGGAAAGTGTCTAGCTTCTGTAGTGGCAAATCTCCCCCAAGGTGGGATGGGGCCCAAAAAATCAGAGCCAGAAGAGCAAAAGGCTATTGTGGCAGCTCCTAGTGAGGACTGAAATTACTCCTGTGTCCCTTAGCTTGCGGTACACTGGCAGCTTGAAAGGCCCTAAAGGCCGTGCGACAACAGCGTGAAGGATCACAGGGCTATGTTTCTAATATGGGGCATGTGGGGCCCAGGGAGCAAGGTTCGTGACTATCGGAGGGTTATATCACCCTTCCCTCCCAGAGACTTGCACTTTGCCTCTAATAAGTAGTAGGTCGACTCACCCAGACTCTCCGCAGTGGTTCTCCTCTTCCAGGCTGTCCAGACTGAGGGTCAGAAGTCGACGGCTGTGAGTTGCTAAGGTAGGCAACAGTTGGTGACGGAGGACAGGGCCCAAGATGGCGGCCATTCGCGCCAATTCTGGCAAGAGCACTCAGCTATTTTTTTCCCCCCCACAGTGAGACATGACTGGCGGCCTAAGTCTCCAGGGGGTAAGTCCGGGTACAGGAAGATCTTTTGTAGCTGCGGCAGCAGGTGGGTCCGGTCTGCTCTCGGGAACGATCAGTGGCCTCCCAAGTTCCGATGCATGGGGGCTGCTGCCCGACTGCACAATAAAACGGGTCTGTTGTAAGCTCCCCAGAGCAGGAATCTGTTATTGTAGACACAGTATAGACTCCAGAGCAGAGCCCCAAACCTCCGGAGTCATTCTCAGCATGAGTGCTTCTTGCGGGCTGGGACCCTCTTTGTGCAGGTAGCCAGCTAAGGTTCACTTCCTCCGTCCGATGACTGCTGAGACAGTCACAACTGCACATTCCTGGGTAGAAGCCTTATCGATACAGTCACAATTTAAAAAGTTTTCTGGGAAATTTTAACTTTATTTTGGGTTATTAACCACTTTAACAAGTGGAGATCAAGTGCTGTGCGACCGCTCCGTAATAAGTTTTGTTGTTAATGAGAAATCAAATTTCATTAGGAAAAGACTTTAATGCATTAAAATATTTTCTTATTGCACTATTGTCTTCATTTAACCATGTGTTTAACCCCTGCAAAAAGACTAAAGATATAACTGCTAATCACAATCCTTTAGAGAAAGGTTTATCTAATGATTTTCTACAGAAAATCATCATTGAAGTCTATGGGGATTTTTGAAGATAAATCAGTTGATATGTTTTTCTAAAGAATTGTAATTTATTGACCCCATGGTTAAAATCAACTCTAGATCAGCAATGCACTTCAGGGGGCCGATTTATTAATGCCCAAATGTATCTGTTTCCGCCCTAGCCCTCAGGCTCTCAAGCAACAATCTAAAGACCGCTGCTCCTTAACTCGTACACCACCTCAGAGGCGCCAATCAGCCCAATCGGATACGATCTGGTTGATTGACACCCCCTGCTAGCGTCCGATTGGCCTCAAATCTGCAGGGGGAGGCATTGCACAAATAAACTAAACTAATTCAGAGCATGGATTTGATTTATTTTAAGGATATCAGCGTTTCTTTCCTTTTTTTTAAATAAATGAAGTAATTTTTCCCCACAAAAGTTTCTCATTATTCATTGACAGACATCAATAGATTGCACCTATAAATTGAGGGACAAAGCAGTCCTAGTGACAAAATCATTTAGAACAATCACTCATGCTCAGACCACATTCTTCAGAGACTTAATACACTAGAATTAAAGGTCTCATGAGTGATGTGTTCTCATTAGTGTTTTCTTTAATACAGCTTGACATGCAGATGAAGCTCTCTGAGACTGCAGAGTATTCTGTGCTGTAAAGCCGCACTAGAGAAAAAAAACAGGTACAGGAAAATAATGAAATGCTCTCTGGAATGCGTGGGGGAAAGTCACAATTTTTACACTGAAGAAATAGGTGTTAAATGCCCTATAAATACTGATAAAGTAATTGAACAATTACTTTATTTAATTTGGAATATCACTAAATATATTAATAGATTCACCATTTTCAGCTTTATTGTTTTCTATAAGTAAGATCTTGGAAAAATCCATTTAATTACTGGCACATTATAATGAGTTCTGTATTTTTGGGAAATGTCTGCTTATGCAACTGAATGTTTTTTAGCTAGTAATAAGCACTGTACGCTGCTACTTTTTTGTTGGCTCCCAGTCCCAATCAACAGTTAATAGCTCATTATATTTCTAAAATTAGTATTAAGCAAACAAAATTAAACTGGTAGTTGTTATTTCATTAGAGCATTTTATTTTTAAACAAAATCATTCTTTTTACTATGGATTTTAGTCCCACTTTACCTTAGTGGCCAGTGATTGGAGCATACACATCTGACTAGTTCACTAACACTACCCTTATTTGTCAGAAACCATTTTAGATAACCCAGGGGAAGACTATAAGGGCACAAATAACTATTAAATCTGAGAAGAATATAAATGCTTTATATCACTGTCTGGTGCCCTCTCTCATTTTTTTATGTTTTACAGTTTCTGTAATGAAGAATTGCACAAATCTATGAAAAGAATCGAACGGCTAGATCAAGAGTTCAGCGTTAGACTTAAAAAGCAGCGTTGAGAGGTCCCAACGCTGCTTTTTAATGCCCGCTGGCATTACGAGTCCTGCAGGTACAGGTGTACCACTCACTTTTCTTCCGCGACTCGAGGCTACCGCAAATCCCCTTACGTCAATTGTGTATCCTATCTTTTTAATGGGATTTGCCTAATGCTGGTATTACAAGTCTTGGAAGAAGTGAGCGGTAGACCCTCTCCTGTCAAGACTCCTACCGCATTTAAAAGTCAGTAGTTAAGAGTTTTATGGGCTAACGACGGAACATAAAACTCTTAACTAAAGTGCTAAAAAGTAAACTAACACCCATAAACTACCTATTAACCCCTAAACCGAGCCCCCCCCCCCCCACATCGCAAACACTAAAATATTTTTTTTGAACACCTAATCTGCAGACCGGACATCGCCGCCGCTTTAATAAATATATTAACCCCTAAACCGCCGCACTCCCGGCTCGCAAACAATAGTTACATTTTATTAACCCCTAATCTGCCATCCCTAACATCGCCGCCCCCTACCTACATTTATTAACTCCTAATCTGACACACCCAACGTCGCCGCTACTATATTACATGTATTAACCCCTAAACCTAAGTCTAACCCTAACCCCCCCTAACTTAAATATAATTTAAATAAATATAAATAAAATTACTATCATTAACTACATTATTCCTATTTATATAAAATAAACCCTAATATAGTTACATTATAGCTATTTTAGGATTTATTTTTATTTTACAGGCAACTTTGTATTTATTTAGTTATTAACTATTTAATAACTACCTAGCTAAAATAAATACAAATTGACCTGTAAAATAAATCCTAACCTAAGTTACAATTACACCTAACACTACTCTATAATTAAATAAATGATCTAAACTACCTACAATTAATTACAATTAAATAAAATAAACTAAATTACGAAAAAAAAACACTAAATTATAGAAAATAAAAAAGAAATTACAATTTTTTAAACAAATTACATCTAATCTAATCCCCCTAATAAAATAAAAAAGCCCCCAAAAATAATAAAATTCCCTACCCTATACTAAATTACAAATAGCCCTTAAAAGGGCCTTTTGCGGGGCATTGCCCCAAAGTAATCAGATCTTTTACCTGCAAAAAAAAAAAAAAATACAATACCCCCCAACATTACAACCCACCACCCACACACCCCTACTCTAAAACCCACCCAAACCCCCCTTAAAAAAAACTAACACTAACTCTCTGAAAATCACCCTACCTTGAGCCGTCTTCACCCAGCCGGGCACAAGTGGTCCTCCATACGGCAGAAGACTTCATCCGATCGGGGCAGAAGAGGTCCTTCAGATGGCAGAAGTCTTCATCCAGGCGGCATCTTCTATATTCATCCTTCCGGAGCGGAGCGGGTCCATCTTCAATCCAGCCGACGTGGAGCATTCTCTTCAAACTAAGTCCTAACAAAGAATGAAGGTTCCTTTAAATGACGTCATCCAAGATGGCGTCCCTTGAATTCTGATTGGCTGATAGAATCCTATCAGCCAATCGGAATCAAGGTAGGAAAAATCCTATTGGCTGATGCAATCAGCCAATCAGATTGAAGTTCAATCCTATTGGCTGATTTGATCAGTCATTCGGATTGAACTTCAATCCGATTGGCTGATAGGACGCCATCTTGGATGACGTCATTTAAAGGAACCTTCATTCTTCGTTAGGACTTCGTTTGAAGATGATGCTCCGCGTCAGCTGGATTGAAGATGGACCCGCTCTGCTCCGGAAGGAGGAAGATAGAAGATGCCGCATGGATGAAGTCTTCTGCCATATGGAGGACCTTTTCTGCCCCAAACGGTTGAAGACTTCTGCCGTATGGAGGACCACTTGTGCCCGGCTGAGTGAAGACGGCTCAAAGTAGGGTGATCTTCAGGGGGTTAGTGTTAGGTTTTTTTAAGGGGGGGATTGGGTGGGTTTTAGAGTAGGGGTGTGTGGGTGGTGGGTTGTAATGTTGAGGGGGTATTGTATTTTTTTTTCAGGTAAAAGAGATGATTACTTTGGGGCAATGCCCCGCAAAAGGCCCTTTTAAGGGCTATTTGTAATTTAGTATAGGGTAGGGAATTTTATTATTTTGGGGGACTTTTTTATTTTATTAGGGTATTAGATTAGGTGTAATTAGTTTAAAAAATTGTAATTTCTTTTTTTATTTTCTGTAATTTAGTGTTTGTTTGTTTCGTAATTTATTTTATTTAATTTAATTGTAATTAGTTTAATTTAATTTAGGTAATTTATTTAATTATAGTGTAGTGTTAGGTGTAATTGTAACTTAAGTTAGGATTTATTTTACAGGTAAATTTGTATTTATTTTAGCTAGGTAGCTATTACATAGTTAATAACTATTTAATAACTATTGTACCTAGTTAAAATAAATACAAAGTTGCCTGTAAAATAAAAATAAATTCTAAAATAACTACAATTTAACTATTAGTTATATTGTAGCTATATTAGGGTTTATTTTATAGGTAAGTATTTAGTTTTAAATAGGAATAATTTAGTTAATAATAGTATTTTTCTTTAGATTTATTTAAATTAGATTTAAGTTAGGGGGGTAGGGTTAGGGTTAGACTTAGGTTTAGGGGTTAATAAATTTAGTATAGTGGCGGCGAAGTTGGGGGCAGCAGATTAGGGGTTAATAATTGTAGGTAGGTGGTGGCAACGTTGGGGGTGGCAGATTAGGGGTTAATACATATAATGTAGGTGTCAGCGATGTTAGGGCAGCAAATTAGGGGTTCATAGGTATAATGTAGGTGGCGGCAGTGTCCAGAGCGGCAGATTAGGGGTGTATAATGCAGGTGGCGACGATGTCGGGGGCGGCAGATTAGGGGTTAATAAGTGTAAGATTAGGGGTGTTTAGACTTGGGGTTCATGTTAGGGTGTTAGGTGTAGACATATTTTTTATTTTCCCATAGGAAACAATGGGGCTGCGTTAGAAGCTGAACGCTGCTTTTTTGCAGGTGATAGGTTTTTTTTTCAGCCAGCTCAGCCCCATTGTTTCCTATGGGGAAATCGTGCACAAGCACGTTTAGCCAGCTCACCGCTGACTTAAGCAACGCTGGTATCGAGGTGAGATGTGGAACTAAATTTTGCTCTCCACTCACTTTTCTGAGGCTAACGCAGCCATTCAGAAAACTCGTAATACCAGCGTTGTTTTAAGTGAGCGGTGAAAAAAAAAGGCTTGTTAGCACCGCACGGCTCTACCGACAAAATTCGTGATCCAGCTGTAAGATTTGGAAGTTGGTATAAAATGGTACCAATGTCATCTGGTGATTAAATAAAAGTATTGCATATTGCATTTTAAATTCTATACATTTTGGGTTCATGGTTACTTTATTTAATTACTTGTCACTGGTTTTTGCTCTGTTTTTGTACCATTTGAGAATTTTCATATGAGCTTATTTCTAAGATTTTAATAGATTGTATTGTGAGTTTAACCATTTGCTGTTATATACATAGCTCCTTAATCTACAGGCAAATCACTTTTCTGACAGTAAAGTGTGAGTTATAACAGAGTAGTTATCTGGAGAACTGAGAGCCTGTTTTATTTGGAACTAGGATGCACATCTTCTCTGTAAGTGGTTTACATAGCACTTCTGAGTTCTTGTTGGCTATAAAGCACTATATACAACCATCTCTTCTTCTTTTGCTTTCTAGTATCCTTATATGGAGCGGCACAGGACCTATCTGTTTGTGTTACATTGTACATAAATACATACAAATATGTCTTAGTAAAAGATGACATTCCATGCATGTGTTGCAACTAATCAATTTTGCACTATTTTTTTAAACCTGTTTCCTATTTAAAATATTTCCTTTAAATGCACATGAAAGTCAAAATTCAACTTTTGTGGTTCTAACAAAGCCTTACATTTTAAGAAACATTACAGTACACTTCTATTATAAAATCTACTTTGTTCTCTTGGTAGCAATTGTTGAAAAGCATTCCTAGGTTGGCTTAGGAGCACCAATGCAGTGCTGGGGGCTATCTGCTGATTGGTGGCTGCACACATATGTCTCTTCTCATTCAGCTAGGTCCCATTAGTGCATAGCTGCTCTAGAGTTGAATTTAAAGGACATGAAACCTAAAAACTGAACAGAAAATAGCTGTTTATTGGTAGCTCCACATATATAGAGCTTGTCAATTTGTTTCACTCAATGTGTTCCGATAGAGCCTAGTAGTGAATTGCTGAACCTTCAACAAAGGATATGAGAATGAAGCAAATTTGATATAAGTAAATTGGAAAGTTGTTTAAAATTGTATGCTCTATCTCAACCATAAGGGAACAAATTGGGGTTTAAAATCCCTTTAACTATCGGCTAGATTACGAGTTTTGCGTTAAGCTGAAAAAGCAATGTTAACAAGTCATTACGAGTCTTGCAGGTTTAGGGGCACCGCACACTTCTTTGGCTTTACCGCCATCCGACTTACGTAAAGTTTGTAAAGTCTTTTTTCTATGGGACTTCCATAGCGCTGATATTACAAGTTTGTCCTGGGAGGCCAAAAAGTGAGTGGTACACCCTATACCTCCAAGATTCCTAGCACATTCTAAAGTCAGTAGTTATGAATTCTACACTACAACGCTGTAGCATTAAACTCATAACTAAAGTGCTAAAAAGTACACTAACACCCATAAACTACCTATTAACCCCTAAACCGCCCTCCCGTATTGCAAACACTATAATAAAATTTGTAACCCCTAATCTGCCGCTCCGGACATCGCCACAACTCGAATAAACATATTAACCCCTAAACACTAGTTAAATATTATTAACCCCTAATCTGACGCCCCTAACATTGCCGCCACCTACATTATACTTATCGACCCCTAATTTGCTGCCCCCAACATCACCGCTACCTACAACGTCACAGCCACTATACCTCTAAACCTAAGTCTAACCCTAACACCCCCTAACTTAAATATAATTAAAATTAAATTAAATAAAACCTACAATTATTATCTAAATTATTCCTATTTAAAACTAAATACTCACCTATAAAATAAACTCTAAGCTAGCTACAATATAACTAATAGTTACATTGTATCTAGCTTAGGGTTTATTTTTATTTTACAGGCAAGTTTGTATTTATTTTAACTAGTTACAATAGTTATTAAATAGTCATTAACTATTTACTAACTACCTAGCTAAAATAAATACAAATTTACCTGTAAAATAAAACCTAACCTAAGTTACACTAACACCTAACACTACACTAAAATTAAATTCATTACCTACATTAAATACAATTAAATACATTAAATTAGCTAAATCACACACAAAAAAACACTAAATTACAGAAAAATAAAAAACAAATTACAAGATATTTAAACTAATTACACCTAATCTAATAGCCCTATCAAAATAAAAAAGCCCCCCTCAAATAAAAAAAACGTAGCCTAAACTAAACTATCAATAGCCCTTAAAGGGCTTTTTGCGGGGCATTGCCCCAAAGAAATCAGCTCCTTTACAACACCCCAACAGTAAAACCCACCACCCACACAACCAACCCCCCAAATAAAAGCCTAACTAAAAAAACCTAAGCTCCCCATTGCCCTGAAAAGGGCATTTGGATGGGCATTGCCCTTAAAAGGGCATTTAGCTCTATTGCAGGCCCAAAGCCCTAACCTAAAAAATAAACCCACCCAATACAACCTTAAAAAATCCTAACACTAATTCCCGAAGATTCACTTACCGGGAGAAGTCTTCATCCAAGCGGCAAGATGTCCTCAATGAAGCCGGCAGAAGTGGTCCTCCAGATGGGCAGAAGTGGTCTTTCAGATGGGCAGAAGTCTTCATCCAGACGGCATCTTCTATCTTCATCCTTCTGGCGCATAGCGGGTCCATCTATAAGACATCCGACATGGAGCATCCTCTTCATCCGACGGACTAACGACAAATGAAGGTACCTTTAAATGATGTCATCCAAGATGGCGTCCCATTAGAATTGTATCAGCCAATCGGAATTAAGGTAGAAAAAATCCTATTGGCTGATTGGATCAGCCAATAAGATTGAGCTTGCATTCCATTTGCTGATTGGAACAGCCAATAGAATGCAAGCTCAATCCTATTGGCTTATCCAATCAGCCAATAGGATTGAAGTTCAATCCTATTTGCTGATGGTATCAGCTAATATGCTCCGCGTTGGATGTCTTGAAGATGGACCCACTCCGTGCTGAAAGTATGAAGATAGAAGATGCCGTCTGGATGAAGACTGCCCATCTGGAGGACCACTTCTGCCCATCTGGAGGACTACTTCTGCCAGCTTTGTTGAGGACATCTTGCCACTTGGATGAAGACTTCTCCCGATAAGTGAATCGTTGGGGGTTAGTGTTAGGATTTTTTTAAGGGTGTATTGGGTGGGTTTATTTTTTAGGTTAGGGCTTTGGACCTGCAATAGAGCTAAATGCCCTTTTAAGGGCAATGCTCATCCAAATGCCCCTTTCAGGGCAATGGGGAGCTTAGTTTTTTTTAGTTAGGCTTTTATTTGGGGGGTTGGTTGTGTGGGTGGTGGGTTTTACTGTTGGGGGGTTTGTTTGTATTTTTTTTACAGGTAAAAGAGCTGATTACTTTGGGGCAATGCCCCGCAAAAGGCCCTTTTAAGGGCTATTGATAGTTTAGTTTAGGCTAGGGTTTTTTTTTTATTTGGGGGGGGGGCTTTTTTATTTTAATAGGGCTATCAGATTAGGCATAATTAGTTTAAATATCTTGTAATTTGTTTTTTATTTTCTGTAATTTAGTGTGTGTTTTTTGTGATTTAGCTAATTTAATTTAATTAATTTAATTGTATTTAATTTAGGTAATTGATTTAATTGTAGTGTAGTGTTAGATGTTAGTGTAACTTAGGTTAGGTTATATTTTACAGGTAAATGTGTATTTATTTTAGCTAGGTAGTTATTAAATAGTTAATAACTATTTAATAACTATTCTACCTAGTTAAAATAAATACAAACTTGCCTGAAAAATAAAAATAAACGCTAAGCTAGATACAATGTAACTATTAGTTATATTGTAGCTAGCTTAGGGTTTATTTTATAGGTAAGTATTTAGTTTTAAATAGGAATTATTTAGGTAATAATAGTAATTTTTATTTAGATTGATTTAAATTATATTTAAGTTAGGGGGTGTTAGGGTTAGACTTAGGTTTAGGGGTTAATAAATTTGCGGCGGCATTGGGGGCAGCAGATTAGGGGTTAATAAATATAATGTTGGTGGCGGCGATGTTGGGGGCAGCAGATTAGGGGTTAATAAATATAATGTAGGTGGCGGCGATATCCGGAGTGGCAGATTAATAAGTATAATGTAGGTGTCAGCTATGTTGGGGGCGGCAGATTAGGGGTTAATAAGTGTAAGATTAGGGGTGTTTACACTCAGGGTTCATGTTAGGGTGTTAGGTGTAAACATAACTTTAGTTTCCCCATAGGAATCAATGGGGCTGCGTTACTGAGATTTATGCTGCTTTTTGGCAGGTGTTAGACTTTTTTCTCAGCCGGCTCTCCCCATTGATGTCTATGGGGAAATCGTGCACGAGCACGTATGACCAGCTCACCACTGATTTAAGCAACGCTGGTATTGGAGTGCGGTATGGAGCACAATTTTGCTCTACGCTCACTTCTTGCCTTTTAACGCCGGGTTTGTAAAAACCTGTAATACCAGCGCTGCAGGTAAGTGATCGGTGAGAAAAAAACTGCACGTTAGCACAACACAGTTCATAACGCAAAACTCGTAATCTAGCCGTATGTGTTTTAGCAGAGTTATATGCAACCAATCATGCAATATTACCATTCTCTAACCATTTTTTTTATTCATTTTATGTCCCTTTAATATCTTTAAATCACAAAGACCCTCAAGAAGCCTCCATAAATCCCACTAACTTTATTCAAGTTTCTGTACTTAAGGACCCAAAGGAACAGTGAGCTTAGAAACGTTTGCATAATAATAATATTCCTGTTAATACATTGATTTGATACTGTAGAAAAATGACACAAAATATATTATCTAGGTGTCCGCAGCGACACTGAGAAAACCAGTAAAGCCAAGCAGTATGTCATTAATTTAACATTATGTCAGAAAGCATTTGTATTAAATGTATCAAACATTTTCAGTTCAGCCATATCCACTACCAACATTAAATCATATTCATTTTACATAATTATCCTTCTAAAGTGACTGCTATCTTATCTAAACCACAGTACTGCTCCTGGTCCTCAATTAGCTTCAAGGGAGGACAGCAGTGACCTCATTTGAGTGTAAATCTATCAAAATTAGTTAAACATTGATTAAAAATACTGTGGAGTCATTTATTTTAGATCTTCCAGTAATTCAGGTATCCTTCCAACTGACTACACAACTTCCAAGACTTTTATTTTCTATTCAGGGACATCAATATTAAAGTTAATTTATTAAGATCCTTTCAAATATTTTTTTTTCTGGATTACTTTATTAATTTATATATTTATATTGCAGAAATATTTTTTTACCATCCTTTCAGCTATGGAATAGCTGACCTAGGCTAGATGACCAGAAACTTGTTGGCATGGAGAAAAATAAATAATGAGAAAAAAGGGATGTTGTCTTGCAGGTTAAAAGTCCAAAATGTATTAGTCAGCTTAAGTTTATTAGGTAAGCTTAAAACAGGAATACGCAACCATAAGATTCACATGCATACAACGTAGCACACACGGCTTATGCGTTTCGGCTAAAGAGCCGTAATCATAGCCTTCTGTGCATATACAACATCCATGTTTAAAAAGGGTACAAAACAAAATCATTGGTTAAGAACAACAACGCCCATAGAAACGTGAACCTATCACATATCTAGACTTATTTCACATGTGTACATTGTTACAGAAAGCTTGCAAACATTGTTTCATTATTAGTTATCAATAGAGAGACATAGAATAACAAGAATAAAAAAAAGGCTAATCTCGGGCCAAAAGACATAATAAACAGAAAACACACATAGATCAATAAAATCAATATATATATATACATTTCTAAATTCATGTAAAATGGACTGGCATAAGTGATCTATTCTCAGAGTTGGACCACCAGATAGCTGATACCATAATCCAACTAAGCGTAATTTTCTCACTATACAGGGAATCACTTAAAGGGCCATGAAACCAACATTTTTTCTTTCATGATTTAGAAAGAGAATGTAATTTTAAACATCTTTCTAATTTACTTATATTATCTAATTTGTTTTATTCTCTTGATATTCTTTGCTGAAAAGCATATCTAGATATGCTCAGTAGCTGCTGATTGGTTGCTGCACATAGAAGCCTCGTGTGATTGGCTCACCATGTGCATTGCTTTTTCTTCAACTAAGGATATCTAAAAAATGAAGCAAAAAAAAATAATAGAAGTAAATTGTAATGTTGTTTAAATTTCTAGTCTCTATCTGAATCATGAAAGAAAGATTTTGGGTTTAGTGGCCCTTTAGGTATGAAACTATGTACAAATGCAGACATACAGAAGGGTAATGCTATATAGAGTTATACGTGCGTGTATAAATACACACATTGAGGGTGCACAGTCAAGAATGGGCAAGCTGAATAGATATTCAAAATTGTAAAAATTATCACATTTTTCAAAGATTACCATACATACACACGGTAAATGCTATTGGATCCCTAGTGATATATAAAGCTATATGTAAGCCACTAGTATATAATACTGGTTAACTTGGGCATGTCCCACTATATATAGTGTGCAGATTACCATAGGACAGTATAATATTACTGTATATTATTTCAAAGCTATTCAGACCTTATGCCAAAAAAAATGGATGAATATTGAGCAAAATTATATTGGATATAGCATATTCTTATATATGACAATTTTCAACAGGGAAATAATGTATAAGGTATAACAGAATACTTAAATACTTTTTACTTTCTATATGATGTAAGAAAGGCATACATGTATTGCAAGGACTATACTATTTTCAATGGTTCATCACATCATATCTGGAATTAAGACCCATTGGAACTCTAGTACCAAATGTGAAAATCCAGTATGCCTCTCGTTTAGCAAGAATTTGATCTAGATCACCACCACTTCTTGGTTTTAAAACTTTCTCAATGGCACACAAAGAGAATGTGTTTAAGTTACCATTTTGGTAAATACCAAAATGCTACACAAGAGAGGTGAATGATCTAGTCGTTTTGAAGGATGAAAGATGCTCTCTAATTCTTGAGTTAACATCACATGATGTGAGTCCAACACACTGGATTCTACACTAGGTGCATTCAATCAGGTACACCACATACTTAGAAGTACAGTTTAAAAAGGCTCTGATGTTATATACCCTATTTGTACTGTAGTCATACTTCTAAATGTTTTTGTAATTTTAGCATAATCACAGGGCTTGCATTTATTATGCCCGCATCTGAACATCCCTAAATGTGCTGGTGTGTTAACTGCAATAGATTGAGGTTTTTTTGCACTCATCAGGTCACGCTCATATAACAAACTGAAAGTACAAGTTTGCACGCAAGCCATAACCCTAAGTGGGCAAAAGTTGAAAGTTTGAATATCACAACCGCATTAACTTATTATCTCATAGAGATCTTGATAAAGGCCGCTAACACTGCCGAAACACGTAGATTTGCTTACTCCTGTTTTCTGATACTTATTGTCAATATTGTTGCAACTCACAGGTTCATTTCTATCTCTACTGTATGATATATATATAGAGAGAAGATATATGAATAATTCCTGTGTGTAACATTCCTAACTTTATCTACAGCCACTCATATGCTGAACTGCTCCACCAGCACTATAACAGGTTCATTTCTATCTCCTTGAATATACACTGAGACGCATATATGAATAATTCCTGTGTGCCCCTTTGTTCCATTTTGCTCCCATCATAGCTTTACTTGATACAATACTACGGATAACAACAAAGTGCTTAGGAGCTCCATTGAAAAAAAGACGGACTTTCTTAAAAAGAACGGATAAAAAAGAATGGATCAACATCTCACACTAACTTGAGCCGCTGATATAATAAACCCGCTACATAATTTGGAAAAGACCATCGGACATCGAACATTTGCAAATATTGCTACTAACTGCTACATAGTAATCATATTTTTGACATAATTGTAAATTTTCAACTGGGATATTTTTTTCAAACGATTACTGTGTCCAGGCTCGTCACAACGATTGGAGGAAAATTACCAGTCAGGTGACGTGACGTCAAACCTTAAGGCTCATCACTCACAGTTACTTCTAACGGCTAATAGATTAGACGCATCCACCATACACTGTGCTTGACAGCCGTCTGGACTTTACCTAATCCTATGGTCATATTATTGGTAAAACATAACGATATAAGATTGTTGTGGCAATAATTATCAGCCTTAATCAAGTTTATATATATATTTTTTATCACTGTTTATCAGATTTTTTGCCCAAATTAAGCTGATACTTTTTACATTGTGTCCTAATATATTGGCCGATTCCCCTCCTTTTCCTAGATCTTCTTTTAGATCTATTTTCGCTAATATTACCTTTGTTTTTTAAATACATTTTATGATGTTTTATTGTTTTTGATGCCGGCATCCTTTGTATTTTTTGTATGTGTTATTATTACATTATAAATTACGATATTTGCAAAAAAACGCTATATAAATTCATTATATAAAAAAAACTTTTTATTCCTTGGAAACATTGGGTCTCTTGTCAATCCATTCTATATGTATTTTTCTGGTTAGCTCCCTTCTCTATCTAATAATCTGTATTTTGAGATTTATCAGACTACTTAGGGATTTAAGCATTAACCATTTAATTAGCACTCACACCACCCCTCTCACTTTGCTAATCTAAATATAAAGGGCAGACAACGGACTTTAACATAGGGATACATACATATACATGTCTAAATAGGTGTGTGTGTGTGTTTATATATATATATATATATATATATATATATAAATATGCTTATATATATATGTATGTGTACATATGTACTTATATGTGTATATATGTATTTACATAGATATGCACACACATATATATATGTATCTGAAAACATGTGAAATCATATCTATGCATTATTCATATTTCATAAAGTGTTTAACTGTATATTTACTGTAAATATTTCACATTCCAATGTTCTTCACATAGGGGAATATGTTCTAAGTATTTTTAAATAGATATTCCTATATGCATCTGTATATATCTATATGCATCTCTATATATCTATATGCATCTCTATATATCTATATGCGTCTGTATATATCTATACAAAATACTTCTAGCAAAGTTAATGCGTGAGCAAAGAGCTAAATAGCACACCACTTGTAATCTATCCCTTAAAGGAGCATTGCATACTGATTTGTTTTTATTTTTACACACACACACAAGTGTGTGTTTGTGTATAAAGTGTAAAAAAGGAAAATTAAACAACATGTAATAAACATTCATTATTTCTTTTGTCTGCTTTTTTGAAAAGCATCTGAAAGCTTGTGTTTGTTTCACTACTTCCTTTTCTACCCATTCACCAGCTTTGCATAACCAACATTGTTATATTAATATACTTTATAACCTCTAAAACATTAAATCGTTGCCTGTTTCTAAGCACCTGCAGGGTGCATTTTATTTGCTTTCACAGCCAGACAGTGCCATATAGATAACATTGTGCTCACTCCCGTCACTAATTGGCTAAAATGCAAGATTGTAAAAAGCATCAAGATAAGGGGGCAGTCCGAGGCTAAGATACAAGGTAATTACAGAGGTAAAAAGTATATTAATTTAACAGTGTTGGTTATGCAAAATAGGGGAATTGGTAATAAAGGGATTATCTATCTTTTAAACAATAAAAAAAAATCAAGCAGACTTTCCTTTTAAGTATGCTGATACTTACCTTAGTCTGCTACATTCTCTATAGTTATTGGTTATCTCAAAAAAAATCTGTCTAAACAAAGCAACAGAGGCTAGGAATGTGGATTTTACCATGCTTTATTAAGAGGTGTACTCCTGAAATGATGTTGATTTGCAAAACATGTAATGTATGCTAACAAAATGACACAGTTAAATGCTAAATATTTATTTTTTTATGCAGATCACAGTGCAAAGTTATATATACTTTTATTGCTAAAAAGCTACAATAGTTTTCTTTATTTCCATAAATCTGTAAATGTAGGAAAATTTAATTTTGACTACACTAATGCATCCAAAAAGTATTTTACTAACCTATGTGTCAACACATTATTAATAATTAATTATGTTCCCATGAAAAGAGGGATTAGTGGCTCATTCAAATACTATGGGGACGATTTATCAAAGGCTTCACAAGCCTTTTCGACCCACTACGGCTGCAGGCTCTCACAAGAGAACCTGCACGCCGTGTTTAACAAACAGCGGTCATCAGACCGCTGCTTCCCTAATCTTTCGTCACCTCTAAAGCGGCGAAATTCAATCTCTGCAGTCTAGTCCAACCAGGGAGATTGACTGCAACTCCCCGTGCGTGATTGACTGTGCGCGGGCAGGGGGCGGGATTGCACACCAGTGCAAAATAGCGCTCATGTGCAATGCTGAATTCCGACAGTGGAATTCAGCCTGCCAGAGGCGAGCTGCGACAGACAGGGGCGGCTATGTGCGCCCCTGTCCGCCTCAGCTTGATAAATCACCCCCATAACTAATGCTCTGTCTCTGTATTGGAAATCTTTACCTTGAAAAGAAGAATAACTAATTTTTACTCATTATTACAGAAAACTTTATCATCAGTTATTGCAAAACAACCGTTTTACTCATTGTCTGACTTCTCACTTATCATTTAATGAGAAATAATGGTAGATGCAAAAGCTACTAATATATGTGAGCATTCTTTACTATCTCAGCACCACATGGTGCAGCAAAATCAAATGAATTGTACCATACATGTTCAGTTAAAAAGGGACAGTAAACACCTTATAATTACAAGACACTTCTGCTGTGCTGCTAAAGAATAACATATTATCCAAGTCTTAATGGTTTTAAAACAAATGAACATCTTTTTTTTCTACAATTATTTTTCAATAGGTTAACTCCAGACACCGATAGGATCCAATCTGGGCTTTAGTCAGCAGACTACCAGGCTAACCATGGTCATAAAGTTAGTATAAAATGCATTTATTTGCAGTTATCAGTAAAAGTTAATTAGGAACACATAGTTAGTCTGCTGGGAACATTTCAAGTTTTGAGCATTAGAAATTGCTCAATTTTAAGAGCAAGGGCAAAATAAATAACGAAAATAAATTGCAAAGTAGTTTCATTAACCATAAATAAACATTTTACATGAAAAATATCAAGAGGTTTACTGTCCTTTTAACCCTCGCAGGTATTTTGTCTCCATTTATTGCATAATTATTATCTGAGACTGAGAGTATTATTCATAAGCAAAAAAACTTTAGAATTTTATATTTGCTTTGTCTATCATTTTAATAGCATGATTCAGTTAAATGACTATTTAGGATTCCTCTTAGAAAACACTATTTAATATATCAGTATTCCGTGTGTGGAAACATTCAAATGTTACAAGCAGTTAAATAACATTATTCAACAATTTACAAATGCAATTTTTTATGTTGAAAATCCATCACTCTTAGGAATCTCAAACAGTCTCATCAGCAAATGCTGCCACTTAAAATATTGTTTGTGATTGGCTGCTATTGCTGCTGTGTATCTACATTTATTATTTGCACAGCATCAGGTAATTTGTGGTCAGCTCTAGAATGAAATTGACTTTAAAGAATCCCTTGATCCTTCCTATGCATACTCCAGACAGTAATGTAGGTATAACATCCCGGAAATTAAAACCTTCCATATAAAGAGAGAACAGCCTCAGGCACATATTTCCCAATAGACTCCACAATTTTTATCTTCACTAAAACCAGCCATGCCTGCTACACTGTCATAAATCATATAGACACTATGGCATCTGATTGATCAGTGCTGTATGAAATAACAGTTGACATTACTACCATGAACTAACATACTAAAACTGATGTGTGATTTGCAGTAATATTTCAAATCTGGATCATTTATGATAGAGGACACAAGGAAGTCATATTCATGTTGGTATCTAGTTTCAAGATATCATCTGTATTGTTATTTAATCACTGCTGTTCCATCAATAATGCAAAGCTGACAATTATATCCAGTATACAAGCTAAATATGTTGTTCTATTTTTAATACTAATAATATACAGATAAAAGTATTTAATCTTTAGAATGTCTATCAAATAAGAGATACAACTAATTGTAAAAAAGCATTAATCAGCTGCTTTGCATTTGTATTTAAGAAAGGTAAACAGCTTTAACGTCCTAAAATTACTGTTACCATCACAGCAAAGTGATTTAAACAAAATCTAACTTATAACTATACTAAGGTTTTTCTTTATCCTTTCAGTCAAAGTTCACATGCAGGGAACCTGTCCACATATCATTGATGGGAGTGGACAGTTTTCTATGCCCATGTTTATCATTGTATATGAAGTCACTATTACATTGCAGCCCCCTCCTCTTACAAGAGTAGGGAATGTCAATCATCATAGTCAGATCAGTCCTTCAGTGCTTCTTACATAGACTGTAATGTCAAAAGTAAACTTTCTTGATTCAGAGTATGCAATTTTAAATACGTTTACTTTTATTTCTCAATCTATTTGCTGTCTTCCTGAGTCATCCTCTGTTAAAAAAACATACCTAGGTAGGCTCAGAATCAGCAATGGGAGCTAATGCTGATTGGTGGGGCACATATATTCTTGTCATTGGCTCACTTGATGTGTTCAGCTAGCTCCCAGTAGGGCATTGCTGATCTTTCAATAATGGAACAGAATGAAGCTGATATGCTGGCTTAGCATCACTGGAAATGTAGTTCCAAAACCTCTGGAGGGCCAAATTTGAGGATGTCTGCTCTATCTGAATCATGAAAGAAAAAAAAGTTGTGCTTTATGTCCCTTTAAATTGCAGCTGCTGGCTCACATAAGAGAACCTGAAACAGATATGGCCAATGATAATAAACATAAGACGGTAGCTTGATACACATTACTCACATGTTGGTCTGTGACCATGATCTTTGCATAATATATACGAGGGATATCTCATAATTATATCAATACACATGACTGGGTTTGAAATGGTAACATGACAATGGTGATTAATGGAAAACTATATATTTTTATTATTCTTATTGTTATACTTGTTTGTTTATTTAAATCTGAAAAGTTTCTGAGAGTCATACAAAAGCTTTATAGTTTGCATGATTTAAAAGGTCAGTTATCTGTAAGAAATTAGTTTAAAAATCTGATTTCAGTTTACAACAAATTTCACACTACTAAACATAATTTTTAGAGAAAAAAATAAAGTTATTTGTCTCAGTTTAACCCCTCAAACCCCTTAACGGTCAGCTGGTTGATGAGCCCTTAAGGACCAGCCCCGTGCTTTGTATGGTGGCTGTGTCCTGGGCTGTTAGCATGCCTCTGCTGCTCCTGTCTGCATGCCAGTGCTATTTCTGCATGCCCATCCCTATTAATAGGGTGCTTCCATTCATGAGATACATGCTGTATCAGCGTGTATTCCATGCTGCTGCTGGATGCCTGCATGTGAGGCAAGCCAGCAGCAGTACAGTTACTTAAAAAATGATCAGGTACTGTTTATACAATTACTGTGACAGCCAGTCACAGTGATTGTGTACTAAAAATGGAGCCTAGATATTAGCATGCCCCAGGGCTTGCTGGTATCGGGCTCAGGGCCCATGGTCATAAGTTCACTGTGACAGCCAGTCACAGTGATTACATGCCAAAAATGACAAGCCATTGTTTGTCAGCCATGGCTTGTCTTGGCCCCTTCTCTTCTGTCCCAGTGAACATCCAAGTGAACACGTAGTTCAAAAGTGTAACATTTATTTTAATAAAGTGTATGTGCATATATATATATATATATATATATATATATATATATATATACACACACACACAATAAAGGATGGTTTTAGCGCTAAGGGTAAACCCAGTTTCAGTTGTCACTAATAAGTATAACAAATCCACACAATAAAACCAGTTTGGTTTTACTTACTAAAAGTTACCTTAATTTATGAGGTAAGTTACTGCATCTATGAGGGAAAAACCTCCGGTGTAGGGGTCCATCCGATAAAAATCGTCGCCCGCAAAAGTCGGCGACGCCAAGAATTGCGCGGGTTTGGTATCACATATACGGCGTAACCTAGAAGTTACGCGCGTATATTTCTGCCGTCCCCGTAGTTTTTTGGGCTATAGGCAGGTATACCAAACCAGCGCAGTTTGGTATCCAATATGCAGCGTAAGGACTTACGTGGCGAAAATGGAGAAAACTTACTCCATTTTCACCTCGCCACAAAAAGCAGCCGTAAGAAGCCTTACGCTGACTATTGGAGCCCCGTAACTCCCTAAACTGGCTGCTAAAATAAACCTAACACCTAACGCATGCGCAATGTCTATCTCCCTGTCAACCGCGATCTTCTAAAATGAACCTAACACCTAACGCATGCGCAATGTCTATCTCCCTGTCAACCGCGATCTTCTAAAATAAACCTAACACCTAACGCATGCGCAATGTCTATCTACCTGTCAACCGTGATCCCCCCCCCCGAAATCCCTAATAAAGTTATTAACCCCTAAACCGCCGCTCCCGGACCCCGCCGCCATCTACATAAACTAACCCCCTACTGTGAGCCTCTAAAACCGCCGCCATCTACCTTATCTATCCCCTAATTAGAACCCCTTACACCGCTGTCATCTACCTTATCTATCCCCTAATCTGACCCCTTACACCGCCGCCACCTATATAAAAATTATTAACCCCTAATCTAATCCCCCTATACTGCCGCCAGCTATATTAATATTATTAACCCCTAATGTAAGCCCCTTACACCGCCGCCATCTCTATTAAAATGATTAACCCCTAATTTAATCTACCTACCCCGCCGCCAGCTATATTATCTATATTAACCCTAAGTATATTATAGTTAATATAGGTATTACATTATATATATTAACTATATTAACCCTAATTATATTAGGGTTAATATAGTTACTATAGTATTTATATTAACTATATTAACTCTATCTAACCCTAACACCCCTAACTAAATTTATATTAAATTAATCTAATTCATTTATAAACTAAAATATTCCTATTTAAATCTAAATACTTACCTATCCAAGATGGCGTCCACCGAATTCCGATTGGCTGATAGGATTCTATCAGCCAATCGGAATTAAGTTAGAAAAATCTGATTGGCTGATTGAATCAGCCAATCAGATTCAAGTTCAATCCGATTGGCTGATCCAATCAGCCAATCAGATTGAGCTCGCATTCTATTGGCTGTTCCGATCAGCCAATAGAATGCGAGCTCAATCTGATTGGCTGATTGGATCAGCCAATCGGATTGAACTTGAATCTGACTGGCTGATTCAATCAGCCAATCAGATTTTTCTAACTTAATTCCGATTGGCTGATAGAATCCTATCAGCCAATCGGAATTCGGCGGACGCCATCTTGGATGACGTCATTTAAAGGTACCTCATTCGTCGTTCAGTCGTCGGCCGGGATGGATGCTCCGCGGCGGAGCGAAGAAAGAAGATTGAAGATGCCGCCGGAAGAATGAAGACTTTGCTGCCGCTTGGAGGAAGACGTCGCCGGAGGAAGAATTCTTCTTTGCCGCTTGGAGGAAGACATCGCCGGAGGAAGAATTCTTCTTTGCCACTTGGAGGAAGACATCGCCCGGATCGGATCAGGAGTTCGGCCCGGTGTGGTGAAGACAAGGTAGGGAGATCTTCAGGGGGGTAGTGTTAGGCTTTTTTAAGGGGGGTTTGGGTGGTTTTAGAATAGGGGTATGTGGGTGGTGGGTTGTAATGGGGGGGGGTATTGTATTTGTATGCAAAAGAGCTGAATTCTTTGGGGCATGCCCCACAAAAGGCCCTTTTAAGGGCTGGTAAGGTAAAGAGCTTTGAAATTTTTTTAATTTAGAATAGGGCAGGGAATTTTTTTTATTTTGGGGGTTTATTATTTTATTAGGGGGCTTAGAATAGGTGTAATTAGCTTAAAAATCTTGTAATCTTTTTTTTATTTTTTGTAATTTAGTGTTTGTTTTTTTTTGTAATTTAGTTTAGTTAATTTAATTGTATTTTTAGATAGATGTTTGTAGTTTATTTAATTTATTGATAGTGTAGGTGTATTTGTAACTTAGGTTAGGATTTATTTTACAGGTAATTGGGTAATTATTTTAACTAGGTAGATATTAAATAGTTAATAACTATTTAATAGCTATTATACCTAGTTAAAATAATTAACAATTTACCTGTAAAATAAATATTAACCCTAACATAGCTACAATGTAATTATTAATTATATTGTAGCTATCTTAGGGTTTATTTTATAGGTAAGTATTTAGATTTAAATAGGAATATTTTAGTTTATAAATGAATTAGATTAATTTAATATAAATTTAGTTAGGGGTGTTAGGGTTAGATAGAGTTAATATAGTTAATATAAATACTATAGTAACTATATTAACTATATTAACCCTAATATAATTAGGGTTAATATAGTTAATATATATAATGTAATACCTATATTAACTATAATTTACTTAGGGTTAATATAGATAATATAGCTGGCGGCGGGGTAGGTAGATTAAATTAGGGGTTAATCATTTTAATAGAGATGGCGGCGGTGTAAGGGGCTTACATTAGGGGTTAATAATTTTAATATAGATGGCGGCGGTGTTAGGGGCTCACTTTAGGGGGTTATAGATATAATATAGCTGGCGGCGAGCGACGGTTTAGGGGTTAATAACTTTATTAGGTTGCGGCGTGGTACGGGAGCGGCGGTTTAGGGGTTAATAGCTTTTTTATTGTTAGGATAGTGAGGGGGCATAGCGGATAGAGGGTTAGACGTGTCGGGCTATGTTAGGGAGGCGTGTTAGACGTGTCGGGCTATGTTTAGGAGGCGTGTTAGACAGTGCGGGTGATTTAGACTTTAGTCAGGTTTTATAGGCGCCGGCAGTTTCTAACGTGGCGCAAGTCACTGGCGACTCCAAAAATCTGTACTTACGCAGATTTCTGGACATCGCTGGTTTGTGAGACTTGCGCCACTTTAGCAAGTGACGGCGCCGCATATTGGATGGCTCGAGTTGCGAGCTGAAACTGCGGGCGACGTGGGTTCCCTCGCTTGCGCCACAAACTGCGATCTATATCGGATCGCGCCCGTAGTGTGTACTGGATCTCTGTGACTGGTAGCCTTCCTGATCTTTTGGAGTATGGCAGTCAATAGTCAACTCATATGGTCACCTGTCATCAGAATATACCACAACATTATAAAAGGGAAAAAGAGCACAGGAAAATATAGTGGAATAATGTATTTATTTACAGTCATAAAAATCAGTCAACACTCACAATTCCACACCTTAAACTTGTGAGGTATGTGTATAGTGAAACAATCAGCAAGATTCTGTTATAATGTCAGTGTCAGAATATGTATCCAAATGTATTATTCTATGTTGACCGGTGTGGTTCACAGATGCTATTAATATATATGTAAGTCAGTGGCATCAACTCCTTTTATTAAGCAGTGGATGCTGCTTTGGGGCCCTATCATTTTAGACTCGCCTAAACCAAAAGTTAAGAAGCAGCGGTCATAAGACTGCTGTTCCTTAACTTGTCTGCCACTTTTTAGGTGGCGGATTGAAATCATCCCTATCCGATCCGATTGGGATGATTGACAGCCCCTGCTAGCGGCCGATTATCTGCCAGTGAGCAGGGGGCGACATCGCACAAGGATTTCGCTAGAAATGCTTGTGCAATGTTAAATGCTGACAGCGTATGCTGACGGCATTTAGCGAGGTTGAGCGGCATGATTTGCTACAGTGAATCATGTCCACTCGACTATTAATAAATCTACCCCATAAAGTTCAATAAAACTAAAATGCCTTAGACTGGCTAGTGTATCCCTTACACATTTCAAAGGATCACTTCCTTCTTCATTAGAGGGACCCTCTGAGTGTTGACTGGTTTTTATGACTGTTAGTAAATAAATATGTTATTGCACTATATTTTCCTGTGCTCTTTTTCCCTTTTACACTGCTGTGGTATATTCTGACAACTGGTGACCATACGAGTTGACTACCGACCTTGCCATACTCTAAAAGTTCAGGAAGGCTACCAGTCACAGGGATCCAGTCTACAGTACACCAGAGGTCTGTCCCTCACAGATGCAGCAACTTGCCTCATATTGACAGAGGTAACTTCTAGTAAGTGATACTGATAACAGCTGTCGCTATTAGTTGGATGCTGCTACAATGCTTGAACGACATACACAGCATTTGAGTGCTTAAAGTGGCTGATTATTAACAACAATAGTCTTATTGCTGTTATCAATAGTGGCTCACACATGATTTTGCCCTTGGAATTTCTCATTTATATCTTCTACTGCTAAAGACATACATGTAGCATTTAACAGTGACAATTGTAAGACTGTGCTATTGACCCACAGCTATTACTATTAAGCTATATCCCCAATTCAATTTCATAGAATATGAGTGTGTAAAGCAAGAGTAATGTGTGCAATAGCCAAACAAACTCCTTAATACAGCAACAGCTTTAAACAATAGAGAACAAATACTCAACAACAATGCAGTACTGTCGCGAACAGTGGTGTTACAACATTTCCGGCAGAAAAGCAGTATACCATAACTTTGATCTCAGGCCTGGAAACTTGCAGATGAACATGGGTTTTTTAAAGAATCCTTCCATGCTGATCTACTCAGAAGCTGCAAAAACTTGCACATTTCACTTCTCCCTCTAGGCAGTGTGGAGCTTCATCTGGGTGTGTTCTTCTGCCTAAGGATGCTTTATTTTTACATACCACCTGGGTCCACGTCTATCATGACCAACCTCAAAGTCAGGTTGTCATAACTATTATTTTTAGGCAAATTAAAAGTATAAGGTAAGTGCATAATAAAAAAACAAACATATGTGATAGCTGAGTGGATCTCTAGGGACCAGAACAGGTCAAGCACCTCTATTACTAGGTGAATAATTAAATGGTACAATGCAATGGTAATACAGTTAAAGATGCATGCACTAAAATGTACCTGACTAAAAGATAACCAAATTTTAATCTAAAAGATACATAAATAATAAAATAGAAATTTTTTAGTGTTGATCCATCACTACAGGAAAACATTCCATATGGAATGAAGTGTTCATACTTTTGTGTAGACTTATGGAGTAGATATGGCAAATTCATTTAATGAACTGTAGAAACAATAAACAATAGGAACAATAATGATAGAACAAATCTTAGAGACGGGTGTATTAAAATTAACAAATTAAGGCTCTTAATGTATGAACAATTTTATTACATGAAAATTGATCCATTATCTCTAAATTAACACAAATTATGCTATAAATCACCATCTTACATGTGCCAAATCTTTTTCAAATGTAGCAGCACGAGATGTTAGTCCTGCTAATATGCCATTTTTGGTACAGAATTTATTTCTCCGGTCACAGGCAAAACTTATCAAATGAGCCAGTATTCTACATGTAACTCTTGTTTTGCAGTGTACCTTTTGACCTGTAGGGGGTGCTGTAAGCAGTATGTGGGTTTGACTACATGAGCTCTCAAGGATTGGTTCCTTGAACACTTAAGAGCCGTTTATGACCCTTAGTCAATTACACCCATCTCTCTACATTTCAAAAGGGAACACAATGCTGACAGTTCACTTTTGGCATTTCAGTGTATACAAGTCATTCCAAGACACCCTAGAGGGGAATAGAGAAGAGGTCCTTAGACAATGTGAAGTATTTTGGATCTTTCATTTGGATACAAGAATGCCAAAAGGTTTGAACTCCGAGTAGGATGTTAAACTTTTTGTGTAATTTATTTAATTAAATAATTTTTTTATATTAAGTATACAGGGCATTCATATATATTTTTAATTTTTTACTTTTATATTTTTTCATTTGGTGTATTTGCTATAGTTAATAGTACTTATATTGAGATATACTAAAAAGTGCATATGCATATATGTAATATTCCATTTATCTATTACAGCATACAGTTTTTGCAATAATGTTCTGGTTTAATAAATTAATGTACCTTTATTTATTTCTATGTATTCCTCATACCAAGTAAACTAAATCCTTCTAACCCTTGAGTCCATAAATTAAATGGCCTTAATGTTGATACAGGTGTATGAGCCATTAGTACTTGGATTATGTATGGTGGAGGGTTAGGAGCTATAAGCTATAAATTAGGTATGGTAGCAGTTGTTTTCTATAGGTCATTGACAAAGTGAAATATGTAATCTTACGAAACATGTTTGACCTTTCTTCCTTTTTTTGTACTCTGCATTTTACATGCTTATTAAACTTTATATTTGCTTTTTACTTGTGAGTCTGTTGGATTTTCCGGGTGCTGCCCTTTGTTTTTGATATATCTTGAATTGGAGCGTTGATGGAGCCCTCTTCTGTAGACTGAGACAGTCTATATCCTTTGACGTGTTGCAGTAGTCGTATAGCGTGAAGACGGCTGTGTCTCAATGTGGGCTGTGTACCGTTGTCGTGGAGACTTTCTTTTGAGTACTGCTCTATGTTCTTTGGTATTTAGTTAAACAAGTTTATTTTGATCTTAACAGGAAGTCCAAATCTATGTGCAACTATGCCCTGTTTTCTTACTGACCAATAAGTAGGACTTCCACTGCTTTATTGCTGGTATGATCTGTATAGGCTGAACTCAATGGACCTCTGTTTCTTTCAAACTCATCTACTATGTTACTATGTAAAAATATTAGCAGTTGCACACAAGAAAATTTAAATAAACATTTATAGAGGTCATAACAATATGCATGCCTTAAGCTATGGGGAAAAAAAAAAATTTGCTTCTTTATGATTATTGTTATTGTAGGTTTTGAGAAGGTGTTGTTGAGTATATCATACAACCTAATTTGTTGTAATGGTGGGCCCAAAAGGGGATCAAAAAATGAAAAGAACATTTAAGATAGGTAAGTACCATAGGACTTATTTTGTGGGAAAAATTCAATTATACATCTCTTGAGAGCAACTGGATAATATATTTAGAAGTATAAACCAAGCAATCTCCAATTATATTATAAACTATTATAAACAATCTGACATACAATTAATTCTTCAGCTTCTTTTAAACCTGTTATGGTAATTAAATTGATGAGGCAATGCTCTAATCTCCTATTAACCAACTAACCAAGCTGAACACCTCCTCAAACATTTTGATTCATTGATAGAGGTATTTTCACTGTAAATAAAACATTATCACTCCTAAAAAAAGAGCTATATTTAAAAGGGCCTAAAACTATGTATATATTTGTGACTAAAATAAAAAGAGAAAAGCACTCAACCTGGGAGTCTGGACTGGTTCTGACTAAACAGTAACTAACCATAGAACAAGCTATTATGCTATTGTTCATTCCCAGGTTGAGTGCTTCTATCTTTATATTTATGCAAATTATGACCCTGAGGGAACTCTCCCTAAGGGTGATGCAGGAAACCAGACATGGACCCATTCTTTAGTGTGCCTAGAGGGATATGGCTGCACCTCACTGGCAAAGCCCACACTAGGCTGAAATGTACATATGGGGATTTGCCGTTTCTCTTGTTCAGAGAGGGATTTCCTAGTATTTCAGTACAGGACTGCACTGTTTAATCAGGATAGTTCTTCTCTGTGAAAGGCACATGTTGAGCCAAAAGAGGCTGCTCCTAGGGTGTTAACTATCCATAGAACAAACTATTATGCTATTGTTCATTCCCAGTTTGTACGCTTCTATCTTTTTATTTATGCAAATGATGACCTGAGGTAAGTCTCTCTAAGGGTGATGCAGGAAACAAGACCTGAACCAGTTGCTCAGTGTGCCTAGAGGGTTATGGCTCCACTTCACTGACGAAGCCCACACTAGACCGAAACATACATCGGGGGTTTTGCTGTTTCTCTCATTCAGAGAGGGATTGCATTATTTTTCTGGACTGGACTACACTGTTTAGTCTGGTCCAAACTGATATACTACAGGATAGATTTTCTCTGTGAAAGGAACATTTTGAGCAAAAAGAGGCTGCTGCTAGGGTTTTAGCTAGCCATAGAACAAGCTATTATGCTATTGTTCATTTCCAGGTTGAGCGCTTCTATATTTTTATTTATGCATATTTGTTACATAATTAAAATATTGTTGAGATTCATCCTGTGATGGTGAATGCTAATCTTTTACATAATATGCCAGTTCATTTTGAAAAGCGCTTTGAATGTTTGAACATCAGAAGTGTCTGTTTTTATTGTTATGTTGGTTCAAAAACATTAATATATATATATATATATATATATATATATGTATGTGTATATATATATATATACTCACAGGCCACTTTATTAGGTACACCTGTTCAATTGCTTGGTAACACAAATTGCAGCAACTCAATGCATTTAGGCTTCTAGACGTGGTGAAGACAACTTGCTGAAATTTAAATCGAGCATCAGAATGGGGAAGAAAGGGGATTTAAGTGACTTTGAACGTGGCATGGTTGTTGGTGCCAGACAGGCTGGTCTGAGTATTTAAAAAACTGCTGATCTACTGGGATTTTCACACCAACCATCTACAGAGAATGGTCTAAAAAAGATTAAAATATCCAGTGAGCAGCAGTTATGTGGACGACAATGCCTTGTTGATATCAGAGGTCAGAGGAGAATGGGCAGACTGGTTCAAGATGATAGAAAGACAACAGTAACTGAAATAACCACTCGTTACAACAAAGGTATGCAGAATACCATCTCTGAACACACAACATGTCGAACCACACCGGGTGCCACTCCTGTCAGCTAAGAATAGGAAACTGAGGCTACAATTCGCACAGGCTCACCAAAATTTGCCTGGTCTGATGAGTCTCAATTTCAGCTGCGACATTCAGATGGTAGGGTCAGAATTTGGAGTAAACAACATGAAAGCATGGATCGATCCTGCCTTGTATCAACGGTTCAGGCTGGTGGTGGTGGTAGTATAATAGTGTGGGGGATATTTTCTTGGCACACTTTGGGCCCCTTAGTACAAAGTGAGCGTTTGTTTAAATGCCACTGCCTACTTGATTATTGTTGCTGACCATGTCCATCCCTTTATGACTACAGTGTACCCATCTTCTGATTGCTACTTCCAGCAGGATAATGCACCATATCACAAAGCTCAAATCATCTCAAACTGGTTTCTTGAACATGAGAATGATTTTACTGTACTCAGATGGCCTCCACAGTCACCAGATCTCAATCCAATAGAGCACCTTTGGGATGTGGTGGAACGAGAGATTCGCATCATGGATGTGCAGTCGACAAATCTGCAGCAACTGCATGATGCTATCATGTCAATATGGACCAAAATCTCTGAGGAATGTTGCTGACTGCATTCAACTTTTTTCCGACAATATGACAATTTAAAATTAACTATCACCAAGGTTACAAGTTGTGCGCTAAACCTGGTGCGTAAATAATGCTTAAAATTTAGTGCTACCATGCTTTCCATAGCGCTGCCATTACAAGTTACAGAAAAACCTTCTTTTGTTGTGCGGTATGGTTCGTTAAGCCAAGGTCTGACTTGACATGCTTGTGCACGTTTTCCCCCATAGATATCAATGGATAGAAAGTGTTAAAAAAAAACAACTAACACCTAGATTGCAGAATGGCAATCGCTATAACACAATCCCCATTGATGTCTATGGGGACAAAAAGGTTATGTAAAAACCTAACAACCTAACATAAACCCCTAGTCTAAATACCAATAAACCGCAACCCCCCAATACTAAATAAAGACATTAACCCCTAAACCACCGCCCCCGACATCACTGACACTTAATAAAGTTATTAATCCCTAAACCGCCGCCCCCGACATCTCTGACACTAAATAAAGTGATTAACCCCCGCATACCTAACAACTAAAAAAATCCTATTAACCCCTAAACTGCTGGGCCCCCACATCGCAACACACTAAATTAAACTTTTGACCCCTAAACCTAACACCCCCTAACTTTAAATTAAAGTAACAATATAACTATGTTAAAATAAATAAAAACTTACCTGTGAAATAAAAAAATAAGCTTAAACTATAAATAAACCTAACATACCTATTAAAAATAAAAATAAACGAAAAAATAAAAAACTAAACTAAATAAAAAATAAAAAACTAACATTACAAAAAAACACTAACATTACAAAAAAATAAAAAAATCTAAGATTACAGAAAATAATTAAAGAAATTATCCAAAATAATAAAAATGAAACCTAATCTAATACCCCTATAAAAACAAAAAAGCCACCCCCAAAAAAACACCCCCTAATAAAACAATAAATTACCAATAGCCCTTAAAAGGGCCTTTTGTAGGGCATTGCCTTGAAGCAATCAGCTCTTTTACCTAAACAATTTACAAAGTACCCCCTAACAGTAAAAAACCCCAACCAACCCCCCAAAATAAAAAAAAAACCTAACTCTAAAAAAACCTAAGCTACCCATTGCATTTGTATGGGCATTGCTCTTTAAAGGACAATCAGCTCTTTAGTGCCCATTAAAAAAAAAAAAATCCCTAATCTAAAAAAAAAAAACACCCCAAAAAAAAATAAATCCTAAATCTAACCTCGAAATAGGATAACTCACAGTTCCTGAAGTCCGGTGGTGAAGGTCTTCTTCTTCTAGGTCGGCTCCAACACGGGACCATCTTCTATCTTCTTCCCGGAGGTGCGGAACGGTCTTCTCTGATGCGCGGATCTAGAGCTGCGGTCCTCAGGGGCGGTGGTCCTCACCGGCGTGGAGCCTCCTCTTCATGCGCTCTCCACCGCTTACTGAAAATTGAATGCAAGGTACCACTTTTATATTTGGGGTACCTATTGACTGACATTTTCAAATCAGCCAATAGGATGAGAGCTGCTTAAATCCTATTGGCTGATTTGAATAGCCAATAGAATTTAAGCAGTTCTCATCCTATTGGCTGATTTGAATATTTCAGCCACTGGGAATGCAAGGCACCCCAAATATAAAAAGGGTACCTTGCATTCAATCTTCAGTGTGCGGCGGAAATCACATAAAGAAGAGGCTCCGCGCTGGATGTGGTCGTAGCCGCTGGTCCTGCTCAGCTCCGCGCCGCCACAGCACCGTGCCACCGGGATGAAGACAGAAGATGCCCCGTGATGGATGAAGATATTACTGCCTGGATGAAGATTTGTCGCTGCTTGGATGAAGATGGATGTCCGGACTTCAGGAACTGTGAGTACATTTTTTGAGGTTAGTGTTAGTTAGTTTTTTTTTTTTTTAAATTTGGGGTATTTTTTTTCTTTTTTAGATTAGGTTTTTTTTTTTAATGGGCACTTAAGAGCTGATTGCCCATACAAAGGGACAATGGGTAGCTGAGTTTTTTTATTTGGGGGGGTTGGTTGGGTGGGGGTTTTTACTGTTAGGGGGAACTTTGTAATTTTTTAATGTAAAAGAGCTGTTTAACTTAGGGCAATGCCCTACAAAAGGCCCTTTTAATGGCTATTGGTAGTTTATTGTTAGATTAGGGGGTTCTTTTTTTGGGGGGTAACTTTTTTTTATATATGGATATTAGATTAGGCTTAATTTGTATTATTTTGGATAATTTCAAGGTTTTTTTGTAATCTTATTTTTTTTTTTTTCGTAATTTTATTGTATTTTTTTGTAATGATAGTTTTTTACATTTTTTTGTAGTGTTAGGATTTTTTTATTTTGTAACTAAGGTTTTTTATTTTTCATTTATTTTAGTTTTTTTAAAATAGTAATGTTAGGTTTAATTTATAGTTTAAACTTAGGGTTTTTTTATTTCACACGTAAGTTTTAATTTATTTTAAGGTAGTTAGTATATTGTAACTTTAATTTAAAGTTAGGGGGTGTTAGGTTAATTTAGCATTTCGCAAATTGGGAGTCTGGCGATTTAGGGTTTAATAGGTTTAGTTTAGTATTTCCGATGTAGGGTGCTGGATTTAGGGGTGTTGGGTTTAGGGGTTAATAGTTTAATTTAGTGTGTCACGATGTGGGAGGCCGAAGGTTTAGGGTTTAATAGGTTTAGTATTTCCGATGTGGGGTGCCGGTGGTTTAGGGGTTAATACTTTAATTTAGTGTTGGTGATGTGGGTGGGCGGCGGATTAGAAGTTAATACTTTATTTTAGTGTTGGCGATGTGGGTGGGCGGCAGATAAGGGGTTAATAGGGTTATTATAGTGTTTGCAATTCGGGGGGTGGTGGTTTAGGGGTTAATAGGTAGTTTATGGGTGTTAGTGTACGTTGTAACATTTTTGTAATGTGTTTTGCGAAACATTTTTGGATTTTTTTGTAATGTTAGGATTTTTTAATTTTGTAACTTAGGTTTTTTATTTTTCGTTTATTTTAGCTTTTAAAATAGTAATGTTAGATTAATTTATAGTTTAAACGGTTTGTTTTTTTCACAGGTACATTTTTATTTATTTTAAGGTAGTTAGTATATTGTAACTTTAATTTCAGTTAAGGGGTGTTTAGGGGTTAATAGTTTAATTTAGCGTGTCGCGATGTGGGAGGCCGGCAGTATAGGGTTTAATAGGTTTAGTTTTTTATTTCCAAAGTGGGATGCCGGCAGTTTAGGTGTTCATACTTTATTTTAGTGTTGGAAAAGTAGGTGGGCGGCGGATTAGGGGTTAATACTTTATTTTAGTATGGCGATGTGAGAGGGCGGCAGATAATAGGGTTATTATAGTATTTGCAATGTGGGGGGATGGCAGTTTAGGGGTTAATAGGTAGTTTTTGGGTGTTAGCGTACTTTGTAACATTTTTGTTATGAGTTTTGTGAAGCAAAACTACTGGCCTCTGATCGCGGAATGGATCACGGCGGTATAAGCTGTAACGCTAGCGTAATAGCCAGACCGCACAACCTGTAATACGGGTGCAATGAAAATTCCAATTCCACACTCAAAAATTTTGAGTGCAGAATGGAGAGTTGCGGTACAGGCTAAAACGCTAGCGCTATAGCCGTACCGCCGCGACTTGTAATACGGGAGACCTGCCATTCCGCACGCAAAGGCCAATTTTTACTTGTAATTTTGCCCTATATTTTTCCATTTACTTGTTGCTAAGAAAAACATATCTACAATACACAGCAATACAGTAGTTAAGCTCATATAAATCTATCAAGTCACATCTGTGTTCTTCAATCACAGTACCACATGACAGGTATACATGCATTCTTTACTCCATCTGTGCTTACTGACCACTTTTTCACATCATAACTAAGCCTTACAAATTTTGACAAAAAATGAATAACTCTTCTTAAATCTATGAATTTCATACACAAATTCCCCAATGCCCATTGTGATAGAAAAACTGGCAGCTCTGTGTGAAACAGGTGTTTTCTTGATTATACCAGAGTGATGTATGCTGTTATTATGAAATTACATGAACCATAGATTCTGCATCTGGAGTAATCTGTAATGATACAAGCAAAAATTACATATTTGATGAAATCAGTTTTAAATAAATAAGCTAAATGGGAAAAGAGCACTACTAAAGATAGCCCCCAAAATGACTTGGTTAATAATCTAGAGTCAGATTTCATTGTACAGAGTTGTTAAACCTTTATTGCACTATATTAATAGTTAAAATTAAAGGAGCATTCAATTTTAAATACAAATGGGCAATATTTATTGTAAGATATACTTATTAAAATGCATCTTTATTCCTGCACAACCCAGGTGTCGATATCAGAGCATGATTAGTGCATGTGAAACTAAAATGTGCACAGTGCATGAGCACTAATCCACCATTATTGGGCTAGAGTACGAGTGGAACACTATTGCACATACCAGATGGCAATTTTTGTGCTCCTCTCAGTAATACCATTGTACGTAAATGTGCCGCAAAACAATCGCTCACAAAACCGCGCTTCCATAGGCTACAATGGGAGCCTCGTTTTCATGCCGGCAGCCACGGCAAACAACCTAGTGCAGCACAGGGGGCAATAAATAAATGTATATGTATATGCTTTTATACATATATATTTATGTGTATATACACATATTAGCTTATACATATATATTTATAGAAATAACACAGTCCACCATTGACCTCCATGTAAAGGCACTTTAGGTGCCATTTTTTTTTCTAAAACCCCACATCCCCTCACTTTAACCCCTTAAGACTGCTTTGTGCAGTTTTTTTTTTATATATATAAATATGCTCATATTTATATTCTATGTTTTGTCCTCTTTATTTTGGGGGCAATGTTACAGTGAGCTTGTGGTAGCATTAACCAGCAACTGGCTGGTTGTTGAACGTGCATCCGTAAACGGGCAAATTTGCCCCTTAACGGGCGCACATGAAGATAGCGCCTTACTTGTAATCTAACCCTTTGTGTTCTACAAGTCTGGCATTGTCGTATCCAGAAGTAATAAATCTTGTAGTAAAAATTTAAAAAGAAAAATACATAATATAGGTATATATATATATATATATATATATATATATATATATATATATATATATATATACAGTATCCCACAAAAGTGAGTACACCACTCACATTTTTGTAAATATTTTATATATATCTTTTCATGTGACAACACTGAAAAAATGACACTTTGCTACAAAGTAGTGAGTGTACAGCCTGTATAACAGTGTAAATTTGCTGTCCTCGCAAAATAACTCAACACACAGCCATTAATGTCTAAACTATTGGCAACAAAAGTGAGTATTTTTTTACTATTGGCAACAAAAGTGAGTATTTTTTTACTATTGGCAACAAAAGTGAGTACACCCCTAAGTGGAAATGTCCAATTTGGGCCCAAAGTGTCAATATTTTGTGTGGCCACCATTATTTTCTAGCACTGCCGTAACCCTCTTGGGCATGGAGTTCACCAGAGCATCACAGGTTGCCACTGGAGTCCTCTTTCACTCCTCCATGACGACATCACAGAGCTGGTGGATGTTAGAGACCTTGCGCTCCCCCACCTTCTGTTTGAGGATGCCTCACAGATGCTCAATAGGGTTTAGGTCTGGAGACATGCTTGGCCAGTCCATCATCTTTACCCTCAGCTTCTTTAGCAAGGCAGTGGTCATCTTGGAGGTGTGTTTGGGGTCATTATCATGTTGTAATACTGCCCTGTGGCCCAGTCTCCAAATAGAGGGGATCATGCTCTGCTTCAGAATGTCACAGTACATGTTGACAATCATGGTTCCCTCAATGAACTGTATCTCCCCAGTGCCGGCAGCACTCATGCAGACCCACCACCATGCTTGACTGTAGGCAAGACACACTAGTCTTTGTACTCCTCATCTGGTTGCCACCACACATACTTGACACCATCTGAACCAAATAACTTTATCTTGGTCTCATTGGACCACAGAACATGGTTCCAGTAATCCATGTCCTTAGTCTGCTTGTCTTCAGCAAACTGTTTGCGGGCTTTTTTTGTGCATCATCTTTAGAAGAGGCTTCCTTCTGGGACGACAGCCATGCAGACCAATTTGATGCAATGTGCGGCGTATGGTCTGAGCACTGACAGGCTGACCCCCCACCCCTTCCACCTCTGCAGCAATGCTGGCAGCACTCATACGTCTTTTTACCAAAGACAACCTCTGGATATGATGCTGAGCACTTGCACTCAACTTCTTTGTTCAACCATTGCGAGGCATGTTCTGAGTGGAACCTGTCCTGTGAAGCCACTGTATGGTCTTGCCCATCGTGCTGCAGCTCAGTTTCAGGGTCTTGGCCATCTTCTTATAGCCTAGGCCATCTTTATGTAGAGTAACAATTCTTTTTTTCAGATCCTCAGAGAGTTCTTTGCCATGAGGTGCCATGTTGAACTTCCAGTGACCAGTATGAGAGAGTGTGAGAGCGATAACACCAAATTTACCACACCTGCTCTCCATTCACACCTGAGACCTTGTAACACTATCAAAGTGTAATTTCTTCAGTGTTGTCACATGAAAAGATATAAAATATTTACAAAATTGTGAGGGGTGTACTCACTTTTGTGAGATACTGTGTATATATATACAGGGAGTGCAGAATTTTTAGGCAAGTTGTATTTTTGAGGATTAATTTTATTATTGAACAACAACCATGTTCTCAAAGAACCCAAAAAACTCATTAATATCAAAGCTGAATATTTTTGGAAGTAGTTTTTAGTTTGTTTTTAGTTTTAGCTATTTTAGGGGGATATCTGTGTGTGCCGGTGACTATTACTGTGCATAATTATTAGGCAACTTAACAAAAAACAAATATATACCCATTTCAATTATTTATTTTTACCAGTGAAACCAATATAACATCTCAACATTCCCAAATATACACTTCTGATATTCAAAAACAAAACAAAAACAAATCAGTGACCAATATAGCCACCTTTCTTTGCAAGGACACTCAAAAGCCTGCCATCCATGGATTCTGTCAGTGTTTTGATCTGTTCACCATCAACATTGCGTGCAGCAGCAACCACAGCCTCCCAGACACTGTTCAGAGAGGTGTACTGTTTTCCCTCCTTGTAAATCTCACATTTGATGATGGACCACAGGTTCTCAATGGGGTTCAGATCAGGTGAACAAGGAGGCCATGTCATTAGATTTTCTTCTTTTATACCCTTTCTTGCCAGCCACGCTGTGGAGTACTTGGACGCGTGTGATGGAGCATTGTCCTGCATGAAAATCATGTTTTTCTTGAAGGATGCAGACTTCTTCCTGTACCACTGCTTGAAGAAGGTGTCTTCCAGAAACTGGCAGTAGGACTGGGAGTTGAGCTTGACTCCATCCTCAACCTGAAAAGGCCCCACAAGCTCATCTTTGATGATACCAGCCCAAACCAGTACTCCACCTCCACCTTGCTGGCGTCTGAGTCGGACTGGAGCTCTCTGCCCTTTACCAATCCAGCCACGGGCCCATCCATCTGGCCCATCAAGACTCACTCTCATTTCATCAGTCCATAAAACCTTAGAAAAATCAGTCTTGAGATATTTCTTGGCCCAGTCTTGACGTTTCAGCTTGTGTGTCTTGTTCAGTGGTGGTCGTCTTTCAGCCTTTCTTACCTTGGCCATGTCTCTGAGTATTGCACACCTTGTGCTTTTGGGCACTCCAGTGATGTTGCAGCTCTGAAATATGGCCAAACTGGTGGCAAGTGGCATCTTGGCAGCTGCACGCTTGACTTTTCTCAGTTCATGGGCAGTTATTTTGCGCCTTGGTTTTTCCACACGCATCTTGCGACCCTGTTGACTATTTTGAATGAAACGCTTGATTGTTCGATGATCATGCTTCAGAAGCTTTGCAATTTTAAGAGTGCTGCATCCCTCTGCAAGATATCTCACTATTTTTGACTTTTCTGAGCCTGTCAAGTCCTTCTTTTGACCCATTTTGCCAAAGGAAAGGAAGTTGCCTAATAATTATGCACACCTGATATAGGGTGTTGATGTCATTAGACCACACCCCTTCTCATTACAGAGATGCACATCACCTAATATGCTTAATTGGTAGTAGGCTTTCGAGCCTATACAGCTTGGAGTAAGACAACATGCCTAAAGAGGATGATGTGGTCAAAATACTCATTTGCCTAATAATTCTGATCACCTGATCTGGGAGGCTGTGGTTGCTGCTGCACGCAATGTTGATGGTGAACAGATCAAAACACTGACAGAATCCATGGATGGCAGGCTTTTGAGTGTCCTTGCAAAGAAAGGTGGCTATATTGGTCACTGATTTGTTTTTGATTTGTTTTTGAATGTCAGAAATGTATATTTGTGAATGTTGAGATGTTATATTGGTTTCACTGGTAAAAATAAATAATTGAAATGGGTATATATTTGTTTTTTGTTAAGTTGCTTAATAATTATGCACAGTAATAGTCACCTGCACACACAGATATCCCCCTAAAATAGCTATAACTAAAAACAAACTAAAAATTACTTCCAAAACTATTTAGCTTTGATATTAATGAGTTTTTTGGGTTCATTGAGAACATGGTTATTGTTCAATAATAAAACAAAAACAAATCAGTGACCAATATAGCCACCTTTCTTTGCAAGGACACTCAAAAGCCTGCCATCCATGGATTCTGTCAGTGTTTTGATCTGTTCACCATCAACATTGCGTGCAGCAGCAACCACAGCCTCCCAGACACTGTTCAGAGAGGTGTACTGTTTTCCCTCCTTGTAAATCTCACATTTGATGATGGACCACAGGTTCTCAATGGGGTTCAGATCAGGTGAACAAGGAGGCCATGTCATTAGATTTTCTTCTTTTATACCCTTTCTTGCCAGCCACGCTGTGGAGTACTTGGACGCGTGTGATGGGGCATTGTCCTGCATGAAAATCATGTTTTTCTTGAAGGATGCAGACTTCTTCCTGTACCACTGCTTGAAGAAGGTGTCTTCCAGAAACTGGCAGTAGGACTGGGAGTTGAGCTTGACTCCATCCTCAACCCGAAAAGGCCCCACAAGCTCATCTTTGATGATACCAGCCCAAACCAGTACTCCACCTCCACCTTGCTGGCGTCTGAGTCGGACTGGAGCTCTCTGCCCTTTACCAATCCAGCCACGGGCCCATCCATCTGACCCATCAAGACTCACTCTCATTTCATCAGTCCATAAAACCTTAGAAAAATCAGTCTTGAGAAATTTCTTGGCCCAGTATTGACGTTTCAGCTTGTGTGTCTTGTTCAGTGGTGGTCGTCTTTCAGCCTTTCTTACCTTGGCCATGTCTCTGAGTATCGCACACCTTGTGCTTTTGGGCACTCCAGTGATGTTGCAGCTCTGAAATATGGCCAAACTGGTGGCAAGTGGCATCTTGGCAGCTGCACGCTTGACTTTTCTCAGTTCATGGGCAGTTATTTTGCGCCTTGGTTTTTCCACATGCTTCTTGCGACCCTATTGACTATTTTGAATGAAACGCTTGATTGTTCGATGATCACGCTTCAGAAGCTTTGCAATTTTAAGAGTGCTGCATCCCTCTGCAAGATATCTCACTATTTTTGACTTTTCTGAGCCTGTCAAGTCCTTCTTTTGACCCATTTTGCCAAAAAAAAGGAAGTTGCCTAATAATTATGCACACCTGATATAGGGTGTTGATGTCATTAGACCACACCCCTTCTCATTACAGAGATGCACATCACCTAATATGCTTAATTGGTAGTAGGCTTTCGAGCCTATACAGCTTGGAGTAAGACAACATGCATAAAGAGGATGATGTGGTCAAAATACTCATTTGCCTAATAATTCTGCACTCCCTGTATATATATATATAAAAGGGACAGTATAGACCAATTTTCATATAACTGCTTGTGATAGACACTAATATTAAGAAGAATATGCACAGATACTGATCTCAAAATCCAGTATAAAACCTTTTAAAAACGTACTTAGAAGCTCCAAGTTTAGCACTGTTGATGATATTAGCTGGAACACCCATTGAAAGGGGCTGGATGCAGATACTGCCCCCCTTCCCTGCATATGAAAAGACTGATTAGACAAACAGGAGCTAGCAGTGGTATGTAAAGGCATGTATACATCTGACACTTTGGGGCTTGGTTAGGAGTCTGAAAACCAGCACAATGTTGTTTAAAAATAACCAAAATTATACATTGTTACAAAAAACTCCCAGATTGGCTATATAAATAGATTATCCAGAAAACATTTATGCAAAGAAAAATCTAGTGTATAATGTCTCTTTAATACTATGATCATTCAGCAATGCAGGTGTTAACATTAATACCATGTACAGTGTCAAATGATAATAGCAATTTGAGCATATAAATAGCATATCCTACACACGTATTGTATATCCATCATTCCCAGTTCAAACGGAATAAACAACATTATCATTTTAAAATGTTTTGAAGTAAAGGTTACATTAGTTACAATCAGCTCTCAATATATTTTGTGATGCCGACTTTGAAAACAAGTTCTAGCTGTAAAAATAAGGTGACCTTGCAATCCTGTTTGCACTTCTTGTGGTAACGATTGTACTTCACTTGTAAAATAGGCTTATTTAAAAATAACTATTTCCATTTTTTTTTACAGCCCTCTTTTCTAAGGAATGACAAACAATAATGACCTGACATTTTGCAAACATGTAATATAAAACAAACTGCAAGAGAATATAAAAAAAATATTACTTATGTAGCTAACAGAATGACAAAAGAGTAAATTTAAACTGTGACCAGAGCAATTAGGGCCATATTACGAGTGGAGTGCTAATAACGGTCCTGCTCAAGTGTTAATTACGCCAGCAGTAAACTTTTTGCACACGTCAGGTTGCTCTCGTATTGTGAGCTGACAGTAAAAATCTATTGCTCTCGGGCTAACCTGAAGCACGCAAAAAGTCAAACTTACAATATCATGTGCGTGATAAACTATTCCCCCATAGAAGTCAACAGACAAAAAAAGTGGAAAAATATAAAGACCCAATTTGCACGCAAACCCAGGTGTGGATAAACTTCTTCTCCCATAGGCTTAAATGGAGCATGCTGTTAAAAAAAAAACAACTGCACTAAAGGCAAAGGTAGTTATCAAAATTCACATTCAAATGTTCTTCATAAACATGAAAATTTTCTTTTTATTTTTGAAAAAAAAATAAAATATATATATATATATATATATATGTGTGTGTGTGTGTGTAAAATATACATCTATACCTATTAATCTATATGAAAATATACAGGTATATATATATATGTATATATATATATATATATATATATATATATATATATATATAAATAAATATCTATTTATCTATTTGAAGAACATTGGGAAGTGAAATATTTATATTCATAATACAGTAAAAAACATAACACATTCAAATTAAATTACAATTATTTTTCCAGTTTAAAGGTATTTAACTTGAAAGGGATCAGAAGGGTTTCCAATGTCTTGTTATACCAGCTACCTAGAATAAAATGTATACGGCTAGATTTGGAGTTTGGCGGTAAAAGGGCTGTTAACGCTCCGCGGGTTTTTTTCTGGCCGCACCATAAATTTAACTCTGGTATCGAGAGTTCAAACAAATGCTGCGTTAGGCTCCAAAAAAGGAGCGTAGAGCATTTTTACCGCAAATGCAACTCTCGATACCAGAGTTGCTTACGGACGCGGCCGGCCTCAAAAACGTGCTCGTGCACGATTCTCCCATAGGAAACAATGGGGCTGTTTGAGCTGAAAAAAAACCTAACACCTGCAAAAAAGCAGCGTTCAGCTCCTAACGCAGCCCCATTGTTTCCTATGGGGAAACACTTCCTACGTCTGCACCTAACACTCTAACATGTACCCCGAGTCTAAACACCCCTAGCCTTACACTTATTAACCCCTAATCTGCCGCCCCCGCTATCGCTGACCCCTGCATTACACTTTTAACCCCTAATCTGCCGCTCCGTAAACCGCCGCCACCTACGTTATCCCTATGTACCCCTAATCTGCTGCCCTAACATCGCCGACCCCTATGTTATATTTATTAACCCCTAATCTGCCCCCCACAACGTCGCCGACACCTACCTACACTTATTAACCCCTAATCTGCCGAGCGGACCTGAGCGCTACTATAATAAAGTTATTAACCCCTAATCCGCCTCACTAACCCTATCATAAATAGTATTAACCCCTAATCTGCCCTCCCTAACATCGCCGACACCTACCTTCAATTATTAACCCCTAATCTGCCGACCGGAGCTCACCGCTATTCTAATAAATGTATTAACCCCTAAAGCTAAGTCTAACCCTAACACTAACACCCCCCTAAGTTAAATATAATTTTTATCTAACGAAATAAATTAACTCTTATTAAATAAATGATTCCTATTTAAAGCTAAATACTTACCTGTAAAATAAATCCTAATATAGCTACAATATAAATTACATTTATATTATAGCTATTTTAGGATTAATATTTATTTTACAGGTAACTTTGTATTTATTTTAACCAGGTACAATAGCTATTAAATAGTTAAGAACTATTTAATAGTTACCTAGTTAAAATAATTACAAATTTACCTGTAAAATAAATCCTAACCTAAGATATAATTAAACCTAACACTACCCTATCAATAAAATAATTAAATAAACTACCTACAATTACCTACAATTAACCTAACACTACACTATCAATAAATTAATTAAACACAATTGCTACAAATAAATACAATTAAATAAACTAGCTAAAGTACAAAAAATAAAAAAGAACTAAGTTACAGAAAATAAAAAAATATTTACAAACATAAGAAAAATATTACAACAATTTTAAACTAATTACACCTACTCTAAGCCCCCTAATAAAATAACAAAGACCCCCAAAATAAAAAATTCCCTACCCTATTCTAAAATACAAAAATTACAAGCTCTTTTACCTTACCAGCCCTGAACAGGGCCCTTTGCGGGGCATGCCCCAAGAATTTCAGCTCTTTTGCCTGTAAAAGAATAAATACAATACCCCCCCCCAACATTACAACCCACCACCCACATACCCCTAATCTAACCCAAACCCCCCTTAAATAAACCTAACACTAATCCCCTAAAGATCTTCCTACCTTGTCTTCACCATCCAGGTATCACCGATCCGTCCTGGCTCCAAGATCTTCATCCAACCCAAGCGGGGGTTGGCGATCCATAATCCGGTGCTCCAAAGTCTTCCTCCTATCCGGCAAGAAGAGGACATCCGGACCGGCAAACATCTTCTCCAAGCGGCATCTTCTATGTTCTTCCATCCGATGACGACCGGCTCCATCTTGAAGACCTCCAGCGCGGATCCATCCTCTTCTTCCGACGGCTAGACGACGAATGACGGTTCCTTTAAGGGACGTCATCCAAGATGGCGTCCCTCGAATTCCGATTGGCTGATAGGATTCTATCAGCCAATCGGAATTAAGGTAGGAATATTCTGATTGGCTGATGGAATCAGCCAATCAGAATCAAGTTCAATCCGATTGGCTGATCCAATCAGCCAATCAGATTGAGCTCGCATTCTATTGGCTGATCGGAACAGCCAATAGAATGCGAGCTCAATCTGATTGGCTGATTGGATCAGCCAATCGGATTGAACTTGATTCTGATTGGCTGATTCCATCAGCCAATCAGAAAATTCCTACCTTAATTCCGATTGGCTGATAGAATCCTATCAGCCAATCGGAATTCGAGGGACGCCATCTTGGATGACGTCCCTTAAAGGAACCGTCATTCGTCGTCTAGTCATCGGAAGAAGAGGATGGATCCGCGCTGGAGGTCTTCAAGATGGAGCCGGTCGTCATCGGATGGAAGAACATAGAAGATGCCGCTTGGAGAAGATGTTTGCCGGTCCGGATGTCCTCTTCTTGCCGGATAGGAGGAAGACTTTGGAGCACCGGATTATGGATCGCCAACCCCCGCTTGGGTTGGATGAAGATCTTGGAGCCAGGACGGATCGGTGATACCTGGATGGTGAAGACAAGGTAGGAAGATCTTTAGGGGATTAGTGTTAGGTTTATTTAAGGGGGGTTTGGGTTAGATTAGGGGTATGTGGGTGGTGGGTTGTAATGTTGGGGGGGGGTATTGTATTTATTCTTTTACAGGCAAAAGAGCTGAAATTCTTGGGGCATGCCCCGCAAAGGGCCCTGTTCAGGGCTGGTAAGGTAAAAGAGCTTGTCATTTTTGTATTTTAGAATAGGGTAGGGAATTTTTTATTTTGGGGGTCTTTGTTATTTTATTAGGGGGCTTAGAGTAGGTGTAATTAGTTTAAAATTGTTGTAATATTTTTCTTATGTTTGTAAATATTTTTTTATTTTCTGTAACTTAGTTCTTTTTTATTTTTTGTACTTTAGCTAGTTTATTTAATTGTATTTATTTGTAGCAATTGTGTTTAATTAATTTATTGATAGTGTAGTGTTAGGTTAATTGTAGGTAATTGTAGGTAGTTTATTTAATTATTTTATTGATAGGGTAGTGTTAGGTTTAATTATATCTTAGGTTAGGATTTATTTTACAGGTAAATTTGTAATTATTTTAACTAGGTAACTATTAAATAGTTCTTAACTATTTAATAGCTATTGTACCTGGTTAAAATAAATACAAAGTTACCTGTAAAATAAATATTAATCCTAAAATAGCTATAATATAAATGTAATTTATATTGTAGCTATATTAGGATTTATTTTACAGGTAAGTATTTAGCTTTAAATAGGAATCATTTATTTAATAAGAGTTAATTTATTTCGTTAGATAAAAATTATATTTAACTTAGGGGGGTGTTAGTGTTAGGGTTAGACTTAGCTTTAGGGGTTAATACATTTATTAGAATAGCGGTGAGCTCCGGTCGGCAGATTAGGGGTTAATAATTGAAGGTAGGTGTCGGCGATGTTAGGGAGGGCAGATTAGGGGTTAATACTATTTATGATAGGGTTAGTGAGGCGGATTAGGGGTTAATAACTTTATTATAGTAGCGCTCAGGTCCGCTCGGCAGATTAGGGGTTAATAAGTGTAGGTAGGTGTCGGCGACGTTGTGGGGGGCAGATTAGGGGTTAATAAATATAACATAGGGGTCGGCGATGTTAGGGGCAGAAGATTAGGGGTACATAGGGATAACGTAGGTGGCGGCGATTTGCGGTCGGAAGATTAGGGGTTAATTATTTTAAGTAGCTTGCGGCGACGTTGTGGGGGGCAAGTTAGGGGTTAATAAATATAATATAGGGGTCGGCGGGGTTAGGGGCAGCAGATTAGGGGTACATAAGTATAACGTAGGTGGCGGTCGGCAGATTAGGGGTTAAAAATTTTAATCGAGTGGCGGCGATGTGGGGGGACCTCGGTTTAGGGGTACATAGGTAGTTTATGGGTGTTAGTGTACTTTAGGGCACAGTAGTTAAGAGCTTTATAAACCGGCGTTAGCCAGAAAGCTCTTAACTCCTGCTTTTTTCAGGCGGCTGGAATCTTGTCGTTAGAGCTCTAACGCTCACTTCAGAAACGACTCTAAATACCAGCGTTAGAAAGATCCCATTGAAAAGATAGGCTACGCAAATGGCGTAGGGGGATCTGCGGTATGGAAAAGTCGCGGCTGTAAAGTGAGCGTTAGACCCTTTAATCACTGACTCCAAATACCAGCGGGCGGCCAAAACCAGCGTTAGGAGCCTCTAACGCTGGTTTTGACGGCTACCGCCGAACTCTAAATCTAGGCCATAATTAATTGTTCCTTTAGATTTTTTGTGTGTGTGTGAAATATCTGGTTTTGTTCTTTGAAATCACAACACTTTAAAATGGGTTACACTTGCAGGGAAATCAGATCTCCTTATTTTATTTTTTTTACTTTCTGCACACACACTTATTTATATTAACTCTGTCTGTAAGCTAGAGCCCAACACTTTTAGAGAGAACAATTGAAAATTAATATGGGATTACTGATCACTCCTCACCACTGTAATTTCCTCCGCTGGCCAAGTTTATACCACTTTTCTATAGCCTTAAAACTTAAAAGTAAATTAAACTCAATTTATTTAGATTAGACAATACAATTTAAACAGCATTCCAATTAGCATCTCATTGCCCATTGATTTATATGGTATTCACAAGCTCTAAGCTTCTTGATTCAAAGGCATGTTCTATTAGCGTCATTTGCCATGCAAACAATCCAGTAGGCTGCTTAATCAATTTTGAAATCTAGTGGATAGACGATTGCTGCTGGTGAAAGTTGAGGAGAGATCAGTGAAATAGAACCTTTGTGCGAGTATTAATCAATCACGGTGAGATAGGTTGCTTTTTTATGCCCATGACCGCTTATTTAGAGTGATAATTGCATCTAAAATGATGCTGGATTTCACACAAATTTTAACTTGAAGCTTTAATAAACGGAGCCTATACAATCAATTTCTTCGATGTCACAGATTCTTTATTAGAGCAACAACTAGGTAATTGTAATTATTTTTATAAACATACATAAGTTGTTTTTCTTAAAATATGTTAATACATTTTGGATTTCATTTTACAGATCTCCCTTACATAAAAATGTTGATTTTTGTTCAAAAGTTAAGGTTGTTATATACTGTAGCTTCATATGAAATTATAAAGTTGTATGTGGTTTTCCAGAGAACCTGCAAACTTCTGTATATGAGAATACAAACCTTTATATCATTTAATGCAAAATTTGAAACTTTTATATAATTTTCCCGTAAAAAATTTAATTTTATATATTTTATACACAAGTTATTCCGTAGAACTAGGCTTTTTTTGTAAAAAATAAGTTTCAGTTTGTGTGAAATGCTAGTCAAATATCTTTGCTGTATTTCTTTCTTTTTTTTTTTACCAAAAAGACAAGAAAAAATAGCACCTTGTGGAATAATGCAAACAATAATACATTCCTGTAAAAATCTATAGTAAGTTTATGCAGACCATCAAATATAACAATAGCTGTATCAGTTTACTTCTGTGGAGTATAAAGATGCTCTAATGACTCAGAACCAACAGACCAATAACTATGGGGTCTATGATCAAGAATCACAGGCTTAAAGAGAAATCACACAAAATCTTTGTGTTTAATTTAGTTTTATATTATACTCTATATGCCCCTTCTTCATACCAAGAAACCTGCATGCTTAGCGACATAAACATCTCTCAAGCTAAATTTAACTTTCTAAAAATGTTTGTGGGAACAGTATTGATGAGACTTCTTAAATAATATCATCAGATCAGCTTAAGAAAATGTGTCCCTAAATATTAAAACAGTGGTTAAAAAAAAGATAGCTCATCCTTCAGCCTTGACAATGTGTTGCTATCTTTCAAATACAGATTATTCCAAATTGGACAACTGTAAGGCCCCACTACATCATTGGGTATACTGCTCTCAAATCTGTAAACAGAATCCACAAGTGCAGAGTCCACCTGCCAAACAGATTCTCTAGTAGTATACGCTTGACCGTAACAAACATGGGAGCCAGTCAGGTTTAAAATACTATATGAAAGTTATTCCTGAAATGCCCATAGTGGCAGAAAGCATGTCAGATTAGTGAGTGTGTGGCATTCTTTTCTGATATTTAATACATTGCACTGTCATTTAAATCGCAAATTGTCTTCAGTCACTGAAAGAAAATTTGTTATTCACATCTCTTTTATTGCATTGAATAGGCAGTATAAAATTCATATGGTTGATCTGTAGGGATGCATATTGCATCTTCTTGAGACAAAAGGGTAAATTTATCAAAGCTTCAACTGATAATACGCTGGTATCCCGTGTCAAATTCAATGCAAGATTGATCCGCCGTAGTTAACAAAGCATCAAGATCGTCAAATGTTGAAATGTGTAACGTAATATACGCTTCCGTAATATCAATCCGACGCAGATCGATAGTTGCATCATTCCAGATGTTTCAAATTCACATTCAACTCTATTTGACCCTCTTCCCAATTTATCAAACATTCAACAGGTACGCTCATGTCAAGTCTGACGCAGTGTACCTATCGTTCAAACAGCCACCCTTGAGGCCGCGAATGCCATAGAAATCAATGGGATTCTTAAAACACAGAAAGGTTATGTTCGATGCTGCAAGACAATAATAATAAAAGTAAATTACAAACTTTATTAAAATTGTATATTCTTTCTAAATCAAAAAATATTATTGCTACAAATTTGGTGCAAAGTATTGCTCCAAATTCGGTGCAAAGTATTGCTCCAAACTTGGTGCACTAGTAGATATAGAGATAAAAAATAAATAAATAAATAACATAATATAGCTAACTTCCTTTTTTTTTTTTTTTGATAAATCTATTTGCACCATGTTTAAGGCATGTAATACAAGTCCCACTCTCTTCACTTCGCACCAAATTTGACGCAATACTCCTAAACAACCCACAAACTAGTAAAGTTTTCCACCACTTTTGATTAGGAAATGCATAATCACATGATTTATGACAGCAGCCAATCTGATTTAAATATACATTTTCTACTATCACTAACAAATCAAATTGCTCGATACTTGTGTTTTTGATCACTCATCAGAACGTGTAAGTGCCATTTGTTACATTGTGTATTATACTTTGAAAGTATGTATATGTTAAATTAGGACACACAGTGTAATATTTTAGACAATGATTTTAAAATTCAAATGATGTTTGATTCAATATAATCTTAACCTGGTAGCTCAAAGGGATAGTTTACCTAACATTAAACTGTCATGATTCAGATACAGCAGAAATTAAAATCACCTCTTTACTGTCATGCTATTTTCAGTGTTTTTCTTCCTTCTCTTGAATTTCATTTTCATAAAGAAATTTCATCTTATATGCCAGCCCATTTTATAACCCCTGTGTAGGGGTGGTGTTTAAAACTAGATTGCAATCAGGAGGGGTTACACAGGTGCAGAGAGAAAACTAGTCCAGCTCTTAAAATATCCATTGATTGCAAATTAATACATATGATTCCCTGATTGCATGTTATATTCACAATTATGCTCAGAATAATAAGAAATTTACACTATATACATGTAGTGATATAAATAAACAGAGAGATATGAAAGGCAATACTGTTTAGAAAAAAAAAGGATTATGTTTGCAAAAGATTTATGACATAACACACACACACACACACATATATATATATATATATATATATATATATATATATATATATACATATATATATAAAAGTATGTGCAAAGATATATGTACAAATTCTAGCATTAATAATCATTTTAAAAAACAAAAAAACATGAGATAGGCATATCATGATTTCTAGAAATACAAATACACATTAATTTATGTGGAAAAATCATATATCAGTTTTTTGTATAACAAATATGTAGAAAAATACTTTCTAATAGATATTATTGTTTGTTCAGGTATAAATCTAGCTATTTCTTGGACATTAACAGATGAAAAATAAAAGATTAGCTTTAGAGATGGATAGTAATGAAATGGTATAAATGAAGTTAGAAAAAACAGAATATCCACGACATCGATGACTCTTATTTATCAACAGTCCGATGCTCATCGCGTTGAACTTGACGTGCATGTTTTTGACATACTTTTTGATAAATAAGGTCGTCAAATGTAGACTCGCAGCAGCGATGTCTGGCGAGCGTATTGAGTGACGCCAGCGAATGCAACAAAATTGACGCTTTGATAATTAGGCCCCTTGCTGTAAAGAAACAAATTGTTCCATAACAATGTGCAATTAAGGAATAAATACTTTTATATTACCATTATCCAGAAAGAACAATGTACATAACAAAGGATACAAGGGATATAAATCACACAGAAAAAAAATAAATAATTGTTGGAAATCAATTTTAATGAAAATACCAATCCATCCTCTGATACTGCAGAACAATCTTCTTTTTGAATCCACAAAGGACCCACTGTAATCCTGTTTCATATTTATTTCCTTTTTATGTTACTGAATTCAGTGAAAACCATCAGACGTATCACTTGTGGCATATTATTTGCAGAGGTTATGTTTATTGGTTTAATATCTGTGCTCATACAAAAGTCAATAATGCCACCCATTTAATAGTGGATGAAAATTAATTTTGAAATTATGTATCACATTTAATTTTGACATCAAGGGGTCTATTTATGTAGGTGCGGACAGACATGATCCGCTATAGCGAATCATGTCTGCCGCACATTGATAAATACTGACAGCATACGCCCCCTGCAGATTTGCGGCCAATCGGCCACTAGCAGGGGGTGTCAATCAACCCGATCGTATTAGTTTGGGCTAATTGCTGTCCGCCACCTCAGAGGTGGCGGACAAGTTAAGGAGCAGCGGTCTTAGGTCCACTGCTTCTTAACTTCCGCTTCAGTCAGAACTTATGTATTTCCTACTCTATTCAGTAGTTGATATTTAGACCTATTTGCTCCTGTACCACTGTTGAAAATGTCATTAAATGTATACACTGCTTTTAGTGTTGTTTTGCAAGTTTCATAAACAAGTAATATGATATTGTTGGAGGGGTTTTTTTTCGACAGACTAAGCAGTATCAGAAAATGGATTCAAGTCTCTAAGCATCCCCAGAAATAGTAAAAGGTATTTCCAAGATTTGAAATACAACCCCAACAAAGTGTACTGTAAGCAGCAGTGTGTGAGTTTTCCCCCTTTAATAATCATAAACTTTAGGGTTTTATAGACTGGCCTTTGAATGCCAAATATCATTCCATTTCAAAAGACATGTTTGATATTTGAATATTTTTCTTGCATGTGTAGAGGACAGGAGATTACATTCTTCTGTCTGATTTAGGTATTATTTACAGTATTTACTAAGTTACTTATTTATGCATTTATTTATTAATAAAGGCTTTAATTAGCTTCAACCAGCTAAAACATAGAGTAACTACTAAACTCATAATACAAGTGACATACTTCTCAAGAATAAAAACAAAAAATATAAGCACTTTTTAATTACAATAGCTTTATGCAACCTTACAATTACATTAACATAGTGGTTGAGTTAGAAAATGTTTTTCAGAAAATAAGGCTAGGAAAGTCCTTATGGGGTCGATCTTGGTCATGTAGAAAAGTTTATCAAATTATTTATCTCAAAAACGCTCTATAAACTGTAATGGAAATATTCTGAAGAAAATCATTTGATAAGCTTTTGTGAGTGATCACTAGGTTAACAAAATTACCATTGTTTAGCAGCTCCTTATCTAATAATATCTGCTGAAGCCAATTAGGGACATATATGTGGCTGTGTTATACTTGTGAAGCCTGTCATGTGCCTTTCCACTTATCAGAAATGGAAAAGGGGCAAAATAACCTGTCTGACAATTTTTTGCCGGTGATTAGGAAGCAGATGCTGTTTGTCCACTGCCCGCAGTTATCATTGCACAAGGATTTCCTTTGCAGTGCTGCTTCCTTCTCTTGCGCAAGAGCATGGCCTGTCAATCATCCCAAACACTTTTGTTCAGGGTAATTTATCTTCACCACCACAGAAGGGCCAAAAGGTTAGGAAAGGTTAGGTTCCCTGCTTCCTAGCTGAGCACATAGAGCCCTCCACCAGCTCAGAAAGGTGGCAGACATAAACCATCACAAGTCAGTCCAGGATTATTGACAAACTCTGCTCTCATGCAAGCAGATGCATAAGAGGATCTAGGGGCTGCACAAGTAAATGCAATAATAATTGTGGGCAGCAAAAGGTATTTAGTTATCCATGATAGAAATATAGTTTCCCTGGATGGGACCATTGTCTGCCAGCACCATACTAATGGGCAAATGACTTTAATATCCAGGTGCACTAAGTGGAAAAATAAACATTCAACAAAATAGAAAATTTGACTTGAGAACAATGTTGACTTCCAGCGGACCCACTTGTAAATATAAACATATGGTTACAACACAATTTGCCTAATTTCCAGCATATAAAATCATTTAAATAAATATGCAAAGCTTATAATACTATAACGTCAGAAAGGCTTAACTTTGACAGTTGTTATTTTGCTTGATAATGATGATCGGATATGATATATGTCTTTAATCTCTTCCATTCATTATTACAGGATACCAATAAAGTGAAATTAGAAACAAGGGATTCAAATAATGTATTGTTTTACTATGTCAGAAGTTTACTTTGTTCTCATCTAGTTAGCTGCTGTTGTGCATAAAGTTTCATTCTCAGGAGTTTGTCTTTGATTAGATTTTTTTTTCTGTACACCCAGCAGAGTTGGAGGTCAAATCCATTCCACATCTATATTACATGTTCCTGAAATGACTTTTCGCCCTGAAGCAGCCTTAAGCTATTGTTTGAAAGGAGTCCATAAGAAAAGAATAGCAGTCAGCAAGTTTTAGAATGATTTTTTGCCATTGTAAATTTATAGTTCACATATGCTTTGCAGCGGTTGTTCTGGTAAATTATGTGCAAGGGCAGAATGTTTCTTATACTAGAAACATTTGTGGATAACAATTCTTACAGCTACAAGGAAAATAATTCTGGCCCCTCAAATAATGCATTTTCTTAAACTGTATTACATAATATAAGTAGGTGTTTCAATTTAAAAAAAAAACACATAAGTAAATAAATAAATAATTTGTTAAAAACCATAAATAAATAAAATAATAATAATAATAAAAATAATACATAGTTTTGTTATTGCTTGAGAAACCTAGGAACCAGAGATGTATGAACTTCTTAATTTGGGGGTTTGTAAATGTCCATACTATTGTCACTTCCTAATTTTAATTGGAAAAAATAAATAAACCACGTAATGTACAATTACTTAATGTGTGTCAGTATTTATTTAGCCATTTGAAAACGCTTCATAACTTTTAAAAACTTATGTGACATTTTGTTTTCTAAGCTGCTTTTTACTCAGCACGTGGATCACTGAAGACTGTGTTCAGCTTCTCTGATGGCATCATGTCCTTAGGATCCATGTTGAATGTGTGCATAGGTTATATGTTTCTCATTGGATATTCTACAGTTTGACAATCTCTAGGTGTTTATTGCTGTGTAGTTTGGCTTAGTTTCACATTTTAGATTATGTGACCAGAAATTGTAGCATCCTAGGACCTCAGAGCAGAAGGTAAGACAAAAAATTCCATTGAACTTCCATTATTTTGTCCACTTTTCCTGTAATTTAACTTATTAAATGTCCACTACCCCCAACAGTAACAGGTCTGTCCCTTCATGACTAGACATGTCCCCAGTCTTACCAAACCTTGGTCTTTCCTATGCCTGAGGAAACAGTTGTTTAGTGCTGAGAAACGCGTTGCATGTCTAGGGGAATATTTGGATACCCATATTCCACTTTTTGTACTTGTTTTTAACCCTTTTTTTTAATAAATACCGTTTTTTACAAAATTCAAGTTGAGTGGAAACAACTTACCTGCTTGTGTTCACTGACTACCTATTGGAGTATAACCGCTAGTATTTTCCTGCACCTGGATATGGTCCATTGGGAGAACCATAGTGGGGTGAACTGACATGCCTCACATAAATCTGGTGTGCTTGGTCAGTATCACACAGGAACTTCCAATTGTGGGTGAGCTGTTACACCCTAAAATTCTACAGCCTGCATCTACTAGCACATCAGTGTGCTTTATCAACATGTGAGTATCCATTTGGCTCATATTATATTGAGTTTATACATATGTTGGATGATTCCGCACATGAGGCGCCCCTCTGCTCTTTTTTATAGTCTTTCCAGCTCTGCCCACTGCACACCCTGTGACTCAAACATGACCCACCTATGAAAACTTCTATTCATGATCCTCCCTGATTTATTCACCAGCTTCCTAAACATAGATCTGCAAGGTAAGTTCACCCTCACCCCCGAAAGTGTAATTTCTGAAACTCAGTGGATCAGTGACTGATAATTATGAACACTTGGTTTATATATATTTCTAATTGATTATTATAGACAGTACTTGCTTCATAAGATTATTAAGATGAAAATCTTTTATTTTTATTTAAAGGGACATGAAACCCATTTTTTTTCTTTCATTATTTAGATAGAGCATGCATTTTTTTTTTAAATCTTTATTTAGAATCAACTGTGTGTATGACATATAGAAAAAAAACACATAAATTGAACCCTCATGGGGTACAGTAGAAATATACATAATGTAAATAAAAAGCATTTACTTATTTGAAGAAAATTAGGTATGTGTCTTTACAGTTTTAACTACACATTGTCGATAATTTTTACTTTTATAAAAACAATACAATGGGAACCCAACAAATCAAAAGCATAACCATATATAGAACAAAACAGACAAAGCCAAAAAATAAAACAGAATAAAAAAAGGGGGGGGGGGAGGGAGGGGGAAAGGAAAAAAGAGGCCTGTTTACCAAAGCCCTAGCAAAACCAATTCGGTATTTCGAAGAGGATATATTAGATATTCAATTTCAGTAGGGGGGAGTGCTTTTATGAACGCTGACCATTTAAGAAAAAAACCTAGTAATGTCCTCCTCATTATCTATATTGATATTAAATTGTTCAAGAATACATTGTTTTTTAAGCAATTTTTAATTTCCGGAATACTAGGAACCGTTCGCATTTTCCATTTTTTAAAGATGAGATATCTAACGGCCATTATAGCTATATTAATAATTTTGGTATTGAGCTGCTTATTTTCTGAGTTGAGACAAAGGAAAACTATGTCCATTGGTGACAGAGTCAAAGAGGGGAAGTAATTTCAAGTATGACTCCCTCCAAGTAGAGTAAAGGGTTACTCGCGTTAGTTGTTGAATTGAAAGCTGAGGAAGTTTAGGATCCAGATCTTGAGTTAATAATGTAGCCCACTTAATAAAAATTTTGTCAAGATTAACTGTACCTCTGTCGGAAACCAAGATCGTGTAACAAGGAGTAATTGACATATATCCATTTTTAACTAAGGTAAGCCAATTCTCAATGTTCCCTTGGGACCGATTCCATCCGTGGTCATTTGTAAGTTTCAAAGCATAATGTCTAGCCTGGAGATATGCAAAAAAAAATTCTATTTGATAGATTAAATTCCATTCTGAGAGCGTCAAATGATTTGATGCAACTTTTCTCTATGTCTAGTATCTGAAATACATTGGAAAGCACTTCAGCCTTCCATTTTAGAAAGAATGCTGAAGATATTCCTGCCTGAAATTGAGGATTCCCCGAGAATGGAATATATCTCGATACACGATATTCTATAGCTAGAATGTTACAGATCTTTTTCCATGCTAGAATTGGGTTATATAAAGATTTAAGTTTTTTTTATATAAGGTGGAATATGTATGGTGTCAGAGTGGATAAGCGCAGTGGGAGAGAGGGGGTTCATTATACTTTTTTCAAGATCATAGTTTGTGATATAGTCTCTCAAAAGTAACCAGTCAGTCACAATGCTAGCTAGGAAAGCATAATTATAAGCCCTAAGGTCAGGAATAGCCAGGCCTCCATATCTTACCGGAAGAAAAAGTTTTGTTGACTACCATCTAGGTGGAGGCCTTTCTGTATAGTTTTTCAACAAACTTGGTAAAGTTACCTTTCAGTCCAAATTGTTCTAGAGAGAATAGAAGATGATCATGATGAACTGAATCGAAGGCCTTTTCAGCATCTATTGCTAAAATTGCCAGGTCCAAGATGATCCCTTTCCCTGTTTGACCAGGTCTATAAGATTCCTTCAAAGTTGGGTCTTTTCCCTTTTTTAGTATCAAGGTCGTGTATGAGGTTGTAAAATTAAGTGTAGGTTAATTTCCTTCTATATATATATGTGGTTAAATAAAGATGTAAGATAAGGCGTTATAGTAGAAGTTAACATTTTGTAAAATTCATTAGGCAGTGCATCCGGGCCGGGCGCCTTATTATAGGCCAACTTTTTAATTGTATTAACCACTTCTACTTCAGTAATAGGAGAGTAAAGATCTTCAAGTGAAGCGGCAGTTAATGAAGGGTAGGATATTTTTCTCCAGAAATCCTCGCGCTCCTTGATATTAGAAGTTTTATCAGAGTATATATCTCTAAAGTAATTAAAGAAAGTTTGGACAAGTTCTTCCGATGATCTAAGCATTTGGCCTTCTATATGTAGGGAGTCTATCAGGTGAGAACCTGTATCCTGCTTAACGAATTTTGCTAAAAGTTTCCCAGTCTTATTCCCGAATCTATGTAATTTTGATGATAACCTAATATCCTTTTGCGTTGATTTATATAGCAACAATGAGTCTCTCTCCTCTAATGCGGAGATATATTTAGCCCATTTCTGCGGTGTCCTTTTAAGTAAGTATAGATTGTAAGCATTTGTGACCGCACGTAGCAGTTCATTCTCACACCTAGACCGCATAATGCTATATGCTAAAATTTTCCCCCTTAAGACCGCTTTAGCAGTTTCCCAGAATAGGGCAGGACGATTTTTAGCTTCAGAGTTAAATGAGGCAAATTCCGCAAACTTAACTTCAAGACAATTTTTAAATTTAAAGTGAGAATGTAGAAACGTGGGAAAGAAAAAATGGTTAGTTGTAGGTGAAGAATCAGTAGGCTGAAGCTCGAGGCAAATAGGGGCGTAATCAGAGACCACAATAGGACAAATTTGAGCCAAGACTTTATGTTTACATAGTCTTTCATCAATCAAAAATAAGTCGATCCGTGAAAGTGATTTATGTGCTTTTGAAAGGTATATAAAATCACGTGTATCAGAGTTTTGTAGCCTCCATATGTCCTGTACTCTTAAATTAGTAAAAATCCTAGAGAAAAGTCTTGTCTCAAGGTTATCTCTTTTAGTTCTTTTAGAAGCAGCATTCTGTCTCAATCTATCCATGGGATACCGAGGAGCCATATTGAAATCGCAACCCATTATGTATCCCAAAAAGATATATTAAAAACATTCGGAGCGTATATATTACATAAAGTGTAAAGAATTTTGGCAATTTTAATTTTCAATATAAGATATCTCCCCTATTTATCTGACTCATTATGCAATATCTCATAATTAAATTTTTTGCCCAGAAGAATAGCAACTCCACCTTTTCGGATCAAGCTAGGGAAAAAAAAAACTTCTTTAACCCAGGAAGATTTAAGTTTAAGAACTTCTTCAGTTTTCAAGGGGGTTTCTTTTAAAAAAGCAATAGAAATACCAATTTTCTGAAGGTAAGATATTATCGTTTCCTTTTGATAGAGGATGTAAGGCCTCCTATGTTCCAGGAGGTCAATTTAACTCCAGCAACTATAGGCATTGTTTATATAAGGGAAAGGAAAATGGGAAAGGAAAAAAAAAAAGAAAAAAAAGGGGGAGAGAACTTAAAATAAATAGAAAGAAAGAGTAAACAAACATCATACACAAACACACAACTGAGCCACCTAAGCCGTCTATCACCTGTACCAGGAGAACCCAACCATAAAGAAAAAAAACCCCAAAAAGATACAAGGCATCTATAATTTCTGTTACCCTACAAAAACACCATCTACTCAGGAGAACAATTCTTTGCGAAAAAAAATTCTGCCACAGGGGCTGTATCAAAAAAATATGTGCTATTATCAAACACCAGTCTAAGCCTGGCAGGATGTAGGATGGTTGCACGCAACCCTTGCTGTATGAATTTTGTGCATGCTGGGGCTAATTCCCTTCTTTTCAGGGCCGTTTCAGCTGCATAGTCCTGAAATAAGAGAATTTTAGTTTCCCCAAGAAAAATAGGTTGATGTTTGCGAAAAGCTTGTAGGAGAGTAATTTTATCTTGGTAGTTCAGGAGTTTAGCTATGATTGGTCTTGGCCTCATACTAGGGATCATGGCTGAAGGTGAAGTTTTGGGGTGAGAGTATAGAAATGTATCCATATACTGGTGAGGATGTGAATGTGGGTGCGGGAAGGAAAAAAGAAGGGGAACTGAGAGCCAATTCCTGGAGTGATTATAGAGGAGAAAACGCCTTAGGATCCCCTGTCGAAGGGGGAAAAAAAGAAAAAAAAAAGAATGAAGTGAAGTGAGGAAAAAAAAAAAGGTCTTAAAAGAAGGGTGAATTAAGTGAGAAAAAAACAGTCATGATTGAGACAATAGGGAGCATTCTCAAATAATAAATGAGGCCGCCATTCAGCGCAGTTAAAATAGTAGCACATTTTTTATAAGTCACGCCCCTGACCCTCTTCTCCTTGGTTATTTATAGGCTTAAGTGGATTTAAGAAGATGTGGAGTCCTTTGAACCCTTGTGAGGTGCCACCGGACCAATTGGAGTTTTGGGAATATAGGGAAGAACAAAAAAACAAAAAAAGAGAAAAAAAAATGGGTTACTTAAGTGGATCCTTTAGTGCTAAGTACTATTTAAAGCAATATATTGCTAGGCTTTGAAATAAAGGAACCTTTGATATTGAGTAGAATAAAAAGTAAATGATTAAATTCTTATGTATAGCAGAACTAGACTGACTGAATCTATACCCCAACAAATGTGTACATTGTTACAGAATTTTACATAGATATTACGTCTTCTCAATTAGAGCTCCACAGGCGCACTAATAACTATTTTTAACAGTTTAAAGGAAATCACAGCAAAAAAATGCCTGTAATAAAGAAAAACAGCACCTGAAAAAAAAACATTGTAGATAATTTCCAGAGTATAAATTAACCAGATTAGGATTTTACAGATATAGCAAAAAAACAATGATTAAGTTGCATTGAAAAGGCCCTTTATATATTTCTAAGTTGTGGCCTAAGTGAGGTTAGGAAAGGTTATTAGAATAGGTGGAAGAAGAAATTAATAGTTTTAACTGTTCTATATAAACACGCTGGGCTCACTAAATCTATAGCCCCGAGAGCTATTCTCAGAAGATTTTTGTAGATTATACTAAACAAAAACAATTTTGCACAACAGCTATGTCTAAACAGATATTATCGCAGAGACCCACTTATGCCTATTTTAAACAAATTAAACTGAGTCACAACAAAAAGGAATATTCAATGTTTAGGTAAGTTTGAGATCCTTTGGCCTCAAATAGAGTATGGTGTAGCCCATAGGTAAACTTACTAAAAAGTTGCCATAAAGTAGCAAACTAAATAACATTGATGCCTTTACATAAGAGAGCTAAGTATAGTGACTCTAGAAAAGTGGGCAGTGATCTGAAAGAAAAAAAATAACTTTGTAAGTTATAGTAAAGTTAAACACTACATTTATAAAGCTAGGGCCTGTATAACCCAAATGCAAATTATTTTTGGGCAATTTAAACAGAGTCCGGGGGGAGTAATAACAAAATCCAACAACTGAGAGTTAATGAAATAAAATTACGCTCTTGCGTCTCTCGGCTTATCTGTTTGAGCCCCGGTATAGTGGCTCTTGGCTCTGCTTTTCATTTGTTTGCTCTAATTATGAAAAGTTAACATCCCAATGTCAGGACAAAGTTTTTGAACATTGGCCCAATAGTAAATAAAGTAATTTGGGGCTAGTGAGGCAAATGAAACATAAGTGTCAGTCAAGCATACTACGTTACCAGTTCTGCATTTAGCAAATGCTGGATGGAGATCAAAGGGCCTCCAACGAAGGGAGCCCCCCTCACACAACACCGATGGAAGGGGGAGCGCTGAGCCAGGAAGCAAAAGATGACAAGTGCCCCAATTTGTCGTGAAGTCAGCCCTGGTTGGAGCGTGTTGTTAAAAGCAGCCCGGTGGCTGGGAGAGCACCCCAGGGAGTGATGGCAAACCTTACCCCTCACGCAGCATCGGTGGGAGGGGATACCAGAAGGAAGAGAATTACATCCCCTGGGATCTTCACGGGTGCTCCGTTTTTACTCTCACTAGCAGGTAGAGAAACCGGCACCCAGCCGGTGATTGTCCAAGCAGTCCTCAGCTCTGTATCAGGATAGCAAAACCAGGAGGGAGAACCAGGTAACAGGCTGAGTTGACATCCGGTATTGATAAGAAGTAGGTGGCCCCTCCCGAAAATGCAGAGCAGACTGTAGCAGTTGGATAAGAGGAATACTCTGGGGCAACAGGAACTCCCGGTTCCCTGCAGACCTCAGACCAAAGCTCAATTCAGGTGTTAGAGTAGTGCCGCTCGGGCAGATTCAGGCCTCCCTCTCACAACAGCTGTGGGGGGGAAGGGTATGGGATACTTGCATTAGCGATTTTTCTCCTAGGCTGTGTTTCTCCACTTCTCTTCCTCCTTCTTCGATAAAGAATTTAGGCTAATATGCGAGGTGTTATGGAGGTATTAAAACAGGATTGGGTCCTTTCGGTTGCTGCAGCGTGCAGCCCTAGTGCATTGTTGTGGCACTATAGGGTTCCAGTAGCAATGGTTTTGAGCTATACAAGCCAGCCAGGGTCTGAGGGTTTATGCACTAAATCTTGCCAAAAGCTTGGGGGGAATGTAGATCATAGCGTGTGTATCACCTGACCACACACCTGAGCTCCTCCTCCGGAAACCAGCATGTCTCTAGAGCATGCATTTTTAAACAACATTCTAATTTACTTATATTATCTAATTTGCTTCATTCTCCTGATATCCTTTGATGAAAAGCATATCTAGATAGGCTTAGTAGCTGCTGATTGGTGGCTGCACATAGATACCTTGTGTGATTGGCCCACCCATGTGCATTGCTATTTCTTCAATAAAGGATATCTAAAGAATGAAGCAAATTAGATATTAGAAGTAAATTGAAATGTTGTTTAAAATTGTATTCTCTATCTGAATCATGAAAGAAAAATGTTGGGTTCAGTGTCCCTTTAATACAGTATGCATACATATAATAGGAAAGTCTTGGTTGGTTTATACATATGCCAATCAATAGAAGCTCTGTAGACTTTGTTACTTGTTTACAGCTTGTTTTTGTTGTATACCAGATCTGTTTATATAACCATCTGTGAACCAACATAGGCAGTATATGTTCATGAGCTCGGTAATCACAACATGCAATGTTATATAGTAAGCTGGTCATATATTTTATGCCTAGATATTGTTGAACATACAGTTCCAATGCAATAAAATTATGAGACATATTTATACATTAGAAACTGAGATAATATTAAACACTCAAAAAAAAAAAAAAACAGGGGAAAGATCAATATATGCATAATTATATATATTGATTTTAAATAATTACACACATTTAATGGGATTTTAGATGTGATTTTAATTGTAACATAATTTTAAAACAGAAATTATTGGTGGTAAACAAAATGTGTGTTTGGCTAAATAAAACGCTATTCACAGAATTTGTGTCTGTGATAAGCTAATTGTAATGCCACTTTTGTATTTGATGTTGTGATTGGTTTAATTAAATGTCATTCAAGGAACATGTGTTCCTATTGGTGAAAGCTATAAATAAATATGTTATGTGAAGAGGCTATACACTACAATCCAAACACACCTGTTCCAATCAGCCAATAGAATGCAAGCTCAATCCTATTGACTCATTGGATCAGCCAATAGGATTGAAGCTCAATCCTATTGGCTCATTACATCAGCCAATAGGATTTTTTCACCTTTAATTCCGATTGGCTGATAGAATTCTATCAGGCAATCGGAATTTAAGGGACGCCATCTTGGATGACGTCATTTAAAGGAAGCTTCATTCGTCTTTAGTCATCTGAAGAAGAGGATGCTCCGCACCGGATGTCTTGAAGATGGACCCGCTCTGCGTCGAATGGTTGAAGATAGAAGATGCCATCTGGATGAAGACTTCTGCCTGTCTGGAGGACAACTTCTGCCGGCTTGGATGAAGACTTCTCCCGGCTTCATTGAGGACTTCTTGCCTCTTCGCTGAGGACTTTCCCGGCTTCGTTGAGGATGGATGTCGACTCTTCATAACAGTAAGTGGATCTTCAGGGGTTAGTGTTAGGTTTTTTAAGGGTTTATTGGGTGGGTTTTAGTTTTAGATTAGGCTTTGGGCAATTGAAAAAGAGGTAAATGCCCTTTTAAAGGCAATTCCCATCCAAATGCCCTGTTCAGGGCAATGGGGAGCTTAGTTTTTTTTTATTTAGGTTTTTATATGGGGGGTTTGGTTGTGTGGGTGGTGGGTTTTACTTTGGGGGGTGTTTGTATTTTTATACAGGTAAAAGAGCTGATTTCTTTGGGGCCTTCCCTTGCAAAAGTATTAGTAGTTTATTGTAGGTTAGGTTTTTTTATTGGGGGGGGGGGGTTATTTTGATAGAGCTATTAGATTAGGTGTAATTAGTTTAATTTATACCTAGTTTATATCTGATCATTTCTTTTTATATTTTTTGTAATTTAGTGTTTATTTTTTTTGTAATTTAGGTAATTTTATTTAATTTAGGTAATTTATTTAATTGTAGTGTAAGGTTAGGTGTTAGTGTAACTCAGGTTAGGTTTTAATTTACAGGTAAATTTGTATTTATTTTAGCTAGGTAGTTAGTAATCAGTTAATAACTATTTAGTAACGATTCTACCTAGTTAAAATAAATACAAACTTAGCTATAAAATAAAAATAAACCCTAAGCTAGATACAATGTAGATACAATGTAAAATAATATGAATTTGAAATAGTATTTCTAGTCTTCAATTTTGAATGTAACATTAGAATTTAAATTGTCACATTCGAATTTGAATGTCACATTCAAAAATTGTAAATAACATTCGATAATAGAATTTTTATGAATATTTGTTCTTATTAACATCGATTATGTAAATCGAATTTCTACAATAACATTTGTTCTAACATTCAAATTAGAATATAAATACATTTGCCAATCCCTAGTTATAGGGTAGGATTAAAAAAGGGGGATTGGGTAAAACACCTTTTTATTTTGTGTAAAAATGATGTTTGTTTCTAAGCTTTCTAAACAGCTCAAAAAGCAAGCTTTTGGCTTTTCTTGCTAGTGTGGAACAAAGCAAAATTCTATAGACAGAGATGTTAACCATATGAGTGCTAACGACGGCTAGCACTCACCCACCCTGAGGGTAATCTGGGGGTTCGCACCTACTCCCACCCGGCGATCAGTCGTGAATAGTGAGAGGCATCACCGGAGCTTCACAATTTGCGTGGTGAATGACTTCACCGTGCAACTTTATTTAAAATTAACAATAGACAATATAGGGAAATATATATATATATATATATATATATATATATATATATATTTATATATATATATGTATCTCAGGCATCTGAGCAGCTACAGACCCCCCCTCCCCAAGACCCACCATTGGAAAGATAATCGTCTAACCTTTCCAACAGTATAAGTCTTGGGGATCTGGAAAAAAACAAAAAGAAGGAGAAAAAAAATATATTTAAAAAAAGTTAAAAAAAGCTCAAATCCAGCTTACCACCCAGGTGGGAAATGGTTAGCAGCCAAAGGGTTAAATGCCCCTATAAGAGCTAGGGACATAATGAACTCCTTGGCTACCAGAGAGATTATATGCAGCAAAAGTGCATTTGCTCTTGTGGTCAACACAAAATAATACTAAATATGTTTCTTTCAACTAGAATAGACATTTCTTGTTGTGGAAAATAATGTTGCTCTTGCTAAAAATCTATTCTTTGTTCTGCATTTTAGAATTAAGTGTTTTCAAACTGCACTAATGGGTCATTAGCTGTTCCTGTCCACTTTGCACATATCAGCTTTGATTGTATAAAATGGCTCATTTGAGTCATCTCTGTATGCATACTAATTAGAGGGAAGAGAAAACAACACAAACAATATTTCACTTTGAATAGTGAACATCAGGCATATTCTGAGCGTGATCATAATGTTATGTAGTAAAATGCTTTTAGCTGATCTGATCCATAAATACTTCTCATTCATCCCTATGTCCAAATAAAAGTGCACAATTGAGGTATTATTTTGGTATTATACTTTGAGGAAAGCAAGGCAACAGTGCATACAGAACCGAGTGTTGAAACCACATGCTATACAGACTAGCAATACTTTCACCTTATCAGATTTTATATTACAAAAATTACTTATTGTAACATATTTTGTATAGTAAAATATTGAACAGTACCTCTTCTTTTAAAAAATATATAATTGCTTTTGCACTATTAATTCATATTAATTATTGATAGATGCTAAAATCAAGTATAATGTAATACCTTAATATATTCAAAAAACATGAAATTTAAAAGGTGTAAAAATAATAATAATATCAGTGGCAACTTACAGCTGAGAATTGCTTGTTGTCAACATATTTCTAAAAATGGTGCTTCACTGGCATCAGAAGAGCAACTTGGGGTAAATGTTTATTCTTAGATATAAGGAAAAAAAAATATTGCCTCCTCCACTAGATACCCATGATTCCACAGCATATGAGCATTCCCTTTTCAATAAAATAAAACAAAAATAACATAATTTATGTAAGAATTTACCTGATAAATTAATTTCTTTCATATTGGCAAGAGTCCATGAGCTGGTGACGTATGGGATATACATTCCTACCAGGAGGGGCAAAGTTTCCCAAACCTCAAAATGCCTATAATACACCCCCCACCACACCCACAATTCAGTTTAAAGAATAGCCAAGAAGTGGGGTTATAAGAAAGGAGCGAAAGCATCAACAAGGAATTGGAATAATTGTGCTTTATACAAAAAAATCATAACCACCATAAAAAGGGTGGGTCTCATGGACTCTTGCCAATATGAAAGAAATTAATTTATCAGGTAAATTCTTACATCAATTATGTTTTCTTTCATGTAATTGGCAAGAGTCCATGAGCTAGTGACGTATGGGATAGCAAATACCCAAGATGTGGAACTCCACGCAAGAGTCACTAGAGAGGGAGGGATAAAAATAAAGACAGACAATTCCGCTGAAAAATTAATCCACAACCCAAATAAAAAGTTTTAATCTTTATAATGAAAAAAACTGAAATTATAAGCAGAAGAATCAAACTGAAACAGCTGCCTGAAGTACTTTTCTACCAAAAACTGCTTCTGAAGAAGAGAAAACATCAAAATAGTAGAATTGAGTAAAAGTATGCAAAGAAGACCAAGTTGCTGCTTTGCAAATCTGATCAACAGAAGCTTCATTCTTAAAAGCCCAGGAAGTTTAAACTGACTTAGTAGAATGAGCCGTAATCCTCTGAGGCGGGGTTTCACCCGACTTCAAATAAGCATGATGAATCAAAAGCTTTAACCAAGATGCCAAAGAAATGGCAGAAGCCTTCTGACCTTTCCTAGAACCAGAAAAGATAACAAATAGACTAGAAGTCTTTCTGAAATCTTTAGTAGCTTCAACATAATATTTCAAAGCTCTTACCACATCCAAAGAATATAAAGATCTCTCCAAAGAATTCTTAGGATTAGGACACAACGAAGGGAGAACACTTTCTCTACTAATGTTGGAATTCACAACTTTAGGTAAAAAATTTAAATGAAGTCCGCAAAACCGCCTTATCCAGATAAAAAATCAGAAAAGGAGATTCACAAGAAAGAGCAGATAATTCAGAAACTCTTCTAACAGAAGAGATAGCCAAAAAGAACAATACTTTCCAAGAAAGTAATTTAATGTCCAGAATATGCAAAGGCTCAAACGGAGGAGCCTGTAAAGCCTTCAAAACCAAATTAAGACTCCAAGGAGGAGAGATTGATTTAATGACAGGCTTGATATGAACCAAAGCCTGTACAAAACAATGAATATCAGGAAGTTTAGCAATTTTTCTGTGGAACAGAACAGAAAGAGCAGAGATTTGTCCTTTCAAGGAACTTGCAGACAAACCCTTATCTAAACCATCCTGAAGAAACTCTAAAATTCTAGGAATTCTAAAAGAATGCCAAGAGAATTTATGAGAAGAACACCATGAAATGTAAGTCTTACAAACTCGGTAATAAATCTTTCTAGACACAGATTTACGAGCCTGTAACATAGTATTAATCACTGAGTCAGAGAAACCTCTATGACTAAGCACTAAGCGTTCAATCTCCATACCTTCAAATTTAATGATTTGAGATCCTGATGGAAAAATGGACCTTGAGATAGAAGGTCCGGCCTTAACGGAAGTGGCCAAGGTTGGCAACTGGACATCCGAACAAGATCCACATACCAAAACCTGTGTGGCCATGCTGGAGCCACCAGCAGTAAAAACGAACGCTCCATTATGATTTTGGAAATCACTCTTGGAAGAAGAACTAGAGGTGGAAAGATATAAGCAGGTTGATAACTCCAAGGAAGTTTCAAAGCATCCACTGCTTCCGCCTGAGGATCCCTGGACCTGTACAGGTACCTGGGAAGTTTCCTGTTTAGATGAGAAGCCATCAGATCTATTTCTGGAAGCCCCCACATCTGAACAATCTGAAAAAACACATCTGGGTGAAGAGACCACTCTCCTGGATGTAAAGTCTGGCGACTGAGATAATCTGCTTCCCAATTGTCTATACCTGGGATATGGACCACAGAAATTAGACAGGAGCTGGATTCCGCCCATGCAAGCATCCGAGATACTTCTTTCATAGCTTGAGGACTGTGAGTCCCACCTTGATGATTGACATATTCCACGGTTGTGACATTGTCTGTCTGAAAACAAATAAACTGTTCTCTCTTCAGAAGAGGCCAAAACTGAAGAGCTCTGAGAATGGCAAGGAGTTCCAAAATATTGATTGGTAATCTTGCCTCTTGAGATTTCCAAACCCCCTGCACTGTCAGAGATCCCTAGACAGCTCCCCAACCTAAAAGACTCGCATCTGTTGTGCTCACAGTCCAGGTTGGACATACAAAAGAGGCCCCTTGAACTATACGATGGTGATCCAACCACCAAGTCAGAGATAGTCGAACATTGGGATTTAAGGATATTAATTGTGATATCTTTGTATAATCCCTGCACCATTGGTTCAGCATACAAAGCTGAAGAGGTCTCATGTGAAAACGAGCAAAGGGGATCGCGTCCCATGCTGCAGTCATGAGACCTAAAACCTCCATGCACATAGCTACTGAAGGGAATGATTGAGACTGAAGGTTCCAACAAACTGCAACCAATTTCAGACGTCTCTTGTCTGTTAGAGACAAAGTCATGGATACTGAATCTATTTGGAAACCTAAAAAGGTTACCCTTGTCTGAGGAATCAAAGAACTTTTTGGTAAATTGATCCTCCAACCATGTCTTTGAAGAAACAACACTAGTTGATTTGTGTGAGATTTTGCAGAACGTAAAGACTGAGCAAGAACCAAGATATTGTCCAAATAAGGAAACACTGCAATACCCTGCTCTCTGATTACAGAGAGTAGGGCACCGAGAACCTTTGAAAAGATCCTTGAAGCTGTTGCTAGGCCAAAAGGCAGAGCCACAAATTGGTAATGCTTGTCTAGAAAAGAGAATCTCAGGAACTGATAATGATCTGGATGAATCGGAATATGAAGATATGCATCCTGTAAGTCTATTGTAGACATATAATGCCCTTGCTGAACAAAAGGCAGAATAGTCCTTATAGTCACCATTTTCAATGTAGGTATTCTTACATAACGATTCAAAATATTAAGATCCAGAAATGGTCTGAAAGAATTCTCCTTCTTTGGAACAATGAACAGATTTGAATAAAACCCCAGACCCCGTTCCTTAAAAGGAACTGGCACAATTACCCCAGATAACTCCAGGTCTGAAACACACTTCAGGAAAGCCTGAGCCTTTACTGGGTTTACTGGAATGTGTGAGAGGTGGTCTTACTTTGAAACCTATTCTGTACCCTTGAGAAACAATGTTCTGAATCCAATGATTTTGGATTGAATTGATCCAAACATCCTTGAAAAATCTTAGTCTGCCCCCTACCAGCTGAGCTGGAATGAGGGCTGCACCTTCATGCGGACTTGGGAGCTTATTTAGATCTTTTAAATGGCTTGGATTTATTCCATTCGCTTAGGGGAAGGATCAGGTTTCTGTTCCTTATTTTGACGAAAGGAACGAAAACAGTTAGCAGCTTTAAATTTACCCTTAGATTTTTTATCCTGAGGCAAAAAAGCTCCCTTCCCCCAGTGACAGTTGAAATAATAGAATCCAACTGAGAACCAAATAATTTATTACCTTGGAAAGAGAGAGATAACAACGTTGATTTAGAAGTCATTTCAGCATTCCAAGATTTAAGCCATAAAGTTCTTCTAGCTAATATAGCTAAAGAAATATATCTGACATAAATTCTAATGATATCAAAAATGGCATCACAAATGAAATTATTAGCATGTTGAATTAGCTTAACAATGCTATACACATTATGATCTGGTACTTGTTGTGCTAAAGATTCCAACCAAAAAGTTGAAGCAGCAGCAACATCAGCCAAATAAATAGCAGGCCTAAGAAGATGACCTGAACATAAATAAGCCTTCCTTAGATAAGATTCAAGTTTCCTATCTAAAGGATCTTTAAAAGAAGTACTATCTGCTGTAGGAATAGTAGTACGTTTAGCAACAGTAGAGATGGTCCCATCAACTTTGGGGATCTTTTCCCAAAACTAATCTATCTACCTAAAACAATCTATCATACGGCAAAGGATACAATTTCTTAAACCATGAAGAAGGAGTAAAAGAAGTACCCAGTCTATTCCATTCCCTATAAATCACATCTGAAATAGCATCAGGAACTGGAAAAACCTCTGGAATAACTACATCAGGTTTAAAAACCGAATTTAAATGTTCACTGGTTTTAATATCAAGAGGACTAGTCTGCTCCATATCTAATCAACACCTCTTTTAATAAGGAACAAACATACTCGATTTTAAATAAGTATGAAGATTTGTCAGTGTCAATATCTGAGGCAGAATCTTCTGAACCAGATAGATCCTCATCAGAGATAGATAAATCAGAATGTTGTCGGTCATTTAAAAATTCATCAATTTTATAAGACGTTTTAAAAGACCTTTTACATTTATTAGAAGGTGGTATGACAGACAAAGCCTTCTGAATGGAATTAGAAACAAATTCTCTCACATTAACAGGAATATCCTGAGCAATAGATGTTGAAGGAACAACAACAGGTAATGGATTACTACTAATGGAAATATTGTCTGCATTTAAAAGTTTATCATGACAATAATCACAAACTACAGCCGGAGGAACAGTTACCACAAGTTTACAACAAATGCACTTAGCTTTGGTAGAACCAACATCAGGCAGCAGGATTCCAATAGTAGATTCTGAGACAGGGTCAGATTGAGACATCTTGCAATATGTAATAGAAAAAATAACATATAAAGCAAAATTATCAATTTCCTTATATGACAGTTTCAGGAATGGGAAAAAATGCAAACAGAATAAGCCTCTGGAAACCAGAAGCAAAATGAAATAAAGACTTAAATAATGTCAAAAGTTTGGTGCCAAGTATTACGCCCACAACTGGCAAAATATTTTTTGGTGCCAAGAAAGTCTGCAACAAACATGAGCATCATAGATGACGCAAATACGTGAAAACTCTCGGCGCCAACTAAGACGGCGGAAATGACAAAATTATGTCAACAAATGTAATTCTCGTGCCAAAAAAGTCTTGCGCCAAGAATGACGCAATAAATTATAGCATTTTGCACTCCCGCGAGCCTAACAGCACGCAATTTAGAAAAGAGAGTCAATTTGAAAATTTGAGGTAAGAATTTTTTTTTTTTTATATTTTTTATGCATTTCCCAAAATGAAACTGACAGTCTGCAAACAGGAAATATACTGATAAACCTGAATCATGGCAAATATAAGTACAAAACATATATTTAGAACTTTACATATAAAGTGCCAAACCATAGCTGAGAGTGTCTTAAATAAAAGAAAATATACTTACCAAAAGACACTCATCTACATAAAGTAGATAGCCAAACCAGTACTGAAACGAGAATTAGTAGAGGTAATGGTATATAAGAGTATATTGTCAATCTGAAAAGGGAGGTAGGAGATGAATCTCTACGACGATAACAGAGAACCTATGAAATAGATCCCCGTTAGGGTGACCATTGTATTCAATAGGTAATACTCCCTTCACATCCCTCTGTCATTCACTGCACTCTGAGAGGAACCGGGCTTCAGCATGCTGAGAAGCGCATATCAACGTAGAAATCTAGCACAAACTTACTTCACCACCTCCATAGGAGGCAACGTTTGTAAAAACTGAATTGTGGGTGTGGTGGGGGTGTATTTATAGGCATTTTGAGGTTTGGGAAACTTTGCCCCTCCTGGTAGGAATGTATATCCCATACGTCACTAGCTCATGGACTCTTGCCAATTACATGAAAGAAATTAATGTTTTATAATGCCATCTTTTACGTGCACAAAGACAAATAAATTACTTTAAGTTAACAAATCATTGTACAGACTATTTCAGGCACAGGTTAATGTCACTATACTTAAGGATGGTGGATCTTTTCTAACCTCTCTGGACAAAATTGACCTAAAACAAAATTAAAATGTGGGCAATATAAATAATGAATGTATATTTTAATGCTGTTTTATTTTCCTTAATTAAACACTTCACGGAGAGATTAAAACATGAAGTGTAATGTCTGTTTAAAAAGCCATAAAGGGACATTAGAGTACAAGCTCAATTATTTCTGTCCTTAATTAGGTACAAAAAAGGTCACCAGGAAAATGGTTTCTATCAGGATTTTTTAAGGGCTGTTTTTCATTTGAAAAACCTTGTACATTTTACTTAAAAATTATAATATTGAATAATTTTAAAATATGTTGGTGTTGGTCACAATCTATGGGGATTTTCGTAGATAGTTTGATAAGCTTTTCTAAAAGATTGTGATCCACTTAGTGCTTAATAGCTGTTATAAGTGGGATGGAAGGGGCATTACAGTCATAGCAAATAAGATATAGGCTACATCTATGCATGTAAGTAATTTTATTTTAAGAGAGACCATACAAATATAACATTTATTTTCTATGCTATCAGAGTTTGATTCTTACAAGGCCATAATGTGAAGGCCTCTTTCAGAGAAAAAAAAAAGCAAATTACATAAGGGAATTTGCTGACATTGCTCTAGATTGTCCTGATTCATGAGTGACAGAAAATAGATATCCTGTAAGTAGGCAGAATTCCAAAAGGCAAGGTGATAGCCTAATGGTTGGCAGTGTGGAATGACAGATACAAATAGAAGCTAGAAGTCAGATTGGAAAATAAGCTTTCCTTGTTTCACATCTGCACCATGGGGGTGAGCTGGCAATCATCATTTTCAGAGGAAAGCTTATCTATCTTTTAGGCCACGTGCAAAACATGTTCCTCTCCGTTAAAAATCAGCAGGAAAAAATGTATCAGTCTGTGAGGGAGCATTAAACAAATGTAGGTCTCAGGAACAATCTGTCATCTATTGGCAAGAAAAAGGCATAAAAATAAATGTGAAATGAACTATGCATTTTATCCTCAACATTCAACAGCCTGTTAATTCTTAGCTAGTATTTAGTGGCTCAGATAGAAGACCAGTTTTTAGTAATAGCTATGCAAATTATTCAAAAAATAATCTTGAAATGAGTTTTAATCAAACTGTGAATTGTATTCTAATGCTTTAGAAGCTACACTCCAAATTTGTATATTAAAGGGACATAAAGCTGCAATATAAAAAAAAAATCTCTAATGTTTTACAGCATTTTCTTTTTATACTTATACTCAAATAAAACTTTTTTTTAATCCCTGCAAAAGCCTATATCCATAGATGCTTGCGAGGTTGCCAAGGGGCCTCATTGTAAAAGCAAGATGTGTGAAAATTATTATTGCGTTTCATTTCACAGATATTATCAACAGATTTATTAGTGGGTGTTACTGCCATTATTAATACTAATAATAATAACAAACAACAAAAATAATAATAATTAACTAATAGTTGTGTGAGGAGACCAATACATATGTCACACATTAAGCTCAAACTGCTAGCAACATGCAAAAACAATAGTTACAACCACAACATTTAGGAATCACTATCACTATGTAAATGTCTGTGATTGTAAAATAGTGGTATGTCTGTTTTGCTATGGTAAAAGTAGTCTCAGTAGATAGTATGAAATGTGACCAGAGGGGCTGTCTGGGTACGTTCTGGGGAAGTCAAGAAGATTGGTCAGGATTTTTAACCTAGCCTTATGCCCAGCATGCAGAATTTTTAAAGGCTCTTTTGCTCATCTGAAGTATCTGGTTGCGTTTCACAATTTTAAAACTAACACGGTTGTCTTGCTTAATTTTTTATTTCTCGTTAACTATTTTCAAGTTGTCTTGTATATGTTAAGCCCCTTTGCAGAGTATACCACATAGATATATCCAACCAATAGTACAAAAAGAAAATAACAAAGCATATTCTTACAACAACTTTATGTTCTAAGTAAACATAGACTAGATATTTCAAACATGTTAACATTTCTACACAGGAAAAAGTACATTAAAGGGACAGTACACTGTAAAATTGTTTTTCCATAAATGTATTTTAAATGACGCAGAGTATAAAATATTTGAGAAATTGCATTTTTGGGTTTATTTGTGTATCTGAAGTAGCTGGTTTTGTGCTTTGAAACCACAGCCAATTACAATGGGTTGAGCTTCAGGTAATATCAGATCTCATTACATTATCACTTTTATGTACACAGACTTGCTTCCTTATCTTATATTTGTCTGGAACACCAAAGCTCAATACATAGAGAGAACAATGGAAAATTATCATTTTATTACTTAACTATCATGCCCCCCACTGAGGGTGTAATCTCTTCTGCTGGCTGTGTTTACTTAGGCTTGTCAATAGCGTATACGCCAGTATCAAAACTTTCAGTATAGGTTGGGAAACCACAAGCTAAATCAGCTATTTCAAATGCTGAAATATGAGTAAAAGAGCTACTTGCAACCAATTTAATACACTCTAGCAGGTAAAAAGGATCATTGGGAATAATTTAAAGGGGAGAAAGTTTTTGGGTGCACTGTCCCTTTAAGTGAATAGTAGTTTTGGCTGTTGACAACATTCAATACATGCAGGCCCATTTATCAAAGGGCTTGCGGACCTGATCCGACAGTGCGGATCAGGTCCGCAAGACCTCGCTAAATGCGGAGAACAATACGCTCTCCGCATTTAACATTGCACCAGCAGCTCACAAGAGCTGCTGGTGCAACGCCGCCCCCTGCTGACTCGCGGCCAATCGGCCGCCAGCAGGGAGCTGTCAATCAACCCGATCGTATTCGATCGGGTTGATGTCTGGCGATTCCTGTCCGCCTGTTCAGAGCAGGCGGACAGGGTTATGGAGCAGCGGTCTTTAGACCGCTGCTTCATAAGTTGTGTTTCTGGCGAGTCTGAAGACTCGCCAGAAACACAGCCCTTCAAGCTCCATACGGAGCTTGATAAATGGGCCTGATGGAATCATTACAGTTAGAGAAAAGTTAAGACTTTTTTTATTTAAAGCAATGACCTACATAGCATAAGTTTTGTTTGAGACCTTGTAAATAGAAGAATGACTGCTACAATCTACTGATCAATAAAATTGTTCATGCCTGCAGAACACTACATCCTTATTTCTTATGGAATACACTATTATAAACAAAGAATGCTAGAAGCAGAAAGATTTAGAACATAAAAAATACACAAATTACAATTTTTTTTTATTGCCTACACTGATGTTTCTCAAAAAAAAAAGCAATGCTCCTGACATTTCGATTTATCCACAGTGTCTACATCTATAGAAAGAAAACATACTTTAATAGATTTTAATTAAATGGAATATGTTAGCACAGTGTTATAAAATCTGAAAATGAGTGAAAAGAAAAATGTAAACATTTTTAATTATTAAAGGGAAATTGAGCATTTATTTTCTTAAATTCATGTATCGTCTTTTTTAAAAGAAAATACATATTACTAAAGCATTGTGTTAATGTGCTTCTGCTTGTGGACAACTTTGGGATAGTCTAATGGAAACTTGTTAGGCTGCAATTAATATATATTTAGCTGTGGTAAATGCCCCAATACATGATATTCTGCATACCGAACAAGAATCACTAGCAAAGCAGAAAAACAATAACTGCAACCGCATCACTTAACAAACATGGTAGCAAATAGGGTTTGCATGTCTGTTTTGTTAGTCTCGCTGGATAGAACAAACAATTTGTAGGCTAGGGTTCCAGAGCCTTCTCCAGGTACGCTCCATATCCAGGTACGATCCATATGCAGGCACGCTCCATATTTTTCACCTGAAAATCAATGCAGTATGTGGAAATAAAAATAAAACAAAAAAAACAATTGCCCTTGTGAAGCATCTTGTCTCAGGGTCATGTCTTGTTATTTCATAGCTGAAAATTGTTTGTATTGTGCATATGGTAGAGTGGACTGTTTTACACACACACACACACACACACACACACACACACACACACACACACACACACACACACATATATATATAGTCATTTTTGAAGGCTGTTTTGTGATGCTGTGATGCCGCTATAAATTAATCTATGCATATGTTCTTGCAAGAAGTGATTGGTTGCAAAATGTGTGGGCATTGGTTAAAATGAAACAGAACTCACTGTAATGAGAGGGCACATACAAATATTTATGAATACCACAATTTTTGAGCAAATAAATTGGGACAATTTCTACCCCCCATTTACTGATTCTAGTGCAGTGTGTTTGCCCATCCCAAAAGAATTAATCACAAAGTTAAAGTCAGATCTAGAGCATAAATATACTGCTGGTCCTCAACTGAATACAGCTGGTAATTGTTCACATAGCTGTTCATGATTGCCTTATGGTCAACTCTTGTCTAGCAGTTCTGGGGCTGACTGCATAAGTTTATCCCCTATTCAGAGGATAATCATATAGTTCTGTTCAAGCAATAGTAAAATATATACCATTAGAACAGTTTGCTATTTGATATCCCTTATATCTCATACCAAACATGGTACATGGTGATGAGAAAAGTATAGTCTTCAATAATATAACTTAATGGGATAGTCAAGTTATATTTTTCTGCAATGTATTGAATAAATTGACATTCATAAATATTATTATAGGTACCATGCTTGGGGTGTACCAATGACCTTTATGCAGTATTATCACCTAGCTTTATACCTAAATACCTATGAACTGCAATGCTCTTAGTACATTGAAGAAAAAAACTATAGTGTTAAATGTCCTTTTAATGAAATTCACTGGCTGTCACTTTCTTATCATAGCTCTATGATGTCTCATTTGCAATCAATACTACTGTATGATCACAATACACAATCAGTAGACAAGTTGAAATTACATTTACAAATGAAGAAGCTCACTGTCACTGCTGACTTTTCACAGACAACCAAAACCACCTGGGAAATATCTGATGTTCAATTAGATCGCAAGCTAAAAGTGACATCCTTGCTATTTACAAGATGCTATCTTGACTCTGCTATTTCAATACTCGATAACATGTGACAATATGATGATTCACTTTTAGAAGACTGAAATAATTCTGCAATCATTCTTTTTCAATGTATTCTATTAATAAGAAAAGCTGCAAATTCTATGACACATAAAGCTTCTTACACTGTCAGTTAAGTAGTTTATCAGTTAATGTTTTCAAGAAATATGTAAGATTACAGGATTTCAATATACAAATAAAAAACAAATGAATACCACTCTGCTCATACTGAGGGAGATTACAAGTTTTGTGGTATAGTCGTAGCATACACACTATGTCTATACAACAGCCATTACAAGTTACAAAAAAACAATCTTTTCTTGTGCGGTATGGTGCGGTAAGCTCTATACCCCACCAAAAAAAAGTTTTGGCTTGGCGTGCTTGTGCACGTTTTCCCCCATAAAGATCAATGGAGAAAAAGTGTTGGAAAAAAACCTAACACTTGTGATTGCGAAATGGTGATTACATTAACGCATTCCCCATTGAAGTCTATGGAGAAACGAAAGTTGTTTAAAAACCTAACACCCTAACATAAACCCCTAGTCTAATAAACCCTAAAACCGCCGTCCCCCACATCGCCAACACTAAATTAAGTTATTAACCCCTAAACTGCTGACCCCCTACATCCCTACTACTAAAATAATCATATTAACTCCTAAACCGCTGGCCAACCACATTGCCAAAACTAAGCGTCAGCCCCCACATCGGGACAAATTAAATTAAACTATTAACCGCTAAACCTAACATTACACAAAATAACAAAGAAACAAAATAAAATTACGAAAAATGATCCAAAATCAAACAAATTAAACCTAATCTAATACCCCTATAAAAAACAAAAAAGCCATCCCAAAATAACCCCCCCCTAATCTAACACTAAACAACAATAGCCCTTAAAAGGGCCTTTTGTAGGGCATTGTCCTAAGTTTAACAGCTCTTTTACTTTAAAAAAAATACAAATTACCCCCTAACAGTATAAACCCCAGCCACCCAACCCCCCAAAATAAAAAATACCTAACTATAAAAAACCTAAGATACCCGTTGCCCCTAAAGGGGCATTTGTAGGGGCAAAACAAATTAATACAACACACAGAGAAAGTACAGCACTCACTTACAAGGTCACAGCTAAGATTTAAAGCAAAATTGGAAGGGTTAGTTACCGCATTTGGCCAAATGGGACAAGCCCAGGTACCACGTCAAGGTCCCTTCCAAAAACCTGGGAAAACCTAAAACAGTCACACAATGCAAGTTCTCAATCCAACAAACTGGGAAGGGACCTTGGTGTCGTACCTGGGCTTGTCCCATTTGGCCAAATGGAGCAGCAAACCCTTCAATTTTTGCTTTTAATCATAGCTGAGAGCTTGTAAATTAGTGCTGGACTTTCTCTGTGTGTTGTATTAATTTGTTTTGTAATTTTCCCTATGGTTCTTGCACCTAGACCTGTCTGGGATTACCTGTCTGTGACTCTGGGGACAGCACAGCTTCCTGTGAGTGCCAGTGAGCACCCAGGGCTGAGCATGTTGCAGTGTCATGGGATGTGTACCCGGTCCGGTATGAGAGTGCAGTCCCCTTCCACGTTTTGTATATGTCTAGGGTGATTACATAAGCCTGTGCACCCTTCACTTGTTGCCAATTTGTTGGATTGAGAGCTTGCATTGTGTGGCTGTTTTAGGGTCCTAGGTTTTTGGAAGGGACCTTGATGTGGTACCTGGGCTTGTCCCATTTGGCCAAATGCGGTAACTAACCCTTCCATTTTTACTTTTAATCTTAGCTGAGAGTTTGTAAGTGAGTGCTGGACTTTCTCTGTGTGATATAACCCCACTATCTGCTCTCACAGGTCACAGCTTTAGTAACCACACAATTATGTTTTTGTAGAACATGTAAACTGATGGTAACCACACTTAGGAAAAACCTGAGTGGTCTCATAAACTGTATAAGTTGTTGGATAAATTACCAGAATAACACACTATTATAGGTATAACATTACATATTTCTTAGGCAAAACTTAAGCTATACTTAGCATTATAAATAACAGTATATCAGTATTACATATCAACTGGGGACCTAACCATCTTCTCAGTGTCTGACCTTGAGACTGTTGCTGTGCACAATGGGGGGGGGGTAGACATACAAACACACTAACTATCCAGTTGCAAGGCATGTAAAATGAGATTGTTTTAATAACATTTTACTAAAATACTTCTAAAAAATATTAGCTGGTTGAGAATGACACCTACTTTATTAAATATACATGGAAGATCCACACTTCTAAAGAAATAGTTGACCTATTCTGGCTTAAAGGGACATTAAACACTAAATAAATGCTAGATAGAATGATGCATTTAAAGGAAAGATCAGTCTAAGAAAGTTTCATTAGCTGTTTAAATATTGACAAAATAAGTGTAAAGTTTTAGGGGTCGATTTATGTAAGTGCGAGCGGACATGATACGATGTAGCGTATCATGTCCGCCGGGTACACTGTCAGCATTTATCATTGCACAAGCAGTTCTGGTGAACTGCTTGTGCAATGGCGCCCCCTGCAGATTCACAGCCGATCGGCCACTAGCAAGGGGTGTCAATCAGCCTGATCGTATAGGATTGGGCATATTGATGTCCGCAGCCTCAGAGCAGGCGGACAAGTTATGGAGCAGCGGTCTTTAGACTGCTGCTTTATAACTGCTGTTTCCGGCGAGCCTGAAGGCTTGCGTGGAAACAGGGATGATCTTGATAATTCAGCCCCTTAGGGGCATATTTATCAAGCTCCGTATGGAGCTTGAAGCCCCGAGTTTCTTGCGAGCCTTCAGGCTCGCCAGAAACACAGGGTATGAAGCAGTGGTCTAAAGACTGCTGCTCCATAACCTGTCTGCTTGCTCTTAGGCGGCGGGCAGACATCGATGAAAATCAACCCGATCTAATACTTTCTGGTTGATTGACAGCCCCTGCTGGCGGCCGATTGGCCGCAAATCTGCAGGGGGCGACATTGCACCAGCAGATCACAAGAACTGCTGGTGCAATGATAAATGCAGACAGCGTATGCTGTCTGCATTTATCGATGTGCGGCGGACATGATCCGCAATATTGGATCATGTCCGCTCGCACATTAATAAATAGGCCCCTTAGTGTCTATAAAACAATGGGAGTTGCCATGTAGGTCACTAGAGTGTGCAGCCGATGGCTGTGTGTAATATAACCGTGTTCTGCACTTCCATTTCTAAAATGAACTGAAATGCTCACAATTTCAGAATGGAATTACAAAATAAGTAATGAAAGTATATTCCAGATTTGTTTATACATATACAAATTATCATCATTTTATATTACCATCTCAAAGTGTTTAATGTCCCTTTAACTTTTAGAAGTTTTCTGAGCACTCAGTGAAGTTCTTTGTACACTCTTGGATGTCATGTATGTATATATGTATCAAGCCTATAGTAAACACAGTTGCCTAAGCAATTTTAAGGAAATAGTAGCTCTGAAAATATGCAATTGTAATACTGAAATATTGTGCATGCATCAACATTAATATTTTATTATATCATAAATTGTAATATACATTTATTTTGAAACTTTGATATAGAATAGGGAATTTTATTTTTGCTAGGGAAATAATTTTATCTATTTTTGTTATGATCTTTTAAGGCTTTTTATTTTTAGGGTTGTAGTCAACAAGCCAACAGCCTTAGTGACTGAGAAAGCAAATGGGAATAGGTTGCTTTTATGACCCATGTAATTAAAACTTTAAATGTCAAAAAGAGCCTAGGCTATTGCTTTGCCATGATGAATATATATTGGTTTTAAACAACTGATATAAAATGTCACCATTCTGAGATCTTATTTTGAGGGTTTAAATGGAGTTTATGTGCATGGGTTAAAGGAACATTAAGGGCTAGATTACAAGTGGAGCACTAATTTATCACACGCCCGTAAACAGGCAAATTTTCCTGTTTATGGGTGCCATTACAAGTGGCAGGAAATTGCTACCACAAGCTCGTGGTAGCAGTTAGCACACCGAAAATTAACAGGCGATCAGATCGCTGTTTAATTTCCTAAATGTGCCCCAATTGCCCCCAAAATAAAGTGTGAGGTTCATGTTCTAAAAATACATTTATTTTTCATTTGAAATAAATGTTGTTTGTATGTTGAAACCACTGCCTATACTAAAAATTAAGCCTAAAGGTACAATTCCCCATAAATGTTATACTATGCATTTAATATAACAAGATACTGAGTACGCTGTCTCTTTAAGTGACCCTGCCTTTCTATGATAACAGCTATATATTTAATTATATCAAGTTAAAAATGTGCATGTATTGTTCTGTATTTAAATTTCAGCTACAAGAACCTTAAAACAAAAGTAAAAAAGATCTGTGCATAATCAGAGCATACGTGATTTACAAGAACAGAATTATATGACAGAATAAATGCATTTAATATGTATTCAATTGGACAATTTATAATAGATATAACTGAAATGTTGCTGAAAAAATGTACAGTCAAGACTGTATGTAATGTGCTTCAATTTTGCAGTGTATTGAAAAAATAGCTAGTGCATCATTAGCTTGACTGTCTTCAAATTAGGAATGCAATACCAAACCCTAATTAGTATCAGTGTGGCAATCCATCTATGAAAATATTAATGGCAATGTCATTAAAACTGTGAATCTGGAAACTTTGGAGAGTTTAAGTTAATCATTTAAGAGGAATTCCAATAAGTGAAAAAGCTTCCATCTGGTACAGAGCTAATTTAACATCCAAGCACAAAAGTAAGCCCCATGTGTTCTAATGAACAGAAAAGTATTTGACACAGAATGTTATTGAAAGTGCTTATAGTCTTGTTCGCCAATTATTCTAATGCAATAGATCACCGTTGGGCAATCATCCCAGCAAGCTAAGAAGTGTATGCATGTATTTTAGAGCTTTATGTATTATGCAACAGTGGAAACCACACTTAAATAGGTTTATGAACCAATGTAATTCCGCCTACTTTTTAGATATTTGGTACAAAATGCACTCAACATTATCATAACCCTGCCATTCAGCCCAATATTTATTTGGACAATGCTGACTGTGTACACTAATACCTCTGGGGTAGAACATTTTAAAAGTATTTGTGATTTTACAGCCAGGATAAAAGAATTGTAGGACTTTTATATAGAATTTTAGGTTTCTTAAAGGAATATGAAACCCTAATATTTTCTTTCATAATTCTGCACTTGGGTAGAACTTGCTGATTGGTGGCTAAATCTAGGCACCCAGATGCTGTACCAAAAACGGTCCGTCTCCTAAGCTTACATTCCTGCCTTTTAAATAAAGATACCAAGAGAACGAATAAAAATTGATTATAGAAGTAAATTAGAAAGTTGCTTAAAATTGCATGCTCTATCTAAATCATGAAAGAAAAAAACAGGGTTTCACATCCCTTTAACTGCAATTGCTTTACATTATAAAGAATCTTGTAACAAGCACCAACTAAACTGCAACCATTTTGTTATATGTTTTATTTTTTTTTAATTACTGGTATTACAAAGTCATTTGCTTAGCAAAGTAGACCATATGTACCTCAAATAAATCATGTGGAAAGAGTTTTTCTCATCTCTTGTTTTGTATTGTGAGCTATATCATACATCACTAAACTGTTAAACATGGATTTTATAATTATTTAAGGAACATGAAGAGCAATAATGCAATGCTCTAATGTGGTAGAGAATTTTCTTATTGCACTAATGCTTGAATTAAAGTGAAGATCAATTTTGATGAATTAGTGCCTGGTTTTTAATAATCCTATTAAAAACAAGGGCACTTTAATTCATCAAAATTGACATTTCACTCTTTTTCTTCAAAAACGTACCTTTTCATTCTGGCAGCTGCTCCAGTGATTCCCACGGCCATCGGAAGCCTCGGCAGACGTCAGAAATGACGAACCCGGCTTCCTCCAATCACGGCTTCCCCCCGGGGGAATCTTGGTCTGATGCAATACTGTGATTGGAGGAAACCGGATTTGTCATTTTGAACCTGCGAAGACGGCTTGCGACGGACGGAGGAAGTGCTGGACGGCTGCCATGATTAAAAGGTAAGTTTTTGAAGAAAACGAGTGAAATGTCAATTTTGATTAATTAAAGTGCCCTTGTTTTTAATAGGATTTTTTAAAAACCGGGCACTAATTCATCAAAATTGACCTTCACTTTAAACAATATGTTTAACCTGTATAAAAGGGTTTAACACACAAAGTCAGCTTCAGATTGGCTATCCAATTCTGGTTTGGATATAAACACATCCACTAAAGAAATCAGTGGTGGAAGCAGAATTAAATCATCATGGACTAATCCATCTGGGATGACTGACAAGCCCTGCTCAGTAGAGGATAGTGTTGCTCATTTTCACTGAACCCAGGTGGACAAGTTCTCTTGCTGGGAATGTTGTCTACTTGGAGGATAATAAATGGAGGCCATAGTTCTGTTCAAGCAATAGATCAAAGACACAACACTTTACAATGTTAGAGTATATATAGTATACATCAGCATTTAAGTTGATTATTGCTTGCATTGGACACCCAATACAGGTAAATGTGGCTAGTATGCTACTTTGTGCTTCTGATTATAAGTATGGGGATGTGCTACATTTACAGCATGCACAAAACAAGTCTTAGGCAAAAATGTTTTAGCCAATGATGTAATACCAAATCAAGTGAAATTGGTTGCACAAGGCCAAGTGCAAAGTAGTGCGCTATGCATAATCAATGTCACTTGTAACGAAGTCCTTAGTGGTTAAAAAAAATATTTTCCCCTAAGGTTTTTTCCAATGACCTATTATAACAGTTGTATAGTATAAACATATTGGAAGTTGCTCATTAGGCTTATTCTTAACTTAGACATACAGGCCAAATTATCAAACTCTGAATGGCAGGGGGTGTCAATCAACCTGATCGTATTCGATAGGGTTGATTTCTGACGATTCCTGTCCACCGCCTCAGAGCAGGCAGACAGGTTATGGAGCAGTGGTCTTTAGGCTCGCCAGAAACATGGGGCATCAAGCTCTGTACGGAGCTTGATAAATATGCCCCATGTTTTCAAGTGCGCTAACCCAATCGCATATTCTCAAGTGCGCTAATCCAACATGAAAATATTAATATTTCACATTCTAATGCCATTCACATAGCAGAATATGTTCTATTTATTTATAAATACATATTCTACATATAACTGATGTATTTTTGGTACAATATATATCTATCTATGCCTATATATATATATATATATATATATATATATATATATATATATATACAAATACATATCTCTAGGTGTGGTTCCCTAAGGTCTGTGCATAAAGAAATTCCAGACTTTTTTAAACACAGATGAAAAGTTTACTCTTGAATAGAATACCATATTGTCTGAATGCTCCCTCAGACTTATGGCACGCATCAATTAGCATAAAGATGCTAAACTAATGGAGGCCAGAGAACACATTGAGAAAGTTCAAAAGGATCTTAATACCATTATGGAGAATCAAGACTATTCAAAGCTGGATAGTATATTACAACTGACAGTGGATAGAGCTAAAAAAGAGTTGGATATCATCAAATTCAAAAAACATTCAAGAGACGCAGAGGATTACAAGAATAATAGGGTTTATAACTGGAACCCTAAGAAAAACACAAGGAACAGAAACCAGGGCAACAAAAGGATGTACTAGTCGAAAGGAGGAAAAAAGGCCCAGAATAGAGTGTCCTTCTCCGATACTGACCCGGAGTCAAATGAGGATGATGACCTTCAGGACTTTGTCACATTTATGCCAAGTGGACAGTCATCTGATGATGATGGTGGATTATCAATCCAGGTGACTGGATCAGATATACCACATACATATCCCCCTCCCTTACCACTGGCTTTACCAAGCACATCCACCTCAGATATTATAGATTCCAACAAATCTAATGAGCAGACAGGTTAGACAGCGATCCTAAAGAAATCAGATCTTCGTAAGCCACCTAGGGACAATAAGTATAAAAAAGCACAAAATGCCCATAAAGCTAACACACAGGTAGGGTAAGAGGTGTTTCAGTTAGCTCAGGGACAAGAAGAAGGAGGAGGAAGAGGGATCAGTATCTGTCATGATATTTCCCTAGCCCAACCCCCTTCTCCTTTGAGAGCTTCCTTTCACCTGCAAACAGGTGCTTAGTAATTTTGTTTGAATGTCTCGAGCAAGCGCTGTGTCAGCACGCAGCCAAATCTCTGCTATACATTTTGAGATCTAATCCCCAAATTCATTACAAGCCATGGATTTATACCTTTTATCTACTCCAGAGATCTACTAGAATCCAGTTAAAGTAATTGCAAACTGCAGCTGCTTACGGAACTGTTTTTGCTAACCTTTCCATTGCTGCTGTTGGAACTTATTGTGGAACTCCAAAACTAGCCCTGTGATTAAAGCTATTGTCAAGCCGTAAGTTCATCTACAGTTTTCACTTTACAGAGGAACTCAGCCACTTTCAACTCTTCACGGAGACAGCTCCTCATCAGTAACAAGTGTTACCTAAGGAACTCCCAGCTGAGCTATCTGTGCATACTATCAGGCTGCTCGCCTGACATGCTATTTTAAGCATAATAGTCTTCCGGCGATTCACCGTTCAGTCTGTTCCAGGATACCTCACTGTAGCTTGAATGAGATTAGTTATCTGCAGCTCCCTGAAAACCTTGAGCAAGTGTTGCTTGTTTAAATCATTCAGTTGCCAACAACATCCTCAGAGTCTTCACTGACATAAGCTATTTGTAACAGTAAAACAAACTGATTCCTCTTTTGTTACTTATTAAGTATCACCAGCAACATTACTATTCTGGTTTTGTTAGGTGTAACGATCTATCAGCATCAATTCACAACCTGACAATTGTGTATTTCATACTGTGAGATACACATGTCACAGTGAAACAAATATTCCTTAGAGAAGTTTACTAACAATACAGATCTGCAGTTGATCCATTATTATTTTCATTTATTCATAATTACAATCCATTCCATCCATTGTAATCCATTCAGATTGCCTTTAAAGCCTAACAGTATCCCTTGAGGTGGGGCCGACAGACGAACAAATACTAAACATCATCAATTTATCTAAGGTTCCCTTGACTAAGATTAAGATGGAAGTCTTAAGTTTAGGCTTAAATTTCATCCCTATCTCTAAATTCAGTGTTTTTGACACCTTAATAGATATTAATAGGTTTATTTGTGGCCTTAAACTCAAAAAGTTTTGCCAACTTAATCCAACCGTAAACAAGGAATTTTTGATTCCTGATACCAGCCCACAGCATGATTACTTTAAACTAATTGAAGCTATGGACTTTTTAATTTAATTTAAGATATATGCACCCTTAATTTTTGTAGCTGGACATGAATATGTCACATAAATCAAGGTTAGCCATTTAGCTTAGTTTATTACACTTGAGGAAGTATATATCTTATGTATACATATTTATTTGTGAGGCACTCCAATATGAATCTTACATCTTCATTTGAAATATAATTCAAGGTCGAGTGGACCTTGAAATATAAAAAATATAAAATATATATATGTTTCATAATTTAACTTCGTCCAACACAGTAACATTAAAGTGAATAATATAATTCAAGTAGTGGCTAAACTATATTAGAGCCTCTAGTATTCCACACCAAAGCATATGGGCATTAGTATGCTATTCTTAGGCATTTTATTTAGCGTCACTTTTTCCTCTCTTTTCTATATATATATATATATATACACACACATATACATACATACATATCCATCTTTTGACAAGTATGTATATTTTTCTCTATTTTAAAGCCCTTTGCCTGCATTTTTTTTCTAACACCTGAGACCTCATATCGTTGAGCACTTATAACTTTTGTGTGCAATATTTGTATTTAATAATTATTTATTATGAGTGTAATTGTACTTTGTAATGTATTTTTGATTGTTTTTTTTTTCAAATTTTATTTTCTTGGACAGTTAACCACAGTTCTAAAGTCACAGAAATCATTCTAACGTAAAGCACGATGGTGCTCATGCGATCGTGTTTACTTTCAACTCATAATACAAGTGTAATTTAACCTGCGCACAAACGATTGTAAAAAACCCAATATCGCTTGTGTGCAAACAAATATGATGTTGTCCGTAGTTTGTAATTTGCAAATTGTAGATGGGGCTCTTTATCTTTGAGAACATTGATCAATACTTTTGCAGAGAGCAATCCCTTCAATGTATTTTGGTTTTAAGTGATAAAACAGAGTTTTAATCTAAGGTTGTATTGTTGGCAAAATTAATTATTTCATTTCAATTTGTAAAAAGGCTAATGACCTTATTTTTGAAGTGGGCGGAATATTTCATAAACATTCATCTCCCGAAAAATTATGATTTAAATGATTACAAAAACAAAAATATGCAATTCATCACAAAGTAATATTTCATGCTGTTTTAGAGGAGAATTATTACAAACTGAGCGTTTCTATAATGCTCTAGAATACAGGGCAGAGGATCATGTGCGCTGATGGATGTGAAAAACAAAAAACAAAAACAAACAAGGTGTGCATTTAAGGAATCAAGGATAAATAATATATGTAGTCTCTATGGGATTTCGGCTCTCAGACATCATTAGCATCAATGTTTCCTTTTAAATCATGTGACATCAGAGGTGTATTTAGTTTCTCTACTACAATAAGTTTTGAAGTGGGAGCAGGTTGTTTAGACTTTTTAATCCAGTGGCTATGAAAGTTGTACTGCATCATAAATCAATCTGTTGTAAGCCTGTTTGGCACCAAAGGTGTTTAAGAATCTATCCTATTCTGCACACTGGTCTACAAAAGCCCAGAGCACTACATCAAAAGAAAAGTATTGTGTATAAGAAAGTCTTTTTTGATACATGGATACGTACAATTGTTATATTAGCGATTCTGGTCTTATAAAGTAAATTCAGCCATTGAAATTTATACCAATCAGAAAAGAAAATTCTTGAAAATTGATTTATCAACCAAATACAATATAGAAGTGCTAATATAATTTTGAAATCCTGAATTGTCTCATTATAAATGTTTAACCAGCCTTAGTTCATTCCACAGGTGTTCACAATTATGACTGCATTCAGCTGGCTGTGATGAACAAATGGCAAATAAAGCCTGATGCCAGTTCAAATATTCTTTAAAATAATAATAATAATAAATTGTAATAAATAAACATTAGAGCCTACAGTATATAAGTTCCAATGCTATCTCTACATATTTTGGAGAATCTTAATAACCAACCCAACACCGCTGGGATCAAGACATTTACCATGTAAGTCACATCAGCATGCAGGCCCATATACATTCATAAAATAAGAACAATATTACATAGTACATTAACCTTAATTCACATGTTAAGATTGGCAATGAATCATCATTTGTATCTTCCTGATGGTAACAATTTCAGCTGATTCTCAACCAGTGCACCAAGAATATGACTTGTTTTATGCATTTATCATTTGTTTTTTTTAATGATACAGAAATGGAGATCTAATTAGCAGCTCCCAATTGCAATTTTGTTTATACAGATTACAGACATAGGGGTAGATTTAATAAGCAGCGGATGCTGCTTTTTACGCCTGTAGTTTCCGGCTCGCTGGAAACATAAGTTAAGAAGCAGCGGTCGTAAGACTGCAATTATCCTGATCTGATATGATCAGGAAATATTGACACCCTCTGCTAGCGGCCGATTGGCCACGAATGTACAGGGGTCGGCAAGAAATGCTTGTACAATGTTAAAGGGCCATTAAACCCAAAATCTTTCTTTCATGATTCAAATAGAGAATAGAAATGTAAACAAGATTACAATTTACTTCTATTATTTATTTTGCTTAATTTTTTAGATATCCTTAGTTGAAGAAAAAGCAATGCACATGGTGAGCCAATCACACAAGGCTTCTATGTGCAGCAACCAATCAGCAGCTGCTGAGCATATCTAGATATGCTTTTCAGCAAAGAATATCAAGAGAATAAAACAAATTAGATAATATAAGTAAATAAGAAAGATGTTTAAAATTGCATTCTCTTTCTAAATCATGAAAGAAAAAATGTGGGTGTCATGTCCCTTTAAATGCCCTCTGCATTTAGCGATGTTGGGCAGACATAATTCGCTACAGTGAATCATGTCCATCTGGCATATGATAAATTGACCCCATAGAATGGTTTAGATCCAGTTGCAGATCAGTATTAGCCTATAAGTTTATATAAATCATACAATTCTGATTATTCAGAAGTTTACAGCTGCACTACTGAAAATATTGCTGAAGCTTCAGGACACTATGCAATATCAAAGGGAATCAGAGCAAGAATGCACTATTTTGTGTGTTTATGTATCAAATAAGAAATAAGCATTTCTTTTGCTTACTCAAGACCTATCTGCGAACTGCTCACACTGCTCACGCATCATAAGTGACTTCAAATTTACTAACGCTTTTGTCAGTCTAGATGTGAATAATATCAGCTATTTTTTATATGTTTTCCTCCATCACAGAAGTAACCTGTTTCTCTCCTTAATCCAATAACTCCTTATTTCACAGAACTCTCCACTTCTATTTAAAGCTAACCACAACAACCAACTACATTAACCCAGTCTTACCTTAACTGTATAATAATATACTACCTAGGACTCTAAAGACTAAATGCACTTAAACCCTTTGCCATCCCTGTAGCATTAACCCCATACACCTTGAACCCAACCACAATTAAATTCTAACATCATCCCATACATTAATTCCCTATTTTCCTAATTAAAACTTACCATCAAACTAGTAGATACATTTCTAGATATGGCATCTAACACTGTATATACATTTCTAGATATGGCATCTAACACTGTAAATACATTTCTAGATATGGCATCTAACACTGTAGATACATTTCTAGATATGGCATCTAACACTGTATATACATTTCTAGATATGGCATCTAACACTGTAAATACATTTCTAGATATGGCATCTAACACTTTAGATACATTTCTAGATATGGCATCTAACACTGTAGATACATTTCTACAGTGAAAAAACAAAAAGGAAAAAAAAAACACCCAATGGTTAAAGGGACATTAAATGCATTTTATAAGCTTAGTATTGATGTTATTCCCCTCCTCCCTCATGGGTGCCATTATGTTGGAAAATGGCTTTCACTACATGCCAGTGCTGACGTGTTTGCACAAGTGCAACAACTCTCCTTCAGATACCTGCAGTGAAAATTAGGCAGAACCCATAATTAAAGGGAGGTACATGAAATGCATTTAATGTTTAAGGGCCCTTTAATGAAAACCCATAAGGGACCTCACTACCCAACATGCAACTCCTGTAGTATAAAATTCCCTTACACATAAATGTGTTTGTGAATCTCATTGATTAAATAGAGACAACATGTATTGCAAGCTCTTAAAGGGATTTTATAGTCAAAATTTAATTGTATATCAGTGCATTTCAGTTGTTATCAGAAGCATTTTTGTAATACATATATCCCTCCATGTTTTAATCAATTTTTTTTTTATATATTCTTTATTTATTCCGTGAAAAGGACATGACACAAACTTAACCCCCCACAGTCTGGGGTTCAACATTATACAACGAGAACATATATTTGTTAATCGTAATGTACAAAAAGAGAAAGAAAAACATAATGATCAATAAATCGAGTATCAACAGTGCATGTCCCTCACATTTTATAAATATGCACTTTGGCCAGCCGGCCTTCTCCTCCCCCAGGTTGTCAGATTCTTATCTCATCTCAACCCCCACTCTTGTAGCCTCACACTAAGCATCATTTACTCCTCAAAATCGAGTCTCCAGTCCCCTCTAAGCTGAGCTTCCAGTATATATACCGAGTTGCGTATAGGATATAGTATTCTTACCTGTTGGGAGGATTCTAGAGTCTGTATGTATACCGCCCATCTTTTCATAAAACGGGCCGTACGATTAGAAATGTCCCCCACAGTGTCCGCTTGCTCATAGAGTAGTTGTGTATGTACCTCATTTTTTTATTTGCGGCAATGTTGGGGCCTCTCTGCTCAACCAATTCCTGAATATAAGTTTTCTGGCTAAAAGGATAGTATTATATGTGAATGTTGTTGCGTTTCTATTTAGGCCAGGGCATTCCATGAGCGTGATCATCTGTAATGTGAATGTGTCAACCTTGACATTGAGGGTTCACAACCAGTGGTGTACCTTACCCCAAAACCTTGTCAGTTTGGGACCAGCCCAGATCATATGTATCAGGTCCGCCTGAGTCTGTGAGCACCTAGGGCAATTCCCTGTGGTATTATTTACCCATTTTCTATAAAGTTTAGGAGTGACATTGGCTAATTCAAGCATTTTAGAATGTGACTCTCTGAGATCCATTGACAGTGTGGCCTTTCTGACTTTTTGTATACTGTTTTGAATCTGTTCCCTGGAGTGTCCAGTAACCCAGACCATGTTGTACTAACATGTTCTAACGTACATGCATTGTCAGGGGCTTGCAATCACCTATAAATTGGGAAGATAGATGTGAACCCCTGTTTGTATAAATTGCATATTTTGGCCACCCCATTAGCTTCCTTATGGATAGTTGTCGATCCAATCAACTTAGTGATGTAATGTTTTGCCTGTAGGTAAGCAAAATGATGTGTGCGCGGTAATGTATAGGCCTCTTGTAGGTGTGCAAAAGTACAGATGATTTTCCCATCTCCCTCCAGCAACTTTGATACTCTATCTATTCCGAGAGATTTCCAGGTCTTGAATGTCTGTGTAGTCATTCCCGGTAGGAAGTCAGGATTTCCCTGCAGTGGGATATATTTAATGAGCTCATGTTTGCATTTCAGTCTATCACAGAGTTTCCTCCATGCCCGAAGGGGCTGCTGGAGGAGGGAGTAATTAGTCAATATTTTGTTCATTTTGTCTGCTGTCAAATGTGGTAGCATAGCTAGTTATCAGGGTTGAACAACATACTGTTCCAGCTCAGGTATTGTAAAGTAGGTCCCCCCTGTCATCCAGTCAAGCACGTATTTTGCCTGTGTGGCCCAACAGTATAATTCTACATTTAGAACAGACATGCCCCCCAAATCAATTGTGCTCATCATTCTAACTGAGTTTATCCTGTGTTTTTTATTGGCCCATATGAAAGAGAGGAAAAGAGACTTCCAGAAGTTCAAATCCGTCTTATGTAACAATATTGGTAATGTCTGAATGACATAGAGCAATTTGGGGAAGAGTATCATCTTTATAAGTCCAATCCTACCAGAGATAGATAATGGTAGTTTAACCCAGTGGGTAGTAAGATCAGTTGCAACTCTCTTGAGGGGTGTGTAGTTAGCACTATACCAATCTGCTGGATTCCTTGAGAGCCTAATTCCCAAGTATTTAAAGCTGTTTCCTGCCTGTTTGAAGTCATAGTGAAGGTCAGGGATGTCATTAGCATGAGAAAGCCATATTAGCTCAGTCTTATCTGTGTTGATCTTATAACCCAAAACTTGGCCAAATTCCTTTATAATATTCATCAATAGGGGGATAGTCAGTCTGGGGTTTTGCACATATAACACCATGTCATCTGCGAAGAGTGTCAGGTGTAGTGTATTGTTTCCTATTTTGAGACCGTGGTATTTTGAAGGATTTAAGCAGCTAGGGGTTCCAGTGCAAGGTCAAAAAGGAGGGGTGACAATGGGCACCCCTGCCTTGTGCCTCTACCCAAGGCAAATGGTTCTGATGGAATCCCATTAACCAATATAGCCGCCTGAGGAGCGGAGTACAGTACGTTCAATGCTCGTTACCCGCGATTCCAAATTGTTCTAGAGTATAGAATAAATTACTCCAAAGGACTTTATTGAAAGCCTTCTCTGCATCTACAAGTAGAGCATAAGCTTCCTCTGAATATGCCACGCGACTTTTCCCCGCCGTTTCCCAATAATGCATTAACAGAAATTGTAATTAACGCACCTTCAGCACTGATGACCTGCCTTTTACGAGCCCTGTCTGGCTAGGATGTATCAATTCTGGGACCATCGCCAATCTGTCGGCTAGGATTTTCGTGAATAGCTTGTAATCTGAATTCATGAATGAGATTGGGCGATATGACTCAGGAGCCAAGGGGTCCCTATCCGACTTAAGAATTAGACTTATATTTGCTTCTGTGAACCTCTTAGATAAAGCGGCCCTCCCACACAATAAATCACTGAATACCAAAGACAGCGGATTAGCTACTTCTCGTTGGAGAATTTTGTAGAACTCCACCGGGAGGCCATCTGGACCAGAGGCCTTTTCCAGCGGGAGCCCCCCAATAGCTGAGAGTATTTCTTTTACTAAGATATTAGCGTTCAGTCCTTGTCATTGTGGGTCTATCAAGGATGGTAGGGTAAGGGCGTCCCAGAATTTATCTCTGAGCGAAGGGTCTGTCTCCCGTGTGGTGTAAAGGTGTGAGTAGTACTGGCTAAATACTCTTTGTATATCCGTCGTGGCTGTGTGTATGATACCATTATGTTTAATGGCTGATATAGTGTTGTTTCCTCTAGTTAGTTTAGTTAGTCTAGCCAGCATTCGGCCTGTCTTGTTACCATGTCGATAAAATCAAGCTCGCATCCTCGTCAAGTCTCTAGCTGCGCTTTGGGTCAGATACATGTCCCTATGTGCCTTTGCGTTTCGATATTTTGTTCTGTTAATGGTCGTGGGGTTACGGAGATATCTATTCCTCACATTTAGTAACTGCTAAAACAGTAAATCCTCCCTGTATTTGCTTTTGTTTCCGGAATTTGATGACATATGAGATTTTGGTACCTCTAAGCACTGCCTTGGCAGTCTCCCAATATAGAATGAAGTTACTTCTATGTTAAAGTGTAAGTCAACCACTCCCCTATTAGATGATTCCTAAAATTATCGTCATGTAGGAGGTATCTGGGAAAAGACCAACCGGTACACTGTGCTCTTGTAGGTCCTACATTAAGTTTCAGCATGATTGGGGCATGATCTGAGATTGTTGGGTCGTCAATTCCCACATCTCGATCTCAGTTCAAGGACCCAGAGACCAACAGTAGTCCATGCGTGATAGGGTGTCTTTTGTGGTTGTTACACATGTATAATTCCTGGCCTCCGGGTTCCTATCCCTCCAAACATCAGAGAGGAGGAGAGCATTGCAAAATTTGCAGAGTATATTTGTGTCTTTCTTGGAGTGTAGGGTTCTGGTATGAGTTGTGCATGGTTTGGGTTTTGATATCTATCTGCGGGTGTCTGCAGTGTGAGGTTGTAGTCCCCACCCAATATTATTGGGGCATCTGCCATCTGGAGAAGGCAAGTCCTAAGGTCACTCCAGAATTCCTTTTTATGTGTGTGGGGCCCATACACCCCTCCTATCAATAATGAAGACCCATTAAGCATAAGTTTAAGTAGGACATATCTCCCCTGCAGATCTAATAGCGTCTGAGCTACTGAAAAGTTTAGGTTATTACGAAAAGGAAATGCAACTCCCCTTTCATATTTGGTGTAGATAGCTTCACCTACCCACCCTTGTTTTAATTTTAAGTGTTCACTTGGCTTCAGATGAGTTTCTTCAAGGATCGCTATGTCTGCCTTTCTAGAATTTAAATATTTTAGTATGGCTTTTCTCTTAATAGGCAACGTAATCCCCCGCACATTCCAAGATATAATATGTATCCCCATTCTCAATGTTTAGGTAGTGTATTACTACGATGGTGTGTCCTATGTATCTCAGTGTATATGTAGTTTGGGGGATAACTAAAGAGTAACAGTTCTAATATGTGCAGCAATATTACTTACAGTTCTGACACCCTGGGGTCTCTTCCTTAGCCAGGGATACAATCACGTTCACTCAGTTACAAGGAATAAAAGCAAGTTTTTGTTTATAGCGCTGCGGAATCTGTTGGCGCTCTACAAATAACCGATAATAATAATAATTAGTTAGTAGCAATCAATAGTATCTAAATCTTGGATCACCTAGATAGATAAGACAATTCAAACAATGAAACAATGAAACAATGGAACAGAACTAATGTTCAACAGTCGTCCCCCCCCCCCCATAGTGCAAAAAGGATACAACATGGTGCCGTGCATATGCAAAACACTCTGCATAATATAAGTGTCCTCAGTCTTCTTAAATCTGCAAATAGAAAAACACAAAAAAATACAATCCGGTAGACAGTCCCCATAAGGGTTAAACTTAGCGGGAGATGTTTGCGTGCTTTCACACTTCCTCAACTTCAATGAGAATAAAGATAGCACAAAATGCAAAAAAAATAGGCAGGTAAACAGTCACCAATACAAGTTAGGTTTATCCAAGAGTATAGATGTATCTTCACGTCTCCTCTTCTTCAATATGTTCTGCTTCCTTTTGCTCCATTCTGCAAGGATTCCATGACTTCATAAAGGCCTGAAGCTGCAAGGTGGATTCAAAGAACTTTGGACCTTGAGTGGTTTGCAGCTTGAGTCGTTCTGGGTAAAGCAAGGACACTGATTCAGCCTTTTCCAGGAGCTCCCTACAGTAAGGTTAACTTCTCTGTATTTCTTCGCTACTTCAGCTGAATAGTCCTGGAACAGGTGGATCCTTGAACCTTCATACATCAGTTCTGGTGTCTCCCTGTACGCTTTAAGTAGTAGGGTCTTGTCTTTGAAGTTGAGGTATTTTATCATTATTTGTCTTGGAGAGGCTCTCTGCCCAGTATTCTGCATCATAGATCCTACACGATGTGCTCTTTCCACAATGCAAGGGATGTTTGCACTGGAGATGCCAAGCAGCTTTGGCAGTGTATTTTCTGCAAATTCAATTAGGGCAGCACCTGGGATTGATTCTGGGAGTCCCAGCACACGAACATTGTTTCGACGGGACCTATTTTCCAGATCGTCCAGTTTTTCTTGCAATATTTTGTTCTGTCTTTGCAATCTTGTGATGTTAAGTGAAGATTCTCTTTGCTGCATTTCCGTTTCCGCCACTTTTTGTTCCACGTTGGTTAATCGTGTAGAAAAGACCTTGAAATCCGAGGTCAGGGCATCCAGGCCCATTTGTATCTGTTCAAATTTCGGCAAGAATAGTGCAGATAGTTGTGCCACTATTGGGTGGATGTCTTGCGGTGAGGGATCAGGCAGCTCAGCTTCTGTATGTGGTGGTGTGTGAACTTCTGCCTGGTTTTTCTGTCTCCTGTCATGCTGATGCTGCTGCTTAGACATATTGCCACTTATTTTGTTATAAAGGGCATAATACTTTTGTATACAGACACAGATATGACGCAGTGCTGTCTCCAGCAACTCAGCTTGATGCTTCTGCCTTGCAAGAATCATTCAGTGTAAATAGTAGTCAACTAAGGGGATTATCTGTGGGGGGGAAATCCTGGGGAGTGGGCTCCGAAAGCTTACTCCATCATATCAATAATCATACAGACTTAGAAACCATAAAGGGTGGACATGCAACAAGTACCCGCTTGACCAACTCTGTGATGATGCAGTTTCCACTTGTCCTTCCCTCTCAAGTCCCTATGGGAGCTCAAATAAGAGTGTCTCTCAGGAGGGTATAAATATCTCTCTCAAGCTGACTGGGAAGTAATCCTAATGGGTCCTTTCATATAAACGGGCAGTGATGCTGTTTCACCTCACAGTTATTAGCCTTCAGTTCAGAGCCCTCCCATCTAACCCCTCAATTGTTTCCTGGGTATTAATAATAAGTGTTACTAGGTCAGGGGCAGCAGGTATACCTTAAGGACATCTAGCCCAATGTACAATGCAGAGTTCTGTGTGAGCTGTATCTCTCTGCTACTGACCTGACAGGCTGTGTGACTCTGTTTTTTGTTCCAAACAATGGCTCCCAGCAAGTGAAAGCAGCGTCTGGCTGCGGATGACACCAGATCTAAGAAGGCTTTGATTTTGATTGCTTTTTTGCCACTATAATGGGAGGTCTCCCACTCCTCTTGTCTCGCCTCTCCGTATTTTCTTTTACATATGCTTGTCAGTGGGGGAGTAGTTGTATTCGCTCCTTGCTGTATGTTGTCTGGGCAGGGTTAGATGTCTCCCTGTCAAGGAAAGTGGCGTTTTGGGCTGATTATTACCGCTTTTGGTGCCGGTATATGGGATAGAGCATCAGAACTCTTCAGTCTGCATCTTTCCCCAGCGCCCGCCCACCGGAAGTCTCTTAATCAAATTTTTTACTGTCAGTGTGATATACAATCTAATATCCTTTGACATGCTGCATGTACTTGCACTAGATGAGTTAGTACCTGCTCATTCACTAATGATGCAAATCTGAACATTGATTTAAAACCAATTTGGGGCTAGATTACGGATGAAGCACAAACTTGATTAAAATAATGCAGGATTTTTGCACTCGAAGAGGGAAGCAGTGTTTAAATGACATTGGGAAAACTTCGGGCAGCGTTGAGCATTAATGTGCACTCGTATAACAAATTGCATTTGCTTGAATACAATCACATTTTACACTCAAACAATTTACATGAACTTAAAGCTCACTATCAACCCCTACACTATAAATCTCTAAACTGCAACATAGCCCACCGCAAAGCTTTCATTCTATTGGCAAATTTGAATTGGAGTTCCAAAATCAGCCAATAGAAATTCAAGGGTACCCCTATATAAGGGGGAACCTGTCATTCAATGTTCAGACCAGATGGAAGAAGACATCAGATTGAAGATAAGACGACATTGGATAAAAGATAGATGAATAGGACAGCTCCTACCATGCTCATACCATTGTTTTGTATTTTAAGGGCATCTTTTTAGGATTATTATTTTTTTTTTTTAGCAAAAGAGAATAAGCGCTGAAGCCCTTTCCAGGGCATCTTTTTTATAATAAGGTTTTTTAAAGAAAGATTTTTTTTTGGTGGGGTGGTGGGTTACTTTGGTTTTAGGATAGGTTTTTTTTATGAAAAAGAGATAATAATCACTTCAACTAGGGCACTTCCTGAAAAAAAATTAGAGTAGGTTTTAGTGTTAGTTTAGTTGTTTTTTTTTTTTTTCTTTTAAAGCTGAAATCTTTTTTTTTAAAGGGACTTTAGTTTTAGGATAGCTTTGATTTCAATGGGGTTACTGTGATTGTGTAAATGGAATATCCTCTGGTTAACTTTTTGCACACGTCGGGTTTCGTGCAAGCACAACATTTTTACTTACAAGTTGTAATACCAGCGCTACCCGACATACGCAAAAAGTTAACCTTAGTGATGTTAACACTCAAGCAGGAGCGGGAAATAGTGCTCCACTTGTAATCTAGCCCTTGATAATCTTTATTGTCAACTTTTTGTACCGGTGCTATCAGTAAGGGTCATAGTATATGGGTGGCTGCTCCGTATGTGATGCTATGTTATAGGCTATCACACTTAAACAGCGATAGCCTTTTCTTAAAGAATTTTTGCTAAGGCTTATTAATAGCAAAAATGTTTATACTACAAATAGAATTAAGGATTTTGAATTTTACTGAAATGCTTTCATAATATCAAGGTTAAGAACTGTCTCATAAAAGTTTGTGATCAAGGGGAAAGATGGCTCGATAATGTTACAGCAAGTTCAACATCATTGAGACAACAGAACATTGGTAGGTTAAAGTAATATTTTTTGTGATTTCCTTTCTTTCTTTCTTCCTGACATTTATTACTGCATGTTCCACTATCATGACAACTGCAGTGATAAAGAGTAGTGAATTCCTATCAGATGTCTGCAACCACAAGACAATGCTCTTTTAAATTATAAATATGTACCTTTCTAAGAATTATGTACATTTTATGTATATTGCTCAGAAATATACTGTGTGATTTAAATACATAAAAAATATATTTATTGTGAAATAAGAAGCCATTAAATAGAATTAAATAATACAATGGGCTTCATGTACTAAGTAGTGATCAGCGTATCTCTCATGCTGCTGCATGTGAGTCTAGCCAGCAGCAGTACACTACATTTAAAAAAATAACAGTAACGTTTAATAACACCTTGTTAAGCACATATTAACCCTACTTGTACGTTAATACGGAATATAGGCTTATTTTGTTAGATTTATTTTGCAGTTAATATAGTAAGGGCACCGTTTGCTTACTTTAAAGTTTGGGGTGTAATTATTGGTAATAGGCTTAGTTACACGGCGCATGCACACAGAAACCACATATCCCCCTTTCTCAACATTTCACACACAATAAGAGGAAGCTTCACCCAACTCAAATATATCTCGCCAATAAGCTAACATTTCTACATATGTTCAACTGATGGTGCACGCTGCACGCCTCTATATTAACCATTCGGCGCGGCCAGCGGCCGGGGCGGCGCATGAAGGGGAACATATGCATTTTGCAGATACGGCACCAACACAAAACTATATAGTTTAGAGGACAAAATGTACAGGCGATGAATATGTAGAGAAATTAGTTTTCCCCTGCAACCGGCGATTTTTCATAACCAGTTACTAAAAGCTGTTTGATAAATGTGGAATAACAAAGCTGCGCACCTATTGTGTGGTAAAGCCCTTTTCAATTTTTTTTTTTTCTTTAACTACCACCTTTTCAACCAGCCCTGAGCATCCGGATTGTGTCATGCTATATAGATATTCACAGTTCTGGCTTTTTGCATCTAGTTTTCTGGTTTGTTCATCTTAACATGTTACCATAACATATTATTTTTAGATGCAAATTTTTGTTTGTTTTGTTTATCAGTTTTGTTCATATTAAATCCCTAACGCTATAACACCACCTCATAGTGGGTCCATGAGCGACCTAGCAAGTATAATGGGACTGAAAATGAGGACTGCATCTCTAGTACAGTCTAATATTATTGATTATGACAAATATGTAATTTTCATATACTGTACACTGGAATTATATTTGTAATGTCCTTAATAAAATAAAATATAAAAAAAATAAAATAAAAATAACAGTAACTATGTATAAAATCAATATTACAGCCAGTCACAGTGATTGTATACTTAAAATGCCCAAGTGCATGCTGGTATCAGGCTCAGTAGTCAATTGCTGATTGCCTCAGGAGAGAGGCAGTTCAGTAATGCACAAAAAAGTGTCCCTTGGTCATGTGATCACTGTAACAGCCAATCACAGTGATCACATGTCAAAAATGACTAGCCATTGCTTGATATCAATGATTTGTCTTGGCCCCTCCCTTTCTGTCCCACAGAACATGTACAGTGAAAAAAGTGTAAAATTAGTTTTAATAAGGCGCTTTTACTTTTTTTTAATACATTTTATTTGAATAAAGTTTATTTTTTTCAAAATCTTATGTTAATTTTTTTTTTTACCCTTAAATTTTATTTTCTGCCCTAAGCGATAAAAGGGTTAAATATATTGTGTCAAAATACATCAGGATAAATACCATGGGTTATGTAAATTCTAAAAATATATACAGTGCATCAGTAAAGCAGTTTTGAATTGGGCGATCGCTAATTAACTTACAGTCCAAACACAGCAATTTTTAGCGTTAAACCAAAAATTATATATTTGTAGTATTTAGACAATCGGCTAGATTACGAGTTTTGCGTTATGGCTGGCTCGCTACTAACTTGCAAGTTATTTCCACCGCTTACCTCCCTATAGCACTGCTATTACAGGTTTGCAAAAACCCACCGTTAGCAGGCAATATGGCAGCGTTGAGCTCCATATCGCACTCAAATACCAGCACTGCTTTGAGCTGGTTCTACGTGCTCGTGCACGATTTCCCCATAGACATCAATGGGAAGAGCCAGCTAAAAAAAAGCCTAACACCTGTAATAAATGAGCGTAAAGCTCCGTAAAGCAGCCCCATTAATTCCTATGGGGAAAGAAAAGTTATGTTTACACCTAACACCCTAACATAAACCCTGAGTCTAAACAACCCTAATCTGCTGCCCCCGACATCGCTGACACCTACATTACACTTATTAACCCCTAATCTGCCGCTCCCAACATCGCTGCCACCTACCTACACTTATTAACCCCTAATCTGCCGCCCCCAACATTGTCGCCACTATACTAAAGTTATTAACCCCTAAACCTAACCCTAAATCTAACCCTAACACCCCTAACTTTAGTATAATTAAAATAAATCTAAATAAAAATTACTTTCATTAACTAATAATTACTATTTAAAACTAAATACTTACCTATACAATAAACCCTAAGCTAGCTACAATATAACTAATAGTTATTAACTATTTACTAGCTACCTAGTTAAAATATATACAAAGTTACCTGTAAAATAAAACCTAACCTGTCTTCCACTAACACCTAATATTACACTACAATTAAATCAATTACATTAATTAAATACAATTAACTAAATAACCACAAAAAAACACTAAATTACACAAAATAAAAAAGAAATGATCAATTATTTAAACTAATTACATCTAATCTAATAGCCCTATCAAAATAAAAAAGCCCCCCCTCCAAAATAAAAAACCCTAGCCTAAACTAAACTGCCAATAGCCCTTAAAAGGGCATTGCCCCAAAGAAATGCCCCAGCTCTTTTACCTGTAAAAAAAATACAACCCCCAACAGTAAAACCCACCACCCACACAACCAAACCCCCAAACCCCCCTATCTAAAAAATCTAAGCTCCCCATTGCTCTGAAAAGGACATTTGGATGGGCATTGCCCGTAAAAGGGCATTTAGCTCTTTTCCATTGCCCAAACCCTAAGCTAAAAGACTGGAAATCCATCCTTATCAAGCCGAGAGAAGTCTTTATCCAAGCGGGAAGAAGTCCTCAACGAAGCCGTGAGAAGTCTTCATCCAAGCAGCAAGAAGTGGTCCTCCAGGCGGGCAGAATTCTTCATCCAGACGGCATCTTCTATCTTCATCCTTCTGGCGCGGAGCGGCTCCATCTTCAAGACATCCAGTTTCTGTTGATGGCTACTGAAGAATGAAGGTTCCTTTAAGGGACGTCATCCAAGATGGCATCCCTTCAATTCTGATCAGCCAATCGGAATTAAAGTTGGAAAAATCCTATTGGCTGATGCAATCAGCTAATAGGATTGAGCTTCAATCCTATTGGTTGATCCAATCAGCCAATAGAATGCAAGCTCAATCCTATTGGCTGATTGTATCAGCCAATAGGATTGAAGCTCTATCCTATTGGCTGATTGCATCAGCCAATAGGATTTTTTCATCTTTTATTCCAATTGTCTGTCCTTTAAAGGAACCTTCATACTTCAATAACCAGCGAAAGAAGAGGATGCTCCGCTCCAGATGTCTTGAAGATGGAGCTGCTCCATGTTGGAAGGATGAAGATAGACGATGCCGTCTGGATGAAGACTTCTGCCCGCCTGGAGGACCACTTCTTTCCGCTGGGATGAAGACTTCTCCTGGCTTGATGAGGATGGATGTCCGGTCTTCAAAAACTGTAAGTGGATCTTTGGGGGTTAGTGTTAAGTTTTTAAGGGTTTATTGGGTGGGTTTTATTTTTAGATTAGAGGTTTGGGCACCAAAAAAGAACTAAATGCCCTTTTAAGGGCATGCCCATCCAAATGCCCTTTTCAGGGCAATGGGGAGCTTAGTTTTTTTTAGATAGGATTTTATTTGGGGGTTTGGTTGTGTGGGTGGTGGGTTTTACTGTAGGGGGGTTGTTTGTATTTTTATTTTACAGGTAAAAGAGCCGATTTCTTTGGGGCAATGCCCCGCAAAAGGCCCATTTAAGGGCCATTGGCAGTTTAGTTTAGGCTAGGGTTTTTTTATTTTGGGGGAAGCTTTTTTATTTTGATAGGGCTATTAGATTAGGTGTAACTAGTTTAAATATTTGATAATTTCTTTTTTTTATTTTGTGTAAAAAAAAAATTGTAATTTAGTTAATTGTATTTAATTAATGTAATTTATTTAATTGTAGTGTAATGTTAGGTGTTAGTGTAAGACAGGTTAGGTTTTATTTTACAGGTAAATTTGTATTTATTTTAACTAGGTAGTTAGTAAATAGTTAATAACTATTTAGTAACTAGTCTACCTAGTTAAAATAAATACAAACTTACCTGTGCAATAAAAATAAAACATAAGCTAGATACAATATAACTATTAGTTATATTGTAGCTATCTTAGGTTTTATTTTACAATATTTATTTAGTTTTAAATAGAAATAATTTAGGTATTAGTTGTAATTTTTATTTGGAATAATTTAAATTATGTTAAAGTTAGTGGGTGTTAGGGTTAGGGTTACGTTAGGGTTAGATTTAGGGTTAGGTTTAGGGGTTAATAACTTTAGTATAGTGGCTGCGTTTTTGAGGGCAGCAGATTAGGGGTTAATAAAAGTAATGTAGGTTGCCGCAATGTTAGGGACCGCAGATTAGGGGTTAATAATATTTAACTAGTGTTTGTGATTCGGGAGTACGACGGTTTAGGGGTTAATATGTTTATTATAGTGGCAGCGATGTCAGGAGCGGCAGATTAGGAGTTAATAATTTAATGTTAGTGTTTGCGATGTGGGAGGGCCTCGGTTTAGGGGTTAATAGGTAGTTTATGAGTGTTAGTGTACTTTTTAGCACTTTATTTATGAGTTTTATGTTACGGCTTTGTAACATAAAACCCATAACTCCTGACTTTCAGTTTATGGTACGGATCTTGTAGTTATGGGCTGTACCGCTCACTTTTTGGCCGAACAGGCAAACTCGTAATACCGGCGCTATGGGAGTCCCATTGAAAAAGGACTTTTTGAAAGCTGCGGTAGTTACTTTGCGTTACGGCCAAAAAAGTGTGCAGTACAGCTATACCTGCAAGACTCGTAATACCAGCGGTAGTGAAAAAGCATGGTTATGAAGCTTTTTTACTCATAAAGCAAAACTCGTAATCTAGACGTTTATTTGCTATAAATTACCTGGAAACATAGACATATGGGGTATTCCTAAAACTAGGATACCATTATAAAGTTATTTGGAGGTATTTTCCTTTAGCTACACTAGTTTTGTAGAAATAACTATAAAGAAATCTGCAAAAATATTTTCCCCACCATTTTTCCATTTTTCAGTATTAAATTCCTATGTATTGCTATTTTATATACCCATATAGGGTATCACCAGAAAGTCCTGTTTGTCTGTTAAAAAATAGGTGTATAATAGATATAGATGCACTTAGAGATCAGACAAATAAGGTGAAACCAATAGTGTAATTTAAGCATAGAAACTGGGAAATACCTTGGACCTTAAGGGGTTAAAACTATTCAACAGCAATCTAGCAATGTACTTGTCAAGTTGAATGATTCCTGTCAGCCAATATGTATGTATGCTTCACTTTTATTCTTGACAATCATGATTTCATTATTAAAAAAAATCTGCTGCTGCTGGCTTGTAGCAATAGCTCTAGCTACTACTGTAACTTTATTAAAAGCTGATCCTCTGATGCCCTGAATACATTTACCTTAGGAAATAGCAGAAGAACAGATTTTTGTTAACAAAGAAATTCCAAAAAACCCTACTAGGATGATATTTTTTGGAAGCAGAGTCAAGAACAAAAAAAACACCTTGTTGTTATAATACACATGATTTAAAGGATATTTGTAAAGCAAAACTTTTCTTAGAGGAAAAGACATATAGCACTGAATAAATTATGTATATTCTTTTATTTCATTGCTAGGAAGTATTTTGCTATCTGCAGCTCATAAACTTATTGATCTGTATTCATTTTACAGCCATGAGTGCCCTTTTGTTCTTTAGCCTGCTGATTGGTGGACAAACTAGAAATAATATCCACATAGCTTTCAGGCAGGATTTTGTTAATTAGTTTACAACAGTCTGTTTTCCAATAACTTAAGTAAAAAATCCCTATTGATCTAATTTACTCTCCTTGAAAACCGTACTTCATGATGCCTAAGGCAAATCACAGAGGGGGGAAGTGTTCTTTTACTGTTTTGTACTTTATACAATGTAATACTATGGAGATACAGTACTGTATGTGGAGCACAACTAGTAAATTTCAGGAAGTAAAAATAGCTTAATAAGAAGCAGCATTAGCTGAAACTGCAGAAGGGATGAAATTTTTCACCTTTCTTGGATTTATAAATCCCCTGTTCATTCCCTGTAAAGCTATTATGAATCCTAGGGATAGGTTGTTACATTTGATTTTTTGCAAAATACAACTCTTTCTTTTCTCTCTCTTTAAATTTCCTCCATCTTAAGGAAGGACGGAACAATTTTCTTATTTACATTTCTTTCTTTCTTTCTTTCTTTCTTTCTTTCTTTCTTTATTTGTAATCTCTTTCTTTCTTTCTTTCTTTCTTTCTTTCTTTCTTTCTTGATTTGTAATCTCTTTCTTTCTTTCTTGATTTGTAATCTCTTTCTTTCTTTCTTTCTTTCTTTCTTTCTTTCTTTCTTTCTTTCTTGATTTGTAATCTCTTTCTTTCTTTCTTTCGTTCTTTCTTTCTTTCTTTCTTTCTTGATTTGTAATTTCTTTCTTTCTTTCTTTCTTGATTTGTAATCTCTTTCTTTCTTTCTTTCTTGATTTGTAATCTCTTTCTTTCTTTCTTTCTTTCTTTCTTTCTTTCTTTCTTTCTTTCTTTCTTTCTTGATTTGTATTTCTTTCTTTCTTTCTTTCTTTCTTTCTTTCTTGATTTGTAATCTCTTTCTTTCTTTCTTTCTTTCTTTATTTGTAATTTCTTTCTTTCTTTCTTTCTTTCTTTCTTTCTTTCTTGATTTGTAATCTCTTTCTTTCTTTCTTTCTTTCTTTCTTTCTTGATTTGTAATTTCTTTCTTTCTTTCTTTCTTTCTTTCTTTCTTTCTTTCTTTCTTTCTTGATTTGTAATCTCTTTCTTTCTTTCTTTCTTGATTTGTAATCTCTTTCTTTCTTTCTTTCTTTCTTTCTTTCTTGATTTGTAATCTTTTTCTTTCTTTCTTTCTTTCTTTCTTTCTTTCTTTCTTTCTTTCTTTCTTTCTTTCTTTCTTGATTTGTAATCTCTTTCTTTCTTTCTTGATTTGTAATCTCTTTCTTTCTTTCTTTCTTTCTTGATTTGTAATCTCTTTCTTTCTTTCTTTCTTGATTTGTAATCTCTTTCTTTCTTTCTTGATTTGTAATCTCTTTCTTTCTTTCTTGATTTGTAATCTCTTTCTTTCTTTCTTGATTTGTAATCTCTTTCTTTCTTTCTTGATTTGTAATCTCTTTCTTTCTTTCTTTCTTGATTTGTAATCTCTTTCTTTCTTTCTTGATTTGTAATCTCTTTCTTTCTTTCTTTCTTGATTTGTAATCTCTTTCTTTCTTTCTTGATTTGTAATCTCTTTCTTTCTTTCTTTCTTGATTTGTAATCTCTTTCTTTCTTTCTTTCTTTCTTGATTTGTAATCTCTTTCTTTCTTTCTTTCTTTCTTTCTTTCTTTCTTGATTTGTAATCTCTTTCTTTCTTTCTTGATTTGTAATCTCTTTCTTTCTTTCTTGATTTGTAATCTCTTTCTTTCTTTCTTTCTTTCTTGATTTGTAATCTCTTTCTTTCTTTCTTGATTTGTAATCTCTTTCTTTCTTTCTTTCTTGATTTGTAATCTCTTTCTTTCTTTCTTGATTTGTAATCTCTTTCTTTCTTTCTTTCTTTCTTTCTTTCTTGATTTGTAATCTCTTTCTTTCTTTCTTGATTTGTAATCTCTTTCTTTCTTTCTTGATTTGTAATCTCTTTCTTTCTTTCTTTCTTTCTTGATTTGTAATCTCTTTCTTTCTTTCTTGATTTGTAATCTCTTTCTTTCTTTCTTTCTTGATTTGTAATCTCTTTCTTTCTTTCTTGATTTGTAATCTCCTTCTTTCTTTCTTGATTTGTAATCTCTTTCTTTCTTTCTTTCTTGATTTGTAATCTCTTTCTTTCTTTCTTTCTTGATTTGTAATCTCTTTCTTTCTTTCTTGATTTGTAATCTCTTTCTTTCTTTCTTGATTTGTAATTTCTTTCTTTCTTTCTTGATTTGTAATCTCTTTCTTTCTTTCTTGATTTGTAATCTCTTTCTTTCTTTCTTGATTTGTAATCTCTTTCTTTCTTTCTTTCTTGATTTGTAATCTCTTTCTTTCTTTCTTTCTTGATTTGTAATCTCTTTCTTTCTTTCTTGATTTGTAATTTCTTTCTTTCTTTCTTGATTTGTAATCTCTTTCTTTCTTTCTTGATTTGTAATCTCTTTCTTTCTTTCTTTCTTTCTTGATTTGTAATCTCTTTCTTTCTTTCTTTCTTTCTTGATTTGTAATCTCTTTCTTTCTTTCTTGATTTGTAATTTCTTTCTTTCTTTCTTGATTTGTAATCTCTTTCTTTCTTTCTCGATTTGTAATCTCTTTCTTTCTTTCTTTCTTTCTTGATTTGTAATCTCTTTCTTTCTTTCTTTCTTTCTTTCTTGATTTGTAATCTCTTTCTTTCTTTCTTGATTTGTAATCTCTTTCTTTCTTTCTTGATTTGTAATCTCTTTCTTTCTTTCTTTCTTTCTTTCTTTCTTGATTTGTAATCTCTTTCTTTCTTTCTTGATTTGTAATCTCTTTCTTTCTTTCTTTCTTGATTTGTAATCTCTTTCTTTCTTTCTTTCTTTCTTGATTTGTAATCTCTTTCTTTCTTTCTTGATTTGTAATCTCTTTCTTTCTTGATTTGTAATCTCTTTCTTTCTTTCTTTCTTTCTTGATTTGTAATCTCTTTCTTTCTTTCTTTCTTTCTTGATTTGTAATCTCTTTCTTTCTTTCTTGATTTGTAATCTCTTTCTTTCTTTCTTGATTTGTAATCTCTTTCTTTCTTTCTTGATTTGTAATCTCTTTCTTTCTTTCTTTCTTGATTTGTAATCTCTTTCTTTCTTTCTTTCTTGATTTGTAATCTCTTTCTTTCTTTCTTTCTTTCTTTCTCTCTTTCTTTCTTTCTTTCTTTCTTTCTTATCTCTTTCTTTCTTTCTTGATTTGTAATCTCTTTCTTTCTTTCTTTCTTTCTTTCTCTCTTTCTTTCTTTCTTTCTTTCTTTCTTTCTTTCTTTCTTTCTTTCTTTCTTTCTTTCTTTCTTTCTTTGTAATCTCTTTCTTTCTTTCTTTCTTTCTCTCTTTCTTTCTTTCTTTCTTTCTTTCTTTCTTTGTAATCTCTTTCTTTCTTCCTTTCTTTTTTTTTTTTCTTTCTTTCTTTCTTTCTTTTTCTTTCTTTCTTTCTCTTTCTTTTTCTTTCTTTCTTCCTTTCTTTCCTTCGAAGCTGCTAAGTACACACACACACACACTTATATTTTAACCCTTTCAGTGCTAACGACAGCTCCCACCCACTCCTACCCCAGCATTCGGGCCTGTATAGTGACAGGCATCGCCGGGGCTTCAGATTTTGCTTGGTGACATCACACGCAATGACGTGATGACGTCACCACGCAAATTTATTAACAAATTATGACAAGGATAGGGAAAGGATGCATGCTGCTTATAAGCCTGTATCTCAGGCATCTGCGCATCTATAGACCCCCAAGACCTACTGTTTGAAAGGTATTCACCTAACCTTTCAAACAGTATAAGTCTTTGGGATCTGGAAAAACAAAAGTTAAAAAAAAAATATTTAAAAAAATTTAAAAATAAAATACCCTCAAATCAGCTTAGCACCCAGGTGGGAAAGTGCTTAGCACTCAAATGGTTAAACAACTGTCCTAATGTGATACAATTTATATCTACATTTTAAATCCCCCTAGTTCCTCCTTTACCTGTTTACTTGCCATGGGTACAGCACTGGATATGTGCATTGGAAACACACTGCAGCTAGCTCTTTTGAGGTTTGAGGGTGCTATAATGACAGACCATAACTCATAGAAACACTGCTTTGCACATGAAAAACTAAATTTACTAGAAATAGACAGTATGGATAGAATAGACAAGCGGCTGTATTTGATTTATTATGTCTAGTTGGAATTATGGTTCTGTTAATTTAAGATTAGCTGCTAAATTTGTAATCATTTTGTGACAATTATTCAATTACCATGCAGCTTTTCCTTAGGCATACATATCTCAAACACCATAATTCATGTTAAACTAGCTCTCTCTCTATATATATATATATATATTTATTTTTTTTTGGGGGGGGAGGGATTTGTAACATTGTAAGTCCCAAAGACACATTTATAGTAATTTATACTATAAATTATTTTCTGTAATTTAGAGGGTTTTTTCTCTCGTAATTTAGTTTATTTAATTTAATTGTAATTAATTTTAGGTAGTTTAGGTAATTAGTTTAATTATAGTGTAGTGTTAGGTGTAATTGTAACTTAAGTTAGGTTTTATTTTACAGGTAAATTTGTATTAATTTTAACTAGGAAGTTATTAAATAGTTAATTACCTTGTTAAAATAAATACAAAGTTGCCTGTAAAATAAATATAAATCCTAAGCTAGTTAAAATGTAACTATTAGTTATATTGTAGCTAGCTTAGGGTTTATTTTACAGGTAAGTATTTAGTTTTAAAAAGGAATAATTTATTTGATTGTAGTAAATTTATTTAGATGTATTTAAATTATATTTAAGTTAGGGGGTGTTAGGGTTAGATTTAGGTTTAGGGGTTAATAAATTTATTATAGTGGGGGTGACGTTGGCGGCGGGAGATTAGGGGTTAATAAATTTAATATAGTTGCAGTGACATTGGGGGCATCAGATTAGGGGTTAATAACCATAATGTAGGTGTCAGCGATTTTGGGGTCAGTAGATTAGGTGTTCATAGGGATAATGCAGGTGTCGGCGATGTCGGGGGTGGCAGATTAGGGGTTAATAAATGTTAGATTAGGGGTGTTTAGACTCAGGGTTCAGGTTAGGGTGTTAGGTGCAGACATAAAATTAATTTCCCCTTAGGAAACAATGGGGCTATGTTAGGAGCTGAACGCTGCTTTTTTGCAGGTGTTAGGTTTTTTTTCAGCCAGCTCAGCCCCATTGTTTCCTATGGGAAAATCGTGCACGAGCACGTTTTGCCAGCTTACCGCTACCGTAAGCAACGCTGGTATTACAGTGTGATGTGGAGATAAATTTTGCTCAATGCTCACTTTTCTGAGGCTAACGCCGGCTTGAAGAGAAATTGTAATACCAGCGTTAGCTTAAGTGAGCTGTAAGAAAAAAAGGCTTGTTAGCCCCGCACAGCCTTACCGACAAAAATTCGTAATCTAGGCGAAACACTGTAAAGGAATTAAAAAAATGCTTAAGACATGCATAAGGCTATCCTAAGAAAAATGTAACATGCAATATGGGTAGACTTGATGGGCCTCTTTGGTTCTTATCTACCGTCAAATTCTATGTTTCTCTCTTTTTCTATGTTATAACAGTAATACAACAGTTAATCTGTATTGTGTAAATATAGCACTTTTACTTTTCAATTATTGCAACAAACATTTGAGTCACTAAAGTATCCTATTCCTAACCCATGTGTTGCTTATTTAATGCTAAATAAATTAAAAAACAGTTTCTTGGATAGCTGTCTTAAACTCTTGCCAAGTTAAATTCTCAATACTGAAAAAGAAAACAGAAATCTTTCTGCACATGTATTAATAGTGTAAAGGGACATTTTAACCCCTTTGTTACCAGGAATTTCAGAGAACAACTTGGCCAAAATACCAGATAATTTTTTAGCATTTTTTAGCATTTTTGCTATCACTCCTTTTATACAGAAATAGAGCCTTTTTTAATTTACCTATCAAAACTATATATATATAAACTATATATATATATATATATATATATATATATATATATATATATATATATATATATATATATATACTCTTTCCTCAAACCCTAAACAACTTTTTTCCACCCCCATCTGTCTTTAGTGCTCAAGCCCTGGCAGACTACTTTTTAAACAAAACATGTACTATCTGAAGCAACATCCCAACACCAACCTGCAATATTCCAACAGGCCCAATTACTCCCTCTGCCACCTTCTCTATCTTCCATCCAGCCACTGAGAATGAAGTATCTTCCTCATGCCTCACTACCTGCCCACTCGACCCTATCCCTTCCCATCTAATACCCTCCCTATCTTCCACCCTCACTCCTGCTCTTACCCACATCTTCAACCTATCTCTCTCTACCGGCTCATTCAAATCTTCTTTCAAACATGCAAAAGTCACTCCCATAATCAAAAAACCCTCCCTCAACCCAAATTATCCTGAAAGCTACCGCCCCATATTACTGCTTCCATTAACATCAAAACTCCTTGAGAAACTAGTTTACAATCGCCTAACCCACTTCCTGTCCACCAACTCCTTGCTTGACCCACTGCAATCCAAATTCCGCCCTAAACACTCAACTGAGACTGCCCTTACCAAGGTTACAAACTATCTTCTCTCTGCAAAAAATATTGGCCACTATTCTATACTCATCTTACTCAACCTCTCAGCTGCCTTCGACACAGATGACCACCCCCTCCTCCTACAGATCCTTAGCTCTTTTGGCCTCTGTGACACTGCTCTTTCCTGGATTCACTCCTATCTTTCCCACAGGTCTTTTTCTGTGTCATTTGCTGGCGACTCCTCCTCTCCTATGCCTCTGTCTATTGGAGTACCTCAAGGATCTGTTCTGGGTCCTCTACTCTTCTCCATCTATACTTCTTCGCTGGGTAAACTTATCAACAGTTATGGCTTCAAATATCACCTCTATGCTGATGACACGCAGATCTACCTCTCCACCCCTGCTCTCTCTCCCTCTGTCCTTTCTCATGTCAGCGACTGCTTATCTGGTATTTCTTCCTGGATGGCCTCTCACCACCTAAAGATTAACATGTCCAAGACTGAGCTCCTTCTTATCCCCCCCTCAAGCTCTACACTGACTTCTGACTCCTCTATCCCTGTTGACGGCATCACCATTTCCCCATCACCCCAAGTCCGCTGCCTTGGAGTCACACTTGACTCAAATCTATCCTTCGTCCCCCATATCCAATCGCTTTCTACATCCTGCCGCAACCATCTACGCAATATCTCCAACATTCGCCCTTTTCTGAGTGCTGACACCACAAAGCAAATAATCCACTCCCTTGTTATCTCCCAACTTGACTACTGCAATAACCTACTCGCTGGCCTTCCTCTTTCCCACCTGTCCTCCCTTCAATCCATCCTAAATGCCTCTGCCAGGCTGATCCACCTTTCCCGTCGATCTGTATCCGCTGCACCTCTCTGCGAGTCCCTTCATTGGCTCCCCATTCACAGCAGAATTAAATTCAAAATTCTCCCTCTTACATACAAAGCTCTCACCAACACCGCTCCCCTCTACCTATCCTCTCTAATACACAAGTATACTCCAGCCCGTCCACTAAGAGCCAACAATGACCTGCTCCTTGCATCTGCAACTATCACCTCCTCTCATGCTAGACTGCAGAACTTCCCTCTGGAACACTCTCCCTTGTGCTGTCAGGCTTTGCCCTAATCTGTCTTCCTTTAAATGTTCCCTGAAGACTTTTCTGTTCAGGGAAGCCTACCACCCAACTCAATAATAAATTAACTTCACTTACCTAACATTTCCCTCATCTAACTCTGTATTAACATCTTTCCAAATCTTGCAGTCCTCACCTCCTCTTTCTCAACCTCCTACCCTTCTAGATTGTAAGTTCCCACGGGAATAGGGCCCTCAATCCCTCCTGTATGTGTTTGTAAATTTTGTCCTGTCTCTTTCAAGTCTTGTATTGTTTTATTTAAATGAATTGTATCCATGGACAGCGCTGCGGAATATGTTGGCGCTTCATAAATAAAGTATAATAATAAAAATAATATATACAGTGGGGAAAAAAAGTATTTAGTCAGACACCAAATGTGCAAGTTCTCCCACTTAAGAAGATGAGAGAGCCCTGTAATTTTCATCCTAGGTATACCTCAACTATGAGAGACAAAATGTGGAAACAAATCCAGACAATCACATTGTCTGATTTGGAAATAATTTATTTGCAAATTATGGTGGAAAATAAGTATTTGGTCACCTACAAACAAGTAAGATTTCTGGCTCTAACATACCTGTATCTTCTTATTTAAGAGGCTCCTCTGTCCTCCACTCATTACCTGTATCAATGGCACCTGTTTGAGGTTGTGGACAGGTGTCTTTTATACTGATAACAAGTTCAAATAGTTACACTCCCAACTCCACTATGGTGAAGAGCTGTCGAAGGACACCAGAAACAAAATTGTAGACCTGCACCAGGCTGGGAAGACTGAATCTGCAATAGGCAAGCAGCTTGGTGTGAAGAAATCAACTGTGGGAGCAATAATTAGAAAATGGAAGACATTCAAGACCACTGATAATCTCCCTCGATCTGGGGCTCCACGCAAGATCTCACCCCGTGGGGTCAAAATGATCTCAAGAACAGTGAGCAAACATCCCAAAACCACATGGGGGGACCTAGTGAATGACCTGCAGAGAGCTGGACAATAACTAAGGCTACCATCAGTAACACACTATGCTGCCAGGGACTCAGATCCTGCAGTGCCAGACATGTCCCTCTGCTTAAGCCAGTACATGTCTGGGCCCGTCTGAAATATGCTAGAGAGCATTTGGATGATCCAGAAGCAGATTGGGAGAATGTCATATGGTCAGATGAAACCAAAGTAGAACTGTTTGGTAGAAACATAACTTGTCGTGTTTGGTGGAGAGAGATCACCATACCTACTGTGAAGCATGGGGGTGGCAACATCATGCTTTGGGGCTATTTCTCTGCAAAGGGAACAGGACGACTGATCCGTGTACATGAAAGAATGAATGGGGCCATGTATCGTGAGATTTTGAGTGCAAACCTCCTTCCATCAGCAAGGGCATTGAAGATGAAATGTGGCTGGGTCTTTCAGCATGACAATGATCCCGAACACACCGCCTGGGCAACTAAGGAGTGGCTTCATAAGAAGCATTTCAAGGTCCTGGAATGGCCTAGCCAGTCTCCAGATCTCAACCCCATAGAAAACCTTTGGAGGGAGTTGAAAGTCCGTGTTGCCCAGCGACAGCCCCAAAACATCACTGCTCTAGAGGAGATCTGCATGCAGGAATGGGCCAACATACCAGCAACAGTGTGTGACAACCTTGTGAAGACTTACAGAAAATGTTTGACCTCTCTCATTGCCAACAAAGGATATATAACAAAGTATTGAGATGAACTTTTGATATTGACCAAATACTTATTTTCCACCATAATTTGCAAATAAATTCTTTCCAAATCAGACAATGTGATTGTCTGGATTTGTTTCCACATTTTGTCTCTCATAGTTGAGGTATACCTATGATGAAAATTACAGGCCTCTCGCATCTTCTTAAGTGGGATAACTTGCACAATTGGTGGCTGACTAAATACTTTTTTTCCCCACTGTATGTATATATATATATATATATATATATATATATATATATAGTAATTTAAATTATATATATATATATATATATATATAGTAATATAAATAACCTTGGGTAAACAACCCAAGGTATTGATCTAGGCCCCTTTTGGTAAACCCCATGCCACCATTTCACCGTCAAATGAGATCATATAAAAAAAAAAAAACATTTTTCACAAACTTTAAGTTTCTCACTAAAATGTCACAAGATGTTTGGGGAGTTTTAGAAAGGATATAATTTCCCTTCCATGTGAAATTTTTTTTTTTTAAACAACCTTTAATTTAGTATCATATGCAGCCCCTTTAAAAGCATATTATAATCAAAAAGGCAAGAAAGATTTGTGAGTTTAAAGTTTTTATCCACAGAAAAGACAGGGATTTCAGCATACTTAATAAGTGCTTTTATTCTTTACATAAATTGCAAAAATCCAATTGTTTGCAATCAGTTAGACAAACCTGGACTCCATGTGCTTCCATGTTATCACATTCAATAAAACAGAAAATACAAAAGAGAATAGCAGAAAAAGAAAAGAAAAAAAGAAAAAGGAACAAGAAGAAAACAGAGCGTGACCAGTTCAACCAGTATTAGTATTTTAAAATTACAACACAATTGTATAAAAATATACATAAAGCCATAGTCATTTAAAGAAACCCCTACACTAGTGGGGACTTCACCTCAAGTGTGAAAATCTGTGACCATAGTGTTCCTTAATGATCTATGCAGGGTTAAAACATTGTATACTAATACTTGTAAAATGCTTGCCTTACTGTTAGGGAATGGTGAGTGAATAAATAAAGGGGTTACATAACACCTACACCAGGTAGCTATACAACATCATGGTATCAAACATAATTAGGATCTATGCTTACCCCTATACCATCAGCACACTTACAAACTGGCAATTAAGATGCTAGGAAAACAGTTCTACTTTAGTAACACATATAGAGTTTAATACAATGTATCTTACATTTTGTTATGTAGGGTATTATGTCAAATCCAACACATTAAAGTATGAGAGCAAGTGTACATATAAGCATAGTTCATTATACCCCACACAAACTGTCCATTGCATTTAGTTACACATCCACTCAAGGGCACCTTTGAATCTAGTCATAAAGATCAGTATCAAGTACTCCCTGACAAACTTATAAATAAAATACAGGCAGTGCTTTTGCACATTTTAAATAAAGCAAGAAAGGAAGGTATTATTGGTAATAAATAATTCCGATTATCCTAACTTGTGAAGGTATATTCTAGATTTTATTAAAGACACAGAGATGAGTATTTTGCATATCTTTCTTTATACTGCTCAATGCAGCATTTTAAAGTAATGATACAGAAGTGAATGAATCAAACATTAAAACAATAAGGATAAAACAGAGTAAACATAAGTAGCCAATGAAATGGGTACTTTTGAGAACACAGTAAAAATTGACCAATAGGATGAGTCATAGCTTCCATAAACTGTCCAATACGTTCCCCAACTTCCTCTTTCTTGTCTGACGCTGAAAATCCAGAAATTGATAATAACAGAAGAAAGTTCCAGCATTAGAACAAAAACCAACAGAAGCATCAAAATCCAGCCGGAAATGAAGAAACTTCTTTTAATTCCATAACGTAGAGATGAAGAGGGCAAACAGGATTCTCTGAACCAGGAGAAGAAATTCCGAGGACTGAAATGGCTTGATTGTAGTGAAGAATGGAAAGGGATGAAACCACTTTTCAGTAAGTCTTCATAATTAGTTGGTAACTGAAACCAAACAAAATGTTAATAATAAGAAAATAAGAGAGGGTACAAATACAGAGGGTGGGAAATTACTTGTCTCTGTGTCTTTAATAAAATCTAGATTATACCTTCACAAGTTAGGATAATCAGAATTTTATTACAAGACCAGAGACATCGGATTTGATCATAAGGTCTGGAGAATTGCTGAAATTAGCTCTCCCGTTCCATGCCTCCATATGAGAAAGCCACCAGGAGAGTTCCTCCTTGGCTTCTGGAGAAAGTTGAATTAAATGAGAATAAGAAAACCCTTTCTGTAAATGACAGATTTTTAGACGTTGTAATTCCCGATAGTGAAGTGGAGCAGGGAATATAGCCTGAATAGAGGATGAAAGTAACCCCACTATTCTGGCTATATTCCTGAGTGAATTGAGCTGAGAGAGTACGAGATCTTTCTTGATATTTTTTATTTTGTCTGGAGGTAAGCTGAGAATGGCTTTTGAAGTATCTATGGTGAAACCCAGAAAAATCAGGGACTGAGTAGGAATCAGAACAGATTTTTGTTTGTTTATAATAAAACCTAGATTCTCCAGAAGATGAATGGTAAGGGATAATTGATTTTGAAGAGAGATAAAATTCTGGTTCATATTCAGAATATCGTCAAAAAAAATAATTAGACGGACTCCTCTGAGTCTTAACCAGGCCATAACGGGTTTTAATAATTTTGTAAAAATCCAAGGAGCTGAAGAAAGGCCAAAAGGAAGACAAGTAAAACTCCACAATTGGTCTTTACAACGAAAAGTAAATTTTTTTCGATGTTCCGGAGCAATAGGAATGGTCAAATAAGCATCTATGAGATCCAAACGAATTAACCAATTGTTTTCTCTCAGGCAATCTCTTAACAGATGAATTCCCTCCATCTTGAAATGATGATAGGAAACAAAAGCGTTTAGTTCTCTTAAATTTATAACAGGGCGGAATTGACCATTTTTCTTTTTTACAAAAGATTGCTGAAAAATAGATCCTGAGAAATTTTGTGATTTGGATGGCTTGTTTTTGAAAAAGAGTTGAAATTTCTGATTGAACCAGAATTTGATCTTCTTTTGAAAATTGAATGGGACGAGGTCTTAATATTTGGACGGGAGGGGCAGAAAATTCTATCAAAACACCTTGAACTGTTTGAAGAATCCAAGGATCTGATGTTATTAGACTCCAATTTTGAACAAAAAGAGCGAGTCTGCCACCAAGTTTTTCTGGGAAAGTAGGAAGGGAAGAAGGAAAAGGAAAACTTACTTGTAGGGGGTGAGATCTTGCTCTGGATCGTTGACCCCTTTGAAACCATGGTCTGGAACGAGATGGGAAGAACTGTGAAGTAGATTGATCTTGGAAAGATCTTTGAAAGTGCTGTTGAAATTGTTGCTGATATTGGAATTGAGGTCTTGATTGATAGTTTGTGTGGCCAGGAAAGCGACCTCTGCCTTTCCCGGCCCTGTCAGAAAAACTGTTCGGGTAAAAATTGAAGTTCTTACCTTATTTAAATTTGAAAAGGTATTAATATAATTATTAAGGTCTTTAAGAAAAATGTCACCAAAAAGAAGACCATTTGAGTCAGAATCCAATTCATTAACGGCATTGTCACAAATTTTAGGATCAATTTTACGTAAAATGTTCTTTCTACGTTCAATGATCATAGCCGTGTTAGCATTACCTATGAAAGAGAGGATTCTTTGAACCCATTCTCTAACCAAAAAGGGGTCTAAAGGGGAATTATCCATCACAGCCTGTTCAGAAATTTCAAAAAGTTTTGAAATAGGACCAACTGAATCTAACCGTTTGTCTTGGCATGTTTTCCATGCCCCATCCATACCCTTCTTAACTTTATAACCAGGTGACCCAATAAATGTAATAATTTTGGGATCTATTTCGAGAGATATACAGGAATTGTTTGGGAGGAGGGGACGAGGACATTCTGCTCTCATTTTATTACGAGCATCTTTTTTGAGAGGAAATTTAAGTTGGAAATCAATAAAAGAGGCCACAGCTAAAGAAGGGCACCACTCAGAATATCTGGGGTGATGTAAATCATCTGCACAAAAATATGGGATTGCCAAGGCAGTCAAAAAAATTTGATTTCTCTTTTTTAGAAGATTTTTTGAGAGATTTCTTAAGTTTTTTAGGTTTAGGTGGATCTGAGTCCGAAGACAAATGATCAGATACATCCTCAAAATCAGAGTTAGATAATTCTTCAGTAGAAGAATCAGAAGAAGAAGATAAGATCACTTGCTTAGGTTTTTTCAAAGATAAAGTTTCAGTATTTTTTGATCCCATTTGTAACCCCTTGGGATTAGGGGGATGTTTTGCGGATGTTTTCCTTCTTTTACCGCCAGGAATTGAACTGTCAGCAAGAGTCTGACGAGACTTTGAAATTAATTTTTTGATAGCTAAAACAGAAACAGAGCAAGGTCTTTTTCTTTTAAAAATGGTTTTAGGATTAGGTTGTTGAGATAGGAGATTAGACATATCAATCATAATTTGAACAGACTGTGCAGTCAAGGGTTAATTTGAATCAGTGGATTGAGACATATTAAAAAAATTAATTAATTTAAATAGGTTAAAAAGAAACAGGTAAGAACTTCAGTGAAACAAATTCCTTATATTAAATTGAATATGAATTTTATTGTTATAAAATATAATTATATTATTATAGCCCACTGAATTAAGGAATTGTCAGGCAAAAAAACACACAATAAATTTTCTCTCAGACCATTTCATATAGAAAAGTCTGCAATAGAAAATAAACACTAATCTGCCTCCACCTAGTGGATAGTGAGCGATAATTTACAATTTTGAAACAAATTATGGAGCAAACATCTGTCACCACACACGGAGCAGATGAGAGAAAACAGCTGACGGTAAAGAAAATGAAGCGACGTCAGAGGGCGGGAAAAGGAGGCGGGAAGAACTATAGTGAAGAAAGTGACATCATAAAATGTCGGGCGGCTGCTCGAGAGGGAATTAAGTGCGAGAAAGCAAAACGAGCAAGGGGAAAGGCAAGGAGAAGGGCTGTAAATATGTGAACGGGTAGTGTGGAGGTAGAAGCCGTAGCAAGGAAATAAGTAAATAAATATAAAAGTAAAAGAGGAATTTTTTTTTTTTAATTAAAATAAGAAATTAAAAAAGCACAAAAAATGCTGCATTGAGTAGTATAAAGAAAGATATGCAAAATAGGAGTCTCTGGTCTTGTAATAAAATTCAGTTATCTATACACAAAGTTTCCCAGAATTCTGGTGTTCTATTGCATCCCTATAACTATATAAAAACATGAAGGATCCTCCTGGATGCCCCATAATATCTGGGGTGGACAATGTTACAGAACATAAGGGAAACTTTCTGGATACTTTCCTTAAAGTCTTGTATTAACCCTACCGTTATACATACGTGACCTCCTAAGGAAACTGGATGGAGTAGAGGTAGAATCAGGTACTATCCTGGTGTCATTAGACGTATAGGGTTTGTATTCCTCTATTCCACATAATATTGGTCTATATGCAGATAGACACTTTTTGGAAAGTAGAGGGATTTCAGTAAAAAATCTTACTGATTTTGTCCTAGAACTTTTGAAGTTGATAATAATAATACTACTTGGTGATAATGTTTTTATGTTTGACAAAAGGTTCTATAGACAAGAGGAACAACCACTTGTGCCCACTCCTATGCTTGCCAACTTTTGGGCTTCTGGGAGCTTTTTGTAGTTTATGGTAAAAATCATGAGTGCATTGATAAACATGTACCAATCTGGTTGTGCTATGTAAACAATGTATTTCTTTTATGGAGAGGAAGCCCTGAGCCTCTGAAAACGTTTGTGGATGTTTTAAACCACAAGTACAATATCATTTTTATGTAAATATATTACACGCACCAGACAATTTACTACGGGCAATAAGTTATATCAAATAAAGCAGTGTATTAACAGTTAAACAGAAAATGTGATGTATCTTCTGTATTGCTCCTGCCCCCTCTTTCATGTAAGTAAAACAAGGCATATGGTAAAAGATAGAGTAACTGAACACAGAAATATTAATAAAGCAAATAAAGGTGAAATAAATAGTGGTGTAGCCTTTCACTTTTCTAGGTTTCATAAGTATTCCACTGATGAATTGAAAGTCATAGGCATAGAACCTTGCTTATTGTATGAAATATGGGGAACATAGATAATGTCCTTTTTAAAAAAGAAGCAGCCTGGATGTATAGATAAAATGCTCTCACTCCTGCTGGGCTAAATAAAAAACTTGAGTTTGCAGCATTCCTCTGAATAAGATGGAAGCCTAGCAAGCTTTGTATAATAAACCTTAACCTTCTTTTAGTGAGAAATATATAATTAGCATTTTTATGTGGTTCGGTAATACAACCCTTGTTAAAACATACTCTAACCAATATTGGCATGAGGTTTGTATTAATACAGCCTTAGCTGATCTGAAGCCACACATGGTTAATGTAGTTTTGTAAATTTCATTTTACAGTCCATAATAAACCATTGTACACTGATTGGTGTTTGATTGCAATGTTATATTTTTTTATGTTCACGTTTGCTGTTTGTTTGAAAGTAGTAACAACGTGCCTTTAATTTTTCACCTATACTAAAAAGGGGCGTTATTATAAAATATGATTGGACCATCATTAATGAATAACTATCCAATCCCAGTTTAGGATGAGCCTTATTAAGAAGGAGACACTACAACTGGTCAATGATGCTCCAGTCACAAGGGGGGAGAAACGCGCGTTGGCTGTGACGTCATCAGAGCGGCTGTCTCTAACTTATTACAACGGAGTTTCCAAAGTTGAACATTGTGCTCTTTGCAGAGTGCTGAGAGAAAGTTTCTATGGCAGGTATTGCCAAATCAGCGTCACTTCAATCCCATCTCCTTACAGGCAGAACTGAGCTCTCTGGTGAGTTATAGGATGATTCAAGGAGGACATGAAATGGTAACTATATTCAAAGGTGCCCTTGAGTGGATGTGTACCTGAATACAATGGAACGTTTGCTTGGGGTACAGTTACAAAAAGCATTTCAATAAGCTGTCTTGAGCTTTCATTAAAACACCTTTTGTAACTACTCTTGAAAAAGGTGGTTGATCCATCCAAACTGGTTGATTTCCTTGCTTTTATTGAGCTTTTTAACTAAGTCTCCTTACAGGTGGAACTGAGCTCTCTAGTGAGCTATGAGACAATTCAAGGAGGACATGTAATGGTAACTATATTCAAAGGTGCCTTTGAGGGGATGTGTATCTGCTTTTATTGAGCTTTTTAACTAAGTGATTTTATTAAAGTGGAATCTTATCAATGCAAAAGAAGATTCTGGATGCCTTTTAATAAAAGCGTAACATTTACACACCTGCTTACGAGTATATTCTATTTAGTGCATTTTTATACCTGGCTGTACTTGCACTATGTTAGTTGTCTTTTCATTGAGGTTCGAATGACTGAGGATTTCACCTGGAAACTTCATCCCAGAGTCTGAAATAAACTGAGCTGCCATATCTGAGCAACAAACTATGCTGAAATCCCTGTCTTTTTTGTGGGTAAATTCTTTAATCCCGCAAATCTTTCTTGCCTTTTTTATTATAATTTTCACTAAAATTATTTACATATTGCTTGTGCAATCATGACACAAATGATTGCAAAAGCTTATCTGAGATCCCCTTTGTTCAGAAATAGCAGACATACATGGCTTTGCCATTGGTTTTTGATAATTTGAAGGCCGCTAATTGCAGCTGCGCACCACACTTGTATTTTTCCCGGCAGTGAAGTGGTTAATCAAGTAGCTGGTAAGGTTAATTTTAGCTGCAGTATAGAGATTACCTCCTACCTGATACCTTTCATCCCCTGACCCCTCCCAAACAGCTCTTCTCCCCCCCACCCACACTCTTCTCAACCATCTTAGATACAGGCATATTATTATTAATAATATTATTATTGTTTTCTGCAGTGTAGTGATCCTCCTCACCCCTCCCACCTCCTTGGTCTCTCTCAAACACTTCTCTTACCCTACTCCTCCCAATAACGGTGGCCATCTTTGGTATTGGCAGCTATCTGCCAGTACCTAATTTACAGTTTTTTATTTTATTGTATATATATATATATATATATATATATATATATATATATATATATATATATATATATATATATATAATTTTCTGTAGTCTAGTGGTCCCCCCACCTTCCCATTTCAGCAAATTGAAACATAGGGCAACCCGACCACCGATTCCACCCCTTTACTGTAGAGCAGTGCTCCATCCCTCCCTCTCCCTTCAATTTGTGTTTCTGCAGTGTAGGGCCTTTCTTAATTCCTCCCCCTCCTGCAACTGGGTCCACCCACCCGCTTTCCCTTCCACACTTCCCCGCCAGCAGCAGCAGATGATCATTACATTAAATATTTTTTAATTCTTTGTGTTAAACAATCATATTTAAAAACCAACACAAACACACACATTTTCAAGCCAACATAAAGTTCATTTCTGTGGGGTTGGTTTAATCTTTACAGGTAATGGCTTTGCATTAGGAGGCAAGGCTGAGGATGAAGTTGCAATTAGGGTTAATGGTGTGAGGGAGTTTGGGCATAGCATTATAGGTAATAGATGTGTTGGGTGTTGTAATTAATATTAATTGTGTTGGGATTTTGGTAATGACTAAGGGTTGATTCTCCAAAACTAGATTGCATGGAGAGAAATCATCAGCTTATTGTACAGACTATTATATTGTAAAGTTATTTTCTCTCCTAATATAAAGCATATTGGTGAATTCCCTTTAATGAGCTGTATTTAGCTTCTCTGATTGTGCCTCTAAAATAGTGAGTAGTTTTAGTGTTATTGCTTGTGACCTGCTAATGACAGTGACAGTTCTGGTACAACAATGTAAAACAGCTTTAAAAAATGTGTTGCATGGTATCTAGTACTTGCTAACACTGATTAACCCTCTGTCTATTTTAATATACTTTACATTTACAAGGAAAAAAACCTTGTCATAGTACATTATCCTTTAATAACATGCAAATTTGATGCACTTTTATTTACAAACTATATACTCCTACAGTATTATAAATTGTCCATTGCCCATGCTTGAAAGAAGGGTGTTACTGAAATGTTCAATATTTCTTTATGCACTCACATTTGATACTTTTGTGACCATACAAACTGGGCTATTTGTTGATTTGTTAAGCATCTCACTTTGAAAATTGATACGAACATGACAAATCAATCAGCACTTCCAATGCACCCTTTGCTTTGTTTGAAAAGATTATAGATTAGTAATTGAAAGACTATATGGAAAAAAAAACATGCTCTGTTTCAATTAATAGTACAAAAAAGAAAGTGCTCAATCTCAATCCAAGCTCACTTAATACCAAAGTGGTTGCTACATAGCAACAACCCTGCTGATATCAGTTAATGATGGCACACAATCAAAATCCTGTTAGCTACCTTGTGACAGTTACCAATTGTTAATGACAGCTATTACTTTCTATAAGAGCCACTGACAAATAACAGCAGGAGTCACAGTGTACATACTATATAACTGACCCCTTTTTATTATAGATGACTTGGCCTGTCTTGAACTGGAACCAGTGCATTCAAGAACATCACAGATATCATATGGCCCCTCAACACTATAATCTTGAACTACAACCTTCATTGTCAGTTATTTCTACCACAATTATCCCTAAAATCACCAGCCATTCAGATTAATTAACTCTAAGACCTTGACCTATTTACACTACCTGACCTGGGCCCACTACTTCACTTCTTTCCCATCTCAATATCCCCAACACTCAAAGTGCCCCTAAATCTAAATTTATTGCTGCATATCAATGTTGCCAAACCATTACTGTCACATTAATGTACATATCTAAACATTCCTATAAAACATTATTTGTCCCCCAAAAAACTTACAGTATGTGTATCTACAGATATATAAATTATACTAATTTGATTTAAGTAAACGACAAATTGGCTGACACATATAACACAAAGTACTGCACATAGAAAATCTAATAGTACTTCAATATCTCTTAAAGGGATACTAAACCCAATTTTTTTTTTTCATGATTCAGATAGAGCATGCAATTTTAAGCAACTTTCTAATTTACTCCTGATATCAAATTTTATTTGTTCTCTTGCTATCTTTATTTAAAAAGCAGGAATTTAAAGCTTAGGAACCAGCACATTTTAGGTTCAGCACCATGGATAGTGCTTGCTTATTGGTGGTTACATTTAGCAAACCAATAAGCAAGCATAACCCAGGTGTCAACCAAAAATAGGCCCACTCTTAAGCTTTACATTCTTGCTTTTTAAATAAAGATAGCAAGAGAACAAAGAAATATTGACAATAGGAGTAAATTAGAAAGTTGCTTAAAATAGCATGCTCTATCTGGATCATTAAAGAAAAAAATTGTGTTTAGTGTCCTTTTAAGCAAAATGCTGTTTTAAAGAGCCATATGATACCCAAATGTTGAAACACTTCAAAGTGTTGATACCCAAATGTTGAAACACTTCAAAGTGATGCAGCATAGCTGTAAAAAGCTGACTAGAAAATATCACCTGAACCTCTCTATGTAAAAAAGAAAGATATTTTACCTCAAAATGTCATAGGTATTCAAACCCCATTGCAAAGGACTTTAAAGGGACATAAAACCCATTTTTTTTCTTTCATGATTTAGAAAGAGAATGCAATTTTAAACATCTTTCTAATTTACTTATATTATCTAATTTGTTTTTATTCTCTTGATATTCTTTGCTGAAAAACATATCTAGATATGCTCAGTGGCTGCTGATTGGTTGCTGCAAATAGAATCCTCATGTGATTGGCTCACCATGTGCATTGCTTTTTCTTCAACAAAGGATATCTAAAAAATGAAGCAAAATAAATAATAGAAGTAAATTGTAATGTTGTTTAAATTTCTTTTCTCTATCTGAATCATGAAAGAAAGATGTTTGCTTTAGTGGCCCTTTAAGCAGCAAATCAGTATGTAAAATCTCATGAGATCACAGTAAAATAGTTCATGACCTCAGCACTGCTGATGCTGATTGGCTGCTGTTTATTTATTCATTTCTTTCTTTTTTTTTACTCTAGTGAGCTGAGGAAATTGTGAGGTAAAATATCTTCCTTTTTTACATAGAGATGCTCAGGTGATATTTTCCTGTCAGCTTTTTGCAGTTATACTGCATCAGTTTCAAGTGATTTAGCATATGAGTATTATGTCCCTTTAAGTACAAACAAATAGTAACAATATCTACTAATGTTTCTATGTATAACATTAATCTGATTAAAACAATATACATGATATATATATATATATATATATATATATGTGTGTGTGTATATATATATATATATATATATATATATATATATATATATATATATATATATATACACACACACATCCCTAGTATTATGAATGCAATGTTAGAAAATTTTCTCAAATAACAGCAACCACTTCAACATTAAAATTATCATGCAATATAGCAAGGGGTAATTACTTAATCTATCTGATCTGTGGTATTATGAGATGCATGAAGCATAATTACATAGTTGTTAAAATTGTTTTATTTAATGTTATGTTTGCTTTTTCTGTAACAAGCACCAAACTGGATTACGCAATTGTCCTTGCTATGCTGTACATCAGCTATTTCCTATAAAGAATGCTGTGTTGTAAGTAATTCCATCACGCATCATGAGCTGAATAAAAACATTTGTGTTTATTCCAGGATTTTACAGGGATGTGAGCAAAGTCACAGTGAAAACTAGCTACAATCCAAGTACATGAAGCATCAAAGCTTTATTTAGTTCTAAAATATGTCCATCCATTTAAATTTTATTAAAATGTATAGAATAAATGTTAGGCTTATTAATAATACACTGAAAAAGAATAGCAATTGTTATATTCTTACATTGAACTGAACTCCGGAGCACTGCTTTGCAATTAAGGGGTTTATATTTTGAAGTCAGGGGATAGCAGTAAATGGCTCTAAACATGCATCACTAATCCTAATTCATCAGTGATATAAAAGAAAAAGAAAGTCAAATCATAGATGACACATTTGTGTATAAAACACACTCTAGATTACAAGTGGTGTGCTAAGCAATATTGTGATCACGCCAAGTAGAGCACATTTTACAAGTCAAAAATAAATGGCTGCGAAATGCTTGTGCACTGCCACCACCTGCACATTCTCGGCCAATCGGCTGCTAGCAGGGGCTGTCAAGATAAGAATGATATATATATTCAGCAAAACACCAAAATTATATGAGACAAACTCAATATATCAAGCAGCGCTTACACTTAGAAGCATAGACTATTTTGACAATGTATGGATAGAGACCACAGCTTTGTTACAATCCCAAATGACAATAGTCTAGAACAAAAAATAGTAGTAATTCAGTCTTACTGGTCAGTACGCTGTGAATAAAAAAAGTCCCAATGAGGGTTTCAGGAAAATCCGGATCACACAACTCAAAAAAGCCAAGTTTCCAGACCAGGTTGCAGCTGTTTCAAATCCTGTGGGTTCCTCCTACACAGGCAAAAGTCGTAGTCTAAAAAATATGGAACATAAAAGAGACAGCACAACCCAAATTCAAGATGGTTTTATTCCCAGATAAAATTTCACACAAATAAAAAACACACTTACTAGACATAAGTTCTTTAATGCATAAGCCCAAATGTAGTTCAGTTGGCTCGCCTTAGTTCCTGATGTTCCTCACATTCACAGCTTACACCAAAGGGAACTCTTACTGCAGCATCACCAGTCAATTACAGGTCCTACATTCAGGTTTTTGTGTTGATATGCGTTAAAGAACTTATGTCTAGTGTGTTTTTTATTTGTGCGATTTTATCTGTGAATAAAACCACCTTGAATTTGGGTTGCACTGTCTCTTTTATGTGCCATATATATATTTAGACATGTACAGTATCTCACAAAAGTGAGTACACCCCTCACATTTTTGTAAATATTTTATTATATATTTTCATGTGACAACACTGAAGAAATGACACTTTGCTACAATGTAAAGTAGTGAGGGTGCAGCCTGTATAACAGTGTAAATATGCTGTCCCCTCAAAATAACTCAAGACACAGCCATTAATGTCTAAACTCTTGGCAACAAAAGTGAGTACAGCCCTAAGTGGAAATGTACAAATTGGGACAAAAGTTCAATATTTTGTGTGGCCACCATTATTTTTCAGCACTGCCTTAACCCTCTTGGGCATGGAGTTCACCAGAGCTTTACATGTTGCCACTGGAGTTCTCTTCCACTCCTCCATGACAACATCACGGAGCTGGTGGATGTTAGAGACCTTGCGCTCCACCACCTTCCGTTTGAGAATGCCCCACAGATGCTCAATGGGATTTAGGTCTGGAGACATGCTTGGCCAGTCCATCACCTTTACCTTCAGCTTCTTTAGCAAGGCAGTGGTCGTCTTAGAGGTGCATTTGGGGTTGTTATCATGTTGGAATACTGCCCTGCGGCCCAGTCTCCGAAGGGAGGGGATCCTGTTGTACTTCAGTATGTCACAGTACATGTTGGCATTCATGGTTCCCTCAATGAACTGTAGCTCCCCAGTGCTGACAGATCATGACACTCCCACCACCATGCTTGACTGTAGGCAAGACACACTTGTCTTTGTACTCCTCACCTGGTTGCAGCCACACATGCTTGACACGATCTGAACAAATGAGTTTATCTTGGTCTCAATGGACCACAGGACATGGTTCCATTAATCTATGTCCTTAGTCTGCTTGTCTTCAGCAAACTCTTTGTGGGCTTTCTTGTGCATCATCTTTAGAAGAGGCTTCTTTCTGGGACAACAGCCATGCAGACCAATTTGATGCAGTGTGCGGCCTATGGTCTGAGCACTGACAGGCTGAACCCCCACTCTTTCAACCTCTGCAGCAATGCTGGCAGCACTCATATGTCTATTTCCCAAAGACAACCTCTGGATATGACGCTGAGCACGTGCACTCAACTTCTTTGGTCGACCATGGCGAGGCCTGTTCTGAGTGGTACATGTCCTGTTAAACTGTTGTATGGTCTTTCACACTGTGCTGCAGCTCAGTTTCAGGGTCTTGGCAGTCTTCTTATAGTCTAGGCCATCTTTATGTAGAGCAACAATTCTTTTTTTCAGATCCTCAGAGAGTTCTTTGTCATGAGGTGCCATGTTGAACTTCCAGTGACCAATATGAGAGAGTGTGAGAGCGATAACACCAAATTTAACACACCTGCTCCCCATTCACACCGGAGATCTTGTCTAACGAGTCACATGACACCGGGGAGGGAAAATGGCTAATTGGGCCCAATTTGGACATTTCCACTTAGGGGTGTACTCACTTTTGTTGCCAACAGTTTAGACATTAATGGCTGTGTGTTGAGTTATTTTGAGGGGACAGCAAATTTACACTGTTATACAGGCTGTACAGTCCCTACTTTACATTGTAACAAAGTGTCATTTCTTCAGCGTTGTCACATGAAAATATATAATAACATATTTAAAAAAATGTGAGGGGTGTACTCACTTTTGTGAAATACTGTATCTCAATGTTAAAGCCCTTTGGCTGCCTTTTCTTCCTAACACCTGACATATATCTTTGAGCCCCTATAATTTTTGTGTGCAATATTTTATTTTAAAAATGTTTTATGAGATGGTGTTATTATGAGGTTAACTATACTTTGTAATGTATTTTTTTACGTGTTTTGTGAAATGTTTTTGTTTCGCTAAACAGTTAACCAGAGCTCTGAGGACATGATAATCATTCTAGCGTAAATCGCGATTGGGCTCAAGTGGTTGTGTTTACTTTCAACTCATAATACCAGCGTTAAAGCCAATGTGGCGCAAACACCCGCTAGAAACCCCCTATCCCTTTTGTGCAAATGTTTGCACTCAACTCGTAATCTGGCTCTTTATTGTTATCTTGATCACATTTCTCCCCTATAACTTCTCTATCAACATTCAGATTCACTGTACAGTGCTCAATGTTAAAGGGAAATTAAACACTTTTTAATTTAAAATATTTAATTATATGCATTCCCCTTTTCAATAATTTAATTCTGAAACTGTGGTCTTTCCAAATCCTGTTAAATATGAAATTGTGGATTCCAGACTTAACACTGCTAGGTGGTGCCATAGCTTTATGGACACTAAAACTTTGCCTTTACTTTTTCAATGTTTAAACAACTAACATACGGCTAGATTACGAGTTGTGCGTTAAGGTAAAAATGCAGCGTTAAGAGGTCCTAACGCGGCTTTTTTACGCCCGCTGGTATTACGAGTCTTGAAGGTTTAGGGTCACTGCACACTTCTTTGGCCTTACCGCAAAACGACTTTGTAAAGTCTTTTTTCTATGGGACTTCCATAGCAACGGTATTACAAGTCTGTCCTGGGAGGCCAAAAAGTGAGCGGTACACCCTACCCCGTCAAGAGTCCTAACGCATTTAACAGTCAGTAGTTAAGAGTTTTATGGTACAACGCCGTAACATAAAACTCATAACTAAAGTGCTAAAAAGTACACTAACACCCATAAACTACCTGTTAACCCCTAAACCTAGGCCCTCCCGCATCGCAAACACTAAAATAAAATGTTTAACCCCTAATCTGCCTCTCCGGACACTACCTCCACCTACATTATATTTATGAACCCCTAATCTGCTGCCCCCAACATCGCCGACACATACATTATATTTATTAACCCCTAATCTTCCGCCCCCAATGTCGCCACAACCTACCTACACTTATTGACCCCTAATCTGCCACCCCCAACGTCGCTGCCACTATAATAAACATATTAACCCCTAAACCGCCGCACTCCCGCCTTGCAAATATTAGTTAAATATTATTAACCCCTAATCTGTTGTCCCTAACATTGCCGCCACCTACCTACTTTTATTAACCCCTATTCTGCCGCCCCCAACGTCGCTGCCACTATACTAAATGTATTAATTCCTATTTTAAACTAAATACTTACCTATAAAATAAACCCTAAGCTAGCTACAATATAACTAACTTAGGGTTTATTTTACAGGCAAGTTTGTATTTATTTTTACTAGGTAGAATAGTTATTAAAGAGCTATTAACTATTCAATAACTACCTAGCTAAAATAAATACAAAAGTACCTGTAAAATAAAACCTAACCTAAGTTACAATAACACCTAACACTACACTATAATTAAATAAATTAAATAAATTAAATACAATTACCTAAATTAAATTAGCTAAAGTACAAAAAACCCGCACTAAATTACAGAAAATAATAAACAAATTACAAGATATTTAAACTAATTACACATAATCTAATAGCCCTATCAAAATAAAAAAGCCCCCCCAAAATTAAAAAAAACCCCTAGCCTAAACTAAACTACCAATAGCCCTTAAAAGGGCCTTTTGCGGGGCATTGCCACAAAGTAATCAGCTCTTTTACCAGTAAAAAAAATACAAACAACCCCCCCAAAATTAAAACCCACCACCCACACAACTAACCCCGAAAATAAAATACTATCTAAAAAAACCTAAGCTCCCCATTGCCTTGAAAAGGGCATTTGGATGGGCATTGCCCTTAAAAGGGCAGTTAGCTCTTTTGCGGCCCAAAGTCCCTAACCTAAAAATAAAACCCACCCAATACACACTTAAAAAAATCCTAACACTAACCCCCTGAAGATCGATTTACTGTTCTGAAGATCCGACATCCATGCTCAAGGAAGCGGCAGAAGTCTTCATCCAACCGGGCTGAAGTCCTCAACGAAGCCGGGAGAAGTCTTCATCCAAGCCGGGTGAAGTGGTCATCCAGACAGGTCAGAAGTCTTCATCCAGATGGCATCTTCTATCTTCATCCATCTGACACGGAGCGGCTCCATCTTCAAGACATCCAATGCATCCTCTTCATCCAACAACTAAAGACGAATGAAGGTAGCTTTAAGTGACGTCATCCAAGATGGCGTCCCTTAGATTCCGATTGGCTGATAGAATTCTAACAGACAATCAGAATTAAGGTAGAAAAAATCCTATTGGCTGATCCAATCAGTCAATAGGATTAAGCTTGCATTCTATTGGCTGATTGGAACAGCCAATAGAATGCGAGCTCAATCCTATAATTGCATCAGCCAATAGGATTGGAATCTAAGGGATGCCATCTTGGATGGCGTCACTTAAAGTGATATTCATTCCGAAGAAGACGTCGTTTGAAGAGGATGTTCCGCGCCGGATGTTTGGAAGATGGTGTCGCTCCGCGTCGGAAGGATGAAGATAGAAGATGCCATCTGGATGAAGACTTCTACCCGTCTGGAGGACCACTTCTGTCAACTTTCTTGAGGACATCTTGCCGCTTGGATGAAGACTTCTCCCGGTAAGTGAATCTTCAGTGGTTAGTGTTAGGATTTTTTAAGGGTGTATTGGGTGGGTTTTATTTTTAGGTTAGGGACTTTGGGCCGCAAAAGAGCTAACTGCCCTAAGGGCAATGCCTATCCAAATGCTCTTTTCAGGGCAATGGGGAGCTTAGGTTTTTTTTAGATACTATTTTATTTGGGGGGTTGTGTGGGTTGTGGGTTTTACTGTTGGGGGGGTTGTTTGTATTTTTTTTTACAGGTAAAAGAGCTGATTACTTTGGGGCAATGCCCTGCAAAAGGCCCTTTTAAGGGCTATTGATAGTTTAGTTTAGGCTATGTTTTTTTTTATTTGGGGGGGGGTTATTTTGATAGGGCTATTAGATTAGGTGTAATTAGTTTAAAAATCTTGTATTTTTTTATTATTTTCTGTAATTTAGTGGGGGGGGGTTTGTACTTTAGCTAATTTAATTTAGGTAATTGTATTTAATTTAGTTAATTTATTTAATGATAGTGTAGTGTTTGGGTGTTATTGTAACTTAGGTTAGGTTTTATTTTACAGGTACTTTTGTATTTATTTTAGCTAGGTAGTTATTAAATAGTTAATAACTATTTAATAACTATTCTACCTAGTTAAAATAAATACAAACTTGCCTGTAAAATAAAAATAAACCCTAAGCTAGCTACAATGTAACTATTAGTTATATTGTAGCTAGCTTAGGGTTTATTTTATAGGTAAGTTTTTAGTTTTAAATATGAATAATTTAGCTAATTATAGCAATTTTATTTAGATTTATTTAAATTATATTTAAGTTAGGGGGTGTTAGGGTTAGACTTAGGTTTAGGGGTTAATACATTTAGTATAGTGGCGGCGATGTTGGGGGCGGCAGATTAGGGGTTAATAAATGTAGGTAGGTGGCGGCGATGTTAGGGACGGCAGATTAGGGGTTAATAATATTTAACTAATGTTTGAGAGGCGGGAGTGCGGCAGTTTAGGGGTTAATATGTTTGTTATAGTGGCGGCGATGTTGGGGCATCAGATTAGGGTTTAATAAGTGTAGGTAGGAGGTGGCGACATTAAGGGCGGCAGATTAGGGGTTAATAAATATAATGTAGGTGTTGGCGATGTTGGGGGCAGCAGATTAAAGGTTAATAAGTATAATGCAGGTGGCAGCAGTGTCCGGAGCGGCAGATTAGGGGTTAATAAATATCATGTAGGTGTCGGCGATGTTGGGGGCGGCAGATTAGGGGTTAATAAGTGTAAGATTAGGGGTGTTTAGACTCAGGGTACATGTTAGGGTTTTAGGTGTAGACATAAAATATGTTTCCCTATAGGAATCAATGGGGCTGCGTTACTGAGTTTTACGCTGCTTTTTTGCAGGTGTTAGACTTTTTCTCAGCCGGCTCTCCACGTTGATTCCAAAGGGGAGATCGTACACGAGCACGTACGACCAGCTCACCGCTGACTTAAGCAGCGCTGGTATTGGAGTGCTGTAAGGAGCTAAATTTTGCTCAACGCTCACTTCTTGCCTTTTAACGCCGGGTTTGTAAAAACCCATAATACCAGCGCTGCATGTAAGTGAGCGGTGAGAGAAAACTGCTACTGCTTGTTAGCACCGCATAGCCTCTAACGCAAAACTCGTAATCTAGCCAATATATTTTTAAATAGATATGAATATTATTAACGGACTAATCTTTGCTTTAAATAAACCATTGTGTCTACAATGCGATTAATGCCCCTTAATTAGTATGTTAGTTCAGCACAGCAATTACCACCTTTTCTCCCCATCCCCAAAATAATTTCTATTGAAAATCTACTTTCCCCAGATGACTTGTATATTTGGAAGTTTATACTTTTAAAGTGAAAAATAAATAATTTACTAAAAGATAGAAACTGTTTTGTTGTGATCATCTTTAATTGAAAAATAATAATTAAAAACAAATATAAGTCATTTTATACAGTACTGCCTTTCAGAAGATTATGAATCTGCATAGGACTATAAAAACCTTGATAATAATTTATATAGTATTAACATTAACATTGAGAACCTTTCAGTTTGTTTTTACAATATTTATTAATATTGAGATAATGTTCTTTTTATGACAATAGTTTTAATTATTTAAAACCTGCATTGTAGCATTTGAGTGAGAACTTAAATCACTGGCATAAAGGTTTTATAGCCTCCATTTGAATACATAAAATTGCTCAAATAATGTATGCACACTATTGCAGTTGATAATAACATTATTACCCCAAACCCTCATGCCCGATGGGGGTCATACTTGACTCAAATCTTCAATCTTCACACCCAGGCTTTGGCCAATTCCTGCTGTTTTCACCTTAATATAAAATATCTCCAAATTTGCCACTTTCTCACACAAGACACAGCTAAGATTTCAATCCACTTTCTCATCATTTTTGCCTTGACTAAATGCAATTTCATCCACTCTGGTCTCCCTAACTGCCATCAATCTCCTTTACAATAGATAATGAATACCTCTGCCAATCTCATCTTTATTACCTGCCACTCCTTATCTGCTGCACCTATCTGCTAGTCCCTTCACTTGCTTCCTCTAGCCTCACAATAAAACACAAAATCCTGACTCTAACATTCAAGGCCCTCACTAGCACTACTCCCCCTATATCTGACCTCTCTCATTACTTTTCCTCTATTCATAACCACCTTCTCTCCTTCCCGCATACAGGACTTTTCCAGAGTGACATCTATCTTGTGGAACACTGTGTGGTTAACTACTTTATAGTGTATCACTTTGAATTTACACTTTTAGAAAGGTGGAGTGGAGCCATATCTATTTATCTGCCCCTAAGAACTAACCTTTCTATCTAGTCAGATCTGATTGGGATGATTAAAGGGACAGTCTAGTCCAAAACAAACTTTCATGATTCAGATAGGGCATGTAATATTAAACAATTTTCCAATTTACTTTTATCACCAATTTTGCTTTGTTCTCTTAGTATTCTTAGTTGAAAGCTTAACCTAGGAGGTTCATATGCTAATTTCTTAGACCTTGAAGGCCGCCTCTTAAGAATGCATTTTAACAGGTTTTTCACCACTAGAGGGTGTTAGTTCATGTTTTTCATAGATAACACTGTGCTCATGCACGTGAAGTTACCTGTGAGCTATCACTGATGGGCTAAACTGCAAGTCTGTCAAAAGAACTGAAATAAAGGGGCAGTTTGCAGAGGCTTAGATAATCACAGAGGTAAAAAAAATATATAAATATAACTGTGTTGGTTATGCAAAATTGGGGAATGGGTAAAAAAGGGATTATCTTTAACAAGCCATGATCTCATGCAAGGTCCAGTGTGGGTACATGAGAAGCTGGGTGGACAAGGTTCCTGGAGTGAAACTCGTATGCCCGGAATTCCATAAATAAGGCCAACATGTTTATTTTGGATGTCTTTTTATTTTTATGTTTTTTACCTATTTTTGCGTGTTTATATCATAATGTTTTAATACTACTTTGGGATTTAATTTTGTACTACCTGGTTTTTCATCAATCATGTAATATTATTTGTATAAAGGACTATTTTTGCTGGAGCTGAAAACTACTTAATGAATATAGTCTTTTTCATCTTTTTCATCTTGCAATGTTATTGCATTCATATAGAGGGAATTACTAAAACAGCAGATGCACAGATTAACAGACAATACACCTCTACACATTTTTTTAATTCTAATTATTTTCTTAAAAATATATATACAGTATATATTATAGAGCAAGATTTATCAAGGATAGACAATATTCATTGGTAGTGTATATGTATAATTGTACAAGTGAATGCTCATGCAACATTACTTCCCTTGATCTTGTGCTAACAACAATGCAATAGCAGGGCTTCTGAAGTTAGATCAGTCTGAGTTGATTTTAATCCGCCACCTCTGAACTGGCTAAGGGGGCTTAGAAAGTAGAAATTGCTATTTATTAAATTTAGCCCAAATAGCACCCATACATTAACAAAATAGAGTAGTTATGGTACTCTCATAAATAACCCAACTGCATATATAAGTAAAGAAAAAGCAGAATTAAACAGCTAATTATTGTTCAGGACAAAAATAAAGACAATATATTTAAAAACTAAAGTGTATCATTGGAAGGGGAAAAAAGCATTAGTTTCCTTCATTCATTTTTCTCAACTTAAAACAACTTGTCAATTACTACCATTCCTTAAGAACATTTGCCTCTATGAAAACTATGACAAATGCTGGTGTGAATAGAAAAAAATGTGCTCTTTTTGAAGTCTTGTGACACAAAAATTGCATCATTTATGCAATATATTAGCTGTCTCCACTGAATTCCACCTAGGAATAAAAATGTGCATTTAGTAGCAAGAGTCATTTGTTTTCTTGACAAACTCCTGCCAGAGAACTTCCTAACAATGACTACTGTATAAGCTAGGATGCCAAACTATGACAAGTTTACAAGGAGAAAATTACTTTTTAATGAAAAGGACACTTCCTTGCTGAGTGTTACAGTCCAGATTAGGAAACAAAAAAAAACCCAAAAACAATTGTATATATAGTGCATGGTTGAAAAAATAAAATGCATATAAGCATTTATCTTTATGGTTATAAAGTAATATAAGCACAATATATAGTATAATACATTAACTAATGGATGATTTGTTTGGAAAACAACTTAAATGAAAGTTAATGAAAAAGTATAGCCATATAATATGTTTGCTCAATCAATAGTAAGATGAATTATATTTTCTTCTTTCCACATTAATTAATGAGAACATAACATATATTATGAGTTAAGATGACATGTTTATATTCTATGTACAAATATCTAAAGGTATTCAGACAAAGGTATACTAATTATACGTGTCACATATGTCCACCAAGTCATCTATAAATGTAGCAGCTTGTGATAATGTTAGACTTTACACCAGTAATGGCTCTGTCATGATTGTGTGCTGTGTTAAATGACCATTGTAGTTTCAAAATAACATGCTAATTCATTAGATCATTCAATTTATATACAATTTACCCTGGAACCCTATGTGTTTTACAAAATCACAAAGATATGGTCTTGAGAAAGAAAGAAAGAGCTAGTGAGTCAATCAGTAGTGGTAGTTATCTCGCCAATCGCCAGCTTTGTTCAGCTTGTGGACTGCAAAGCTTGCAGCTCCCAAACAGGACTTTACTAATGTATTTATACCAATGTATTCACTTCTCTTGACATAGAACGAGTTCCACTGTGGAAAATACCGACATAATAAAAATATGTTGAAATGTTACAGTTCCAAACATTTACATAAACCATTTAAGGATTAGGTTTCCCAAGTGTTATAATTATTATTGCTAGCAGAGTTGTTGTTTGGAGATAAAGGACTATATTACAAGTAGAGTGGTATCTTGCACTCCCACTCGTGTGTTAATTCAGAAGTAAGGTTTTTTGCACACGTCGGGTTGAGCGTGTATTACAAGTTAAAAGTAAAAAGCTTACACGAGCGCTTACCCTGACGTGCAAAAAAAGCTGAAGTTAAAATATTGTGACCGCATTAACGTATTCTCCTATAGACTTCAATGGAGTGAGAAAAGTGGGAAAAAACCGTATACCCTTACTTTCACGCAAACCTGATCACATTTTCATAAGTACGCTAACCAGACAAGAATTATATGTCAGGGAGAAAAAGAAGTGTCAGGCACTACTCTCAAAACCAAATCAATAAAAATTAAAATTTATTCAAAACATATAAAAAGATTAGACAGACATGGCAGGCAAAGTGTGTGTAAGCAGTCTGACGCGTTTCACGCCCCCTACAGGCGCTTACTCATAGATTATATATACCATTCAAATGTTCTTCACATAGTAGAATATGTTCTGTTTATCCTTAAATAAATATATATATATATATATATATATATATATATATATATATATACAGGGAGTGCAGAATTATTAGGCAAATGAGTATTTTGACCACATCATCCTCTTTATGCATGTTGTCTTACTCCAAGCTGTATAGGCTCGAAAGCCTACTACCAATTAAGCATATTAGGTGATGTGCATCACCTGCACACACAGATATCCCCCTAAAATAGCTATAACTAAAAACAAACTAAAAACTACTTTCAAAACTATTCAGCTTTGATATTAATGAGTTTTTTGGGTTCATTGAGAACATGGTTGTTGTTCAATAATAAAATGAATCCTCAAAAATACAACTTGCCTAATAATTCTGCACTCCCTGTATATATATATATATATATATATTTTGTTTTGACGTGGTAACTTTAAACGTCATCACAATATATATATATATATATATATATATATATATATATATGATGTTTTTTGTAAATATATATATAAAAACAATGAGATCCAGAGGCAAAGTAGTAAAAATAAATTACTTTATTAAATCCACTCAGTTTACCCAGGCGGGTCCAGGGTGCATTCAGCAAAACATCACAGGAAAACTGAAGGCTGACATGTTTCGGCTATAGCGAAGAAATCATAACTAATTTAGTACACCTGTGTTACCTATTTAAAAGCAAATCTAGTTAGTGATTGGTTCACAAATAAACCAATGTCTGTATTGTTATACATGAATGAGCAAAATTAACCCTTAATACAACATACTATTACCTAAACTGATAGTATGATGTGCAATTAAAGATACAAATAAACCTATTTAAAAGGATAGGTGCCCAAATATAATATACATATAATATTGGAAAACTAGGGAATACTCGGATATAAATTACATATATCATGTATAAAACACGTTAGAACATATTCCCCATATTAAGAACATTGGAATGTGAAATATTTAAAGTAAATTCATAGTTAAAAACTTTATTAAATATGAATATGGCATACATATAATTTTTTTATGTTTTCAGCTACTTGACTGCAAAGGGCTTGGATGCACTATATATATATATATATATATATATATATATATATATATATATATATATATACATATACATATGCATATACATATGCATATATATATATATATATATATATATATATATATATATACACAATAGTCCTAAAGCTATTTTTTGCAGTACAGTGGTCCCACCTCTTGCGCTCTCTCCCTCCCCCTCTCTTTTGCTCTCTCTCTCCCCCTTTCTTTTGAGCTTTCTCTCTCCCCCCTCTCTTTTGAGCTCTCTCTCTCCCCCCTCTCTTTTGCGCTCTCTCTCTCTCCCTCTCTCTTTTGCGCTCTCTCCCCTCTCTTTTGTGCTCTCTCCCCCCTCTCTTTTGAGCTCTCTCCCCATCTCTTTTGAACTCTTTCTCTTCCCCCTCTTTTGCGCTCTCTCCCCCACTCTTTTGCGCTCTCTCTCTCCCTCTCTCTTTTGCGCTCTCTCTCCCCATCTCTTTTGCGCTCTCTCTCCCCATCTCTTTTTTGCGCTCTCTCTGTCCCCCATCTCTTTTGCGCTCTTTCCCCCTCTCTCTCCCCTCTCTTTTGCGCTCTCTCTCCCCCTCTCTTTTGTGCTCTCTCTCCCCTCTCTTTTACGCTCTCTCTCCCACCCTTTCTTTTGCGCTCTCTCTCCCCCTCTCTTTTGCGCTCTTTCTCCCCCTCTCTTTTGCGCTCTCTCACCTCCTCTCTTTTGTGCTCTCTCACCCCCTCTCTTTTGCGCTCTCTCTCCCCCTCTCTTTTGCGCTCTCTCTCCCCCCTCTCTTTTGCGCTCTCTCTCCCCCTCTCTTTTGCGCTCTCTCTCCCCCTCTCTCTTTTGCGCTCTCTCCCCCCTCTCTTTTGCGCTCTCTCATCCCCCTCTCTTTTGCGCTCTCTCACCCCCATCTCTTTTGCGCTCTCCCTCCACCCCTCTCTTTTGCGCTCTCTCTCCACCCCTCTCTTTTGCGCTCTCTCTCCCCCTCTCTTTTGTGCTCTCTCTTCCCCCTTTCGTTTGTGCTCTCCCCCTCTCTTTTGCGCTCTCTCTCTCTCCCCTCTTTTGTGCTTTCTCTCCCCCTCTCTTTTGCGCTCTCTCTCCCCCCTCTCTTTTGCGCTCTTCCCCCACTCTTTTGTGCTCTCTCCCCCTCTCTTTTGCTGTCTCTCTCCCCCTCTCTCTTTTGCTGTCTCTATCCCCCTCTCTCTTTTGCTGTCTCTCTCCCCCTTTCTTTTGCTGTCTCTCTCCCCCTCTCTCTTTTGCTGTCTCTATCCCCCTCTCTCTTTTGCTGTCTCTCTCCCCCTCTCTCTTTTGCTGTCTCTCTCCCCCTCTCTTTTGTGCTCTCTCACGCCCCTCTCTTTTGCGCTCTCTCACCCCCTCTCTTTTGCGCTCTCTCTCCACCCCTCTCTTTTGCGCTCTCTCCACCCCTCTCTTTTGCGCGCTCTCCCCCCTCTTTTGTGCACTCTCTCCCCCCTCTCTTTTGCGCTCTTCCCCCTCTCTTTTGCGCTCTTCCCCCCTCTCTTTTGCGCTCTCTCTCCCCCCTCTTTTGCGCTCTCTCTTCCCCCTCTCTTTTGCGCTCTTCCCCCTCTCTTTTGCTCTCTCTCTCCCCCTCTCTTTTGCTGTCTCTCTCCCCCTCTCTCTTTTCCTGTCTCTCTCCCCCTCTCTCTTTTGCTGTCTCTCTCCCCCTCTCTCTTTTGCTGTCTCTCTCCCCCTCTCTCTTTTGCTGTCTCTCCCCCCCTCTCTCTTTTGCTGTCTCTCTCCCCCTCTCTCTTTTCCTGTCTCTCTCCCCCTCTCTCTTTTGCTGTCTCTCTCCCCCTCTCTCTTTTGCTGTCTCTCTCCCCCTCTCTGTTTTGCTGTCTCTCTCCCCCTCTATCTTTTGCTGTCTCTCTCCCCCTCTCTCTTTTGCTGTCTCCCTCCCCCTCTCTTTTGCTGTCTCCCTCCCCCTCTCTTTTGCTGTCTCCCTCCCCCTCTCTTTTGCTGTCTCCCTCCCCCTCCCATTTGCTGTCTCTATCTCCCTCTCTCTTTTGCTGTCTCTCTCCCCCTCTCTTTTGCTGTCTCTCTCCCCCTCTCTCTTTTGCTGTCTCTCTCCCCCTTTCTTTTGCTGTATCTCTCCCCCTCTCTCTTTTGCTGTCTCTCTCCCCCTCTCTTTTGCTGTCTCTCTCCCCCTCTCTTTTGCTGTCTCTCTCCCCCTCTCTCTTTTGCTGTCTCTCTCCCCCTCTCTCTTTTGCTGTCTCTCTCCCCCTCTCTCTTTTGCTGTCTCTCTCCCCCTCTCTTTTGCTGTCTCTCTCCCCCTCTCTTTTGCTGTCTCTCTCCCCCTCTCTTTTGCTGTCTCTCTCCCCCTCTCGCTTATGCTGTCTCTCTCCCCCCTCTCTTTTGCTGTCTCTCTTCCCCCTCTCTTTTGTGCTCTCTCTCCCCTCTCTCTTTTTCGCTCTCTCCCCCTCTCTTTTGCTGTCTCTCTCTTTTGCTGTCTCTATCCCCCCCTCTCTTTTGCTGTCTCTCTCCCCCTCTCTTTTGCTGTCTCTCTCCCCCTCTCTCTTTTGCTGTCTCTCTCCCCCTTTCTTTTGCTGTATCTCTCCCCCTCTCTCTCCCCCTCTCTCTTTTGCTGTCTCTCTCCCCCTCTCTTTTGCTGTCTCTCTCCCCTCTCTCTTTTGCTGTCTCTCTCCCCCTCTCTTTTGCTGTCTCTCTCCCCCTCTCTTTTGCTATCTCTCTCCCCCTCTCTTTTGCTGTCTCTCTCCCCCTCTCTCTTTTGCTGTCTCTCTCCCCCTCTCTTTTACTGTCTCTCTCCCCCTCTCTCTTTTGCTGTCTCTATCCCCCCTCTCTTTTACTGTCTCTCTCCCCCTCTCTCTTTTGCTGTCTCTATCCCCCCTCTCTTTTACTGTCTCTCTCCCCCTCTCTCTTTTGCTGTCTCTATCCCCCTCTCTTTTACTGTCTCTCTCCCCCTCTCTCTTTTGCTGTCTCTCTCCCCCTCTCTTTTGCTGTCTCTCTACCCCCTCTCTTTTGCTGTCTCTCCCCCCTCTCTTTTGCTGTCTCTTTCCCCTTCTCTCTTTTGCTGTCTCTCTCCCCCTCTCTCTTTTGCTGTCTCTCTCCCCCTCTCTCTTTTGCTGTCTCTCTCCCCCTCTCTTTTGCTGTCTCTCTCCCCCCTCACTTTTGCTGTCTCTCCCCCCTCTCTTTTGCTGTCTCTTTCCCCTTCTCTCTTATGCTGTCTCTCTCCCCCCTCTCTTTTGCTCTCTCTCTCCCTCTCTCTCTTTTGCTGTCTCTCTCACCCCTCTCTTTTGCGTCTCTCCCCCTCTCTTTTGCTGTCTTTTTCCCCTTCTCTCTTTTGCTGTCTCTCTCCCACTCTCTCTTTTGCTGTCTCTCTCCCCCTCGCTTTTGCTGTCTCTCTCCCCCCTCACTTTTGCTGTCTCTCCCCCTCTCTTTTGCTGTCTCTTTCCCCTTCTCTCTTTTGCTGTCTCTATCCCCCTCTCTTTTGCTCTCTCTCTCTCCCTCTCTCTCTTTTGCTGTCTCTCTCACCCCTCTCTTTTGCGTCTCTCCCCCCTCTCTTTTGCTGTCTCTCTCCCCCTCTCTTTTACTGTCTCTCTCCCCCCTGTCTTTTGCTGTCTCTCTCCCCCTCTCTTTCTCCCCCTGTCTTTTGCTGTCTCTCTCCCCCTCTCTATCTCTCTTCCCTCTCTCTATCTCTTTCTCCCATCTTCCATCGCGCGACCGCGCCTGGCCACGTCCCCTTAACGTCAGGCCATGCCCCTCCACATCCGGCCACGCCCCTGCTCATGTCCAGCCACGCCCACTTCTGCGCGGCGCAGATCACCAGCAGGGACTCAAAGGCCAGGTGTGTTTGTCCTCGTGCTGTCTGTACTGTGCATGACAGCTTCAGACAAACACACTTGGCCTTTTATAATATAGGATATATATATATATATGTGTGTGTGTTTATATGTGTATATATGTCTGTAAATACATATGTACACATATAAATACATATGTGTACACACACACACTATATATATATATATATATATATATACACAATATATATATATTTATTTAGACATGTATATGTATGTATCTCAATGTTAAAGCCCTTTGCAGCCTTTTTTTTTCTCTAACACCTGAGACCTCATACGTTTGAGCCCCTACAACTTTTTTATGCAGTGTTTTGTATGAATAATTTTATCAGACAGTGTTATTACAAGTGCAATTGTATTTTTATATATATTTTTGTTGTTTCCAGTGACTTTTTAGTCTAGTGTAACAGTTAAAAGGACACTAAACGCATTTTTTTTTCTTTAATGATTCAGATTGAGCATGCAATTTTAAGCAACTTTCTAGTTACTCCTGACTAGATTTAGAGTTCTGCGGCCAAAGGGCTGCGTTAGGCTCCAAAAAAAACAGCGTAGAGCATATTTAACGCCACTGCAACTATCGATACCAGTGGTGCTTACGGACGCGGCCAGCTTCAAAAACGTGCTCGCGCACGATTCCCCCATAGAAAACAATGGGGCTGTTTGAGCTGAAAAAAAAACTAACACCTGAAAAAAAGCAGCGTTCAGCTCCTAACGCAGCCCCATTGTTTCCTATGGGGAAACACTACCTAAGTCTGCACCTAACACCCTAACATGAACCCCAAGTCTAAACACCCCTAACCTTACACTTATTAACCCCTAATCTGCCGCTCCCGCTATCGCAGACCCCTGCATATTATTATTAACCCCTAATCTGCCGCTCCGTACACCGCCGCAACCTACGTTATCCCTATGTACCCCTAATCTGCTGCCCCTAACACCGCCGACCCAAATATTATATTTATTAACCCCTAATCTGCCGCCCCCAACGTCGCCTCCACCTACCTACATTTATTAATCCCTAATCTGCTACTCTAATAAATGTATTAACCCCTAAAGCTAAGTCTAACCCTAACACTAACACCCCCCTAAATTAAATATAATTTAAATCTAACGAAATAAATTAACTCTTGTTAAATAAATTATTCCTATTTAAAGCTAAATACTTACCTGTAAAATAAATCCTAATATAGCTACAATATAAATTATAATTATATTGTAGCTATTTTAGGATTAATATTTATTTTACAGGCAACTTTGTAATTAGTTTAACCAGGTACAATAGCTATTAAATAGTTAATAACTATTTAATAGCTACCTAGTTAAAATAATTACAAAATTACCTGTAAAATAAATCCTAACCTAAGTTACAATTAAACCTAACACTACACTATCAATAAATTAATTAAATACAATACCTACAATTATCTACAATTAAACCTAACACTACACTATCAATAAATTAATTAAATACAATACCTACAAATAAATACAATTAAATAAACTAACTAAAGTACAAAAAATAAAAAATAACTAAGTTATAAAAAATAAAAAAATATTTACAAACATTAGAAAAATATTACAACTATTTTAAACTAATTACACCTACTCTAAGCCCCCTAATAAAATAACAAAGACCCCCAAAATAAAAAAATGCCCTACCCTATTCTAAATTAAAAAAGTTCAAAGCTCTTTTACCTTACCAGCCCTTAAAAGGGCCCTTTGTGGGGCATGCCCCAAATAATTCAGCTCTTTTGCCTGTAAAAGAAAAATACAACCCCCCCAACATTAAAAACCATCACCCACATACCCCTAATCTAACCCAAACCCCCCTTAAAATAACCTAACACTAATCCCCTGAAGATCATCCTACCTTTGAACTTTTTTAATTTAGAATAGGGTAGGGCATTTTTTTATTTTGGAGGTCTTTGTTATTTTATTAGGGGGCTTAGAGTAGGTATAATTAGTTTAAAATTGTTGTAATATTTTTCTAATGTTTGTAAATATTTTTTTATTTTTTGTAAGTTAGTTCTTTTTTATTTTTTGTACTTTAGTTAGTTTATTTAATTGTATTTATTTGTAGGTATTGTATTTAATTAATTTATTGATAGTGTAGTGTTAGGTTTAATTGTAGATAATTGTAGGTATTGTATTTAATTAATTTATTGATAGTGTAGTGTTAGGTTTAATTGTAGATAATTGTAGGTATTGTATTTAATTAATTTATTGATAGTGTAGTGTTAGGTTTAATTGTAACTTAGGTTAGGATTTATTTTACAGGTAATTTTGTAATTATTTTAACTAGGTAGCTATTAAATAGTAAATAACTGTTTAATAGCTATTGTACCTGGTTAAAATAAATACAAAGTTGCCTGTAAAATAAATATTAATACTAAAATAGCTACAATATAATTATAATTTATATTGTAGCTATATGAGGGTTTATTTTACAGGTATTTAGCTTTAAATAGGAATAATTTATTTAATAAGAGTTAATTTATTTCATTAGATTTAAATTATATTTAAGTTAGGGGGGTGTTAGTGTTAGGGTTAGACTTAGCTTTAGGGGTTAATACATTTATTATAGTAGCGGTGTGGTCCGGTCGGCAGATTAGGGGTTAATTATTGTAGGTAGGTGGAGGCGACGTTGGGGGCGGCAGATTAGGGGTTAATAAATATAATATAGGGGTCGGCTGTGTTAGGGGCAGCAGATTAGGGGTACATAGGTATAATGTAGGTTGCGGCTGTGTATGGAGCGGCAGATTAGGGGTTAAAAAAATATGCAGGTGTCAGCGATAGCGGGGGCGGCAGATTAGGGGTTAATAAATATTATGTAGGTGTCGGCGGTATTAGGGGCAGCAGATTAGGGGTACATATGGATAACGTAGGTTGCGGCAGTGTACGGAGCGGCAGATTAGGGGTTAAAAATCTTTAATAGAGTGGCGGCGATGTGGGGGGACCTCGGTTTAGGGGTACATAGGTAGTTTATGGGTGTTAGTTTACTTTAGAGCACAGTAGTTAAGAGCTTTATAAACCGGCGTTAGCCCAGAAAGCTCTTAACTACTGACTTTTTTCTGCGGCTGGCGTTTAGTCGTTAGATTTCTAACGCTCACTTCAGCCACGACTCTAAATACCGGAGTTAGAAAGATCCCATTGAAAAGATAGGATACGCAAATGGCGTAGGGGGATCTGCGGTATGGAAAAGTCGCGGCTGCAAAGTCAGCGTTAGACCCTTTCCTGACTGACTCTAAATACCAGCTGGCGGTAAAAACCAGCGTTAGGAGCCTCTAACGCTGGTTTTCACGGCTACCTCCAAACTCTAAATCTAGGCCTCCTATTATCAATTTTTCTTCATTCTCTTGCTATCTTTATTTAAAAAGCAGGAATGTGTTGCATAGGAGCCAGCCCATTTTTGGTTGAGAACCTGGGTTATGCTTGTTTATTGGTGGGTAAATGTCAGCCTCAAATAAGCAAGCGCTATCCATGGTGCTGAACCTAAAATGGGCTGGCTACTAATATTTACATTCATGATTTTCAAGTAAAAATAGCAAGAGAACGAAGAAAATTTGATAATAGGAGAAAATTAGAAAGTTGCTTAAAATTGTATGCTCTATTCGAATCATGAAATAAAAAAATTGGGTTCAGCGTCCCTTTAACCAGAGCCCTGAAGTTGCTTGAACATTATGAAAATAGCTTTTTAACATGTTGACATAAATGATAATCAAAAGGTTTACTGCACAGGTGAGTGGTTTATTTGTCTTGTGGGCATGTCTGGCAGGGAAGTGTCAGGATGAGTGAATTTTCAGCAAGGGAAAATGAATAACTACACTAACACAAATTAAGGTAATGTCAACTGAGGGTACAAAAAAATGCTAGACTAGAATTAAACCTATACTAAGTTTCACCAAGGTGTAGGATTCAAAAGCTGATGAGGATTACAACATAAAAAACAACAGGTACAAAGTCAAGACTCTTTTTCAACCCCTAAAATGTCCATGTTAGAGAATGGACACAGTCTATTAACCATTACAAAAATGTTCTGTAGATACAGGATGTTCTAAAACATTCAACAATGGTGATTACTGCTCCAAAGTTACTTGTTAGTTTATCAAAATAAAATATTCAGTAAGAACATATCAGAGACGTCTGTATATATATATATATATATATATATATATAATATATACTGTGTATATATATATATATATATATATATATATATGTAAATTAAAATGTATTTTTTGTGTATTTTATTGACATCTCTTCTTATTATACTTGCAGATAACTCAATCTAATGACAACCATGAATGAGTCATATTATTCCTTTAGATTGAATTCATTATCCATGGACAGCGCTGCGGAATATGTTGGTGCTTAATAGCTTTGCAGCTAAAATCAGGGCAAGCTCACTTGTCTTTATATTATATAGGTAGGTTTATCAATGTACCAATTTTTGGTGATGCTTCAATTTACCATTGGCTGCTTGTTTTACAAACACAGGTGGTCATCATCAATACTTCATTAATAAGCTCTAATGTTTTACTTTTTCATTGGCCATGTTTATTTTGCTTCCATTAAGGTTTGTAAAAACACCAGCAAAAATAAACCTAAAATGCCTTGGAAACAGATTTTACATCTTATTTTATTCTTATTTTTTGCACCATATTGGACATTAAACAGTATGGAGCTGAATTTCAGACACTGGGCAGCATACTCTGGTTTTTAAATTGCATAAATAATCCTTTTTTTCCCCCATTTATCTTTGGAATATTTTCCAGTGTATTTCTATAGGGCTTTGCATCATTTAGTGACCGAGTAGGTGTTCTCATAGTAACTCTATCATCTGTAATTACTGTTAATAATTGCGGCTCCATGCAGCTATCTTTTATATGCTGTTGGAGGAAGCCAGTATTATTAACATCATCACATCTAATAAGCTGTCACTATAATTCTGCATCTTCATTAAAATACACTGGTTAAAGGGGCAGTCAACACCAGAATTTTTGTTGTTTAAAAAGATAGATAATCCCTTTATTATCCATTCCCCAGTTTTGCATAACCAACACAGTTATAATAATACACGTTTTACCTCTGTAATTACCTTGTATCTAAGCCTCTGCAAACTGCCCCCTTATTTCAGTTCTTTTGACAGACTTTCATTTTAGCCAATCAGTGCTGACTCCTAGGCAACTTCACTTGCGTGAGCTCAATGTTATCTATATGACACACATGAACTAATGCCCTCTAGTGGTGAAAAAATGTCAGAATGCATTCAGATTAGAGGTGGCCTTCAAGGTCTAAGAAATTAGCATATGAGCCTACCTATTTTTAGCTTTCAACTAAGAATACCAAAAGAACATAGCAAAATTTGTGATAAAAGTAAATTGGAAAGTTGTTTAAAATGACATGCCCTATATGAATCATGAAAGTTTATTTTGGACTTGACTGTCTCTTTAAGTTTGAATCATTAAAAAAATCTATATATTTTAAAAGCAGTTCTAATTTGCTTATAGAATAAGATCTAGCCCTATGTTTGCAACAATTAAATATTTTGGTAATGCACTACGTTTTTGCATTGTATTGTATATTTGATTTTGATAGGTACTTTTATTGGTACTTGGAATTACATAGCTACCATAAAAGGCCTCTGGCAAACATTGAAGGGACATGATACACAACATTTTCTTTCATGTTTTAAACACAATACACAATAATAATAAAAAAAGGTTTCAATTTTACTTTAATTATTAAACTGACATCGTTCCAATGTCTTTGATGAAAATATTACCTAGGTAGCCAGTAGGCAGTTGCATGGGTCTGGAGTACTATATGACAGCAATTTTGCATGAATGCTTTGAGCACTAGAGGGCAGTAGTGTTTTAAAAAATGTATAATGTTAAAGCATTCTTGCAACACTGCTGTTTTATAGTGCTTTATGCACATGCATGCTCCTGAGCCTACTTGACTGCTTTTCAACAAAGGATACCAAGAAAACTAAGTAAATTGGATAATATAAGTAAATTGAAAGTTTATTTAAAATTGCACAATCTGCATCATGGAAGAAACATATAGCAACTTCTCCACAAGGATTTATTTTTTAAATTATTTTTTTAAAGACATATTCAAAGGCAGTTCTGGAGGCCATATCTTCAGAAGGATATAAACAAACTTGATTCTGTGCAAAGGAGGACTTCTAAAATGGTACATGGTCTAAAAAATAAAACTTACCAGGATAGGCTCAATTACCTAAATATGTATAGCTTAGAGGAGAGAAGGGAAAGAGGTGATATAATACCAACTAGCTTAGTAAAGCTTAGGCTGTGAGTATTTTACATAAGAAGGAAAATTCAAGAACAAAAAGTCAGGATGGTAGATTCAGGAGTAATTTGAGGAAGCACTTCTTTACAGAAAGGGTGATTGATTCATGGAATAAACTTCCACAAGAGGTGGTAATGACAAACACTGTGGGGGGGCTTTAAGAATGCCTGGGACAAGCATAAGGCTATTCTTCCAACTAGATATGTTTAATACTTTTAGGAAATATCGGGTAGACACGATGTGCCTATGGTTCTTATCTGCCGTCAATATGTATGTTTATATAACCAGTAGGCACAAAGCGACAATTATGCACTAAGTCACTAGGTGGGGGATGCCTGCCCCAAAGTGGTTAACAAAAAATAAAGTAAAAAAATAAACACACACAGTCGACGTTTGAACATCTTAATTTCTCTTCTAAATATTTGTTCTTTATAAACATCAATAACTTAAAGCATTGAAACGTTGAAAATAAAGAAAAATAATGAATGTTTTTACTGTGTGAGACACTGGGTCCAGAATGTCCCACAGGTCATGCACGCCCTTTTCCGACCATATTCTAAAAAAGTTTTGTTTCATCTCCTGCTAGGAACTTTACCATAATCGGGAAATAACATGTTATCGTCTTATTCCACATGATATATTTATGAGATTATCCCTGAATATTTAAAGATATATCTTAGAAAATGTCTGTCATTGAAGCACATGGTAGGAATAGTAATTTGTAGGAGCCTAAAACCATCCCCCCCCCCCAATCAAGATCACAAAAATGATACATGCCCAGTTGCCAATCAATTACCAAGTTGTAACAACATGGGCCAGCTATATAGTTGAAAATCTGGAACTACCAATCTGCCATGTGAAAATGGCATGCATGGTTTTCTAGCCACAAAGCTAGGTTTTCCTGCTTTCCATATAAACATCCATATTGCCCAGTTCAGTAAGCATAAATCAAACTTGGTCATTAGGAATGGCAACATAAGAAGATAATATAATACACGGGGAGGATATTCATTTTACCAGACTAATTCTACCCATAAGCAGAGACATCCAAGACCACACCTGACCCACAAGATGGCTGCAGAGCTAAAAAAATATTTAAGCCATACAATTTATGGGCATTGATCTGCAAGTATTACCAAAATGCAATAGCCTCCCTAAAGGGGAAGGCCTCTCCTCTCTGCCTGTTCTTTTTTTTTTTGACCATAACATTTTCAACTTGGAAATATTCACTTTATACCATGGAAAGTTGCCGAACTCTTGAATGGTGGACAAGATAAATGGGATATACTTTCTGGAGCATTGTACAGTGCCATATGCTGATGCATTCCCTCTCTTCCGGTAGAATTTTTTTCAATGACTATTTATAGGTTAGATTAAAGCTACACTTTTGCAATGTCAATCAAATATAATGCAGAAAAGTTGATTGGTGCATACACACTTGACATCCAAGCATGTTACTTGAGCACACACCAAACAGCTTCTCTGTATAATGCATGATCAGCACTGGACACATGTAAAGGACATAAACTTGGAAATAATTTCCTTTAAAGCCGTCTGTTCATGAAAAACAGTGCCAAATATAATGGTTTAAATAATTAATTATTTTTTGTGAGATATCAAATGATAAATAGTGTAATGGATAATGTGATTGGCAAAAATTGTATGTGAGATTTTATTTGTCTGGTAAAAAATATGCTGAGATTTCTAACAGCAATTTTAGAAATCTTGTGAAACTTTATATTTTGGTTTTGGTGTGTGTGATTAAAAAAACATGTTTTGCTACTATTATTAGTAATATTTTTATATTTGAATATACATCACTAAATATGTAATGCAACAATAACAGATGAATATATAATACAATGCAGAACATTACGAAACTGGGTGATACCGATAATATATTACATTGGACTACATTTGTCAAAGTTGTTCACACATAAATTAGTAATATTAATCAATCTCTAATACTGCTATATTTTGAGTTTATTTATGCAGACCTCTGGTTAATTAAAAAATGTCCCCTAATTGCCCTCCCCCAAAAAAGACTATGTGGCCTATCTATAAAGTTCCGTATGGAGCTTGAAGCCCCCGGCCTTCAGGCTCGCCAGAAACACCAGTTATGAAGCAGCGGTCTAAAGACCGCTGCTCCATAACCTGTCTGCCTGCTCTGAGGAGGCGGACAGACATTGCTGCAATTTAACTAGATCGAATTTGGTTGATTGACAACCTGAATCTGCAAGGGACAAGAACTGCTGGTGCAATGCTGAATGTGGAGAGCGTATTGCTCTCCGCATTCAGCGATGTCTGATCGGATCATGTCGGACAGACACATAATAAATAGGCCCCTAAAGATTGTTTTTACAAATAAAATATACAAGCATCTTTTTTTTAATTAAAGTATAACTGCACAATGCAGTTATAAGGGGCTAAAGTGAGCAGATGTGGAGAGCAAAGTGGGCAGATGTGGGGTGCAAAGCGATGGGCAGCAAAGTTTAAATAACATAATTTATGTAAGAACTTACCTGATAAATTCATTTCTTTCATATTAGCAAGAGTCCATGAGCTAGTGACGTATGGGATATACATTCCTACCAGGAGGGGCAAAGTTTCCCAAACCTCAAAATGCCTATAAATACACCCCTCACCACACCCACAAATCAGTTTAACGAATAGCCAAGAAGTGGGGTGATAAGAAAAAAGTGTGAAGCATAAATATAAGGAATTGGAATAATTGTGCTTTATACAAAAAAATCATAACCACCACAAAAAAAGAGTGGACCTCATGGACTCTTGCTAATATGAAAGAAATTAATTTATCAGGTAAGTTCTTACATAAATTATGTTTTATTTCATGTAATTAGCAAGAGTCCATGAGCTAGTGACGTATGGGATAATGACTACCCAAGATGTGGATCTTCCACGCAAGAGTCACTAGAGAGGGAGGGATAAAATAAAGACAGCCATTTCCGCTGAAAAAAATCCACACCCAAAAATAAAGTTTAAATCTTATAAAGAAAAAAACTGAAAATATAAGCAGAAGATTCAAACTGAAAAAGCTGCCTGAAGTACTTTTCTACCAAAGACAGCTTCAGAAGAAGAAAACACATCAAAATGGTAGAATTTAGTAAAAGTATGCAAAGAAGACCAAGTTGCTGCTTTGCAAATCTGATCAACCGAAGCTTCATTCCTAAATGGCCAGGAAGTAGAAACTGACCTAGTAGAATGAGCTGTAATCCTTTGAGGCGGAGTTTTACCCGACTCGACATAAGCATGATGAATTAAAGATTTCAACCAAGATGCCAAAGAAATGGCAGAGGCCTTCTGACCTTTCCTAGAACCGGAAAAGATAACAAATAGACTAGAAGTCTTTCGGAAATTCTTAGTAGCTTCAACATAATATTTCAAAGCTCTAACTACATCCAAAGAATGCAATGATTTCTCCTTAGAATTCTTAGGATTAGGACATAATGAAGGAACCACAATTTCTCTACTAATGTTGTTGGAATTCACAACCTTAGGTAAAAATTTAAAAGAAGTTCGCAACACCGCCTTATCCTGGTGAAAAATCAGAAAAGGAGACTCACAAGAAAGAGCAGATAATTCAGAAACTCTTCTGGCAGAAGAGATGGCCAAAAGGAACAAAACTTTCCAAGAAAGTAATTTAATGTCCAATGAATGCATAGGTTCAAACGGAGGAGCTTGAAGAGCCCTCAGAACCAAATTCAAACTCCAAGGAGGAGAAATTGACTTAATGACAGGTTTTATATGAACCAAAGCTTGTACAAAACAATGAATATCAGGAAGATTAGCAATCTTTCTGTGAAAAAGAACAGAAAGAGCAGAGATTTGTCCTTTCAAGGAACTTGCAGACAAACCTTTATCCAAACCATCCTGAAGAAACTGTAAAATTCTCGGAATTCTAAAAGAATGCCAGGAAAAATTATGAGAAAGACACCAAGAAATATAAGTCTTCCAGACTCTATAATATATCTCCCTAGATACAGATTTATGAGCCTGTAACATAGTATTAATCACAGAGTCAGAGAAACCTCTTTGACTAAGAATCAAGCGTTCAATCTCCATACCTTTAAATTTAAGGATTTGAGATCCTGATGGAAAAAAGGACCTTGCGACAAATGGTCTGGCCTTAACGGAAGAGTCCACAGTTGGCAAGAGGCCATCCGGACAAGATCCGCATACCAAAACCTGTGAGGCCATGCTGGAGCTACCAGCAGAACAAACGAGCATTCCTTCAGAATCTTGGAGATTACTCTTGGAAGAAGAACTAGAGGCGGAAAGATATAGGCAGGATGATACTTCCAAGGAAGTGACAATGCATCCACTGCTACCGCTTGAGGATCCCTGGATCTGGACAGATACCTGGGAAGTTTCTTGTTTAGATGAGAGGCCATCAAATCTATTTCTGGAAGCCCCCACATTTGAACAATCTGAAGAAATACCTCTGGGTGAAGAGACCATTCGCCGGGATGTAACGTTTGGCGACTGAGATAATCCGCTTCTCAATTGTCTATACCTGGGATATGAACCGCAGAAACTAGACGGGAGCTGGATTCCGCCCATACCAGAATTCGAGATACTTCTTTCATAGCCAGAGGACTGTGAGTCCCTCCTTGATGATTGATGTATGCCACAGTTGTGACATTGTCTGTCTGAAAACAAATGAACGATTCTCTCTTTAGAAGAGGCCAAAATATTGTTCCAAAATATTGATCGGTAATCTCACCTCCTGAGATTCCCAAACCCCTTCTACTGTCAGAGACCCCCACACAGCTCCCCAACCTGTAAGACTTGCATCTGTTGAAATTACAGTCCAGGTCGGAAGAACAAAAGAAGCCCCCTGAACTAAACAATGGTGATCTGTCCACCACGTCAGAGAGTGTCGTACAATCGGTTTTAAAGATATTAATTGAGATATCTTTGTGTAATCCCTGCACCACTGGTTCAGCATACAGAGCTGAAGAGGCCGCACGTGAAAACGAGCAAAGGGGATCGCATCCGATGCAGCAGTCATAAGACCTAGAATTTCCATGCATAAGGCTACCGAAGGGAATGATTGTGACTGAAGGTTTCGACAAGCTGATATCAATTTTAGACATCTCTTGTCTGTCAAAGATAGAGTCATGGACACTGAATCTATCTGGAAACCTAAAAAGGTTACCTGTGTCTGAGGAATCAATGAACTTTTTGGTAAATTGATCCTCCAACCATGATGTTGAAGAAACAACACAAGTCGATTCGTATGAGATTCTGCTAAATGTGAAGACTGAGCAAGTACCAAGATATCGTCCAAATAAGGAAATACCACAATACCCTGTTCTCTGATTACAGACAGAAGGGCACCGAGAACCTTCGTAAAAATTCTTGGAGCTGTAGCTAGGCCAAACGGCAGAGCCACAAACTGGTAATGCTTGTCTAGGAAAGAGAATCTCAGAAACTGATAGTGATCTGGATGAATCGGAATATGCAGATATGCATCCTGTAAATCTATTGTAGACATATAATGCCCTTTCTGAACAAAAGGCAGTATAGTCCTTACAGTTACCATTTTGAATGTTGGTATCCTTACATAACGATTCAATATTTTTAGATCCAGAACTGGTCTGAAGGAATTCTCCTTCTTTGGTACAATGAAGAGATTTGAATAAAACCCCAGTCCCTGTTCCAGAACTGGAACTGGCATAATTACTCCAGCCAACTCTAAATCTGAAACACATTTCAGAAATGCTTGAGCCTTCGCTGGGTTTACTGGGACACGGGAAAGAAAAAATCTCTTTGCAGGAGGCCTTATCTTGAAGCCAATTCTGTACCCTTCTGAAACAATGTTCTGAATCCAAAGATTGTGAACGGAATTGATCCAAATTTCTTTGAAAAAACGTAATCTGCCCCCTACCAGCTGAGCTGGAAAGAGGGCCGCACCTTCATGTGGACTTAGGAGCTGGCTTTGATTTTCTAAAAGGCTTGGATTTATTCCAGACTGGAGATGGTTTCCAAACTGATACCGCTCCTGTGGGAGAAGGATCAGGCTTTTGTTCCTTATTGTGACGAAAGGAACGAAAACGATTATTAGACCTAAATTTACCTTTAGATTTTTTATCCTGTGGTAAAAAAGTTCCTTTCCCTCCCGTAACAGTTGAGATAATAGAATCCAACTGAGAACCAAACAATTTATTACCCTGGAAAGAAAGGGAAAGCAGAGTAGACTTAGAAGACATATCAGCATTCCAAGTTTTAAGCCATAAAGCTCTTCTAGCTAAAATAGCTAGAGACATATACCTGACATCAACTCTAATGATATCAAAGATGGCATCTCAAATAAAATTATTAGCATGTTGAAGAAGAATAATAATGCTATGAGAATTATGATCTGTTACTTGTTGCGCTAAAGCTTCTAACCAAAAAGTTGAAGCTGCAGCAACATCCGCTAAAGATATAGCAGGTCTAAGAAGATTACCTGAACAAAAGTAAGCTTTTCTTAGAAAGGATTCAATTTTCCTATCTAAAGGATCCTTAAAGGAAGTACCATCTGCCGTAGGAATAGTAGTACGCTTAGCAAGAGTAGAGACAGCCCCATCAACCTTAGGGATTTTGTCCCAAAACTCTAATCTGTTAGATGGCACAGGATATAATTGCTTAAAACGTTTAGAAGGAGTAAATGAATTACCCAAATTATTCCATTCCCTGGAAATTACTTCAGAAATAGCACTAGGGACAGGAAAAACTTCTGAAATAACTACAGGAGATTTAAAAACCTTATCTAAACGTTTAGATTTAGTATCAAGAGGACCAGAATCCTCAATTTCTAATGCAATTAGGACTTCTTTAAGTAAAGAACGAATAAATTCCATTTTAAATAAATATGAAGATTTATCAGCATCAACCTCTGAGACAGAATCCTCTGAACCAGAAGAACCATTATCAGAATCAGAATGATGATGTTCATTTAAAAATTCATCTGAAAAAAGAGAAGTTTTAAAAGACTTTTTACGTTTACTAGAAGGAGGAATAACAGACATAGCCTTCTTAATGGATTTAGAATCAAAATCTCTTATGTTATCAGGAACACTCTGAGTATTAGATGTTGACGGAACAGCAACAGGTAATGTAACAGTACTAAAGGAAATATTATCTGCATTAACAAGTTTGTCATGACAAACAGTACAAACAACAGCTGGAGGAAAAGATACCATAAGTTTACAGCAGATACACTTAGCTTTGGGAGCTCCAGCACCAGGCAGCGATTTTCCTGAAGTATCTTCTGACTCAGTTTCAACGTGGGACATCTTGCAATATGTAATAGAAAAAACAACATATAAAGCAAAATTGATCAAATTCCTTAAACGACAGTTTCAGGAATGGGAAAAAATGCCAGTGAACAAGCTTCTAGCAACCAGAAGCAATAAATAATGAGACTTATATAATGTGGAGACAAAAGTGACGCCCATATTTTTTTTTTTAGCGCCAAAAATGACGCCCACATTATTTGGCGCCTAAATGCTTTTAGCGCCAAAAATGACGCCACATCCGGAACGCCGATACCTTTGGCGCAAAAGAACGTCAAAAATGACGCAACTTCCGGCGACACGTATGACGCCGGAAACAGAAAAAAAAAATTTGCACCAAAAAAGTCAGCGCCAAGAATGACACAATAAAAAGAAGCATTTTCAGCCCCCGCGAGCCTAACAGCCCACAGGAAAAAAGTCAAATTTTAAGGTAAGAAAAAAATGATTTATTCATATGCATTATCCCAAATATGAAACTGACTGTCTGAAATAAGGAATGTTGAACATCCTGAGTCAAGGCAAATAAATGTTTGAATACATATATTTAGAACTTTATAAAAAAGTGCCCAACCATAGCTTAGAGTGTCACAGAAAATAAGACTTACTTACCCCAGGACACTCATCTACAAGTTGTAGAAAGCCAAACCAGTACTGAAACGAAAATCAGCAGAGGTAATGGTATATAAATAAGAGTATATCGTCGATCTGAAAAGGGAGGTAAGAGATGAATCTCTACGACCGATAACAGAGAACCTATGAAATAGACCCCGTAGAAGGAGATAATTGAATTCAAATAGGCAATACTCTCCTCACATCCCTCTGACATTCACTGCACGCTGAGAGGAAAACCGGGCTCCAACCTGCTGCGGAGCGCATATCAACATAGAATCTAGCACAAACTTACTTCACCACCTCCATAGGAGGCAAAATTTGTAAAACTGAATTGTGGGTGTGGTGAGGGGTGTATTTATAGGCATTTTGAGGTTTGGGAAACTTTGCCCCTCCTGGTAGGAATGTATATCCCATACGTCACTAGCTCATGGACTCTTGCTAATTACATGAAAGAAATACATGTTTATGCTTATATTCATATATATTTCAACTTTGCTCCTCAATGCTGCGCGACTTACCCCTTGCGCTGTGCTAGGTTCTGAACGAGGCTCCCATTTGAGCCTATGGACGCGCACACTCATGAGCGCAAAGCTTCAGTGGAATGCGAATGCATTTGCGTGCGCTGGTATTACGAGTGGAGCAAAAATATCTCGCTCACAAAAACGCAATTTTGCTCTCCACTTGTAATCAAGGCATTATGTTTAATGAAAAATAAAACATACAGAACATTTTTTTTTAATGGTACTCTCTTTATTAACATTTTTGCATGTACAAAAAGAGTTATTATACAAGTTTATTATAATAATTTTTATTGGTGAATAAATTCCAGAATTTCTTAGAAATAAAGAAAACAACCACTACGTCTTCAGAGGACACATTAATGGATAAACTATTCTTAATAAAAAAAAAACAATTATTCTTATTCTTATTAATAATAATAAATAATAGATTTCCGTGATTGTGATTCAAATCTGTTTTTCTTAATTAATTATTGGAGCCTCTACAAATAGGGCCAGATTACAAGTGGAGCGATATTGTTAGTGTTAGGAGAGAAAATGCGATCTCAAGATCGCAGTGTTCTTTATGCTCAAATCCATATTACAAGTGGTGCACTGTTTAAATCACCAAAAATATGCTCCCTATATTTTCTATGGGTGGTGCAGAGCAGCAATGTATGCTCATATTACTAGTTTAATGCTCAAAATTTTTAAGCGTTTGACCGTAAGGAAGCTTTAGTGAAGGTCCTGGGAGCTGAGCGCTCTAAACCTCCTGTTAGCACATCCGGAGCTCTGTCAAGAAGAGGATCAGGTTAGCACACTCTACAGAGTGCGTTAAGATAAGTTTTAACCCTTAAAGAAATAAATTAATGAATGAATACTCATTTTCGTCAGTATTTTTTAATTTTCTTTAATTTTCTTAGTTGCATTCATTAAGATATTCATTTTGCTAGAACGAAAACATATATCCCACTTTCGTCACAAATGTGCATCCGTGATTAAATTAATGTACATCTCTAATATACACTGAAACTAATGCAATGATGATTATGAAAGCAAAACCATATGCTCCATTTTAAAGGGACATTAAATTGATGCATTAACTTTGATGCTTCACTTCTTTATCGTTGGTGGACTGCTCAGCTTTGCTGCATACAGACAGTTGATTCTGTTTGTCCGCTGCTGTATGTTTTATTTCATTGCTCAACTTGAGAAGTTGTCCTCTCAGCTTTGCAGCATACAGACAGTTCATTCTGTTCGTCCGCTGCTGTATGTTTTATTTCATTTCTCAAATTGAGAAGTTGTCCACTCGGCTTTGCAGTATACAGACAGTTGATTCTGTTTGTCCGCTGCTTTATATATCATTTCATTTCTCAACTTGAGAAGTTCTCCGCTCGGCTTTGCAGCATACAGACAGCTGATTCTGTTTGTCCGCTGCTGTATGCATCATTTCATGCTCAAATGAGAGTGTAAAGCTCGCCCCTTCTCTCGCAAGACCAATCACATGAGAGAAGGGCCTGTCAATCACTTTGAGAGAGATAAAGCTTAGGGTGATTTCTCTCCGCCACATTAGAGGTGGTGAAGAGTGTAAGAAGCAGCTTCATACATGGAGAAACAGCTTTATACATGGAGCCCATTGATGGGATGCAGGAGAGTAAATGCATAGCTTTAACCCTCCTGTGACTACTAAATACTTGAAAAAACTTGTATGAATATCACAGACATTGCGATACTATTTCTTATTTCTTTTCAGAAAGGCAATATCATTATATATATATATATATCTCAAAAGTGAGTACACCCCTCACATTTTTGTAAATATTTTATTATATCTTTTCATGTGACAACACTGGAGAATTGAAACTTTGCTACAATGTAAATTAGTAAGTGTACAGCCTGTATAACAGTGTAAATTTGCTGCCCCCTCAAAATTACTCAACACACAGCCATTAATGTCTAAACCGTTGGCAACAAAAGTGAGTACACCCCTAAGTGGAAATGTCCATATTGGGCCCAAAGTGTCAATATTTTGTGTGGCCACCATTATTTTCCAGCACTGCCTTAACCCTCTTGGGCATGGAGTTCAACAGAGCTTCACAGGTTGCCACTGGAGTCCTCTTCCACCCCTCCATGGTGACATCACAGAGCTGGTGAATGTTAGAGCCATTGCGCTCCCCCCTCCATCTGTTTGAGGATGCTCCACAGATGCTCAATAGGGTTTAGGTCTGGAGACATGCTTGGCCAGTCCATCACCTTTACCCTCAGCTTCTTTAGCAAGGCAATGATCATCTTGGAGGTGTATTTGGGGTCATTATCATGTTGGAGTACTGCCCTGCGGCCCAGTCTCCGAAGGGAGGGGATCATGCTCTGCTTCAGTATGTCACAGTACATGTTAGCATTCATGGTTCCCTCAATGAACTGTAGCTCCCCAGTGCCGGCAGCACTTATTCAGGCCCAGAACATGACACTCCCACCACCATGCTTGACTGTAGGCAACACACACTTGTCTTTGTACTCCTCACCTGGTTGCCACCACACACGCTTGACACCATCTGAACCAAATAAGTTTATCTTGGTTTCATCAGACCACAAGACATGGTTCCAGTAATCTATGTCCTTAGTCTGCTTGTCTTCAGCAAACTGTTTGCAGGCTTTCTTGTGCATCATCTTTAAAAGAGGCTTCCTTCTGGGACGACAGCCATGCACACCAATTTGATGCAGTGTGAGGCGTATGGTTTAAGCACTGACAGGCTGACCCACCACCCCTTCAACCGCTGCAGCAATGCTGGCAGCACTCATACCTCTATTTCCCAAAGACAACCCTTGGATATGACGCTGAGCACGTGCACTCAACTTCTTTGGTTGAACATGGCGAGGCCTATTCTGAATGGAACCTGTCCTGTGAAACCGCTGTATGGTCTTGCCCACCGTGCTGCAGCTGAGTTTTAGGGTCTTGACAATCTTCTTATAGCCTAGGCCATCTTTATGTAGAGCAGCAATTCGTTTTTTCAGATCCTCAGAGAGTTATTTGCCATGAGGTGCCATGTTGAACTTCCAGTGACCAGTATGAGAGAGTGTGAGAACGATAACACCAAATTTAACACTCCTGCTCCCCATTCACACCTGAGACCTTGTAACACTAATGAGTCACATGACACGGGGAGGGAAAATGGCTAATTGGGCCCAATTTGGACATTTCCACTTAGGGGTGTACTAACTTTTGCTGCCAAGGGTTTAGACATTATTGGCTGTGTATTCACTACTTTACATTGTAGCAAAGTGTAACTTCTTCAGTGTTGTCACATGTAAAGATATAATAAAATATTTACAAAAATGTGAGGGGTGTACATATATATATATATATAAACAAAATGACTGCTGAATGATAATAGTAGCTTTCTTCTCTAACTTGAAATAACCATTTCCCCTCTCATAAGTGAATGTTTTCACTAAACCCAGTGGTTAAACCTAGGTGAAATGTCATGTTTTCTAATCTGAGTTTTATTATTATTTTATTCTGTTTAACAAAGACCCATTTTATTTTATACTGAATCATCACAATCTTGATGGGGGTTAAATGTTGCCTGTTTTATGTAATAGTCTTCAAATTATCTTGTCTATGTGAAGTTTACTTATGCTGCTTATTTAATCCTTCTAGCTTTATGAATCGCTGTTCAGAAGAGAAAAAAAGTCACTTCCCCAGTGAATGTGCAATCTCATTTTAAAGCAAAACAAGATAAATTGACTTGGAATGGGCAATAAGGAGCAAACGAGAACCAAGCTGTGAAAGCTTTCATTTCAACCAAAGCACTCCAATGACAGTGTTTGGGCAGTTGCCAAGATTAATTGGCTAAATTTGTTTATATATTTTTGTGGATTATTGCCTAGAAATTAAATTACTCAACGAAGATACTTGTAAGATTCAAAGAAAATTTCAGCACACAAGTGCATTAGCACAGCAAGTCATAAAATAAGTACGTGATTCACGTGCATATTGAAGTTAAACCGAAAAGGTTATTTTTATAGACCTTCAACAGTACTTATGTTTAGAACAGCAATGGCAAATAATCTGCCAAATAAACATATAGCTTATATTATATCAAAATAATGAGAGTTAAACATAGATTTGACTTTTACCAACACATTAGGTAGATCCCTCGCTCTGTAATTGCTGAAATGTAATGGGGTGGGGGAGAAAATGTGAAATCATTAACTTGACTGGTGACAGTTTATATCTTCCTGATATTTTAAAGACTATCTGAGCACAATTAATCAGATAGCTTTCTAAGAGGTCTTTTCAATAGTACACTTAATTAGCCATTACACCTATTAAATGAACATTAATTTACAATAATTTATAATGCTGCAACAAAGAAGAGCGTATTATCGTATCTGCTTAAGATATATTACTGTGGAAGATATCAATGTTGATTATGGAGTATTTAGTTAACAATGTGTGCAAAGAAAACACTCCCCAAACCCTGTTTTATTTTATGGTGATGATTTCAATGTGATGTAGTTCAAACAAAACAGCTCCCTGAAATGTTATAAGGATTTGGGAGATATTAGAGAAGATTTTTACAAAGTTTAGATACAAAAATAACCATAGTTCTACATTAAAGGATTACTTTCTGTTATAATTTTTAAGCTAAACAACTAAAATATTAAAGTTAATAAACATTAATTAAAACCTACTGACCTATATTTTCTCCAAAACGAAGTTTCATAACGTTCTAAAAGTTATATCTTTTATTCGCCGATGATGTCACGTTATCCTGCCCACTATTTTCAGTACTGCATGTTCAAAATACTTAAACCAATAACTTTGTGTTTAAAGCGCCATTTTGAAACCTAGGTATTGTAAACGGATTGGTACAGAGCAAAGGATACCCACAGAGTGGGTTTGGAAAACAATTAAATTTGCAGACAAGATTTCTGATATACGGTAGAGATATGTTAATGAAATGCTATTGATAAAAAGCGTATTTGGGGTAGTTAGTTAGTAACAGGCATAGAAAATATTTACTTACAGTGGCCCTTTAAGCAGTGGATGCTGCCAACACGCCACAATGCTAGGTGGATGAGGTTCCCAGACGTTTAATGGACGATGATAAATGGTGACTTATATCTTGAAACACAGGATGGTTACAAGGACAGAAAGTGTTATAGAGGTTTGAATACAGGGATAGGAGGGAGTGATGTAAAATCATGAAGGGGTCTGAGGTAAAAGTGTAAAGTGGCTGACAATAGCCAGTGTAAGAAAGACAAGGTAGAGGTATAAAAATACATAGTGTGTATGCTGACATTAAGATACATATCTACATGGTATCAAGATGTATAAACATGTATTTTTAAATCCAGGGAGGGAGTAGCAGTGAATAAAAGAAACATAGATTTGGATGGTAGATAAGAGCCATAGGCCCAGCAAGTATGCCTGATATTTCCTAAAAGTGTAAACTTATCTAGTTGGTAGGAAAGCCTTATGATTATCCCAGGCCACAGTGTTTGTCATTACCACCTCTTGTGGAATTTTATTCCATGAATTAATCACTAAGTGCATCTGCAAATGACTTCTGAATTTACTACTCTTCAGCTTGAGAACACATTAAAATGAATACATTTTGAGATAAAGGGCCCCATTTATTAAGCTGCAGATGCAGCTTCAGGGCCTCAGGCTTATGTCTTGTACAATAATAAATGTGGGCAGGATATGCTGCCCCCTCACCACAATGCTGGGCAGACAGGTTCCTGGGAGTGAACCATGTTTGCGCAGCAATTGAATAATGTAACTCAAAATATCTTTTACATAGAGGTTTTCATGTGATAAATTGTTGTAAGCAGTTATGCTGCATAACTTTCAAGTGATTTAGCATATGAGTAAACAGTCTTTTTAATAACAAATCGGAACCACATATTTGTTAAGCAATTTTAAAAATCATTAGCTATGAATTTAAGCAAGAACATTTGTCATGAAGCTAATACCTTCTTACAATTTTATCTTAATCCGATCAATCCAGTTTAACTCAAATTTAAAGTGCCATAATAGTCGAATAATTTGAGCACGCAACTATTTTGGCACTTTTACAAAAACTTTCAAATACATTCGGCTAGATTACGAGTTGTGCGTTAAGGTAAAAAAGCAGCGTTAAGAGGTCCCGTTGGTATTACGAGTCTTGCAGGTTTAGGGGCACCGCACACTTCTTTGGCCTTACCGCAAAACGACTTACGTAAACTTCGTATAGTCTTTTTTCTATGGGACTTCCATAGCGCTGATATTATGAGTCTGTCCTGGGAGGCCAAAAAGTGAGCGATACACTCTACCCCGTCAAGAGTACTAACGCGTTTAAAAGTCAGTAGTTAAGAGTTTTACACTACAACACCGTAGCATAAAACTCATAACTAAAGTGCTAAAAAGTACACTAACACCCATAAACTACCTATTAACCCCTAAACCGAGGCCCTCCCGCATCGCAAACACTATAATACAATTTTTAACCCCTAATCTGCCGCTCCGGACATCGCCGCAACTATAATAAACATATAAACCCCTAAACCACCGCACTTCCACCTCGCAAACACTAGTTAAATATTATTAACCCCTAATCTGCCGTCCCTAACATCGCCACCACCTACCTACATTTATTAACCCCTAATCTGCCGCCCCCAACGTTGCCACCACTATACTAAATGTATTAACCCCTAAACCTAACCCTAACACCCCCTAACTTAAATATAATTTAAATAAATCTAAATAAAAATTAATATTATTACCTAAATAATTTCTATTTAAAACTAAATACTTACATATAAAAAAAAACTAAAATAGCTACAATATAACTAATAGTTACATTGTAGCTAGATTAGGGTTTATTTTTATTTACAGGCAAGTTTGTATTTATTTTAACTAGGTAGAATAGTTATTAAATAGTTATTAACTATTTAATTACTACCTAGCTAAAATAAATACAAAAGTAAATGTAAAATAAAACCTAACTTAAGTTACAATAACACCTAACCTAACCCTACAATTAAATAAATTAACTAAATTAAAAACAATTAAATAAATTAAACTAAATTAGCTAAAGTAGAAAAAACCCCACTAAATTACAGAAAATAATAAAAAATTTACAAGATATTTAAACTAATTACACTTAATCTAATAACCCTATCAAAAAAGCCCCCCCATAATAAAAAAAACCCTAGCCTAAACTAAACTCTCATTAGCCCTTAAAAGGGCCTTTTGCGGGGAATTGCCCCAAAGTAATCAGCTTATTTACCAGTAAAAGAGAATACAAACCCCCCCCCCAACAGTAAAACCCACCACCCACACAACCAACCCCCCAAATAAAATACTGACTAAAAAAACCTAAGCTCCCCATTGCCCTGAAAAGGGCATTTGGATCGGCATTGCCCTTAAAAGGGAAGTTAGCTCTTTTGTGGCCCAAACCCTAATATAAAAAAAAAAAAAAATCACCCAATACACCCTTAAAAACCTAACACTAACCCCCTAAAGATCGGCTTACTATTCTGAAGACCGGACATCCATCCTCAAGGAAGCGGCCCAACCGGGCCAAGCCTGGTGAAGTGGTCCTCCAGACAGGCAGAAGTCTTCATCCAGATGGCATCTTCTATCTTCATCCATCCGACGCGGAGCAGCTCCATCTTCAAGACATCCGACGTGGAGCATCCTCTTCATCCGGAGTCTTCTTACTGAATGACGGTTCCTTTAAGTGACGTCATCCAAGATGGCGTCCCTTAGATTCTGATTGGCTGATAGAATTCTATCAGCCAATCGGAATTAAGGTAGAAAAAATTCTATTGGCTGATGCAATCAGCCAATAGGATTGAAGTTCAATCGTATTGGCTTATTCAATCAGCCAATAGGATTGAACTCACATTATATTGGCAAATTGGAACCATCAGCCAAAAGGATTTTTTCTACCTTAATTCCGATTGGCTGATAGAATTCTATCAGCCAATCGGAATCTAAGGGACGCCATCTTGGATGACATCACTTAAAGGAACCGTCATTCAGTAAGAAGACTTTGTTTGAAGAGGATGCTCCGCACCGGATGTCTTGAAGATGGAGCCGCTCCGCGTCGGATGGATGAAGATAGAAGATGCCATCTGGATGAAGATTTCTGCCTGCCTGGAGGATCACTTTGCCCAGCTTCGTTGAGGACTTCAGCCCGGTTGGATGAAGACTTCAGTCGCTTCCTTGAGGATGGATGTCCGGTCTTCAGAACTGTAAGTCGATCTTCAGGGGGTTAGTGTTAGGCTTTTTAAGTGTGTATTGGGTGGGTTTTTATTTTTTAGATCAGGGTTTGGGCCGCAAAAGAGCTAACTGCCCTTTCAGGGCAATGGGGAGCTTAGTTTTTTTTAGATAGTATTTTATTTGGGGGGTTGGTTGTGTGGGTGGTGGGTTTTACTGTTGGGGGGTTGCTTGTATTTTCTTTTACAGGTAAATGAGCTGATTTCTTTGGGGCAATGCCCCGCAAAGGCCCTTTAAAGGGCTATTGAAAGTTTGGTTTAGGCTTGGGTTTTTTTTATTTTTGGGGGGCTTTTTTATTTCGATAGGGCTATTAGATTAGGTGTAATTAGTTTAAATATCTTGTAATTTGTTTATTATTTTATGTAGTTTAGTGTTTGGTTTTTTGTACTTTAGCTAATTTAATTTCATTAATTTAATTGTTGTTAATTTAGTTAATTTATTTAATTAAAGTGTAGGTGTTATTGTAACTTAGGTAAGGTTTTATTTTACAGGTACTTTTGTATTTATTTTAGCTAGGTAGTTAATAACTATTTAGTAACTATTCTACCTAGTTAAAATAAATAACAAACTTGCCAGTAAAATAAAAATAAACCCTAAGCTAGCTACAATGTAACTGTTAGTTATGTTGTAGCTAGCTTAGGGTTTATTTTATAGGTAAGTATTTAGTTTTAAATAGGAATTATTTAGTTATTAATAGTAAGCTTTATTTAGATTTATTTTAATTATATTTAAGTTAGGGGGTGTTATGGTTAGACTTAGGTTTAGGGGTTAATACATTTAGTATAGTGGCGCCAACGTTGGGGGCGGCAGATTAGGGGTTAATAAAAGTAGGTAGGTGGTGGCGATGTTAGGGACGGCAGATTAGGTTAATAATATTTAACTAATGTTTGTGAGGCGGGAGTGCGGCGGTATAGGGGTTAATATGTTTATTATAGTGGCAGCAACATTGCGGCAGCAGATTAGGGGTTAATAAGTGTAGGTAGGTTGCGGCGACATTGGGGGCGGCAGATTAGGGGTTAATAAGTATAATGTAGGTGTCGGTGATGTTGGGGGCAGCAGATTAGGGGTTCATAAGTATAATGTAGGTGGCGGCGGTGTCCGGAGTGGCAGATTAGGGGTTAATAAATATAAAGCAGAAAAAAGAGAATGAGATACGCTGGGTCAAAAGAAGTCAAATATAGCAGAAAGTTTATTTGGAAGTCCAATGGAGTACTGATACAATAATCATAAGTCACAGTCAGGAATGCCTGACGCGTTTCACGCATGCGTAGATGCGCTTCTCCTGAGCCTCCAAAGAAGCGCATCTACGCATGCACGAAACGCGTCAGTCATTCCTGACTGTGACTTGTGATTATTGTATCAGTACTCCATTGGACTTCCAAATAAATTTCTGTAATATTTGACTTCTTTTGACCCAGCATATCTCATTCTCTTTTTGCTGCTTTGTTTACCTGTGGTTGGGAATACCGCTTTTTGGATACGCTGCTCACTTGCTCCACCTACAATGGACTCAAGTATTCTCTCTTTCCCCTCCCGCGTCTTGCTCCTATCCAAGTGCCTAGCAACGTCAGTGACGTCGCACCAGAAAAGTGTGTCTGACAATGTACAGACTGTTTCTCCGTGCACGCCAGAAAGGACACACATGCTGCACCCCCTCGGAAGGGTTTCATCGCCAATCTGTGAGGAAGTACAGAGTGCATCCAGGCACCCCACCAGACCAGTGGAGGGTAAGAGAAGTGGTGTATGAGTTTCACGACAGAGACTTTGCTTATTGTTATACATTGAGAATCTAGGCTGAAGCGGAGCATGCTGACACAAGAGGGAATAGGGGTCTTAGAGAGAGAGACGGATTGAGTCCCAGGATTCGGATAACTACTGTCTGACTGCTTGCCCATAATATACTGACATTTATTGGGACATTTACCCCTATTGTGGATCTCATTTATATACTCCTAGAGATCAAGGGACCAAAAACTGAACACTCCAATTCTGTTTGCTTGCAGTTAATAAATATAATGCAGGTGTTGGCAGCAGATTAGGGGTTAATAAGTGTAATATTAGGGGTGTTTAGACTCGGGGTTCATGTTAGGATGTTAGGTGTAAACATAACTTTTATTTTCCCATAGGAATCAATGGGGCTGCGTTACTGAGTTTTACGCTGCTTTTTGGCAGGTGTTAGACTTTTTCTCAGCCGGCTCTCCCCGTTGACTCCTATGGGGAAATCGTGCATGAGCACGTACGACCAGCTCACCGCTGACTTAAGCAGCACTTGTATTGGAGTGCGTTAAGGAGCAAAATTTTGCTCAACGGTCACTTCTTGCCTTTTAACGTAATACCAGTGCTGCAGGTAAGTGAGCGGTGAGTAAAAGCTGCTCGTTAGCACCGCACGGCCTCTAACGCAAAACTTGTAATCTGGCCGATTGTTTGGATTGCTTAACATAACTTTACATTAAAAAAAAATACCACATGCACTTTCTAAGCACACACTTCTCCTTTATAAAAAAAAAGTATATATAGGGTTTGCTATGTATAAAAAGGTAACTTGTATTAAATATAAATATAAATGTGATGATTCTAAAAATAACCCAAAACAAAAGTTCATATAAGGATATGTGTTTTTCCTTGTGCAGACTTCTGTATCTCTTGTGCCTTTTCTGTCCTTGAAGATTTCTCAAAGGAAGGGAGAGAGAAATAGCAACATAGTGTAATTCTGTGATGGTTATCAACAATGTATCAGGTTTGTGGCCAAATGCCTACTCACATGTACTTGAGCTTACGACCAAGCTCAGGGGAATGCGCACACCCACTTTATACTGGTGGGTAAACAGTACTCTCACGATTAATATGATATAAAAATTATTTATTTAAATATATAATAAAAACATCACATTTATATTCACATTTTCTTTGATTGTGATGTTTGGTATATTTTTTATATTACTTGTATTAAATATAAACTATGGGCTCTATGTATTAAATGATGTGTGGACAGCGTCTTAACTGGCCCATATGCATCATATGCTCTGAGTAGGCGGGCAGGAATCGCTGGAATTCAACCCGATCGAGTTCGATCAGGTTGATTGACACCTCCCTGCTGGCGGCCCATTGGCCATGAATCTATAGAGGGCGGCCCCATATAATTCGGCCCCATAGTGTTATGTTTTCCCTATCTTTTTCCACTTCTGCCTCAGGGGCCGAATTATTAATGTGCAGGCAGACATGATCCGCTGTAGCGAATCATGTAAGCCCCACATCGATAAATGCAGACAGCATACAATGTCGACATTTATCATTGCACAAGCATTTCATTAGAAACGCTTGTGCAATGCCGGCCCCTGCACATTCGCTGCCGATCGGCCGCTAGCAGAGGGTGTCGATCAACCCGATCTTATGCGATCAGGCGGATTGCTGTCTGCCGCCTCAGAGGTGGTGGACGACTTAAGGAGCAAGGGTCTTAAAACTGCTGCTTCTTAACTCCTGTTTCCGACGAGCCTTAAGGCTTGGCCGGAAACAGCTGCATTGGGGCCTATACGAGGCATGATAAATTGGCCCCTCAGTCTTAAGCATTACATATTACATTTAATTTTGTAAACAACAATAAATGAATTAATAATTATCTGGCAAAATAAGATTTTAAACAGAAGCGTAACAAGAATCCATGAACCCTACCAAAAAAAGCATAATTTTGAAACATTTACTTAAAAAAAAAAAAAAAAAAAAACATTTTCTACTTGAGGCAAGTTGTGTAAACTGTACTTGGCTGGCACTCTGAGCAATAGTGATTAAGGGGCCGAATTATCAAGGGCCGAACGGCCCTGAATTCCCCTGTTTACATATATATATATATATATATATATATATTTACACACACATATATATATATATATATATATATATATATATATATATACATATACATATATATGTGCACTGACAAACGATATTAAATATTTTGTGTCAATATACCTCACATTTGTGTTTCAGCCATGTTTAAAATGATAAATACATGGTTTTGATTGCAGCTACAGATTCTGTTCTGAGGAGTGTTTGAAGTACCCACTGTAAACAATGACAGATGTTTTGACTGATAGACTCTTACCACAGAGACTTTGGTTTTAGTCTCTGTCGTGCTGATGTCTGATTGCTTGCATTCAGTGAGATAAACTGTTCGCCTGCAAACAAAGGATTCTTGTACTTTAGATATTGCAGATGTCTGCAGAAAATATATATATATATATATAAATCTCCCTCTTTTTATTTATTTATATATATATATATATATATATATATATATATATATATATATATATACTTTGATTGAAGTAGCCGTGTTAGTCCAGAGATTTAGATATCAAAATAACAAGAGTATTGCATTGAGTATCATTGCTCAATGCAATACTCTTGTTATTTTGAGATATATATATATAAATCATGTGGTACATAAACCAAAATCTGCACTTAGTACTAGCTTCAAAATTTTACATGATATAATTCAGAAATTGAGAAACTAGAAAATACAGTAGGAGAACCACAGATGACAATTCACACTCAGACAGTTTTATTATTTATATGTATGTGAGTAAAATGAAGATTTTAGTTTTATTCTATAAAATAATGACATTTTCCTAAACTCCAAACTAAAATATTGTCATTTAGAACATTTTTTTTTCAGACCTATAATAATGCAAAGAAAACAAGTTCATATTCATTTTTAAACACCACAATACTAATATTTTAACTTAGCAAGAGTTCAGAGATCAGTATTTGATGCAATAACCCTGACTTTCAATCACAGCTTTCATGCATCTTGGCATGCTCTCCACCAGTCTTTCACATTGCTGTTGGGTGAGTTTTTTGCCACTCCTGGCGCAAAAATTCAAGCAGCTCGGCTTTGTTTGATGGTTTGTGACCATCCATCTTCCTCTTGATCGCATTCCAGAGGCTTTCAAAGGGGTTTAGGTCTGGAAATTGGGCTTGCCATGACAGGGTCTTGATCTGGTGGTCCTCGATCCACACCTTGATTGACCTGGTCATGTGGCATGGTGCATTGTCCAGCTGGAAAAAACAATCCTTAGAGTTGGGGAACATTATCAGAGTAGAAGGAAGCAAGTTTTCTTCCAGGATAACCTTGTACATGGCTTGATTCATGTGTCCTTCGCAAAGATAAATCTGCCAGATCTAGGTAATCTTCTCTGATGAGTCCAATTTTCAGCTTTGCCCAACACTTGGTAGTCTAATGGTTAGATGGAGATCTGGAGAGGCCAACAAGCCACAGCTTCTCGCACCCACTGTGAAATTTGGTGGAAGATCAGTGATGATCTGGGCGTGCTTTATCAAGGTTGGAGTCAAGCAGATGAATCTTTAAATAAAGCCATGTACAAGGTTATCCTGGAAGAAAACTTGCTTTGTTCTACTCTGACATTGTTCGCCAACTCTGAACACTGTACAGAAATCGTTATAGCATGATGCTCTTAACCATTGGTGTTGAGTTATAGGGTTAAAAAAAATAATGAGTTAATAATATATCTGTTTGATTCAAGATAAAGTCAAAGGGAATGGAAGTGACTGTCTCTTCACCTGAGTTCAAATACATTTTATAAACCTGGACTTGAGGAAAGTAGATGAAAACCCCTGTAATAAAAAACACACTTTTAAAAATGCTGAATAATATAGGTACTATAACAATAATTATTAAAAAGGCTTATGATTAGTAAACTGTGCAGTCATTTTTCATAATGAAACTGCAATGTTGAGTAAACTAGAGACAACTTGTATAACACCTTGTCACCTCTCTTGACAAGTTCATATTTCATATAATTATATTTTTTGTTTCTTTTCTAAATGTGAATGCCTATTGTCATCTGTTGACAAAAAAAGCACAAACTCCACCACCGCAGATGGAACTGTCATTTGGCAAGACATGCACAGAAATCTGTAATTAACTTGCATCCTAGATACAAATGTTTAAAGTTTTATGTGTTCTGCTCAGCTTTCCCAATTAAAAGAGTTTTGGAATGTGCCCAAATCCATAAATATCTACAAGTTTATTAGCATCTATCATATATCATGAAATCACAGAGATTAGTAGGGCATTATGTGAGAACAAAACTCTCCATAAACACATGTTCGTTTTTGAAGAAGATTATTTGGTTGGAGAAAAAAAAAAAAGATTTTTGAGCCCACAAAGGGATTGCCAATGAAGCAGAATGCTATCCGAACAATGAATAATAGACTTGCAATGTTTTTAATAAGTATAGGTTAAGATTTTCTTAATGCTTAATGAAATATTCAAATATGAAATTGTTTAAAAGAGAAAAGCAGTTGATAGTTGGGTCTGTAAGCAGCCAGAAACAAATCACAGGAAGTTATATAATTTATTAGGAATATTACAAAACATGTTATGTTATTTGGGAAATAAAATCTGAATAAAAGTAAAATCTGAAATGTGCAGAAAAACATTTAAAATTTGAGAAGAAGTATTTTGGTATTTACTTAATACTATTTTCAAGAATTATGCTAAAATTTGAAATGGGTCTTCTGTGTTAACTCTTCTTATGCCATATCTCCTGCAATATATAAAGCTAAGCCACTAGCTCATGTATCCAAGAAATGTACATGCAAAAAATGTCAGTGGTAACACTTGATGACAATTAGCTCTCAGAGCATGAGTACAGTGCAAGAGTTGGGTGCATATGTACATTGTACACTTCTTAAAGGTCATAAATTACTTGATATTAAAGTATAATTTAATAATATAACAGTAGAAAACAATATCTGCAGAGTCTTACTTACTTTTTCTGTAGGTAGTGGGTGATGTGTTGTGGCTGATGCAGATGTTTAATTTTTTCTCTCCGGTGTAGTGGAGGTTTGAAGAGGATGCATTATATAGAGTGTAAAATGACAACCTGGGGTGAAATGTCTGGGCATGCGCATGAGTAAAGTATAGCATATAAATATGCATTCAAGGCAACAGGTCATCATAAACGTGTATGTTTTTTATTTGTTTTTTTAAAGCACGCTCTTCCCACATATACGTATCTTCCATTTGGGGAGTAGTGTGCTCTAGACAAGTTCTCACACTTTGTGCTAGATAACAAGTGGAGCAGTATTTTGCACTTCCGATAGAGAACTATTTCTGCTTGAATTAAGCTTTTTGCACTCAAATTACAAGTTGAAAGTAAACTGTTTTTACTCTAGCGGTAAGCTGACTAGCGCAAAAATCTGAACTTAGAATATTGCATGTGCGTTCATGTATTCCCCCATAAAAGTCAATGGAGAAAAAAAGTGAACTCTCATGCAAACAAGATTGACCTGTTTGATTAAAACATTTTTGAAGAAATCCAGAGAGTGCAAGCCGTTTTTTTTTTTATATTTACAGCCCTTGCTAACCCCCTGGTGGTGTTTGTTTTTAGTGAGAGTGCACTTCTATATTGCTTTATATATATATATATATATATATATATATATATATATATATATACATAGGAATATCTATTTAAAAATACTTAGAACATATTCTGTGCAGAACATTGGAATGTTAAATATTTACAGTAAATACATAGGTAAAACCTTTATTAAATATGAATATTGCATAAATATATTTTTTACATGTTTTTATCTACTTAACGGAAAAGGGCTCTAATGCACTTATATGTCTGTATATGTGTACATATATATTTATGTGTTTATATGTGTATATACTGTACGTCTATAAATACATAATTACACATATAAATTTATATGTTCACATATATACATCTTTAGCAATATGTATGTATGTATCTCTATGTTAAAGTCCTTTGCCGGCTTTTTTTCTTTCTCAAACCCGAGATCTCATATCTTTGAGCCTTTACAACATATATGTCCAATATTCCATTTGAATAATTTTATTAGACAGTGTTATTATGAGTGTAAGTGTACTTTGTAATGTATTTGTAAAGTGTTTTGTGATGGTAATGATTCTAGCATGAGCGCAATCACATTTTCTTTCAACTTGTAATACAACGGTAAGCCAGATGAGTGCAAACCCTCGCAATATATCCCTTATCGCTCGGGTGCAAACAATGGTGCTCCATTTGTAATCTAGACCAATATCTGACAACTTCACAAAAAAGCATTTTTTTTTAAATGTTCTGCAAAATTAAGTCTAGACAAATTTGATACGCACAACTATACATTTAAAATTTGACATTTATGTCCCTTTAGTTTAATTGTTTTTGGTGATGAAGTGAGTAGGGATTGCAACTAGTTACTTATTATTTTTATTTCTCAGTATGAGAGACATTAATTATAACCTAAGCACATTTCAGGGAAGATGCCTTCAATAATGCAAGTTTAAAAAAAAGAAATCTGTTTTGAGATGATTGTCATTTAGAAATAGCGCACATTTTGTTTCATACAGCAATGTGGAATATACTCCCGAGATCATTGGTTAAACCATTTGCAAACTGACAGCCATTCACTGTATTCACAGTTGTATACTTGGCAGTAACATTCTTGAAATAATTGGGCTTATGCTTCAGTTCCTAAAAAGCGTTTTTGTAAGGAAGAGCATATATTATGGCTGTACAGTTGTGCAGATCATAGTATACAGGTTGATTGATGATTCCATTATAAAGCTGTTTTTCAAACACTTATTATTCTGGCTTGCAATGAAGAAGTTTGGCTGAAATGTGTTATTTAAGCAGAAATTGGCAATTCTAAATCCTGAAATAAATCAGCAATTTCTTTTTAAATATCTGAGCTTGAATAATGGTTGATTTGTAGTCAGTTTGGGACTATTAATATTTCTGAGCCAACCTACAACCATTAAAAAAGGTAACTGAGGTTGAGGTTTTGCAGGGATTCAGAGTATTGTCACTTTCAATGTAGTATTAAATTGCTATATCTTAGTAATTTTTTTGGAGCGGGGCTTAAAAATGCAATAGTTTTGAGCAATTATTTTTGTTTTATTTTTTTTAGACATAAGTAATTTATAGGACTGACTTATGTAAAGTCTATACCCAGAAAGACTAAAAATATCTAGGCACATATGAAAACTGCTAGACCCATGTATGGGTTAGTGGTAGTATATTATGTATGTTATCAGGGTCAGTTGTTAAACCAATAAATAACTTATACAGGGCCAGATTATGAGTGGAGTACACGCAGGGGATAAGGGGTTTATCACAGGTGTTCGCGCTCATCAGATTAACCGCTGGTATCACGAGTTGAAAGTAAATGCAATCACTTTAGAAAAATCTCTGTAATCATTGTTGGAAAGTATACCTAGGTATGCTCAGGAGCCGCAATAATTGGTAGCTGCACACATATGCCTCTTTTTATTGTCTCACCTATGTTCAGCTAGCTCCCAAGAGAATAAAACACCTGTTATAATAGAAGTAAACTGGGAAGCTATTTAGAATTGAATGCTCTTTCTGAATCATTAAAGAATATTTTTTATGTGAAAAATGTTGTCGATGAATATTTGTGTAAATGGTCAGACCATGCAGCTCTTTGAATTTAAAAACCATGTGAAATCTATATGAGATATTTGTCATAGGAATTCTAGTGGATTGGAATATAACTCATTCAGTGCTGTGTGATCTTAAAAGCTTAAAGGGACAGTCAAGTAAAAAAAATCTTTCATGATTAAAATAGGGCATGTAATTTTAAACAACCAATTTTGCTTTGTTCTCTTGGTATTCTTAGTTGGAAGCTAAATCTAGGAGGTTTATATGCTAATTTCTTAGACCTTGAAGGCTGCCTCTAATCTGAAAGCATTTTGACAGTTTTTCACCACTAGAAGGCGTTAGTTCATTGAGCTCAGGCACGTGATGCTCCTAGGAGTCAGCAGTGATTGGCTAAAAATGCAAGTCTGTTAAAAGATCAGAAATAAGGGGGCAGTTTGCAGAGGCATAGATACAAGGTAATCACAGAGGTAAAAAGTATATTATTATAACTGTATAAAAGGCAAAACAAAGGGGACGCCTCATGTGTAGTATCATCAAATAAGCACAAAGCCACAGAAAAAAGCCAAATGGGTACTCACAAGGCTCTGAAGCACACCTATGTGCTTGTAGGGACAGGCTGCAGATTTTATCAGGTGTGACAGCTCACTCACAGAGGATATCAGTCATTAACTGTAGTAGAAAGATAAAACACAGGAAAAACACCAAATTGTGCAGATCACAAAGGATATGGTGTTTGACTTAGCACAAAGGAAGATTGGGTACTCACATGTTAGATGAGCACACTTATGTGCTAGTAGGAGCAAGCTGACATATTATGGTAAGGTGTGTCAGCTCACCACCAAGGGACTTTTCCTTTGAAGTGGAACCTAACACACAGAAGTCTGCCACTTTTGGATATTACATCCTAAGGAAAAGTGTTTTGGTGGTGAGCTGACACACCTTACCATAATATGCCAGCTTGCTCCTATTAGCACATAAGTGTGCTCATCTAACATGTGAGTACCCAATCTTCCTTTGTGCTAAGTCAAACACCATATCCTTTGTGAGCTGCACAATTTGGTGCTCTTCCTGTGTTTTATCTTTCTACTACAGTTAATGACTGATATCCTCTGTGGGTGAGCTGTCACACCTGATAAAATCTGCAGCCTGTCCCTACAAGCACATAGGTGTGCTTCAGAGCCTTGTGAGTACCCATTTGGCTTTTTTTCTGTGGCTTTGTGCTTATTTGATGATACTACACATGAGGTGCCCCTTTGTTTTGTCTTTTATATAGTATCTCTGGACCATTGTTGGTGAGGAGGAGGCTGCCATCGTTGGGAAGAAAGATACACTTCTTAATCTGAAATTTAACTTTCCTTTAACATGCCAAATTGCTGGCTATTCTAATTGTATTTATATGCTCATATATCATTGAGGTTATTACTAGCTATTTATTAGCGCTCACCCTTTTGTTGTGTATATTATTATAACTGTGTTGGTTATACAAAAATGGGGAATGGGTAATAAAGGAATTTTCTACCTTTTTAAACAACAAAAATTCTGGTGTTTACTGTCTCTTTAAAGTGAAAGTAAATCCTAGTGTTTTACAAACTCTAGGATTTACTATTGAAACAAATGAAGGGCACTTTCATTCATGAAGTATAAGATACTTCATGTAAAAAGCTCCTTTATTTGATTCAATCGATCACCGGTTTTAGTTGCTTCGGCAGCCCACGGCTAAAAAATGTTTTGGCTAAGAGGTGACGTTTTCACCTCTTAGCCAATAGCCATGTGGTAAATCCGGCTTGCCGCCCATGGGAGCCAGATTTACCACACAGGTTATTGGCTAAGAGGTGGAAACGTCACCTCTTAGGCAAATTGTTTTTTAACCGTGCTCTGCTGTAGGAGCTAAGAGCAGCGATCAATTGAATCAAATAAAGGAGCTTTCTACATGAAGTATCTTATACTTCATGAATGAAAGTGCCCTTTATTTGTTTCAATAGTAAATCTTAGCGTTTGTAAAACGCTAGGATTTACTTTAACTTTAAGACTATAACCTAGTTTCCATTCCATTAATCATGCTTTTCAATGTATTACAAAGGTCAAAATAAGTATTTTTTTTTATTTTTTTGTTTCATTACAATTACTTAATAACATTTTTATTTCACTCTGAAATGAAATTGGACCACATAAAAATGCAATTTACTTAAAGTGAATGTAAACTTTAATCAATTAGTGCCCGGTTTTTAAATATACTATTAAAAACCGAGGCGCTTTCATTGATGAAAGTTTACATTGCACCATATTTATACAAATACTTACCTTTTACTTCTTCAAAGCCGGATCCGCATCCCCCGCCTGCAGGTCCTCTATAAATACGTCACCAATGTTGAAACTGGCTTCCTCCAATCACGGCTTCCCCCCCAGAGCGTCCATCTCGTGAGGCCCTGCCATGATTGAAGGAAGCTGGTTTCATCATTGGTGACGAATTTACAGAGGACCTGCATGCGGTGGATTCCGATCCGGCTTTGAAGAAGTAAAAGGTAAGTATTTGTAAAATACGGTGCAATGTAAACTTTCATCAATGAAAGTGCCCCTGTTTTTATTAGTATATTTAAAAGCGGGCACTAAATAATGAAAGTTTACATTCACTTTAATTTCAGTGAGTAAGCAAATCATGTTCATGAAACCAATACTTTGGGGAAAAATCTATCTGAAACAAACAAACAAAGTATACAGAGAGAATACAACAAAATTGATAATAGAAGTAAATTGGAAAGATGTTTAAAATTGCATGCTCTTTCTGAGTCATAAAAGTTCAATAACTAATAAAGTATATTAACCCCTAAACCCCCCCAACCCACACAACACAATGACAATCCTAATAAATCTATTAACCCCTAATCTGCCAACCCCCACAACATAAATAACTAATTAAATTATTAAGCCCCCTAACCTAAAACCGCTAAATCAATCGTGATTACCTAAATTAAAAAATACTAATTTACAATTAAAATAAAAAAAGATAACAATACTTTTAAATAACAAAAAACTAAATTTAAATTAATCTAAGATTACAAAAAATAAAAAAGTCTAACAGTAAAAAAAATAAACAGAATACCTATGAAAATAAAAAAGCCCCCCCTAAATAAAAACTCCCCCTCATCTAATACTAAACTACCAATAGTCCTTAAAAGGGCCTTTTGTAGGGCATTGCCCTAAATTAGACAGCTCTTTTCCTTAAAAAAATACTAAGCCCCCCTCTAACAGTAAAACCCCCCACTCACCAAACCCCCCAAAATAAAAAAAAACTAACACTAAAAAATCATAAACTACCTATTGCCCCTAAAGGGGCATTTGTATGGGCTTTCAGCTCTTTTAAGAGTGTGCAGAAATCCCTAATCTTTAAAAAAAAAAAATCTAAACTAACCCCCAAATAGGTATTTTCCATTTCTGAAGTCCGACGGAGAAGGTCCTGTTCCAGATGGTGAAGTCTTCTTCCAAGCGGCAGACATATTCTTCCAAGCGGGGACCTCTTCCTTCTTCATCCAGGACCAAGCCGCGCAGAGCGGAGATGAGATGAGCAAGGAGCAGGACCAGCAACCGCGGAGCCATGGAGTGTGGAGGATCCTCTTCACACGATCGCCGTCGTACACTGAATAGTGAATTCAAGGTATGCATTTAAATATGGCGTCCCTTGCATTCCTATTGGGAAAATTCAGACCTAGTTGTGTTCCCAAATGTCGTTTTATATCTATAAACTAAAATAGAACCGCGTAGCAAATCACATATTCAGCGCGAGGACTTACGCTGCGAAAATTGAGAAATTTTACTCCATTTTCACTTTGCCACACATAGGCAGGCACAGCAATCCTTACGCTGAAAATGTGAGTACTGTAACTGCCTGAAAATATTAACTAACACCTAACGCATGCGCAATATCTATATACCTGTCAACTGCTAACCCCCACCACAATAACTAATAAAATATACTAACCCCTAATCCGCCATTAAAGGACCAGTCAACACAGTAGATTTGCATAATCAACAAATGCAAGATAACAAGACAATGCAATAGCACTTAGTCTGAACTTCAAATGAGTAGTAGATTTTTTTTCTGACAATTTTAAAAGTTGTCTTTTTCCACTCCCCCTGTACCATGTGACAGCCATCAGCCAATCACAAATGCATACACGTACCATGTGACAGCCATTAGCCATTCACAAATGCATACACACTTATTCTTGCACATGCTCAGTAGGAGCTGGTGACTCAAAAAGTTTAAATATAAAAAGACTGTGCACATTTAGTTAATGGAAATAAAGTGGAAAGTTGTTTAAAATGGCATGCTCTATCTGAATCATGAAAGTTTAATTTTGATTGAGTGTCCCTTTAACCCACATCGCAATAAACCTAATAAATGTATTAACCCCTAATCTGCCATTCACTCACATCGCCATAACCCTAATAAATGTATTAAACCCTAATATTCCATTAACCCACATCTCAATAAAACTAACACATGTATTAAACCCTAATCCGCTATTAACCCACATTGCAATAAACCTAATAAAACTATTAACCCCTAATCTGCCATTAACCCACAACACAATAAACCTAATAAAACTATTAACCCTTAATCTGCCAAACCCACACAACACAATAATTCTAATAAATCTATTAACCCCTAATCCGCCAAACCCCCACAACGCAAATAACTAATTCAATTACTAAGCCCCCTAACCTAACACCCCCTAAATTAACCCCAGTTACCTAAATAAACAAATACTTAATTACAAATAAAATAAAAACGCTAACATTAATTAAAAAAAATAAGATTAAATTAATCTAAGATTACAAAAAATGAAAAAGTCTAACATTACATAAAATAATAAACCAAATGATCAAAAATAAAAAAATAAACCTAATCCCTAAAAAAATAAAAAAGCCCCCCACAAAATAAAAAAAACCCCTAATCTAATACTAAAGTACCAATAGCCCCTAAAAGGGCATTTTGTAGGGCATTGCCCTAAGTTAAACAGCTCTTTTACCTTAAAAATTGCTAAGTCCCCCCTCTAAAAGTAACACCCCCCACCCACCAAACTCCCCAAAATAAAAAAACCTAACACAAAAAAATCCTAAACTACCCATTGCCCCTAAAGGGGCATTTGTATGGGCATTGCCCTAAAAAGGGCATTCAGCTGTTCAGTCTTCAAATTCAAATCAGCCAATAGGATGAGAGCTACTGAAATCCTATTGGCTGTTCAAATCAGCCAATAGGATTTCAGTATCTCTTATCCTATTGACCGATTTGAATTTGAAGAATCAAATCAGTCAATAGGAATGCAAGGGACGCCATATTTAAACGCATACCTTGAATTCACTATTCAGTATACGGCGGCAATCGTACAAAGAGAATCTTCCACGCTCCATGCTCATCTCCGCTCTGCGCCAGCTTGGTCCTGGATGAAGAAGGAAGGGTTCCCTTCTTGGAAGAAGATGTCGTCCGTTTTCGAAGAAGACTTCACCACCTGGAACAGGACCTTCTCCGCTGGACTTCAGGAATGGTGAGTATCTATTTGAGGGTTAGACTTAGGCTATTTTTTTTTTTTTTTAGATTAGAGATTTATTGGGCCCTCTTAAAAGAGCTGAATGCCCTTGCAATGCCCATACAAATGCCCCTTTAGGAGCAATGTGTAGTTTAGGATTTTTTTGTGTTAGGTTTTTTTTATTTTGGGGGGTTATTTACTTAGGCCTAGATTTGGAGTTTGGCGTTAGCCGTGAAAACCAGCGTTAGAGGCTCCTAACGCTGGTTTTAGGCTAACTCCGGTATTTGGAGTGACTCAAAATAGGGTCTAACGCTCACTTTTCAGCCGCGACTTTTCCATACCGCAGATCCCCTTACGTCAATTGCGTATCCTATCTTTTCAATGGGATCTTTCTAACTCCGGTATTTAGAGTCGTGTCTGAAGTGAGCGTTAAACATCTAACGACAAAACTCCAGCCGCAGGAAAAAAGTCAGTAGTTAAAAGCTTTCTGGGCTAACGCCGGTTCATAAAGCTCTTAACTACTGTACTCTAAAGTACACTAACACCCATAAACTACCTATGTACCCCTAAACTGAGGCCCCCCCACATCGCCGCCACTCGATTAAATTTTTTTAACCCCTAATCTGCCGACCGCCACCTACGTTATACTTATGTACCCCTAATCTGCTGCCCCTAACACCGCCGACCCCTGTATTATATTTATTAACCCCTAATCTGCCCCCCACAACGTCGCCGCCAGCTACCTACAATAATTAACCCATAATCTGCCGACCGCAAAGCGCCGCCACCTACATTATAGCTATGTACCCCTAATCTGCTGCCCCTAACACCGCCGACCCCTATATTATATTTATTAACCCCTAATCTGCCCCCCACAACGTCGCCTCCACCTGCCTACACTTATTAACCCCTAATCTGCCGAGCGGACCGCACCGCTACTATAATAAAGTTATTAACCCCAAATCCGCCTCTCTAACCCTATAATAAATAGTATTAACCCCTAATCTGCCCTCCCTAACATCGCCAACACCTAACTTCAATTATTAACCCCTAATCTGCCGACCGGAGCTCACCGCTATTCTAATAAATGTATTAACCCCTAAAGCTAAGTCTAACCCTAACACTAACACCCCCCTAAATTAAATCTAATTTTAATCTAACGAAATTAATTAACTCTTATTAAATAAATTATTCCTATTTAAAGCTAAATACTTACCTGTAAAATAAACCCTAATATAGCTACAATATAACAAATAATTACATTGTAGCTATTTTAGGATTAATATTTATTTTACAGGCAACTTTGTAATTATTTTAACCAGGTACAATAGCTATTTAATAGTTAAGAACTATTTCATAGCTAAAATAGTTAAAATAATTACAAATTTATCTGTAAAATAAATCCTAACCTAAGTTACAATTAAACCTAACACTACACTATCAATAAATTAATTAAATAAAATACCTATAATTATCTACAATTAAACCTACCACTACACTATCAATAAATAAATTAAATACAATACCTACAAATAACTACAATGAAATAAGCTATCTAAAGTACAAAAAATAAAAAAGAACTAAGTTACAAAAAATAAAAAAATATTTACAAACATAAGAAAAATATTACAACAATTTTAAACTAATTACACCTACTCTAAGCCCCCTAATAAAATAACAAAGACCCCCAAAATAACAAAATGCCCTACCCTATTCTAAATTACTACATTTCAAAGCTCTTTTACCTTACCAGCCCTGAACAGGGCCCTTTGCGGGGCATGCCCCAAGAAATTCAGCTCTTTTGCCTGTAAAAAAAAACATACAATACCCCCCCCCCCCACATTACAACCCACCACCCACATACCCCTAATCTAACCCAAACCCCGATGTCCTGATCAGAAACAAGATCAATCCGATTGGCTGATCCAATCAGCCAATCAGATTGAGCTCGCATTCTATTGGCTGATCGGAACAGCCAATAGAATGCAAGCTCAATCTGATTGGCTGATCGAATCAGCCAATCGGATTGAACTTGATTCTGATTGGCTGATTCCATCAGCCAATCAGAATATTCCTACCTTAATTTCAATTGGCTGATAGAATCCTATCAGCCAATCGGAATTCGAGGGACGTCATCTTGGATGACGTCCCTTAAAGGAACCGTCATTCGGCTAGTAGGCGTCGGGAGAAGAGGATGTTCCGCGTCGGAGGTCTGCAAGATGGATCCGGAAGAAAGAAGATTGAAGATGCCGTTGATAGAAGACTTCATCCGGATCATGGACCTCTTCAGCTCCCGCTTGGATGAAGACTTCAGCCGGATCATGGACCTCTTCAGCCCCCCGCTTGGGCTTGGATCAGGACATCGGAGGAGCTCTTCAGGACGGATCGGTGAACCTGGTAGGGTGAAGACAAGGTAGGAAGATCTTCAGGGGCTTAGTGTTAGGTGTATTTAAGGGGGGTTTGGGTTAGATTAGGGGTATGTGGGTGGTGGGTTGTAATGTTGGGGGGGGTATTGTATGTTTTTTTTTTACAGGCAAAAGAGCTGAATTTCTTGGGGCATGCCCCGCAAAGGGCCCTGTTCAGGGCTGGTAAGGTAAAAGAGCTTTGAAATGTAGTAATTTAGAATAGGGTAGGGAATTTTGTTATTTTGGGGGTCTTTGTTATTTTATTAGGGGGCTTAGAGTAGGTGTAATTAGTTTAAATTTGTTGTAATATTTTTCTTATGTTTGTAAATATTTTTTTATTTTTTGTAACTTAGTTCTTTTTTATTTTTTGTACTTTAGATAGTTTATTTCATTTTAGTTATTTGTAGGTATTGTATTTAATTTATTTATTGATAGTGTAGTGGTAGGTTTAATTGTAGATAATTATAGGTATTTTATTTAATTAATTTATTGATAGTATAGTGTTAGGTTTAATTGTAACTTAGGTTAGGATTTATTTTACAGGTAATTTTGTTATTATTTTAACTAGGTAACTATTAAATAGTTCTTAACTATTTAATTGCTATTGTACCTGGTTAAAATAATTACAAAGTTGCCTGTAAAATAAATATTAATCCTAAAATAGCTACAATGTAATTATAATTTATATTGTAGCTATATTAGGATTTATTTTACAGGTAAGTATTTAGCTTTAAATAGGAATAATTTATTTAATAAGAGTTAATTAATTTCGTTAGATTAAAATTATATTTAATTTAGGGGGGTGTTAGTGTTAGGGTTAAACTTAGCTTTAGGGGTTAATACATTTATTATAGTAGCGGTGAGCTCCGGTCGGCAGATTAGGGGTTAATGTTTGAAGTTAGGTGTCAGCGATGTTAGGGAGGGCAGATTAGGGGTTAATAATATTTATTATAGGGTTAGTGATGCGGATTAGGGGTTAATAACTTTATTATAGTAGCGCTCAGGTCCGCTCGGCAGATTAGGGGTTAATAAGTGTAGGCAGGTGGAGGCGACGTTGAGGGGGGCAGATTAGGGGTTAATAAATATAATATAGGGGTCGGCGGTGTTAGGGGCAGCAGATTAGGGGTACATAAGGATAATGTAAGTAGCGGCGGTTTACGGAGCGGCAGATTAGGGGTTAAAAATAATATGCAGGGGTCAGCGATAGCGGGGGCGGCAGATTAGGCGTTAATAAGTGTAAGGCTAGGGGTGTTTAGACTCGGGGTACATGTTAGGGTGTTAGGTGCAGACGTAGGAAGTGTTTCCCCATAGCAAACAATGGGGCTGCGTTAGGAGCTGAACGCGGCTTTTTTGCAGGTGTTAGGTTTTTTTTCAGCTCAAACAGCCCCATTGTTTCCTATGGGGGAATCGTGCACGAGCACGTTTTTGAGGCTGGCCGCTTGCGTAAGCAACTCTGGTATCGAGAGTTGAAGCTGCGTTAAAAATGCTCTACGCTCCTTTTTTGGAGCCTAACGCAGCCTTTTTGGTGGACTCTCAATACCAGAGTTATTTTTATGGTGCGGCCAGAAAAAAGCCGGCGTTAGCTACGCGGGTCGTTACCGACAAAACTCTAAATCTAGGCCTTAGTAATTTTTAAGGTAAAATAGCTGTTTAACTTAGGGCAATGCCCTACAAAAGGCCCTTTTAAGGGCTATTGGTAGTTTAGTATTAGATTAGGGGGTGTTTTTATTTTGATGGGGCTTTTTTATTTTCATAGGGATTAGGTTTAATTTTTTAATTTTTGATAATTTGGTTTATTATTTTATGTAATGTTAGACTTTCTTATTTTTGTAATCTTAGATTAATTTAATTTTTTTTGTAACATAATTTTTTAATTTAGGTAATTGGGGTTAATTTAGGTGGTGTTAGGTTAGGGGGCTTAGTAATTTAATTAGTTATTTGGTTGTGGGGGTTTGGTGGATTAGGCGGTTAATAGATTTGTGACGGGAGTCACCAAGATCGGAGGGCCTGTTATGGAACATTCTTTGGGCAGGAGGTACATGGGCTTAAGGATACCCAGAAACTGCATGGAAATGTGTAATTTTATATGCTGGACACCCCATGTACTTTCATACCTCTTTCTTATGTCCATGTCACCCTGTATCCATAAATACATGATGGGTGCAGGGTGTGAGTGCCCCTTGTGGGAGTCATTGTGACTCTATAAACCAAGAGTTGTTTTTATATTTTGTAATAAGATGTATTTTATTTATATTTCTGATCTGATTGTGTCTCAGGGGTCTGTCTGGGTAAACTGATTGCGTTCCTGTGTGATTATGTTAACTAGAGTGCCCAAAATCAGATTGTCTGAGTAAACTTTCCTCCCCAGTTAATTAACTTGATATGTTAATCTGTTTTACCTGTGAAAAGACAATTGTTAGTGGTTTGATGTATTGTTCATATGTTTGCTTTACTGTTTAACCAATGCCCTCTGTAACCTGAAGCTCTGTGACTCTGGAATGCCAGGGTGTATAAATATGTGTGCTGCTTTTAAATAAAGTGTTCATTTTTGTGTTTAGAAAACTGAGTGTTGCCTCAGATCTGTTCTCCTCCATAACTTTAGACTGCGGTCAAAGGGGGGTACCAGGAGCTATTGCTCTGGATAAAAGGATGTCCAGGACAAGGGAAGTGTTCTGACGGAGGTACTCATTTGGGGTACCAGACGGTCCGTCACAAGATTTATTAGGTTTGTTGCAATGTGGGTTTAGCGGACTAGGGGTTAATAGATTTATAAGGTTTGTTGTGATGTGGGTTAATGGTGGATTAGGGGTTAATAGTTTTAATAGGTACTTTGCATTGTGGGGGGTTGGCAGATTAGGGGTTAATACATTTATTAGGTAGATTGCGATGTGGGTGAATTTCGGATTAGGGGTTAATACATTTATTAGGTAGTTCCAATATAGGGGTGATGGCGGATATAGGGGTTTTGATGTGTTGGGTTTATTGTTGGGAGGCGTGTTAGACTGTTACAGGAGATTTAACTTTTTTTTTATTAGGGGCCGGCAGTTTCTAAAGTGCCGTAAGTCACTGGCAACTCCAGAAATTTGTATTTACGCACATTTCTGGACATCGCTAGTTTATCTGACTTACGGCACTTTATGAACTGCCAGCGCCATATATGTGATTCCCCGATGTGCAATGGGAAATTACAGGCGACGTGGGTTTCAGCAGTTACGCTGAAGCCTGTGCCGCATATGTAATCTCGCCCTATATGGGTATAGTCTTGTTATTTTTGAGCCATTCCCAAAACACTCTACCATGTATTTTGCATATGGATTCCTAATCTTCCACGTACAAGATTCAATCATCATTCCGGGCATGGGTACAGGATTCACTCACCGTTTATGGCAGTAGTTAATTTACACTCATCTGAATGTTTGATTTGTTCATCATGATAGATCCTCCACTCTGTGTTCAGCAATGTGCCGGTACTGTGGCATGTACTTTGGCATGTGACGTAGGTGTCTGTGAGTTTGTCCTGATCACGTGACTTGCTTGCAAGTGTCACTGAGTCTCCTTTTTCTGATATTATGAGGATCTTTTTGCTTCCATTCAGTATATACTTGGATCTTACATGAAGGTTCCCTCTTGGCTCTAAGGAGGATTTGTGACTTCTTATTTCATGCCGTAATGTGATCAGCAGAGCTTGGAATGCCTTTACCCTGGATCATTCTAGTTAGTGATTTTAGTGTAAAATAATTGTATAACTTCTCCAAGCAATGTGTTTTACCCCAAAGGGCTTTTTCAAGATATTTAAATTTTTGTCTTTTGGCACAATGGGCAAAGATTACCACAAACACACTCTAAAATCTGGTGGTAAGCCTTTCTATAAGAATATAGCTATAAAAGGAGGGGGAGTGGGGTTACGCAACTCCATATTAATGCCCAAGATTTGGAATGGAATGACAGACAAGCTCATAGAGGTGTGATGGTCAGGTGTTCACATACTTTTGGCCACGTAGTTTATTTAATAGATAGAGGTGTCTATTATTATTATTATTATTATTAAGAGAATTTGAAAAGGTTTAGCTAATTAAAAAATATAAAGTTAATAAAATGCAAATGGAACACACAATAATGGTAGCAGATACACTCTGGCTTTCTAAAGGGACATTAAACCCTATTTGTTTTCTTTCATGTTTTAGAATGAGAATGTAATTTTAAACAACTTTCCTATTTACTATTGTCTAATTTGCTTCATTTTCTTGATATCCTTTGTTGAAAATCATATATTAATAGGTAGCTGCTGATTAGTGGCTGCACACAGATACATTGTGTAATTAGTTCACCCATGTGCATAGTAAGCAAGTAAAATTGGATGCTAGTTAAACTCAGGTTTTATTTCAATGATTTTCTGGATAGCTTGACTTGACATGGCCTAGTTTAACCATACTCATCCAACAGCTTTCACACACATGTTTATTTATATTCACTGTACATCTGCTCCCCGTTTATTCTAATACACAAGTATTTGCTTGACAGTTACAAAGCAACTGTCATATGAGCTGTAAGTAGGCTGTCATGAGTGAGCTTGCACCACAAGGGCATCAAAGTGGGCAGATAAGGAATGGAACCTGTATTCTCATGTTCAGAATGTCGTAAGCAGCATTCACTACAGAAATGTAACATTGCACAAGAAATTTCTTGTGCAGCTCCAACCTGAACAATCATTCTGGGATGTTTACCTAAAGTTGTGCAGATTTTAATAAGTAGTGGTCTGTATCTTAAGTTTCATAAATGGAGCCCATTGTCTGGATTTCATTCTCAAATGATGCTGCATAACTAGAACTTCACAAATTAATTTTAAAGGAAACAAACATTCCACCTAAAGAGCAAGATTACAAGTAGCGAGTTTTCCGTGTGCGATGTGGTCTTTTAGCAATCAATTTCCATTGGGCAGGTATTACAAGTCTTGAAAAATCTCATTGCACGCATGCATTCGCATTTTGCACAACAATCTTTTCCGCGCACAAACAGCTGTAGTTAACAATTTTCGTCAACATAAAAGTTTCACAAAAAACTTCAAAAATACATTAAAAAGTACAGGTATACTTATATTAACTTATATTACATTGACATACATACACATACATAGGGAAACATGGATTTATATGTATAGACATATGTTTAACAAATGAGATAATGAAAATATTTGACATTACAATCTTATGCACATTAAACAATGGCATCTACTTATCAAGCCGTCAACCACAAATACGCTGTCATTTCAAAGCGTAATTGTGGCGAGCCTGATTCGCCTTAGTTATCAAACCCTACAGACCGGCAAAAGTAGAAATCTGTGACGTAACATACGATCCGCTGGTCTCAGTCCAACACAGATCGATGCTTACGTCACTACAGATGTTCTGAATGCAAATTCAGCACTATCTGACTACTTTTGCTAGTTAACAAATGTCTACCAGGTACGCTCGGCACTATTCCGGCCCAGCATACCTGGTTTTCAATCCGCCGCCCTCGAGGCTGCAGATGCCATAGGAATCAATGGGAGTCTGAAAGCAGCAAAAGCTTATGTTCGCTGCTGCCCGATATCCCATTGATTCCTATGGGAGAATAAAAGTTACGTTTACACCTAACACCCTAACATGTACCCCGAGTCTAAACACCCCTAATCTGCCTCCCCCTAGACCGCCGCCACCTACATTATACTTATTAACCCCTAATCTTCCGTCCCAACATCGCCGCCACCTACATAAAATTATTAACCCCTATCCCGCTGCTCCCGGAACCCACCGCAACTACATAAATGTATTAACCCCTAAACTGCCAACCCCCCACATCATTATAAACTAAATTAACCTATTAATCCCTAAACCTAACAACCCGCTAACTGTATATTAAATATTAACTTATCCCTATCTTATAATAAATTTAAACTTACCTTTAGATTTAAATTAAACTATATTAAACTATTAATTAATCAACCCTAACAGTTATACTAAATTACATTAAACTATATTAAATTAATAATTAATCTAACCTAACTTTTATACTAAACTTACTTTAAATTAGAAATTAAATTAACTATATTATATATTTAAACACCTAACCCTACTCAAATAATTTAATTCTACACTAAAAAATTACAAAGTTACAAAAAACTAACTAAGTTCCAAAAAATAACAAACACTAAGGCCTAGATTTAGAGTTTGGCGGTAGCCGTCAAAACCAGCGTTAGAGGCTCCTAACGCTGGTTTTTACCGCCCTCTGGTATTTGGAGTCAGTCATTAAAGGGTCTAACGCTCACTTTCCAGCCGCGACTTTTCCATACCGCAGATCCCCTTACGTCAATTGCGTATCCTATCTTTTCAATGGGATCTTTCTAACTCCGGTATTTAGAGTCGTGGCTGAAGTGAGCGTTAGAAATCTAACGACAAAACTCCAGCCGCAGAAAAAAGTCAGTAGTTAAGAGCTTTCTGGGCTAACGCCGGTTTATAATGCTCTTAACTACTGTGCTCTAAAGTACACTAACACCCATAAACTACCTATGTACCCCTAAACCGAGGCCCCCTACATCGCCGCCACTCTATAAAAAATTTTTAACCCCTAATCTTCCGCTCCGTACACTGCCGCCAACTACGTTATCCCTATGTACCCCTAATCTGCTGCCCCTAACACCGCCGACCCCTATATTATATTTATTAACTCCTAATCTGCCCCCCACAACGTCGCCGCCAGCTACCTACACTTATTAACCCCTAATCTGCCGTCCGCACGCCGCCGCCAGCTACATTATAGCTATGTACCCCTAATCTGCTGCCCCTAACACCGCCAACCCCTATATTATATTTATTAACCCCTAATCTGCCCCCCACAACGTCGCCTTCACCTGCCTACACTTATTAACCCCTAATCTGCCGAGCGGACCGCACCGCTATTATAATAAAGTTATTAACCCCTAATCCGCCTCACTCCCGCCTCAATAACCCTATAATAAATAGTATTAACCCCTAATCTGCCCTCCCTAACATCGCCGACACCTAACTTCAAGTATTAACCCCTAATCTGCCGATCGGAGCTCACCGCTACTCTAATAAATTTTTTAACCCCTAAAGCTAATTTTAACCCTAACCCCCCTAAGTTAAATATAATTTTATTCTAACTAAATAAATTGACTCTTATTAAATAAATTATTCCTATTTAAATCTAAATACTTACCTGTAAAATAAACCCTAATATAGCTACAATATAAATTATAATTATATTATAGCTATTTTAGGATTAATATTTATTTTACAGGCAACTTTGTATTTATTTTAACCAGGTACAATAGCTATTAAATAGTTAAGAACTATTTAATAGCTAAAATAGTTAAAATAATTACAAAATTACCTGTAAAATAAATCCTAACCTAAGTTACAATTAAACCTAACACTACACTATCAATAAATTAATTAAATACAATATCTACAAATAAATACAATGAAATAAACTAACTAAAGTACAAAAAATAAAAAAGAACTAAGTTACAAAAAATAAAAAAATATTTACAAACATTAGAAAAATATTACAACAATTTTAAACTAATTACACCTACTCTAAGCCCCCTAATAAAATAACAAAGCCCCCCAAAATAAAAAAATGCCTTACCCTATTATAAATTACAAAAGTTCAAAGCTCTTTTACCTTACCAGCCCTGAACAGGGCCCTTTGCGGGGCATGCCCCAAAAAATTCAGCTCTTTTGCCTGTAAAAAAAACACATACAATACCCCCCCAACATTACAACCCACCACCCACATACCCCTAATCTAACCCAAACCCCCCTTAAATACACCTAACACTAAGCCCCTGAAGATCTTCCTACCTTATCTTCACCATACCAGGTTCACCGATCGGTCCTCGGAAGTGTTGATCCAAGCCCAAGCGGGGGGCTGAAGTCTGGATCCAAGCGGCGGCTGAAGAAATCCATCATCGGGCTGAAGTCAGAAGTCCATCATCGGGATGAAGTCTTCTATCAAGCCGCATCTTCAATCTTCTTTCTTCTGTAGCGGAGCGGAGCCATCTTCTTCCAAGCCGACGCGGAACATCCTCTTCAACTGACGCCTACTCGCCGAATGACGGTTCCTTTAAATGACGTCATCCAAGATGGCGTCCCTCGAATTCCGATTGGCTGATAGGATTCTATCAGCCAATCGGAATTAAGGTAGGAATATTCTGATTGGCTGATGGAATCAGCCAATCAGAATCAAGTTCAATCCGATTGGCTTATCCAATCAGCCAATCAGATTGAGCTTGCATTCTATTGGCTGATCGGAACAGCCAATAGAATGCAAGCTCAATCTGATTGGCTGATTGGATCAGCCAATCGGATTGAACTTGATTCTGATTGGCTGATTCCATCAGCCAATCAGAATATTCCTACCTTAATTCCGATTGGCTGATAGAATCCTATCAGCCAATCGGAATTCGAGGGACGCCATCTTGGATGACGTCATTTAAAGGAACCGTCATTCGGCGAGTAGGCGTCGGTTGAAGAGGATGTTCCGCGTCAGCTTGGAAGAAGATGGCTCCGCTCCGCTCCAGAAGAAAGAAGATTGAAGATGCGGCTTGATAGAAGACTTCATCCCGATGATAGACTTCCGACTTCAGCCCGATGATGGATTTCTTCAGCCGCCGCTTGGATCCAGACTTCAGCCCGAGGATGGACGTCACTCTTCAGCCCTCCGCTTGGGCTTGGATCAACACTTCTGAGGACCGATTGGTGAACCTGGTATGGTGAAGATAAGGTAGGAAGATCTTCAGGGGCTTAGTGTTAGGTTTATTTAAGGGGGGTTTGGGTTAGATTAGGGGTATGTGGGTTGTAATGTTGGGGGGGTATTGTATGTGTTTTTTTTACAGGCAAAAGAGCTGAATTCTGTGGGGCATGCCCCACAAAGGGCCCTGTTCAGGGCTGGTAAGGTAAAAGAGCTTTGAACTTTTGTAATTTAGAATAGAGTAGGGCATTTTTTTTTTATTTTGGGGGGCTTTGTTATTTTATTAGGGGGCTTCGAGTAGGTGTAATTAGTTTAAAATTGTTGTAATATTTTTCTAATGTTTGTAAATATTTTATTATTTTTTGTAACTTAGTTCTTTTTTTATTTTTTGTACTTTAGTTAGTTTATTTCATTGTATTTATTTGTAGATATTGTATTTAATTAATTTATTGATAGTGTAGTGTTAGGTTTAATTGTAGATAATTGTAGGTATTTTATTTAATTAATTTATTGATAGTGTAGTGTTAGGTTTAATTGTAGATAATTGTAGATATTGTATTTAATTAATTTATTGATAGTGTAGTGTTAGGTTTAATTGTAACTTAGGTTAGGATTTATTTTACAGGTAATTTTGTAATTATTTTAACTATTTTAGCTATTAAATAGTTCTTAACTATTTAATAGCTATTGTACCTGGTTAAAATAAATACAAAGTTGCCTGTAAAATAAATATTAATCCTAAAATAGCTATAATATAATTATAATTTATGTTGTAGCTATATTAGGGTTTATTTTACAGGTAAGTATTTAGATTTAAATAGGAATAATTTATTTAATAAGAGTTAATTTATTTTGTTAGAATAAAATTATATTTAACTTAGGGGGGTGTTAGGGTTAGGTTTAAAATTAGCTTTAGGGGTTAAAAAATTTCTTAGAGTAGCGGTGAGCTCCGATCGGCAGATTAGGGGTTAATACTTGAAGTTAGGTGCCGATGTTAGGGAGGGCAGATTAGGGGTTAATACTATTTATTATAGGGTTGTTGAGGCGGGAGTGAGGCGGATTAGGGGTTAATAGCTTTATTATAGTAGCGGCGGCGTGCGGACGGCAGATTAGGGGTTAATAAGTGTAGGCAGGTGGAGGCGGCGTTGAGGGGGCAGATTAGGGGTTAATAAATATAATATAGGGGTCGGCGGTGTTAGGGGCAGCAGATTAGGGGTACATAGGGATAATGTAAGTAGCGGCGGTTTACGGAGCGGCAGATTAGGGGTTAATAATAATATGCAGGGGTCAACGATAGCGGGAGCGGCAGAATAGGGGTTAATAAGTGTAAGGTTAGGGGTGTTTAGACTCAGGGTACATGTTAGAGTGTTAGGTGCAGACGTAGGAAGTGTTTCCCCATAGCAAACAATGGGGCTGCGTTAGGAGCTGAACGCGGCTTTTTTGCAGGTGTTAGGTTTTTTTTCAGCTCAAACAGCACCATTGTTTTCTATGGGGGAATCGTGCACGAGCACGTTTTTGAAGCTGGCCGCGTCCGTAAGTACCGCTGGTATCGAGAGTTGAAGTTGCGTTAAATATGCTCTACGCTCCTTTTTTGGAGCCTAACACAGCCATTCTGTGAACTCTCAATATCAGCGGTATTTAAAAGGTGCGGCCAGAAAAAAGCACGCGTAGCTAACGCACCCCTTTTGCCGCAGAACTCTAAATCTAGGCGTAAGTTACACAAAATAACAAACACTAAGTTACAAAAAATAAAAAAGAAATTATCAAAGCTTTAAACTAATTACACCTAATCTAAGGGCCCTATGAAAATAAAAAAGCCCCCCAAAAATAAAAAAAAACCCTAGCCTGCAATAAACTACAAATGGCCCTTAAAAGAGCCTTTTGCAGGGCATTGCCCCAAAGTAATCAGCTCTTTTACCTGTGAAAAAAAATACAAACAACCCCCCAACAGTAAAACCCACCACCCACACAACCACCCCCCCTAAATAAAACCCTAACTAAAAAAACCTAAGCTCCCCATTGCCCTGAAAAGGGCATTTGGATGGGCATTGCCCTTAAAAGGGCATTTAGCTCTATTGCAGCCCAAACCCTAACCTAAACATAAAATCCACCCAATAAACGCTTAAAAAAAATCCTAACACTAACCCCAGAAGATTTATTTACAGTTTTGAAGATCCGACACTCATCCTCCAAGAAGCCGGGAGAAGTCCTCAACGAAGCGGCCAAAGTCTTCATCCAAGTCCGCAGAAGTCTTCACCCAGACGGCATCTTCTATCTTCATCCATCCGGCGCGGAGCGGCTCCATCTTCAAGACATCCGTCGCGGAGCATCCTCTTCCTTCCATCGACTACTGACAAATGAAGTTTCCTTTAAATGACGTCATCCAAGATGGCGTCCCTTAGATTCCGATTGGCTGATAGAATTCTATCAGCCAATCGGAATTAAGGTAGAAAAAATCCTATTGGCTGTTACAATCAGCCAATAGGATTGAGCTTTCATCCTATTGGCTGATTCCGTAGTCGTCAGAAGGAAGAGGATGCTCCGCGTCGGATGTCTTGAAGATGGAGCTGCTCCGCGTCGGATGGATGAAGATAGAAGATGCCGTCTGGATGAAGACTTCTGCCCGTCTGCAGGACCACTTCGCCTGGCTTGGATGAAGACTTCTCCTGGCTTCATTGAGGACTTCAGCCCGGTTGGATGAAGACTTCTGCCCCTTCCTTGAGGATGGATGTCTGGTCTTAAGAACAGTAAGTCGATCTTCAGGGGGTTAGTGTTAGGGTTTTTTAAGGGTGTATTGGGTGGGTTTTATTTTTAGGTTAGGGCTTTGGGCCGCAATAGAGCTAACTGCCCTTTTAAGGGCAATGCCCATCCAAATGCCCTTTTCAGGGCAATGGGGAGCTTAGGTTTTTTTAGTTAGGATTTTATTTGGGGGGTTGTTTGTGTGGGTGGTGGGTTTTATTGTTGGGGGGTTGTTTGTATTTTTTTTACAGGTAAAAAAGCTGATTACTTTGGGGCAATGCCCTGCAAAAGGCCCTTTTAAGGGCTATTGGTAGTTTAGTTTAGGCTTAGGGTTTTTATTATTATAATAATTAGTGGGGGTTTTTTTGTACTTTAGCTAATTTAATTTAATTTAGGTAATTGTTGTTAATTTAGTTAATTTATTTAATTATAGTGTAGTGTTAGGTGTTATTGTAATTTAGATTAGGTTTTATTTTACAGGTACTTTTGTATTTATTTTAGCTAGGTAGTTATTAAATAGTTAATAACTATTTAGTAACTATTCTACCTAGTTAAAATAAATACAAACTTGCCTGTAAAATAAAAATAAGCCCTAAGCTAGCTGCAATGTAACTATTAGTTATATTGTAGCTAGCTTAGGGTTTATTTTACAGTTAAGTATTTAGTTTTAAATAGGAATTATTTAGTTATTAATAGTAGGTTTTATTTAGATTTATTTTAATTATATTTAAGTTAGGGTTAGACAGGTTTAGGGGTTAATAAATTTAATATAGTGGTGGCGACGTTGGGGACAGCAGATTAGGGGTTAATAAGTATATTGTCGGTGGCGGTGGTGTAGGGGGCGGCAGAATAGGGGCTAATAACATAATGTAGGTGGCGGTGGGCTCCGGGAGCAGCAGGATAGGGCTTAATACATTTATTAGAGTGGTGGTGGGCTCCGGGAGCGTCAGGATATGGGTTAATACATTTATTAGAGTGGCTGTGGGTTACAGGTGCAGCGGTTTAGGAGTTAATAACTTTATTTAGTTGCAGCGGGGTCCATGAGCAGCGGGATAGGGGTAAAACAGTGTAGTATAGTGTGGGTGTTTGGTGACAGTAAACCAATAAAGCTGGGAAAAAGCCGAAGAGCAGAAAGATCGATGACTGTCAGTTAACAACAGTCCGCTGCTCATCGCACCGTACTTGGTGCACGGCTTTTTGACAGCTTTTTTGGTAACTTTGGAGAACGTATTCAGGTCCGCGGCAGCGAAGTTAGACGATCTTAGGCGAGCGTATTGGTGCCGTCGAATGCAAGTAAGTTGACGGCTTGATAAGTAGATGCCAATATCTCAGAGGGAATTTCAATGTGATATTTGCATATAGATCTCGAGATATCTAGATATATATATATATATATATTCATACACATATATTGCAATAAATAGATATATCAGTCCAAATATCATCAAATATATAGAGAACTATGTATTTAGAAATAAATAGAACAATTCCTTTGTGAAAACATTTTCAGAATATGAAATTTTCACATTTCCATGTACACTTTTCAAGGAGAATACATCATGGGCTTTGCGCAACATATTAGGTTTATTTTTTTATTTTTATTTGTCTTCTTCATTGACTTGTACAGGGAATACGTGGACAGGCACAAGATTTCGCGGTTTGCATTACGCAGCTTAACGCGTGCGCAAAAAAAGTTAGTTTGCTACTGATCTGCCGCACGACTTTTAATCTTGCTCAAAGTGTTTTGGGAAAAAATGTTTAGACATAATTGGCTCCTGTATAGTGACTGTATGGTGTTGTTTTTAATGTATACTTTTGATTCCATCTATATTTACATATTAAAAATACACCTAACCAAGTTCCTCCTTCTGAACTCATTTTTTTAGTTCTCAGAAAATAGCTGTATGTGGTTTGATAATTTGTACTTAATATTTAATCTAATCACAATGTTCCTAGCTATGTCTGAGAAAAAGCATCAGATTACAAACATCTACTGGAAATGTAAGGGATGCACCTTAGACAAATTATTTTAAATGGTTCTATTTTATAGCTGAACAAAGCACTTTGCTATCACCAAAAGAGAAATAAAATATTAAATACATATGAAATGTAGATGGAAACATTTTTTTAATGTACCTTTCCATTAATAATATTTTAGTACTTGCAACTTGTTTACAAAAATGTATTTATTCCTCTTTATTTTAAAAGATAATATAATTCATATTTTTTAAAATGAATTACACATAAGTATTATCCATGAATAAGCAATGAAGTAGTTATAACAGTAAAACAAAATGTATGTGTATGTAACATACATCTAATTGACTAATGTAGAGCATGCAATCTAATTATAAAGAAAACAGAGAAATGTGTTTAGCAATAGATTAGGGTTAATATAGCATTATCAAGAAAACCAGCAATTTATAGTACTATTACATGCATGTTGCTATAAAAACATTAAAGTCATGTGAGATAAAATTAACCAAAAGAGCACAAACATTCAATTACATCTATGCTCATAAAATTATTTTATTTAGTGATTACCATATAAAGGAAACCAATACATCGTAGCATTAAAGTTGAACTGTTAAATGAATGTTAACTTAAAGGGACACTGAACCCAAATTTTTTCTTTCCTGATTCAGATAGAGCATGCAATTTTAAGCAACTTTCTAATTTACTCCTATTATCAAATTTTCTTCATTCTCTTGGTATCTTTATTGGAAAACAATGTAAGTTTAGATGCCGGACCATTTTTGGTGAACAACCTGGGTTGTTCTTGCTGATTGGTGGACAAATTCATCCACCAATGAATAATTGCTTTCCAGGGTGCTGAACCAAGCAAATAGTTTAGATGCCTTCTTTTTCAAATAAACATAGCAAGAGAACAAAGAAAAATTGCTAATAGGAGTAAATTAGAAAGTTGCTTAAAATTACATGCTCTATCTGAATCATGAAAGAAAAAAATGTGGGTTCAGTGTCTCTTTAAGGCAATAATTACATATTGTTATTATTTATTTTGGTTATTTTTCTACTGATTGACTTTCTTTTACACATTTGGACAGAGCTTTTAAACTTTATAAGCAGTTGTGATGCAGGCGTGCTCATAAGAGCCTTCAAACCTGTATTTAAAAAAAAAAAAAAAAGAGGTCATAAGTTGGCTGAGGTCAGAGGTGGCAGAGTTAAATCACCTCAGGGTGATTGACAGGCCCTGCTCTCATACAATTAGTTGTGTGACAGCAATGGGGTACACTGCATAAGCATCTGCTTGTCTGCTGCCCGCTCATCACAAACACTGGCTGAACTGTTCTCTATTTTATAACAATTTCCATCTGCCTGACGATAACTAGGATCCCCAGTCTTTACATGGCACTAAAAAGATTTACACAAATATCTATAAAAAATAAAATATACATGTAGGCTAAACTTCAAATAATTCATTAGCACATTCATGTTATACTGCTTAATGACACTTCACCATTACACACATTTGTCAACACAGAAAAATAAGGTACTTGGACAAATACAATTGAAGATATGAGTTAATTTATTGATAGACCAGTTTAGTTATATGTTTTATGATTTCTATCAATAAATTAACTCAGTTAATCAAAAACTAAAAACATAATAGATCTGATGGTTTTGTAAGAGTTTGAAAGAAAATAGACCAGGTTAGTTATGTTTTATGATTTCTATTCTCTTTCAAACTCTTAAAAAAAGCCATCAGATTATTGCGTTTCCTATGCTCAATATCAGTATGAACAGAATGTGTTAAATCAGCTGTGCATTTCTTGTTTCAATATAAAGTATAATTGTGGGCCTCAGAATATAGTGCTTTTCTCTGTAATATAACAAAATATAAAATCTTTGAACAATTTTGAATGATCAACTCTTACTATGCAAATTAAGCTAAGGGATTGCAGCTGGTGAAATGAGCATAATTCATGGTTATTTAAGGAAAGAACTTTTGAACCTGAAAGTTTTGTACTTGCTATGCAGGTGATTAGCAGTGAAAGACAGAATGATGTGAAACGGATAATAGGCAGTATCAAAAGTCCCATAAGGCTCACGCCGACACAGTCACCAGGAAAGCTTTCATGGCATATACAATGGAAGAAGTAGCTGCAAAAGAGAGCTATATTCAGCTAAAAGCTGCACTTTATCAAATCACTTAGAACAGGTTAGTACCTATCAAACCATTTCAAAGATGAATGGCTTTCATTTAAAGTAGAAAAAAAAATTCTGGTTTCAACTAAAAGTTTATAAATGTATACAAACAGGACTGGATTTACCTGTAAGGAGCCTTAGCCAGAAATTTCCCCACAAACATAATATTTATATTCCACATAAAGCTTCTCGGCTCCATTAAAGTGATAGTAAATCCTAGCATTTTTGAAACGCTTGGATTTACCATTGGAACAAATAAAGGGGACTTCAGTCATGAAGTATAAAATACTTAATGCTGAAAGTTCCTTTATTTGTCTTAAGTGTTCAACATGCTGAGCTCCGCAGGCAGCCCACTGCAGAATGCTCTTTTTCACTGAGGTAACATTTCCACCTCTTAGCCAATAGCCGTGCGGGCCGGCTGGCATTATGCCGGATAGCTAGAACGGTATTGGCTAAAATCACCTCAGTGATAAAATAGCATTCTGCTATGGGCTGCCTGAAGTGCTGAGCGTGGCAAACGCTGCAGGCTAATAAAGGAATTTTCAGCATGAAGTATTTTATACTTCATGACTGAAAGTCCCCTTTATTTGTTGCACTGCTAATTTACCAAAATATTGCAACATATCAAGTCATGTAATCTTTTATCACATTGCAATTTAACTAGACATTATGTTGCTGCAGTCCACATTGAGATTTGTGAACAAGGGAATCTTTCAGAGCAGGATGCATTATTTGAATGTCTTCTGCAATTTTACCTGTATGTATATAGGTTGAGAGTAGAAATGATGCAACAAATTACACAATATAAAATGTATTATCTCATTCTAACCCTTAAGCATTGATCTGCAAATCGCCTTGCATAGGTTTTGTGATTTTTAAAATCCAAAACCCTGCCAATCCATTAAAAAAACAAAACAATGATATCACACTTATCACAAGATTTCCGAATGCATTTATGGAGTGATAACCATTTCTCACTGCATCCTAGTGGGGGAACTGACCCTTTGTTTAAAAGGAGGACTTCTCATTTTTTTAAAACAAGGTATCACTTGTCCTTCTATATAAAGGGTCCTTCTCACTCCTACATATGGAGAAGGCTTAAGGCTCATTTTGGGCCGATGGCTCTCTCGTTCTAAGTAGCTCTCTGTTACAAGTAGCAAGAGTTAGCACACTGGACCAATATTCACGATTCTAATCCTATTTCATCTCATCTCTCTACAGGTATGTCTTCCTGCTTCTGCCTTAACTGACTGCTTTTAAACGCCCCTTTAATCTGTGCTAGACTCCTTGGTATGTCTTCCTGCTTCTGCCTTAACTGACTGCTTTTAAACGCCCCTTTAATCTGTGCTAGACTCCTCTGGTAACCATTTACTCTGTCTCCATTTTGTCTACCTGTAATCATTTTATCTTATATTGTCTAAACTTATTCAGCCTTTCAGGCTTTCACCCCACCCCTCTCTAATTTGCAAGTGTGTAATTCCTGCTAGCTAAAACTGCCTGTAACAGCTGCCTAGAATCATTTCATCACTTCTCACTCCTACATATGGAGAAGGCTTAAGGCTCATTTTGGGCTGATGGCTCTCTCGTTCTAAGTAGCTCTCTGTTACAAGTAGCAAGAGTTAGCACACTGGATTTAGAAACTGGAGGTTGAAACTGCAGACCAACTAACAGGTAAATTTAATAACTATACTAATACACAATGCTTTCTATGCCTTTTCTGCTCTCTCTGTCTTCCCTTCTCCTAAAAATCACTGCATGTCCCTATAACAACAATCCCCACACTATCCATATCTCCCCTTCCCTTCTCTCATCCCCTATGCTGTCCTCTCATGAACTACTTTGTTTCCTTAGAAACTCTTCCCCCTCTAACTCTCCTGTGTCTAATCATTCCTGCTCCTACAAATCTCACTCTCACCTTCTGTCTCTCTCACTGCTACTACTGCTTGCTGCTGGTGATGTCTCTCCTAACCCTGGCCCTGCAACAATCGCCACACTTTTACACTCTCGCTCCATCTCCCACTGCAAAAATCCTAGGTCACGCAATACCAACAATCTCATCTCAATTAACACACAGCGCCTAACCCCTCCCTTTTCTTGTGCCCTCTGGAATGCTCGCTCCGTCTGTAACAAGCTTACAACTGTTCACGACCTGTTTGTTTGCAACGCTTTCAACCTCTTAGCTATTACTGAAACCTGGCTATCTTCCTCTGACACTGCTTCTATTGCTGCTCTCACACATGGTGGTCTTCACTTTAGCCACACACCTAGGCCAGGTGAGAGACACGGTGGCGGTGTTGGCATCTTACTCTCCCCCTCCTGCTCCTATCAGTACCTATCCCCATTTCCATCTCTCTCCTTTTCTTCCTTTGAAGTCCACTGCATTCGCCTGTTCTCCCCTCTCTCTCTCAGAGTGGCAGTTATCTATCGCCCCCCTGGACCAACTTCCCAATTCCTTGACAACTTTGCTGCCTGGCTTCCTTACTTTCTCTCCACAAATACACCTGCTCTAATTCTAGGGGACTTCAACATCCCCATTGACAACCCATCTGCCCCTGCTGCCTCTAAACTTCTCTCACTCACTAACTCCTTCGGCCTGTCACAATCCACCCTATTCCCTACCCACCGTGATGGACACTCAATTGATCTGGTATTCTCCTATCTCTGCTCTCTCTCTAATGTTGCATGTCGCCCATTTCCCATCTCAGACCACCATCTGCTCACCTTTAATCCTAATATAGATACTAAACCTACTTCCCCCTCTCGCCCCCGCACCAGCAGAAATCTGCACACTGTGGATGCTCCCCAACTCTCCAATCTCATTCAACTACGCCTCCCCCACACTTCCACGATATCCTGCCCTGACCTTGCTATAACCCACTATAACAATACTCTCTCTGCTGCACTTGACACTCTCGCTCCACCCCAACCTCGCAAAGCCCCACGTCGTCAGCTCCAACCCTGGCACTCCCAACAAACGCGTCACCTACAAAAATGCTCCCGCACTGCTGAGCGTGCCTGGAGGAAATCCCGCTCTGAACATGATTTAATGCACTATAAGTTCATTCTCTACTCTTACACCTCTGCCCTTCGCTTAGCTAAGCAAACCTACTTCTCCTCTCTTATATCCACTCACTCCTCAAACCCTAAAAGACTCTTCTCTATTTTCAACTCTCTCCTCTACCCACCTGCACCACCCCCCTCATCTGCATTCAGTGCTCAAGACCTTGCTGACTATTTTCTCAATAAAACACTTGCAATCAGAGGAAACATCCCAACACAAACCTGCAATCTCCCAACTCCGCTCCCAGTCACCCCCTCTGCCACTCTCTGCACCCTCCTCCCAACCACTGAGAGTGAAGTGGCTTCCTTTTTGTCTTCCTCACACCTCACTACCTGCCCACTTGACCCTATTCCTTCACATCTAATCCCTCCTCTGTCTACCACCCTCACTCTGGCTCTTACTCACATATTTAACCTATCCTATTCTACCGGCTCATTCCCTGCCTCCTTCAAACATGCGAAGGTCACCCCCATCCTCAAAAAACCCGCCCTCGACCCTAACTCCCATGCAAACTACCGCCCCATATCACTGCTCCCACTAGCTTCAAAACTCCTCGAAAAACTAGTTTTCAATTGCCTAACCCACTTCCTGTCCTCCAACTCATTGCTCGACCCCCTGCAATCTGGCTTCCGTCCACAACACTCAACTGAAACTGCCCTCACCAAGGTTACTAAAGATCTCCTTTCTGCTAAAAACAAAGGTTACTACTCTATACTCATCTTACTTGACCTATCTGCTGCCTTTGACACTGTTGACCATCCCCTTCTCCTACAGTCTCTCAGTTCTCTTGGTCTCTGTGACACTGCCCTCTCCTGGATTCACTCTTATCTCTCTAACAGATCCTTCTCAGTCTCTTTTGCTGGTGACTCCTCCTCTCTATTGCCCCTGTCTGTTGGAGTACCTCAAGGCTCTGTCCTGGGTCCTCTACTCTTCTCTATTTACACTTCTTCACTGGGTAAACTTGTCAACAGTTATGGCTTCAGCTATCACCTCTATGCTGACGATACCCAGATCTACCTTTCCACCCCTGCACTATCTCCTGTCAACTCTCACATCAGCGACTGCTTATCTGGCATTTCCTCCTGGATGGCCTCTCACCACCTAAAAATAAATATGTCCAAGACCGAACTACTTCTAATTCCCCCCTCTAGCTCCACTCCAGTCTCTAATTTTTCTATCACTGTTGGCGGCACCACTATCTCCCCATCAACCCAAGTCCGATGCCTCAGAGTCACGCTTGACTCAAATCTGTCCTTCATCCCCCACATCCAACTGCTCTCTTCATCCTGCCGCAACCACCTACGCAATATCTCCAAAATTCGCCCATTTCTGAGTGCTGAAACTACCAAACAGCTCATCCACTCCCTGGTAATTTCCCGACTTGACTACTGTAACAACTTACTAACTGGCCTCCCTCTCTCCCGCCTCTCTCCCCTCCAATCTGTCCTAAATGCATCTGCCAGACTAATCCACCTCACTCGACGCTCTGCTTCTGCTTCTCACCCTGACCTACAAAGCCATCACCAATGCTGCCCCACCCTACCTGTCCTCACTCGTCAACAAATATACTCCTGCTCGTCCCCTAAGATCCAACAACGACCTGCTTCTTGCATCCTCTACCATCACCTCCTCTCATTCTAGACTACAGGACTTCTCTTGTGCGGCACCAACCCTCTGGAACGCACTTCCTCGAGATGTCAGACTTGCCCCTAACATCTCCTCCTTTAAACTTTCCCTAAAGACCTTTCTGTTCAGGGAAGCTTATCACCCAACTTATTAACAAACTAACCAATTAACAGTTGCCCTCAATCTCCTCACTAATATCATTCTCACCTCTGCAGTCCCCACCTCCTGTTTCCAATCCTCCTACCCATCTAGATTGTAAGTTCCCACGGGAACAGGGCCCTCAATTCCCCCTGTATTTGTCTGTAACATTTTGTGTCTTATCGTATTGTTTCTCCACTGTACTGTTATCCTTGTACCCATGGGCAGCGCTGCGGAATCTGTTGGCGCTTTATAAATAAAGAATAATAATTTAAAAAAAAGGAGATCTGTTGGAATGCTCCTTTTGTTTCTACAAAAAACTGCTGCAGGTGGATGATTTTTTTTAGAAGGAGGTGTGACCCAGCATTTCAAGGGGCAGGCTATCAAACTAGCAGTCTCATGTCTGGTGGTATCGGGACTAAGGTAGAATTTCACTAAGGGCTTCTTCTTTCACCACTTGCAATGCATATAAGAATATGCCATTAGTACTAGTTTCATCTGCCCTCACATGTACTGCTCAGACTAAGGGGCCGATTTATCAAGGGCCGAATGGCCCCTGATGCCGATCCACGTGAGCCTTCAGGCTCGCCGGAAACAGTTTTGAAGCAGTAGTCTTAAGACCAGTGCTCCTTAACTGGTCCGCTGCCTCTGAGGCTGCGGACATCAATCTGCCCGATCCTATACGATCGGTTAAATTGATACCCCCTGCTAGCGGCCGGATGGCCACAAATCTGCAGGGGGCGGCATTGCACAAGCAGTTCACCAGAACTGCTTGTGCAATGTTAAATAACGACAGCATTTGTTTCTCTATTATAACATCAAGTGAACAGCATGTGAAGTGGGATGTTATATTGGAGAAACAAGCCAAAAACTGCACCTTCTGATGAACTTACACAGACACTCAATCAAAAACCACTGTGAAACAGTTGGTCACCATTTCACACAACCTGACCACTCCATACAAAACCTCAAAATCAAGATTCTCAGAGGCAACTTCAAAAACACCATGGAAATTAAAAACAATTGAAATAAAAATGATAATGCATTTCAACTTGCTAAATTCTGGACTAAATGTGGAATCATACTGTAGTCAATTACATTGTATATTCCACACTCTATATGCATAGGTACGCAGGTAAGCCTATGCCCACACCTTTGTCATTATGATAATTCCCCTTTTTTTTCTTTCCTTTCTCCTTTTTTGACTATCTTATATTCCCCTGTACACTTTATTTCACAATTTTATACATATTGATTCTATGTTGATATATAGCTTTATGTCAGTATATGCTTTGTGTATAACCATATATTTCCCCTGTATGTTATCCTTCATTGAACACTGTCTGCCTTTGTCTCCTATACCCCCCTCATGATTTTACAACACCCCCTCCTCCCCCTGCATTCAGACCTCTGTAACTCTTTCTGTCTTTTTAGCTTGTGTTTTAATATATAATCTGTAAATTCCATCAAATTGGTCAGTATTGCTTCAGACTTGAAAAAGGAAGACATTCTTCCGAAAGCTTGTCATCTTATAAATGTATAGTAAGTCCAATAGAAAAGTATCATTGCTCCATGCAATACTCTTGTTATTTTGATATATACATATATATATATACACAAATTGAAGTTCACTCACAGGAACGAACAAGCGGCTCAACACCATTGTTAGCCTGTTCTATGGTGATTTACCACCTGATTGTACCTTCTTTTTAGCCCAGTAATGCTTTTCACAGAGTAGAACTTTGCTGTAGTATATCAGTTTGATCCCGCCTATTACGGTCAGTCCAGTTCCGAAATACCAGGCAATTCCTCTCTGAACAAGGAACATAGCAACCCCAGACGATCGTTTCGGCCTTTAATGGGCTTCGTCAGTGAGGTGTAGCCATATTCCTCTAAGGACGCTGAGCAAGGAGTCCACGTCTGGTTGCCCCTTTTTCCCATAGGGAGACTAAATACACACAGAGAGAAGTGCACTCACAGGAACGAACAACCGTCTCAATACCATTGTTAGCCTGTTCTATGGCGATTTACCACCTGGGTGTATATATTTATACTGCATTACTTTCAAGTGATTTATAATATGGGTGACATTTCCCTTTAAAAATTACCCCTTTTTTCTGCTCTCTAATATTTTATGAAATAAAGGGTGACAGGGAAAAATGAGATAAGGGAAACAGTTGAAGGTTTGTTATGAGGACATATTTCATTATAACAATCCCAATATTACATGAATGTTCAAATTTTATAAGCTAACACTTTACTGCAGGCATGTCAAAATGATCTCATGAAAAATAACTTCTCAATGAAGTGAGTTTTAAAATAAATTGGAAAGAAAATGTTAATTGTCCACTCTCATCTGCTTACATGCGACTGATCCCACATTACCATACTGTTAAATGATTTGAAATCAGAACAATCAATATGTGAGAAATAACTTTAATGAAGAATGTCAAAGGTACAAAATATATACTAGAACATCCAACATCTCATAGGTAGTCTAGAAGTGATTAAAAGGACACTGAACACACTTTTTTTCTTTCATGATTCAGATTGAACATGCAATTTTAAGCAAAATTTGTAATTTACTCCTATTATCAATTTTTCTTCATTCTCTTGGTATCTTTATTTAAAAAAATGTAGCTACCAATCAGCAAGCGCTACCCAGGTTCTGAACCAAAGATGGGCCGGCTCATGAGCTTACATTTCTGCTTTTTCAAATAAAGATACCAAGAGAACAAATAAAAATTGATAATAGGGGTAATTTAGAAAGTTGCTTATAATTGCATTCTCTATCTGAATCATTAAGAAAAACATTGAATTCAGTATCCCTTTAAGCTATACATTGTACTAAAGATTGTGGGCACAAGGATGCAATTCTGTTCAAATGAAGAATGCTTATCTGAACTTTCAACAATTTTTTTCTCTTTGAAAATGGTATTGGTACCAGTCTGATGTAAACAGCTATTACACTACTATACTTTACCATCATGCATCTGATATGTCAACAAGTATGTTTCTGAGAACCTATTACTACATTCCTTTTTGTTGAAGGAAATCAGTGGATTTCTAATAGACACAGCATTTGAAGTAGTTTCAATATAGTGCTCCTATGAAGCAGAAAACATAGAAATGCATTTAATGTGAGTATAATAAAAAAAACAAGAAGTTAAGCTTCTGTTTTGCTGTTCAGATCATTTGGAAAATGTTCTAAGTTTATAAAATTCTGGTTTAAAGTATGTATGTTGCCTGTTCCAGGGACTGTGCATTGCATGGGTGTCTCTAGAGATGTAAAACCATTGGTGCTTCTTCCCCAACCATCATATTGACACAGCGCATTAAAATGTATTTTATTTTAACCAGTTGTATTCTTTAGAATTTCTGCTTTAGGGAAACTGATGGAGTAAAACACTGGCAAATTCAACAGACTGCAAATTTTGTTTTTGGCACTCAATGTTATCTTCCCCATACATGGTCCAAAAGGTCACTAAGGGATCATTTTTATTCATCTAGTGTTGTTAAGGCTGAAGAAGCTGAATTCTACAAAACAGACCAGTATATGCAAATTAGTGTGGAAATCTGAAGCCCAAGCAAGCCCAATTAACAAATTCTATAAACACAGCCTAACTCTGTATTATATCATGATTTTAAAAACTGTGAAATATATGTTTATACTCCTTATATATGATGAAACATTTCACATCTTACAAGCTATTTTTCAATTTCCACATATAATTTATATTATGGTTGTCTAATATAAGATTGAGAGTCCTCAATGCATCTCTGTAGTGATTTTTATGTTTCCTCTGCTTATCCTATCTGCATAATGATTGTTGCTAAGTAATTGAGCTATGCATTGTGTAGCTCTTTCACTGGAACTGTATGCTACCCCAAGCTTAATGGGACACAAATATTTATGTGATGTTACAATTAAACATTTTGCTATTATCCAACACTACAGCTACCTATTTTCATTTGCAATACACACTGTGTCCACTCCCATGACCCAGACACTTGGGATAGTTAAATTGAGAAGAGCTTGAATATCATTAATGTGAACAACACATACATAAACAGGCAATATCAGAATCTGATATCTGTTTATTTGAAATTATATATTTTTGCTCTGATCTATACAATTTCTAAAATGTGCTAATGAGCCCTATCAGGGAAATAGATATTATTATGGCCCAATACTTAAAATGGCATTTCATTATACTTACATTGATGTACTAAGGCAGGATGGTAATATGCTAAGGAAAAGGTTTTTAGAGGTTAAACAGGGGCTAATGATATTACAACCTCCCGCTTACATCAGAATGCTATTTTTCTGCTACCTTCTGACAATATTTTACTAAGAAAAGTAGTTGAAAAATCAATACTTTATTAAGTGTGTCTATCCTTAGAAGATTACAATGTCAGAGGCTATAACCGATGTTATAGTATGCTGAACCCCTGTAATCTGGAAAAGACCAATACAGTAATGACACTACTGGTCTATAAAGACCTTTGAAGCCACCACAATTCTAGAAAAATGTTTTGGAACCAGAAAATATATTTTAAACAGTTTTAAATAGACCTAAAAAAAAACAAGGCAACCAAGGCCTAAATGTCACTTGAGCAATGGCCAGAATAATGCTAATGGGTAATATTCACTCAAACCATGTTGGATCCTTAGAAACATCCAAAGCAAGTTTGACAAAAGATAAAGAAAAAAAGAGGGGCGCCTCATGTGCATATCAATATGCTATATAGTGATGCAAATCAAGTAAGCCAAGTGGGTACTCACATGCGACTATAGTACACTTATGTACTGGTAGGTGCAGGCTGGAGTCTTAGGGTGTACCAGCTAACCCTTTCAGTTGAACCAGATGATCTCACAATTAAGCAATTTGTTAGGCTGCTCTCCTCCTCATAGACAAAGCCAGAGCTGTATGGATAATAATAAAGAACAAGAGGGGCGCCTCATGTGTGCACCAATATATCCATATATGTGAAATCAAAGAAAAAAAAAGTCAAATGGGTACTCACAATTGGCCCAAGTACACTTATGTACTAGTAGGAGCTGGCTGGTATCTTCAGGTGTACCAGCTAAACCTCTCCAGGTGCAGAGTATATAGTGCAGGGCGATCTTTGTCACAATATGTGCTGATGGATAGTCAGAAGCAGTGTGATCTTAAATTTTGCTTGCTATTGTTTTAAACGTATCAATATTTGTTTTAATAAACTGAACTTGTTTTATGCAAGCTTTGGTTCATTACCTTCTATAGCAGTTTTACACACTGCTTCTGACTATCCATCAGCACATATTGGGACAAAGATCCCCCTGCACTATCTACTCTGCACCTGGAGAGGTTTAGCTGGTACACCTGAAGATACCAGCCAGCTCCTATTAGTACATAAGTAAGTAACCATTTGGCATTTTTTTCTTTGATATTACATATATGGATATATTGATGCACACATGAGGCGCCCCTCTTGTTTTTTATTATTATCCAAGTTTGACAAAATACTTCATATTTAATCCATTATTTGATGGTATAATCATATTCATCCTTTTAACTACTGTGAAAAAATGTAATGATTGGGCTCCATTTATGAAGCTGGGGATGCAGCTTTGGAGCACTTGTGGTGCTGGATCACTAACATGATCCTGCCTCTGCAATTTAACAAGCACCTATGTGGTGGCAAAGCCTGGACTGATTTGACCAGGGTGAACAATAACCCCTGCTTCTGTGTAATTGGTAGCACAAAAGCAGGGGATAGTGCACATTTATTTGTTTGTGCAATGATAATTGCATGCAGTGGATTCTGTCTCACTCCCTGCATGCTCCAGCGGACATGTTCCCTGACTGAGAACCTTGATTTTTCTTTGCATATATATTTTGTAGATGATTCATTTATAAAGCCCATCTGAGAGTGTTTTTGAAAAAATGTATACTTTTGCTTATTTTTTAATATCATTGCGCTGATTTTTAGACACCTAGCCAAACCCCTAAGTTTTAGATGTACACTGATGTCTACAGATTCCTGTGGCTCCTGTTTGTTTAATGTCTATTCATATGCATGGAAGTGGAGAGGGGGGAGTGTCTGTTCTTCATGTTTTCCCAGCCCCTTTCAATGGGTGTCCCAGCTTAACCTCATAAACAGTGCAAAACTGGGAGCTTCCAACCAAGTATGTTTTTAATATGTTTTATACTGGATATTTAGATCAGTATCTCTGCATATTCTTCTTTATGGTAGTGTTTATTACATGAAGCTATATGAAAATTTGTGTATACTGTCCCTTTAAATGGGAGTCCGAGTCAGTGTTAAAATGTACAGTGTAGTAAGTTGTGATGAAGACAATATATTCAATTTTGTCTTATATAATCTAAAAAATATTAAATATAGCAACACATTTCTAACCTTGAACATATGAGCTCAAGAGTTAAAGGAATTAGAAAGCCATTGAAGACAAGTGGGCAAACAAACAGCCTTGAAAGTAAAAGTTTTGGAGTTTGAATCCAGATAAAACAAGCAGTTTGTGGGGGACTTCAAGAATGCCTGGAAAAAGCATAAGGCTATCCTATGAACTAATTAAACTTACACTTTAAATGACATGTATATACTGTACATATAAAATTATACATCTCATCAAAAATCTCCCCAGCTCCAGTGAGTGTGGAGAAAACACTGTCACATAATAGTAAAATATATTATATTAGGCCCATGCTGCATTTCTCATCCCATTATTGATTATTAGTTTATTAATTAACTAGCTAAACACACCAGGTAAGTGAATGATGAAAGGCATATATGTGCATAAGCAGCTAGCTAACAGTAGAACATTGAAGCTCCCAAGCCTACCTAGGTATGCTATTCAACAAAAGATACCAATAGAATGAAGCAATTTAGATAATAGAAGTAAACTGAAAAATTGTTTGCAATTGCATGCTCTATCTGAATCATAAACACACACACACACATAAATACATACACACACATATACACATACACCGGCAAACAAATGCACATATAAACATATACACACATACAAACAGATGCACATATACACACATACACAAGCACTTACATATACACACTTACATAAACATACACACAAATATATATTGATAGTAAAGTAGATGCTTAAGAACATCCCATTGAAAGTATGATTATTTAGTAAGCAATATCAATTATTACAAATAATTTAAGGCATCTCCATGGATTACAAATTACAAAAACAGCAGCTGAAGATGCTAAATGCTATAGAGCAACTTAAACAGAGAGAAAAGAGATTGTTTTTTTAAAAAAATGCATGCATTACCTGCCTGTCCTCACTCCCCTCTGTTTGCAGAGATAACAGTACACATAAAAGCTGTAATAGCTGGAATATGACCTGATCTTTGACCTGTGCAAGCTGCACAACTTAGAAAGAGCAGTGGCTGCTGACCCCTAAAGAGATGGGCCCTGTAGCAGTGATAACCCCTTTAATTATGCCCCTCTATATATGCATACATATACATTTAATCTTTTCACATAACAGATTTCTAAATACCGTCTCATTACAATTTTGAAATAATTTGTATTTTTGGGGGGCATTTTAAATAAGAGACTTAATTAACAAAGGAAAGATGTATATGAACCTCCTTAAATCCTTTGGGTGTAGATATTCCAGATATAGCTGATGCTATTGCTTTCTAGATGACGTACCTATGAGAGTAAGATTTGCAGTTATACATCAGGGACACTGTTGCTACTTAAGTATTTACCACTAAGAATCTACACAGAAATCTTCATGATGTATATTATCCACTTGTGTCATGTACAGTCCAAGTGGTCGGACATAAACACTGGTAACGTACCATGTAACACATTTTTAAGGAAAACATATGTGAAATTACTTTGTTGAGGATAAAAAGTCTATAATAAAGATTTAAGGGCTAGATAACGAGTGGAGTGGAAGTGAAAAGGGGTTTGGCGTGGGTGTTTGTGCATGTTAGGCTTTTTGCTCGTATTACAAGTTGAAAGTAAACACAATCGACTGAGCGCAATTGAAATTAACATGCGTCGGGTTAATGTGACCTCAGAGCTGTGGTTAACTGTTTCACAAAACTAAAAAAAAGTTTCACAAAACACATAAAAAATGCATTACAAAGTACAGTTACACTTGAATTAAAACACCATCTAATAAAATGTTTTAAAACAATATTGCACAAAAATGTTATAAGGGCTCAAAGATATGAGATCTGAGGTGTTAGGGAAAAAAAGAAGGCAGGCAAAGGTCTTTAACACAGACATACATACACGTCTAAATATGTATATATATATATATATATATATATATATACATGCAGTATATATATATATATATATATATATGTATATATATATATATATTGTATATATCTTGATATATTGTATATATGATATATGTTGGACCAAAAAACCATCAGATATATGTAGAAATATGTAATGTGAAGAACATTGGAATGTGAAATATTCATTTTTTCATGTCGGATTAGCAAGCTTGAGAATATGCAATCGTGTCTGCATGCAAGTTTTTTCCCCCACTTGTTTTGCTCCACTGACTTGTATTTTGGAATAGGTTATCGCGCTCATCACGGGCATAACTACTGGGGATGCAGAGGTCGGGACTGCGACTGGGCCCTGAAGGTCCCTCACCTCAGGGGGGCCCAGCTGCCTGAAGCACATTGGTTCCTGACTGCACGTGTAGTCTCTGCAAAGGCTAAAAAATTCCCGAACTCCCATAAATATGTTGATGGCTGAGCTCTTAATTGATTGACTGCCTTCTCAGGATTTCCCATTAACTCTCTGTACTCTGACATCACAGAGGGGAGCAGCCACTATCCATTGTGGCACTAGTGAGAACTTAACCCTGTGAAAGACACAAGGCTTCAATTCTCAGTGAGTTTTAAAATTGTAAAGTGTTAAAAAGTTGTTACTAATTAATTAATTAGCCTAACTTTTACTGTAATTTCCTTTGTTTTAGTTTTATACCGCCCTATACATTAATTGCCTTCAAAATGTTATTTGCTCATATAAATCTTTATGACACTGAATTTAGTCTCTTCTTATGGCTAGATCTATTTTATTCAGAATCTTGTGTTGCTTGTAGTTTTCAGAAACTATTGGCGCACATTTATAGGAATTACCCACTTGATGATACTTTGGTATTATAGAACTTAAGATGACCAGGGATCCCTTTTATCTGTTTACTCTTGACTCTTGATTAGGGTTGCCACCCGTCCCTTAAAATACAGAACACTTATAAGTTACACATGCTGCAGGGAGGAATATGAATAGTGCTTTCCAGAAACACAATACATGTTCCTCCATGCAGCATGTTTAACTCATAAGTGTCCAGGAAAACATGGCTGAGGTGGCAATCCTACTCTTGATATAGCTCTATAGCTATGTCATCTATACCTATATATCTCAAGAGTAAATAGATAAAAGGGATTGCTGTCTGCTTATGAGGGTATTGTATAAAATCTAACTTGAGCAGCCATATGTGTATATAGGTGTATATATATATATGTGTATATATATATATATATATATATATATATATATATACAGTATATATATATATATATATATATATATATATATATATATATATACATATATGTAAATGTGTGTGTGTATGTTTGAGTGTATGTATATATATATATATATATATATATATATATATATATACAGTATATATATATATATATATATATATATATATATATATATACAGGGAGTGCAGAATTATTAGGCAAATGAGTATTTTGACCACATCATTCTCTTTATGCATGTTGTCTTACTCCAAGCTGTATAGGCTCGAAAGCCTACTACCAATTAAGCATATTAGGTGATGTGCATCTCTGTAATGAGAAGGGGTGTGGTCTAATGACATCAACACCCTATATCAGGTGTGCATAATTATTAGGCAACTTCCTTTCCTTTGGCAAAATGGGTCAAAAGAAGGACTTGACAGGCTCAGAAAAGTCAAAAATAGTGAGATATCTTGCAGAGGGATGCAGCACTCTTAAAATTGCAAAGCTTCTGATGCGTGATCATCGAACAATCAAGCGTTTCATTCAAAATAGTCAACAGGGTCGCAAGAAGCGTGTGGAAAAACCAAGGCGCAAAATAACTGCCCATGAACTGAGAAAAGTCAAGCGTGCAGCTGCCAAGATGCCACTTGCCACCAGTTTGGCCATATTTCAGAGCTGCAACATCACTGGAGTGCCCAAAAGCACAAGGTGTGCAATACTCAGAGACATGGCCAAGGTAAGAAAGGCTGAAAGACGACCACCACTGAACAAGACACACAAGCTGAAACGTCAAGACTGGGCCAAGAAATATCTCAAGACTGATTTTTCTAAGGTTTTATGGACTGATGAAATGAGAGTGAGTCTTGATGGGCCAGATGGATGGGCACGTGGCTGGATTGGTAAAGGGCAGAGAGCTCCAGTCCGACTCAGACGCCAGCAAGGTGGAGGTGGAGTACTGGTTTGGGCTGGTATCATCAAAGATGAGCTTGTGGGGCCTTTTCGGGTTGAGGATGGAGTCAAGCTCAACTCCCAGTCCTACTGCCAGTTTCTGGAAGACACCTTCTTCAAGCAGTGGTACAGGAAGAAGTCTGCATCCTTCAAGAAAAACATGATTTTCATGCAGGACAATGCTCCATCACACGCGTCCAAGTACTCCACAGCGTGGCTGGCAAGAATGGGTATAAAAGAAGAAAATCTAATGACATGGCCTCCTTGTTCACCTGATCTGAACCCCATTGAGAACCTTTGGTCCATCATCAAATGTGAGATTTACAAGGAGGGAAAACAGCACACCTCTCTGAACAGTGTCTGGGAGGCTGTGGTTGCTGCTGCACGCAATGTTGATGGTGAACAGATCAAAACACTGACAGAATCCATGGATGGCAGGCTTTTGAGTGTCCTTGCAAAGAAAGGTGGCTATATTGGTCACTGATTTGTTTTTGTTTTGTTTTTGAATGTCAGAAATGTATATTTGTGAATGTTGAGATGTTATATTGGTTTCACTGGTAAAAATAAATAATTGAAATGGGTATATATTTGTTTTTTGTTAAGTTGCCTAATAATTATGCACAGTAATAGTCACCTGCACACACAGATACCCCCCTAAAATAGCTATAACTAAAAACAAACTAAAAACTACTTCCAAAACTATTCAGCTTTGATATTAATGAGTTTTTTGGGTTCATTGAGAACATGGTTGTTGTTCAATAATAAAATTAATCCTCAAAAATACAACTTGCCTAATAATTCTGCACTCCCTGTATATATATATATATATATATATAAAAGTTCCTTATATTTTACAGAATAAAGTGCTGCACTCAGTGGTCTTGAGAATGATAAAGTTTATTCACATCATAGCATCAGCATGTCACTGCACAAATACCCCCAGGCTTTTCGGTACCAGACAGGCACCTTTCTCAATGGGTAATTCAAATGTCTACAAAAAATCTCTAAAAAACTAACACACCCGTTCCCTATTTAAACCCTAACATGCTCAAATATCCGGTTCAGCCAAACCAAAGTGGTCTCACTACGTAACTGATGCTGTATAGCTTATCATGCAATCGGAACACATGGCTAATTTACATAGCCACTCCCCTTATGACGAGTATCAGCTACGTCACCATCAGGTCTATAAACTGCAGCATGGATACGCAACGGCGTGGCTGATAACTAAAAACCAGACGTACCTATTTAAAAATGCTACACTATTACTATACATTAAAAACATACAGATAGCCCATCAGTATACTCCAGATAAGGCTTATATACAATTTAGCAATACACTAAACCTAGTGGTACCTAAATCATTTTGTGCTAATTGCAGTATGGTAAAAACTTAAAGAGGTAGAATACACACTCATCAGTTGAGCCCCCAAACTTGATATATAGATGATAGAAGTACGGCCATCGGTATACATTCCAGGGGTGATGATCTAATATTCTTTTATCACCAGATAGGACCTAGATCGTCCAATCATAGCCAGATCCAGCTATAAGAACACATTATAGTCCAATTGGACATTCAAACCTCTGGGAGTAACAGTATCTAATCGATAAATCCATGAAGCCTCAACCTGTAGGAGCTTTTTGTGCCTATCCTCACCTCTGTTCAGTGGTGGCACATGATCAATTATCATAGTCCTTAGACTAGCGTCAGTGTGTCCTGCTTGAATAAAATGCCTGGCCACAGGTTGATCTGATTCCTGCTTGTCAATGGCAGTTCTTATGGCATGGCGATGATTGGCCATCCTCTCCCTAAATATGGTCAAGGTCTTTCCCACATATACAAGAGAACACGGACAAGTCAAGATAAAAATCGCAAAACTATTGGGACATGTCAATCTGTGGAAGACCTTATACTTCTTCCCCGTCCGAGGATGATGGAATTGTGATCCCGTCAGCATGCTGTTACATGTGGTGCAGTCCCCACATTTAAAACAACCCAACGTCTTTCTGGCATCTATCCAATAACCTTTCTGGTAACATTTCAGGGGGTCATTATGCACCAGGATGTCTTTTAAGTTGGGAGCCTTTTTATATACCACACGGGGTGCATTTGATTATATGAAAGGAAGTGACTTGTCTGACTTCACAATGTACCAATTCCTTCGAACAGATTCCTCAAGTACCTTGTGCAGGGAGGTAAATGTGGTGATTAGATTAATAATATTGGTATTATCATTCCCATTCTTCATCCTATGTAAGAGTGCCCTTTGGTCATATTGTGACAATTTATCTTGTGTTTTATCAATGTCCACAGTTCTATATCCTCTCTCCTTCAATTTCATCCTCATTTCATCTTCTTGGGTAGCTTTAGCTTCAATGAATGTGTTGTTACGTGCTACTCGCATGAGCTGTGAGGAGATCACACCCCTCTTCTGATGTTAAGGGTGGAAGCTAGTTGATAAGAGATAATACTGCGGTACATACTTATGGACAGTACTAATACTGTTATATACTACTTGTATACTATCCTTACACCATAAATTCTTATACCTTTAAAATATCTAATCTAAATCCCTGCTGTACTATTTGAGTATTTATTTATATACCCCAGTCTATAAGCAGGTTTAAAATTACTTTTTATTTATGATAACTGACATGTGTCAGTAGTTCGAATGAAGGTGTAACCTGGTTAGTTATAGTAAGCTGTCCACCATCTTCCCAATATATACAACAGAGTACAAGTGTAAAAAAGATCGCTATTGAGGGAACTTCTACATATATTGTTCTCTATAACGTTATTCACTGTTACATACCATAGGGCCCATTTATCAGACTCGCCAGAAACAGCAGTTATGAAGCAGCCGTCACAAAGACCACTGCTCCATAACCCTGTCTGCCTGCTCTGAGCAGGCGGACAGGAATCGCCGGAATTCAACCCGATCGAGTACGATCAGGTTGATTGATACCTCCTGCTGGCGGCCTATTGGCCGCTAGTCTGCAGGGGGCCGGCGTTGCACAAACAGCTCTTGTGAGCTGCTGGTGCAAAGCTGAATACAGAGAGCATATTGCCCTAAGTTAATAATGCAAATATTACATTTCGATTGTATTTAAAAATGCCTTACTATAGGGGTGCTACCTAAACATACATATATGGTAATACTGTTGAAAGGATTATTATAAACCAAAATTCCGTTCCATTTTTTTTAATTTTATTAACTCTAAACACACTATCGAATTGCATCATTTAATCAGCTTGGTTCTGGTAGATTTGCCAGTGCAAAATCCATAAAACAAAGTAAAATACACTATATATCACATCACTATTTGATAAATACACAATTTATGAGACTGTCATGTCTCAAATAACTGATTCCCACAAAGCCAACATTTTGTGCTTTTATTAAATGTTGCTGCTAGTGTTCTTAGCTGCTTACCGAGAGACAATAAGATATTTTAAATGGCTTCACAGAGTATTTAAATGTTGCTTCACATTTTTTACAAAATAAATATACTATATGTTAAACACCATTTAAAAACACATTTGCTATATGGAATGAATAAAGAATGAGGCCGCATGCTGCACATAATGAAGTCTAAATTGAATAGGCGCATTTGTATAAAACTGGGTAAGATTTTCTTAGGTAATTGAATAAGCTTATGAATTCAGATTAGTCTGCAATAGCCAAAGCAACTAAAAGTAGTGCATTAATATGTTAAAATAGCAAAGCTTAGTAAACATAGATCCCACAGGGTGAGGTAGTTTCAATGGACAATAAAACATTTTTTCCCTTGTTTAATCTAAAACAGGGCTTTTTAAAGTTAACGTGTATGATAATACAAAATATATTTCTTTTCAGAAAAATGTTTTTTGTTTTAATGGCCTTTTAAAGTGTATATACAGCATAGCACAAAAAGGAAGATTGTTTAGCGAAAATTACCCCACAGGTGGAACACTATAAAACAGAATTAATCAATTTTAAAAATCCTAAACGTGACACAGTCAATAGTGACTATAAAGAGGGTAAGGTATATAGGTGGCTCACTAACACATATATCAGCCCAACAAGGAGAAGGAGGGATAGACAAATTAGATTTGATACAGTTGATTTGAGTGGGGGTTATTCTACAGATTCTGAACAAAGTTATACTTCTTCCACTGCACAATTGAGTGACACCATACCCAAGTAGGGGTTTACATTTTTTAGGAGTCATGACCAGATCAAAAAGAGGCCAATTCCTTATTCACATATTAGAAGGGCAAAATATAAAACACATCACCCCTGAAGGGGCAAACAGATAACATAGTTATTAACTTAAAGGGACATGAAACCCCAAATTTTTCTTTCATGGTTCAGATAGAACATACAATTTTAATCAACTTTCCATTTTGCTTCTATTATCTAATTTTCTCTATTCTCTTGATATCCTTAGTAGCTGCTGATTGGTGGCTGCATAAAGATGCCTCATGTGATTGGCTCACACATGTGCATTGCTATTTCTTCAACAAAGGATATCTAAAGGATGAAGCAAATTAGATAATAGAAGTAAATTGGAATGTTGTTTAAAATTGTATTCTGTTGGTTGAATAAAGGACTTACATTTGTGCATAGTAGAATCATTACCAAACTTGATCTACTTATAGACATCAATAGATTTTAAAATAGCTAAAAACTCTGCTTTTAAAATAAAACCAGTACGTTTGATCCTATCAACTGTAGCCCAAGTATAAAAACTTACTTTAGACTCCTTAAACAGGACATGACCCAACAATTGTACACAACTATGATGAAACATAATTTAACTAATGCAGAACAAGCTATACACACTTTACAAAATGATATAATAATCTGATCAGCAGAAAAGGGTGGAGTCATCGTATTGATGAATTATATTGACTATAAACAAGACTATGCAACAACTAGGAAATACAAATACATATTAAAGGCTAGCTTGTGATCCTATATAATGCTTTAAACAACAAATTAACTCTATGGTTATGTTTTACTTAAAACAGAGTTTTATTGACAAGGCCCCTATGGGATTTTTTAAGGTTAAACATCCAAATATACTGGCACTCTATGCTACCCCAAAATATATAAAACCCTTTAAAAAACTCTGGATAGGCCAATCAAATCAACCAGAAACTCCTTACTACAACCAGAGCCATATATATATACTATACATACATACATACATATATATATATATATATGAGTACAAAAGAAATATAGAGATGGCGCTATTAGAATTAGGTGATAAGATAAAAGAACAAAGATATTAGGTCTCAGTATGTAACAGATAATCTAATGATATACACACTTCAATTTTAGAACAATAAAAGAAAAGGACTGTAGAGAATATCAATTAGAACCTTTAAAAAAGTAAAATTATTAAAGTAAAATTATTAATTAAAAGGAGGTACATAGAGCTGGGACCTGTGTAAGGTCTATAAGGGTGCAGTCACTGTTAATTTTCACAATGAAATTGATGCTATCTTCTTTTAATCCGATATGTATCCCCCTAAGGGTATGCACTTACTTCAAAGGCCCTCAATCAAATGAGGTAAGGATGATTCAGAAATGCTGTGCAAAGGTATTGCCTCTTGGATATGCAGTCTCTGGCAGAAGAAACTTTCTTTCTGGGTAGGAGCTTGTGCCTGTCTTGGTGTCCTAGTAGAGGTGAACTTCCAATAGAGCTCCCCTAGGTATGCTTTTCAACAAAAGATATGAAGAGGACATGTGGAGGTTGATCTCAATCTTAGCCTTGCTTTTGATAGATAATGATTTCTGAACTTTGGCTGGTATCATCAGTCTGTTTTTCCTAAAATGATTCTGCTTATTTTTTAGAAGTCCAGCTCTAAAACAGAAGTCACTCTAGAGGGGAAGATCGTTATCTTTATTACCGTGCTCTGCTCTTCAGTCTCCCTCCGGTTGCTGAAGAGCAGAGCACGGTAATAAAGATAACGATCTTCCCCTCTAGAGTGACTTCTGTTTTAGAGCTGGACTTCTAAAAAATAAGCAGAATCATTTTAGGAAAAACAGACTGATGATACCAGCCAAAGTTCAGAAATCATTATCTATCAAAAGCAAGGCTAAGATTGAGATCAACCTCCACATGTCCTCTTCATATCTTTTGTTGAAAAGCATACCTAGGGGAGCTCTATTGGAAGTTCACCTCTACTAGGACACCAAGACAGGCACAAGCTCCTACCCAGAAAGAAAGTTTCTTCTGCCAGAGACTGCATATCCAAGAGGCAATACCTTTGCACAGCATTTCTGAATCATCCTTACCTTATTTGATTGAGGGTCTTTGAAGTAAGTGCATACCCTTAGGGGGATACATATCGGATTACAAGAAAATTTCATTGTGAAAATTAACAGTGACTGCACCCTTATAGACCTTACACAGGTCCCAGCTCTATGTACCTCCTTTTAATTAATAATTTTACTTTAATAATTTTACTTTTTTAAAGGTTCTAATTGATATTCTCTACAGTCCTTTTCTTTTATTGTTCTAAAATTGAAGTGTGTATATCATTAGATTATCTGTTACATACTGAGATCTAATTTCTTTGTTCTTTTATCTTATCACCTAATTCTAATAGCGCCATCTCTATATTTCTTTTGTACTCCTATCTTTTGGGAGGTATTGGAAAATCCTCCGACTATTTTGAGATTGGCAGCTCATATGATATAATAGGTGTTTATTACGTATATAGGAGTATTTATAAATATAATACACGTGTCTCTAACCCATAGGAGCACTGTAGGGTTAACTAAGAGGTTTATCCCTTTTAGTTTTCTGTCTTCCATAATATATACATATTGAGCCAACTGCAGAATGTTGAAGGTACAACAGTGAGATCTTAGTGACACTTGATGTCAATAATATATCCACAATTATTCCACATACAGAGGGATTAAACACCATACAAAAAAAAAACAACTTCTAAAAATATAACGGCCCACCCTCACAATTTCTAATGCAGTTAGTAGAAACATGTTTGTCTAAAAACTATTTTAAATTTGAGAACATCCTTTATTTACAAAAAAAACTGGAACAGCCATGGGGTCTAATATGGCCCCAGTTTATGCTAATTTGTACATGGCAAAATTTGAGGAACAACATTTATGGCCCAGTTTACTGTCACAAATATTACTGTATAAGAGATATATTGATGATGTCCTCGTTAATCTAGAGAGGGATAAGGACACATTAGCACAATGGTTTAAAAAGTATAATAATACACATTCCCCAGTGAGGTTCAAAATTAATAAGCAAAACAGAGATTTTCTTTTTGGATATATGGATTAGTATGAATAATGAGACATCACAAACTACAGTAACCAACAGAACGCAATTCAATTCTAGAGGCACAAAGTTGTCACCCACCTTCTTCACTTATGGGAATTTTAAAGTCACAATTTACCACAACTATCAGAAATTACTCTAATCCATTCATGGGGGGCCTAACAATTGCAGGAAATGAGACAAAAGTTCATATCACAAGGCTAAATTTATAAAGTTTTGGATGGACAAATTGAACATCTGAAAAAAGGAACACAAAAGTCCTTGTTGGATATAAGTAAAAGCAAGACAAAGTTCAACTGGATGATACTGACATCTATGTTTGCACCAAACACAACTATGATGGGCAAAATAGCTAGGCAACATTGAAACATATAATGACTTCATACAAAAGTTAACCTTTTAATGGAATGCATGTACCATTGGTTGCATACAGAAGGGCACCCAATTTAATGGACCTGCAAGTCAAGACTGGTCCAATATCATGCTACAACAATTAAAGAGTTCTAACACGAAGACCAAGATGCTGCAAATCTACAGGATGCATCACCTGCAATGACATAATAGCTACCAAAGTGTTTTGCCACCCACATAGGAACAAGAAGTATTTAATCAACTACACAATCACCTGTACAACTATGCATGTGCTTTATCTCATCATATGTCCTTGTTCCCTTTATTACGTTGGGAAAATTAATGGAAATATAAGGGACGTTAAGGCGAATATCAGAAGTGCCATTAGGCAAGCTCTAATAAAGAAAGATACGGAACAATCTGTTGCACATTACTTTGCGCACTGGCGACATAATGCATCATCACTAAAACCCATCCTGATTTACCATGTGCCAAAGCCTACAAGAGGGGGAAATAGAGACCTATTGCTCCTTTGTAAATAGCACAATGGATTTTCAGACTGCAGACCTCAAATGCTCATTAGCTTTGATTTGGAAGGGGTACTGATCAAGTGAGGGGGGCCTACCACAGTTTTCCCTGAGGCCAGACTTCAAATGTTTATACTGAATCCATACAAATCCATGAAAACAGACCAAATATAAATTATTACCTCTCTGTACAACTTGCATATACTTTTGAACATTATTTCTATCATCTGATACAGTAGGTGTTATAAATCCTGAGAAGCCTGCTACACAATATATTATGTTGTAGCACTAATGTTGTTCACAATAAAGTTATATTGTAACATATACGATTAAGCCTTAAACATTTAGCAATGTTTATGTTTATGCATCACTTTAGCAACAGATACACATTATGCATTACAATGTTAAGCTTACACGTGAACTTAACCGGAAATTATGTCACTTACCGTTATCGGCATAGTTGCTGTATGAATGATCACAAAATAGGTATGGTTGATATCTGTAAGGTATCACATAATAATTATGAGTACACATTAGTTACAAATGTAATAAATCTGGATTGTTGCACTTGTTTGATGTCTGAAGAAAGGGTCACTTGTACCCTGAAATGTCACTATAAAGTTTACCTTAATTAGTTGCAAATCCTGTAAATGCTGTTCTTTTGATGATTATATATATGTGTTGCAAGACACCATCTAAAAATGAGTAACTAGTGATAACTAAAAATTAGCCAACAAGGGGATGCTGAATAATTAAATTAAAATCCACCTAGTGGGAGTTTTTTAATGTTTTCTTTTAATGTATTAATGTATACTGGCTTTGTAATACATTTTGTGATTTTGAAAATCAGTGAGTCTGGGATCCTCTCTCCTTGAATTTGCCGACCTATATTCCTTTTTTTATTTAGCAATGCATGAGTTGTTGCTGGCTAGAATGCTGTTGTTTCTTTTTCTTAAAAAATAAAAAAATGAAAAAAAAAAAGCAGATGCTGCAAGGGCTCAAATGTAGCATCCATTGCTTTGTACATTGAGTCTTTTTTTTTACAAATCCCTTAATTTTACCTTACTATGGGTTACTGGACAACTTGTGGTTATACGTAAATTACCCTATGCATTTCCCATCAGACCTTTGCACTGACCAAACATGGCTGTACTGAAAATGATACATAATAGGCAGATCCTGTTACATAATGAAAAGTCAGAAGGCATCCAGATCAACATCACATATAAATGGATTTTTCTTTAATATTATGCTCTGTGCATTTGGAGAAGGAATCTTGTTGACTAACCTCAATTAATGACCCCATTATTATCTATTAGAGATTTGCCATGTGAAGACTTCTGATTCAATTCAGGTTATTTGCTTATTTATTTTGCATTCTAGTTCCTACTCATCAAATGAATTACATGTGCAATATTAAAGGAACGTCAGGTTTTCCGACTGGGTAAATACCCACATATCTATAAGTTTTTCTTGATATTTTTTATATTGTTTTTTTTTTTTTTTTTTTAATTTTTATTTTTATTGAGGTGGTAAACAGTAACAGAACAATAGATATCAGACCACAGGCAGTGCATTTACAGGTACAAACAGAATTTACATTGTAGTGGGAGAATACACACAGTACTACAGACAGCAGACTGACATGTGTGAACAGTCTAAATCACCTCATTTTATTACTATAGTATTCACATTGACCTCTACGGCTGACAGATCCTACTGTGGGATCAAGACCTCCGAGAGAATAAAAAGGTCATAAGGCGTAATGTGCAATGGAATAGTCAAACAACTCAACAGTCATCGTTTAAAAGGGCAAAGGAGGTATTTGAGAACAAATATAAATTTCAGGGTATGTAAATAAAGTTATCAAGCATACACGGGCGAGCAAAGTATTTTCCTCCCAGTGGGCAGCGAGATATTGTTCACGGAGTTCAGGAATTGCAGGATGACAAGGGAAGGGGAGAATAAAAATAATTTTGTATTTAATATGAACACATAGATAATGTTACTGGTAGCAAGGTCCGAGGAGCTTCACCATAAACTGTCCCATATGATAAAGAGAGAGAGAGATAGGGGGGGAAAAAAAATATATGTGGGGGAGGGGTTAGAGCGGGAAGAAGGGGAAGAGAGGAGTGGGGAGGTAAACAGATAAGGGGGCCTTGGGTGAGGGGCGGATACTGAAGGTTAGGGGGTCTAGAGTGACTACCTTTTGGTCACAGGTTAGGTCTCTGATATTCGTCCCATGGGCACCAAACTGAGGAGTAGAAATCAGATCGCGCCTCCACCCTCAGGGAGTATTCCTCCATCCTCTGCAGGTAATCTAGTGTTTCGAGGACTGGAGCTAGAGTTAAAGGAGAGTCCCTAGCCCATTGTCTGGCTATGGTTAGTTTTGCTGCTAGCAAAATGATGATACATAAGATTCTAGGTGGTTTTTGGAGTGTGTGAAGCCCTAGGTGAAAGAGCGCAACATCTCCAGTTAACTGTTGTAACAGATGTAGCTGGCGGAGCAAATCCGCAACAGAGTTCCAGAAAGCACTCAATTTGGGGCAATCCCACCACACATGTAGGTGGGTACCCCTCTGCCCGCACCCTCTCCAACAATCTGCGCTCCTAAGGGGAAATACCCTATGCAACCTAGTCGGGACCCAGTGCCAACGCAGGGTTAGTTTTACATATAACTCAAATAGATTTGAACAGCGGACTGCTATTTTTACGTCTCGGAGGGCTCATTGCCAAACTGCATCTCGATGCACCACCCCCAGGTCCCTCTCCCAGTCCCTCATGGCTCCCGGTTTGACAAAATGGGGAGAGTCTAAGAGAAGCTTATAGTGGAAGGACAGAGAACCTTTGATAGATTTGCCCGCCGCCCAGCGTCTCTCCCAAAGTGTGAGAGTCCGCAGTCGCGTCTTGGGGAATCCCCAGGAGAGTAGTAAGGAGGTCACTCTCAAGTATTCATCTTTAGGGAAGTCATCCACTGGAAAAGCAGCTGGCGGCAACATGAGGCGTTCTCCTCTATAGAGATCAGAGATCTGTTTAATTCCCAGGGTCTCCCATCGTCTAGGCCTTGAATCAGGGAGACATTGCAGTATAGCCTTCATGGAATGGATAGGCGAAGGGTGAGGTGCTATAGATTTATGTGAGCGGAGTTCTCTCCAGCTTTTCAGACATGTTTTTATGGTGGAACTATAGATACTTTTGAGGATATCCGCGTGGTCAGGTATCCAAATCAGGTCGGCCAGCTCAATCCCTGCAGGTAATGATGCCTGCTCAATTTGGTACCATTGTGAGGTATTTGGTCGTACTCCCCAGGCTGCGATGTGCGATAGCATGGCTCCCCTGTAATAGTGGGTTACATTTGGTACGGAGAGACCTCCGCATTCTTTCGGTTTCTGTAATTGTGATAGGGAAATTCTGGGAGAATGGCCTCTCCAGACGGACTGAAAATGGTTGAGTAAGTAGGTAGGAACCGCTACCGGTAAGCAGCAAAAAAAGTATGTCAGCTTAGGGAGCAGCATCATCTTTAGGGCAACAATGCGGCCCGTCCAAGATACCTCTAATCCACTCCAGTTTGTTGTGGTCCTTCTAAACTCCTGTAGAAGGGGTTCATAGTTTTTCTTTATAATGATTTGGAGATCGTGGGATAGCTCTATTCCCAGGTGTCTCAAACTATCCGTGGACCATTTAAAGGGGTATTGCTCTTTCAAGAGTTCCAGCCTGCGAGTCGTCAGCCCTAGAGCATACGACTCTGTTTTGGTGTAATTCAGTTTGTAGTAAGACTCCGCTAGGAGCTTAAACAATTCCGGGAGGGAATCCTCCGGCTCTGGAAGGAACACCGTGAGGTCGTCGGCGAAGAGTGCCAATGAATGGGGGGTGAAAAGTAAAGGCGACAGGGGACAACCCTGTCTAGTGCCATTCTTGATATCGAATGGTCTAGAGACGAATCCCAATCCCCGTACCCTCGCGGCTGGGCTTGTATATAGCGCCATGACTGCAGAGATGAATCTATCAGGGAAGTGGAAAGCCCAGAGCACCTCTGTCATGTAATCCCATTGGACCCTATCGAACGCCTTTTCGGCATCTAAAGATAGGGTTACCAATGGGATCTCAAGTGATGCTGCTTCGGAGAAAACATTTAGGAGTCTTCTGGTGTTGTCTGTACCTTGGCGCCCAGGGGTGAATCCCACCTGATCCGGGTGGATCAGGCAAGGAAGGACTCGGTTGAGCCTTGTCGCCAATATCTTGGTGTATATTTTCACATCTCCGTTTATGAGGGAGACTGGCCGATAGCCTTCGCAGAGGGTGATGTCTTTTCCCGGTTTGGGGATTGTGACAATAGAAGCTTCTAGAAACTCCGAAGGGAAACCTCCCGAGCCTACAGCCGTGTTGAAAACTCTAGTCAAGAGGGGCGAGAAGAGTTAGAAACCTCTTAAAAAAGAGGGCGCCATATCCGTCAGGTCCTGGGGATTTATGGAGTTTAAGGCCCTTGATGATAGAGCAAACTTCTGTTATGGTGATAGTCGCAGATAAGGAATCAATGTATTTTTCGGGGACATGCAGCAATTGTGAGTTCTCAAGGAATTCGCTAATCTTCGCCTTAGGGGAGTAATGAGAATGGTCCTGATCTGAAATCTGATAGAGCTGGCTATAATATTGAGCAAAGGCCTCGCCTATGTCATTCGGAGCGTAAACTCTATGCTCACCCTTCCGTATGTATGGTATTTTATTTAGGAGAGATCTCTGCTTGAGCTTGTGTGCCAGCAATCTGTCGGCCTTATCGCCTTTGTGGTAGTACTTCTGCTTAAGAACCGAGAGGGTTCTCTGGACTTTTTGTAGCTCCAATTGTGCTATTTGTTTTTTAATTATCTGCAGTCTACAGACTAGGGCACTTGGTCTACCCTTTTTCAGCTGTTCTCTTAGGTTGGCATAGTCACTATAGAGTTGGGCCAGCGAAGCTCCCCTGGACCTTTTGTCTTGACCAGCCTGCTGGATGAACAGGCCTCTCAGATAGGCTTTGAGTGATGCCCATAGGGTTAGGGAGGAAATGCCCTCTTCGTCGTTTATAAGCAGAAAATGTTCTATTTCCTTCTCCCATTTAGGGATTTGGGTTTCGGAAAGCAAATATTCTGGCAGTCTCCATGGACACCTAGTGCTTCCTGAGTGCGAAAAGTCAACCACCAATAGTACCGCATCATGGTCAGACCAGACACATGGCATAATGGTCGCTCCGGCGATCTCCCCCAAGGTCCAGGGGTAACAGAAAAAGTAATCTAGTCTTGAGAAGGACTGGGACGAGGCCGAATAGAAAGTGTAGTCTGTGTCACCAGGGTGCAGGGCCCTCCAGACATCTTGCAGAGTAAATTGTGAAACGCGGGGGACTTTTTGTTTTTCGATTTTCTGTCTCTGGTTGGGTCCCAGACCAGGTTGCAATCCCCCCCAACAAACACATGGCCCTGCTTGAGCCTGTCAACCCTGTGTAGAAGTTTCCGAAGGAAACTAGTTTGGTTAATATTCAGTGAATACAGAGCTACCAGGGTGCAGAGAACATTATTAATGCGGGCAACTGCAATAACATAGCGCCCTACTGGGTCAACATCTATGTTGATAGGGTCATAAGAGAGATGCCTACTGACTAAGATTGACACACCTCTTGCCTTTTTGTGGAACGTTGAGGATATACAGACAGGATAGTCCCTAGGCTTAAATGCAGCTGCTCTAGCCTCGATCCAATGGGTTTCTTGAAGGAAGGCCACTCCTAGCTGGTGGGTCGAAAGGAAACGGAGGAGGAGACTCCGTTTTGTGGGGGAGTTTAGACCCCTTACGTTGAGTGTGCCTTTTTTCATGTCTGTAAAGGAGAAGGGTTGGGAGGTGGAGAGATATGAGGGACCCCGGGAGGAGAGAAAAAAAAAAAAAAGGAGAGGGGGGGGGAATGAAGAAATAAGACACTGGATTAGCTCCTCGGATTGAGCAGAGACTACGTAACTCTGCCAAGAAAATTTGGTGCAGAGGGTGGCAAGTTACCCCTAGCTGCACAGAAAGTGAGTGGGTGGGTGGGTGGGGCGGAGGCTACAGAGGGGGTACAAGGCAATGGCCCCCTCCGCTGCTGGCGCAGTTTGAACAAAAGAGCAACAAGACAGATAGAGAACTGTGATCAGCTTTAACCATGCAACAATAAGAGATACAAAACTTTGATACCAATTTTTCACCCTAAAAGTTTCAAGCAGTATTAGGTATTTTAGGACCAGCTGTATGTTCGGCCCATTGAAGATATGGCCTCTGAGCGCCATGGTCAGATGTCAAAAGGCGGTGCGGCTATGGGTCAGGGAAAGGCTGACAGAGCGACGGGAGTAGCCGCAAGGTCCCCGGCTCCAGCATGCTCCGGCCGCCGACATCCGCCCTGTGGCTCATAAGGCAGTGATTAAACATTAAAATAAAGACATAGTAACTGATTGACCAGGCACAACATTTCGGCTGAGCTAGTAAGTGAGTAATGGGGGGGACCTAGGAGCTCCCAGTTATACTAACTAAGATCAGATTGGGTTGGGTTATTATGTGTGGAAATGCAACATTTCATCCATAAAAAAAACCCCAAAAAAACAAAAAAAACAGTACTTTTGCATAACTATTTTGGGCCTCAGCGCATGTAAAATATGGCCTCTGAGCCCCATGATAGAGTGTCAAGAGACGGTGCAGCCATGGGTCATGAAAAGGTCCATGAGACAACGAGTGAGGCCGGAGGCCCCCAACTCCAGGGCATCCCGTCTGTTGACAGCCACCATGCAGGACCTATGATAAAAATTATTCTTCAGGAGGGAAACATAGCATTCTATTAACTAGCAATGACATTATAGTTAAGTTAATAAGTAAAGAGTGTGGTAGATTCTTGGCATTTCAACTACTTCGTCAAATAAAAAACAAACAAAAAAAAAAAACAGTACTCTTGCATAACTATTTTGGGTCTCAGCGCATGTAAAATATGGCCTCTGAGCTACATGATAGAGTGCAAAGAGATGGTACAGCCATGGGTCATGAAAAGGTCCATGAGACAACGAGTGAGGCCGGGGGCCCCCAACTCCAGGGCATCCCGTCTGTTGACAGTCACCATGCAGGACTTATGACAAAAATTAATCTTCAGAAGGGAAACATATCATTCTATTAACTAGCAATGACATTATAGTTAAGCTAATAAGTAAAGAGTATGTTAGATTCTTGGCTTTTCAACTAAATAAGCTAGATTCTGACTGGGTTAAATTTACCTGAGTACAAGTAAATTGGTAAATAGCAATCAGCCCATGTTAAACAGAAAAATCAACATTAGGGTGTCAAAACATAGTATTAAAAGAGCATAACCAACAAACAACAGGAGATAAACTGAGAATTCAACTTGAGTCCACAAAGTATAATATAACAGGAGTCTTTATCGTGCATCATACGTTACCATCCTTCGGGTGGTGATGAATTCAGCGAAAGGTGGGCTCCTAAAGGCCCGCATGTAGTAGTCCAGAAATATATCAAGCATAAGATAAACATCAGGAAACAAGGTCTTATCACTCAGGTACCCAGTCTGGGGCTCCCGCCCTCAGCGGGGCACCCGGGCGTGGAGGTCTGTTTGGAGGGACTTCGTCCCCAGCTGGCAGGTTCCAACCTCTCAGTAGGTCTTGAGCTTGTCTGGGGGAGAGGGCAATATGCTGGGATCCATCTTTGGTAATTATTAACCTAGTGGGAAACCCCCATCGGTATCGGATCTGATGAAGTCTCAACACTTTAGTGGTTTCCTGGAAGGCTCTTCTTTGTTGGAGAGTATGCGCTGAGAGGTCTGGAAAGAGAGAGACATCCTTAAATTGATCTGAAAGGTGGGGCTGTCTTACTGATGCTCGTAAGATCTTTTCTTTGTAGGTGTAGTAATGCAATCGAGCTATCGTGTCTCGTGGCTTGTCCATTGGAAGGTTTCTGGGTCTGGCCGTTCTATGGATGCGGTCAATTCTAGCATCCTCTCCTCCTGGAGACCCCAACACCACCTGGAACAAGGCCTGGGCATATTTTTCCAGGTCCTGGGGGCCGACGGATTCAGGGATGCCTCTAATCCTCACATTATTCCGCCGAGAGCGGTCTTCGAGGTCTGCAAGCTTTGCCTCCAAGGTGGACACCTGGTCCGACAGGTTTTGTGTGTAGCTTACCCAGTTGGTGTGGTCTACCAATAGGTCCTCTTGTTTTCTTTCAATGATGTCTGTGCGTTCATTGACAGCGTTGATATCCTTTCTAAGGTCTTCAAAGGATTTCTCCAGTTTATCAAATCTCTTATCAAAAGACTGACTCTGCCTGTCCAGAAAGTGTTTCATAGAGTCTATTGTGAGTGTGAGTGTGTCGCTTTGCGAGCGTGCCGGGGGGGAATATCTTGAAGTTGGTCTGTCCTCAGATGGGGCAGGAGAGATTGATCTGTCATCATCCGAAAAGCCAGGATGGTTATCTCTGATAGGTAGGAAGTGATCTCTGACCGTGTGCTTAGAGGATTGGCTTGATTTCTGCTTTTTCTTCGCTTGCTGCAACATCTTGACTCTTTAGGCAGGATCCTAAATTTCTCAGCCCACGCAAGCGAATCTGTAATATTCAGTGAAGATACCTTGGTGGCGATCACAGTAAGAGCACGCCGGCAGAAAGAGGGCGCCCAGCCAATTAACCCGCCATAGTGCGATTAGTTAAAGAGTCTTGAAATAAAGAGAGTGCGGGTTTAAGAACTATGGAGCTTAGCAGACCTCAGCAGTTGTTCAGGTGTGCCTCTCCCAGGGATATTGCCACCACTGGGCCCAGCCGGGAAAAGGAGGGGGGATATGACCCGCTCTAACGCAGGGAGCGGGAAAGGGGGGGAGAGACACTCTGGTTCCCCTTTTGAATCGGTTGAGTAGTTGATATGTATGAAGATAAGGTCTCAGATATATTTAGTTAGTAGAGACATCCAGGCTGTTGGGCTAAAACTGCAAACCTCAAGGGCTGATGGATAAGGGGCTCGTTCAAAGATGAACTGAATTACCAATTATAAGTCTCTATGGCCTAGATTTGGAGTTTGGCGGTAGATGGGCTGTTAACGCTCCGCAGGCTTTTTTCTGGCCGCACCATAAAATTAACTCTGGTATCGAGAGTTCAAAAAAATGCTGCGTTAGGCTCCAAAAAAGGAGCGTAGAGCATTTTTACCGCAAATGCAACTCTCGATACCAGAGTTGCTTACGGACGCGGCCAGCCTCAAAAACGTGCTCGTGCACGATTCTCCCATAGGAAACAATGGGGCTGTTTGAGCTGAAAAAAAACCTAACACCTGCAAAAAAGCAGCGTTCAGCTCCTAACACAGCCCCATTGTTTCCTATGGGGAAACACTTCCTACGTCTGCACCTAACACCCTAACATGTACCCCGAGTCTAAACACCCCTAACCTTACACTTATTAACCCCTAATCTGCCGCCCCTGCTATCGCTGACCCCTGCATATTATTATTAACCCCTAATCTGCCGCTCCGTACACCGCCGCAACCTACGTTATCCCTATGTACCCCTAATCTGCTGCCCCTAACACCGCCGCCCCCTATATTATATTTATTAACCCCTAATCTGCCCCCCACAACGTCGCCGCCAGCTACTTACAATAATTAACCCCTAATCTGCCGACCGCAAAGCGCCGCCACCTACGTTATCCTTATGTACCCCTAATCTGCTGCCCCTAACACCGCCAACCCCTATATTATATTTATTAACCCCTAATCTGCCCCCCTCAACGTCGCCGACACCTGCCTACACTGATCGGAACAGCCAATAGAATGCGAGCTCAATCTGATTGGCTGATTGGATCAGCCAATAGGATTGAACTTGATTCTGATTGGCTGATTCCATCAGCCAATCAGAATATTCCTACCTTAATTCCGATTGGCTGATAGAATCCTATCAGCCAATCGGAATTCAAGGGACGCCATCTTGGATGACGTCCCTTAAAGGAACCGTCATTCGTCGGGAGTCTTTGTTAATTTATTAGGGGGCTTAGAGTAGGTGTAATTAGTTTAAAATTGTTGTAATATTTTTCTTATGTTTGTAAATATTTTTTTATTTTTTGTAACTTAGTTCTTTTTTATTTTTTGTACTTTAGTTAGTTTATGTAATTGTAGTTATTTGTAGCAATTGTATTTAATTTATTTATTGATAGTGTAGTGTTAGGTTAATTGTAGGTAATTGTAGGTAGTTTATTTAATTAATTTATTGATAGGGTAGTGTTAGGTTTATTTGTAACTTAGGTTAGGATTTATTTTACAGGTAAATTTGTTATTATTTTAACTATTTTAGCTATTAAATAGTTCTTAACTATTTAATAGCTATTGTACCTGGTTAAAATAATTACAAAGTTGCCTGTAAAATAAATATTAATCCTAAAATAGCTACAATGTAATTATAATTTATATTGTAGCTATATTAGGATTTATTTTACAGGTAAGTATTTAGCTTTAAATAGGAATAAGTTTAATAAGAGTTAATTTATTTCGTTAGATGTAAATTATATTTAAGTTAGAGGGGTGTTAGTGTTAGGGTTAGACTTAGCTTTAGGGGTTAATCCATTTATTATAGTAGCGATGAGCTCCGGTCGTCAGATTAGGGGTTAATAATTGAAGTTAGGTGTCGGCGATGTTAGGGAGGGCAGATTAGGGGTTAATACTATTTATGATAGGGTTAGTGAGGCGGGTTAGGGGTTAATAACTTTATTATAGTAGCAGTGCGGTCCGCTCGGCAGATTAGGGGTTAATAAGTGTAGGCAGGTGTCGGCGACGTTGAGGGGGGCAGATTAGGGGTTAATAAATATAATATAGGGGTCGGCGGTGTTAGGGGCAGCAGATTAGGGGTACATAAGGATAACGTAGGTGGCGGCGCTTTGCGGTCGGAAGATTAGGGGTTAATTATTGTAAGTAGCTGGCGGCGACGTTGTGGGGGGCAGATTAGGGGTTAATAAATATAATATAGGGGTCGGCTGTGTTAGGGGCAGCAGATTAGGGGTACATAAGGATAACGTAGGTTGCGGCGCTTTGCGGTCGGAAAATTAGGGGTTAATTATTGTAAGTAGCTGGCGGCGACGTTGTGGGGGGCAGATTAGGGGTTAATAAATATAATACAGGGGTCGGCGGGGTTAGGGGCAGCAGATTAGGGGTACATAAGTATAACGTAGGTGGCGGTCGGCAGATTAGGGGTTAAAAAAATTTAATCGAGTTGCGGCGATGTGGGGGGGCCTCGGTTTAGGGGTACATAGGTAGTTTATGGGTGTTAGTGTACTTTAGAGTACAGTAGTTAAGAGCTTTATGAACCGGCGTTAGCCCAGAAAGCTCTTAACTCCTGCTTTTTTCCTGCGTCTGGAGTTTTGTCGTTAGAGCTCTAACGCTCACTTCAGAAACGACTCTAAATACCGGAGTTAGAAAGATCCCATTGAAAAGATAGGATACGCAATTGACGTAAGGGGATCTGCGGTATGGAAAAGTCGCGGCTGAAAAGTGAGCGTTAGACCCTATTTTGAGTGACTCCAAATACCGGCGGTAGCCTAAAACCAGCGTTAGGAGCCTCTAACGCTGGTTTTCACGGCTACCGCCGAACTCTAAATCTAGGCCTATGTGAGCAAAATAGTGGTCATGCCAATTGCATAACAAGTTGCTTTCAGTTGCCTAAAAAGGCACCAGAGTTATAAATAAGGTTTGTCCCTCTATTTTTACCCTATGTGTTAGTACTATGTACAATAGCAACATTTAATACTATTGCTTTGTGAAAAGGTATATGTTATATATTTTTAAACGTTCTAAGACATGGTCTGTCAGTAAAATAAAGTGTTTTTTTCTACACTATGGCCCATATTTATCAAGCTCCGTATGGAGCTTGAAGGGCCGTGTTTCTGGCGAGTCTTCAGACTCGCCAGAAACACAAGTTATGAAGCAGCGGTCTAAAGACCGCTGCTCCATAACCCTGTCCACCTGCTCTGAGCAGGCGGACAGGAATCGCCGGAAATCAACCCGATCGAGTATGATTGGGTTGATTGACACCTCCCTGCTGGCGGCCCATTGGCCGCAAGTCAGCAGGGGGCGGCGTTGCACCAGCAGCTCTTGTGAGCTGCTGGTGCAATGTTAAATGCGGAGAGCATATTGCTCTCCGCATTTAGCGAGGTTTTGCAGACCTGATCCGCACTGTCGGATCAGGTCTGCAAGACCTTGATAAATAGAGGCCATTGTGCATTTCTAGTTTATATTTGCTGTATACAGAGCTGTTTATATACTCTCATATATATTTATGTGCTAATATGTGTATATAAGCATTTTAACAAATAAATATATATGCATATAATCATATATATAAATATATATATATATTATTTTTTTTAATTAGCTGCCATCGCTGCGCTACTTATCCCCTTCGCTGTACTTAGATTCTGATGCCATCTCTGATGACATCAGAATGAGGATACCGTTGAAGCCTATGGAAGCGCACTCTCGCATTGCTGACAACTTGTAATACCAGTGCACATTAGTGTGCGCTAGTATTACACAGTGGAGCGCAAATATCGCTTTCATGAAAGCAATATATAGCGTTCCAGTTGTAATCTGGCCCTATGTGTATCGTTTTTGTGAATACTAAACTAGAATTTATCCATCATTATTATGGCTTGTATTCAAATATGATTATCTAATAAAGTATAATACTACAATAATATCATCAACTTAAAACAAGTCACAAAAAGCAAGAGATTAATGATAATAAAAAAAAAAAACCTGCAACATTCACTTTAATTAAAAAGTATATTCAATTTTTTACTTTCAATCATTTTTAAACTTTATACCTTGATACAAAGATAGAATGACTGGATTTCAGGCTTACAAACATTGAACACAATTACATGTCAATACACCTGAAATATAATTATACATTGAGAGCCACATAATTCTTTAAGCCATTTAACGTTCCCATGATTTAATACTGCACACCCTGCAATTATATTTTATCATCTGGTATATGTAGTGCAAGATATATATATATATATATATATATATATATATATATATATATATTATTTTTTTTCTAGGGCATTAAAAATATGAAATGCAGTATAATTGTATCACTGTTTCTCACTAAATTATTATATTTGCAGAAATTCAAAATATAAAAATAGAACCCAAGAGGAAAAAAACAAAAGGTTAACTTAATGACTGATTCACTGGTTTTACAAGCACAGTTTCTGATGTAGTGTAAAGCCTATGGGTTAATATTTCATAGACGCTTAATCCACTCATTCAGAAATAGCAGCCTTAAGTTTCAAATATTTATATACTTTTGAGACAAAACACGGTCTGTGTGCTTTGCACATTGTGCTTTTTCCTCTGTCACATCATTATGATTCACACTAGATCAGGCAGCCAGAAAATAATTCAGTGCAGCAAGGGAGAGGCTATGGAGGTAAACTGAGGATCTACTGTTTGCATAGCACAAAAAAAAAAGATATATTATTTCATCTATGTATACATGTGGATGTGAAACACTGGCCTCCATCTCAACCCATTAGATTTTTTGGATGAAACCATTGTATGAAAACTTGGTTAAAAATGTATTAATTGAAAAAAAATTAACATATGGGGGCCGATTAATCACGGCCCAAATGGGACCATATACCCCTGTTTCCGTGCGAGCCTTCAGGCTTTCCGTAAACAGCCTTAAGACCGCTGCTCCTTAACTCGTCTGCTGCCTCTGAGGCTGCGGACATCAGTCTGCCTGATCTCACACGATCGGGTTGATTGACACCCCCTGCTAGCAGTTGATTGGCCGCAAATCTGCAGGGGGCCGCATTGTACAAGCAGTTCACCAGAACTGCTTATGCAATGTTAAATGCCGACAGTGTGTGCTGACGGCATTCAGCGATGCAGGGCTGACATGATTCGCTATAGTCCTATGGACTGAGCATGTGCAAAAAGCTAAACAGAGATGGGAAATCAGCGACACTGTACACTTCAAACAAACATTTTGTTTTTTTTAAGTTATTAAGGCTGTTGTTTGAAAAATACAAACGTCCTACAACAAGCTCCTGGTAAAAATGTTTTCTGATGGATTGGAATATCAGTATCAAATTGTCCCAGTGCATAGAATTATACAGGGCTTTATTGTGCCCCAAATGCATTTGAAGAGGTTGTAAAAAAAAGGGTTATTACAAGACTTTTAAATTGATTAGAATTTCATTGAAATGTAAAACCCTGTAAAAAGCTATGCAGCACATTTTTTAATAAAATTCTGATAGATTTGAATAACACCAGCTGGAAATTAACACTATATAAAAATCTAGGAATAACAATTATAATATATATAAAAATACAGCAGGGGGTCAGCACTCAAACCACTGAACTTGTGGCAGCTCCTATCTTATAAAAGAGTCACTATGACATAACAGTAAAAATCATAACAATATAAGATGTACCCATATCAGCAGATAAGTAGCTCTAATATGGATTAATAGATTGTAAGAGCTTGCCTCAACTAATGTTTTGCATATTTTTGCATTATAAGGCATATTTGAATAGGAGATTGGCACATTTTTGAAGCTCTGTTTATTCCAAGAAAATTGTTTGTGATAAGAGGTCACAATTTAAGGCTGGAGAAAAGAAGATTTAATTTACCACAATGTAAACATGTTTCCACTGTAAGAGCAATCAAATTGTAGAACTTATTATCTAAGGAGGTAGTAAATGCCAGTGCCTTAGATACATTTAAAAATGGTTTAGATATATTTCTGTCTAGAAATAAAATTCAGTGATACGATTGTTTGTGTTAAAAGGTAAACTTTTTAATGTGATTAATTTAAGCTCAACTGGAGCTTTTATTGTAAGTATATTAAGATTTGTATAGGTCACCACTAGCAAAAAGTGATTTTTTATTTGATTGTTATGTTTAACCACTGAGGTTCCGGCTTCCCCATCACTTATTGTGCTGCAGTGAAAGCTTATTACACACAGGAGAATTACTTATTACTGTTATTATAAGTAGAATCACATATTGTTCATACATGTGGTGATTTTCAATAAAGAATCTAAGTTTAAAATGCACTTTCCTTTACGGGTACATTGGATCTTATTTTGTTATTGGCTGGTGATCGATACACTCAGAGGGAGGCTCCTGTGACTGAGCTGTGGAAGGTATTCACTGGTTGGTTTCACTAATCATTGGGGGTGGGGCATTAAAGAGACAGAATGATCATGAGGACGCTGAACACCAGGTCAGCGGCATGAAGCAGGATTAGGACTTGAAAGTGGGGTAGAGGGATCCGGACCACAAATATAGGAATTGAACCCATTGGATAATTGACAATATGAGGCATGAAGAATCCCTCCCCTGACGACCAGGTGAGACATAACTGATATTTCTGTAAACACTTCTGTAAATCTATGTGTATAATAACCATACTAGTTGTGCTGCCTCAATGAGGCATAGAATATTACATAGCCTCTGTTATGTTCATGTTGTTATAGTTAAGAAGTCATATATTTTTGTGCCATTGTTTTCAAGGCTTCCCTGTGTTTGTTCTGTACTGCCATCTACTGACCCTTTTTGGCAATGCTCCTGTTCTTTACAGTATCTTACCTCTGACCTTATTATGCATTTCCTTTTTGTGTATTACTCCGCCCTTGTAGTTTGATGATGTTTTCCTGTGTCATGGCCACAGCTAACAGGCCTCATGTAACAAACACTCATGTTAATACATTGCAAGCTACGATCAGTATCATCTTTTGACCGAATAATACTGTAACCATTCATTTATCTGCTGTATTTTATTATCTGCTGTAACCTGATATTCAGAATAAAGCAACTTTGTGGATGAACAAAGTATTGGTGAGTTCATCTATCTGACAAGGATTGTCTGCAGTGATTGTATCTTCTTATACAGGCCAGGCATAGAGGTCTCAGCAAGGGATAGATCATTATTACAACTATCTGAGTGAGAATAGTCAAAAGATGTATAGAATTCCTACAGCCTGCTATGTATATGTGTGTGTTTAATCTGCAATCAAGCTCAGGGTCATCCGCAATCTTGTGAAAGCACATGTCGCACAAGTTTACTGCACTTCATCTGAATGTTGAAAACTGTTTCTCTGCATTGAACTGTTACCCCACCTGTCTAAGCTGCTGTTTGTCTTCTTAAAGAGACAGTACAAGGCTCTGAGCACTCTTTTATAGCCGAAACTATGCAGATACATCATGCCTCTGAACCTACAGACATACAGGGAGCAGATCCTGCAGATATTGCTGAACAGAGTGTAAGACCCAAGCGTACAATAAAACCGACACATAAACTCAGAGAAAACTATGAATTCACTAGAGATGAGTACTCCAGCAATCTGTCAGACCTATGGGACAGAATTTCACAATGCATGTCAGTTTTGTCACACTTTAATGATCAACCAGCCAAATTGAGAGACTCTATAGATCACCTATCTGCTGCATATGAATGCTACCAGCGGCTGTCTGCAAAATACACAGCCTTCTTACAGGACTTTAATATAGAGGACTCTTCAGCAGAACTGACTAGGACTGATGCACTGGACCAACATAGAGATCTCTTAGTGCAAATGGCTAAAGAAAAGGCAGAGTTCCGCATTGCTCAACTGCAGGAGACCAGATCTCATAGATCCACATCAACTAAGCTCACTGCACGTTCTTCTAGATCCTCTCGCTCCAGAAGTTCAACATTAAGCGACAAGCTAATAGAGGCCTGTGCTGATGCGGAATAAAAAAAGTGCAAAGCTCCTTTATCAGAAGGGAAGCAGAAATGGAACCCCAAAGCAAAGCACAAAGGGCTGCCCAGGAAGCACAAATGGCTGCCCAGCAAGCAGAAATGGAAGCCCAAAGCAAAGCACAAAGGGCTGCCCAGGAAGCACAAATGGCTGCCCAGCAAGCAGAGGTGGATTCCCAAATAAAGGTTTTGCAAATGGAAAAGAAAGAAGCAGCAGCCCTAGCAAGGCTGAAAGTCCTTAAACAAGCAATGGGAGAAAGTACTAATTCAGATTGCCATATCCCAGCAGATCTGGAAGACCCAGTTGAACGCACTAGTAAATACGTGCTAAAGCATAATATTTGTAACGATACAGAGTCATCTCCTGTGCCTCCTACTAACACCATCGTTCTCAATCTCAACACAGAGACCTCTCAGCACCAAATGCCTGAGCCTCTTCAAATCTACAACACAAGTGCATCTAAGCAGCAAACCGCATCACCTCCCGCTGACAATAAGGTGACTTCCAGTGACAAGCCGCAGCTCAAGCCACAGCCAGCAGAAGCCTTAGAGACTACACCACAGTTGAATGCTCTTGCAACATTATTTTATACATGATACGTCGTAAGCTCATTAACACAAGCCTCTCAAGGTTTGACAACTGTCCAGAGAGCTACAGGGCCTGGAGATCAACCTTCAAGGCTGCTACCACTGATCTCGACCTTACAATCAAGGAGGAACTTGATTTGCTCATAAAGTGGCTGGGGCCAGAATCTGCAGACCGTGTTAAAAGACTGAGAACAATACATGTTGACCACCCAGATGCAGGCCTTGTTGCTGCATGGGCAAGACTTGAGCAAGCCTATGGTAGCTCTAAAGCCATAGAAAGCGCTCTGTTCAAGAGACTGCAAAACTTCCCAAAAATAGGAAACAAAGACTATCGCAAGCTCCAAGAATTAAGTGACCTCCTCATGGAGCTAGAGTTGGCAAAGACAGACCCACGTCTACCTGGACTAAGCTTTCTGGACACTGCTCATGGTGTCAATCCTGTGGTGTCTAAACTGCCATATAACCTGCAAGAGAAATGGGCACAACAGGGCTCAAGATACAAAAGAGACTATAACATATCCTTTCCTCCATTTTCATACTTTTGCAGGTACATCAGCGATCAAGCCTGGATGAGAAACGATCCCAGCTTCAGCTTCTGCAAACCCAACTTGCCTGCTTCATCATCCTTACCAACTTCATCAAGGTATGATAACACGGCAGCTAAACGTAAAGACTTTAATAGAGCAATATCTGTTAAAAGGACAGACATCTCATCACCCGTATCCTCTCCTGCAAACCAGAGTGACTTGGGCGACAGAGATAAAGACCCTAATCGTCAGTGCCCTATTCACAGGAAGCCTCACCCTCTTAAGAAATGTTGTGGGCTTAGGGCAAAGACTTTACAAGAGCGCAGGGAGATTCTCCAGAAACTTGGAGTATGCTATAGGTGTTGTGCTTCTTATGGTCACTTTGCTAAAAACTGTAAAGATGTTATAAAGTGCACAGAATGCAGTAGCGAAAGACACGTTACAGCTATGCATCCTACTCCACTTCAAGACAACCCACATTAGCTAACTGACTCCACCCCTGTCTCAATTCATGGCGGGGAGCAACAAAGTCATGCTCCAGTCACAGCGAGTGTTTCCTCTGCATGCACAGAAGTCTGTGGAGAAGGCTTAGACTACAAATGCTGTGCCAAGGTATGTCTAGTCAAGATTTACCCACAGGATCAACCTGAGAAAGTTGCTAGGATGTATGCTATAATAGATGAACAGAGCAACAGATCCCTGGTTAAGCCTAAATTCTTTGAGATCTTCGGCATAGAGGGTCATGCAACACTGTATACTCTCAGAACCTGTTCTGGTCGTGTAGAGGCCTTTGGCAGAAGGGCCAATGGATTCATGGTCTCTCATATCAAAGGAAATGAAGGCATACCCCTACCAACATTAGTCGAGTGTGACCAGATACCAGGCGAAAGGGAAGAGATTCCTACTCCAGAGGCTGCCTATCACCATCCTCACTTAAGGCACCTTGTTGATGAGATTCCGGCAATGGACATGAATGCTGAAATCTTGGTCCTGCTAGGAAGAGACATTCTCAGAGTACATAAAGTATGCGAGCAGTGCAATGGACCTGACAATGCCCCTTATGCACAAAGACTTGATCTAGGCTGGGTGATAGTGGGCGATGTAAGCTTGAATAGTATGCGTACGTCATCTGAGATCCACTCCTTCAAAACTTACATATTAGAAAATGGACGTGCATCCCACTTCAAACAGTTCTCTCGCCATCATGAAGTAAGGGAGAAGCCTCCTGACATCATCCAAATACCTGATGTTACTCCTATCCTTTGTGATGACAATCCGGGTACCACAGTGTTTTGTACTACAAGTGATGACAACAAAATAGCCTTGTCAGTTGAAGACAGGAAATCATCTAAGCCCAAACAATGGAATTATGTTCCATCTGAAATTAATCCTGCAGATCATGCCACCAGGCCAGTGTCTGCAAGTGTCTTTGCAAATTCTTCTTGGTTAACAGGCCCTGAATTCTGGCTGGATCATCCAGAAGAAACCACAGCTGATGTCTTCAGTCTTCTAGAACCTGACAACGATCCAGAGATTCATCCTGAAGTAAAAACCCTTGTCACCAGAACTGAACAAAGACTCGTTTTGGGCTGTCAACGCTTTGAACGTTTCTCCAAGTGGACAAGGCTTGTACGTACCATTGCAAGGTTAGTCCACATTGCACACTGCTTTCACACAAAGCCCACAGATGCTCACTGTCAAGGTTGGCACGTGTGCCAAAGGTTTCTTTCTGCAAAGGATATTGCTGAAAGTGAACTGTTCATAATACACAATGTACAACAGGATGTCTTTGGCTCAGAAAGTAAATGTATCCGTGACAAGAGGGGCATTCCAAAAAACAGTCCTATAGCTAACCTGAACCCATTCTTTGACAATGATCATTCCTAGCCAGCTCCACCACTTCAAAACTCCAAGAGTTCTGGTACCTGCCCTTCTTCGGAGTGTATCATCCACATAAGCCAAAACAAATCCTGCAGATATTGCTGAACAGAGTGTAAGACCCAAGCGTACAATAAAACCGACACATAAACTCAGAGAAAACTATGAATTCACTAGAGATGAGTACTCCAGCAATCTGTCAGACCTATGGGACAGAATTTCACAATGCATGTCAGTTTTGTCACACTTTAATGATCAACCAGCCAAATTGAGAGACTCTATAGATCACCTATCTGCTGCATATGAATGCTACCAGCGGCTGTCTGCAAAATACACAGCCTTCTTACAGGACTTTAATATAGAGGACTCTTCAGCAGAACTGACTAGGACTGATGCACTGGACCAACATAGAGATCTCTTAGTGCAAATGGCTAAAGAAAAGGCAGAGTTCCGCATTGCTCAACTGCAGGAGACCAGATCTCATAGATCCACATCAACTAAGCTCACTGCACGTTCTTCTAGATCCTCTCGCTCCAGAAGTTCAACATTAAGCGACAAGCTAATAGAGGCCTGTGCTGATGCGGAATAAAAAAAGTGCAAAGCTCCTTTATCAGAAGGGAAGCAGAAATGGAACCCCAAAGCAAAGCACAAAGGGCTGCCCAGGAAGCACAAATGGCTGCCCAGCAAGCAGAAATGGAAGCCCAAAGCAAAGCACAAAGGGCTGCCCAGGAAGCACAAATGGCTGCCCAGCAAGCAGAGGTGGATTCCCAAATAAAGGTTTTGCAAATGGAAAAGAAAGAAGCAGCAGCCCTAGCAAGGCTGAAAGTCCTTAAACAAGCAATGGGAGAAAGTACTAATTCAGATTGCCATATCCCAGCAGATCTGGAAGACCCAGTTGAACGCACTAGTAAATACGTGCTAAAGCATAATATTTGTAACGATACAGAGTCATCTCCTGTGCCTCCTACTAACACCATCGTTCTCAATCTCAACACAGAGACCTCTCAGCACCAAATGCCTGAGCCTCTTCAAATCTACAACACAAGTGCATCTAAGCAGCAAACCGCATCACCTCCCGCTGACAATAAGGTGACTTCCAGTGACAAGCCGCAGCTCAAGCCACAGCCAGCAGAAGCCTTAGAGACTACACCACAGTTGAATGCTCTTGCAACATTATTTTATACATGATACGTCGTAAGCTCATTAACACAAGCCTCTCAAGGTTTGACAACTGTCCAGAGAGCTACAGGGCCTGGAGATCAACCTTCAAGGCTGCTACCACTGATCTCGACCTTACAATCAAGGAGGAACTTGATTTGCTCATAAAGTGGCTGGGGCCAGAATCTGCAGACCGTGTTAAAAGACTGAGAACAATACATGTTGACCACCCAGATGCAGGCCTTGTTGCTGCATGGGCAAGACTTGAGCAAGCCTATGGTAGCTCTAAAGCCATAGAAAGCGCTCTGTTCAAGAGACTGCAAAACTTCCCAAAAATAGGAAACAAAGACTATCGCAAGCTCCAAGAATTAAGTGACCTCCTCATGGAGCTAGAGTTGGCAAAGACAGACCCACGTCTACCTGGACTAAGCTTTCTGGACACTGCTCATGGTGTCAATCCTGTGGTGTCTAAACTGCCATATAACCTGCAAGAGAAATGGGCACAACAGGGCTCAAGATACAAAAGAGACTATAACATATCCTTTCCTCCATTTTCATACTTTTGCAGGTACATCAGCGATCAAGCCTGGATGAGAAACGATCCCAGCTTCAGCTTCTGCAAACCCAACTTGCCTGCTTCATCATCCTTACCAACTTCATCAAGGTATGATAACACGGCAGCTAAACGTAAAGACTTTAATAGAGCAATATCTGTTAAAAGGACAGACATCTCATCACCCGTATCCTCTCCTGCAAACCAGAGTGACTTGGGCGACAGAGATAAAGACCCTAATCGTCAGTGCCCTATTCACAGGAAGCCTCACCCTCTTAAGAAATGTTGTGGGCTTAGGGCAAAGACTTTACAAGAGCGCAGGGAGATTCTCCAGAAACTTGGAGTATGCTATAGGTGTTGTGCTTCTTATGGTCACTTTGCTAAAAACTGTAAAGATGTTATAAAGTGCACAGAATGCAGTAGCGAAAGACACGTTACAGCTATGCATCCTACTCCACTTCAAGACAACCCACATTAGCTAACTGACTCCACCCCTGTCTCAATTCATGGCGGGGAGCAACAAAGTCATGCTCCAGTCACAGCGAGTGTTTCCTCTGCATGCACAGAAGTCTGTGGAGAAGGCTTAGACTACAAATGCTGTGCCAAGGTATGTCTAGTCAAGATTTACCCACAGGATCAACCTGAGAAAGTTGCTAGGATGTATGCTATAATAGATGAACAGAGCAACAGATCCCTGGTTAAGCCTAAATTCTTTGAGATCTTCGGCATAGAGGGTCATGCAACACTGTATACTCTCAGAACCTGTTCTGGTCGTGTAGAGGCCTTTGGCAGAAGGGCCAATGGATTCATGGTCTCTCATATCAAAGGAAATGAAGGCATACCCCTACCAACATTAGTCGAGTGTGACCAGATACCAGGCGAAAGGGAAGAGATTCCTACTCCAGAGGCTGCCTATCACCATCCTCACTTAAGGCACCTTGTTGATGAGATTCCGGCAATGGACATGAATGCTGAAATCTTGGTCCTGCTAGGAAGAGACATTCTCAGAGTACATAAAGTATGCGAGCAGTGCAATGGACCTGACAATGCCCCTTATGCACAAAGACTTGATCTAGGCTGGGTGATAGTGGGCGATGTAAGCTTGAATAGTATGCGTACGTCATCTGAGATCCACTCCTTCAAAACTTACATATTAGAAAATGGACGTGCATCCCACTTCAAACAGTTCTCTCGCCATCATGAAGTAAGGGAGAAGCCTCCTGACATCATCCAAATACCTGATGTTACTCCTATCCTTTGTGATGACAATCCGGGTACCACAGTGTTTTGTACTACAAGTGATGACAACAAAATAGCCTTGTCAGTTGAAGACAGGAAATCATCTAAGCCCAAACAATGGAATTATGTTCCATCTGAAATTAATCCTGCAGATCATGCCACCAGGCCAGTGTCTGCAAGTGTCTTTGCAAATTCTTCTTGGTTAACAGGCCCTGAATTCTGGCTGGATCATCCAGAAGAAACCACAGCTGATGTCTTCAGTCTTCTAGAACCTGACAACGATCCAGAGATTCATCCTGAAGTAAAAACCCTTGTCACCAGAACTGAACAAAGACTCGTTTTGGGCTGTCAACGCTTTGAACGTTTCTCCAAGTGGACAAGGCTTGTACGTACCATTGCAAGGTTAGTCCACATTGCACACTGCTTTCACACAAAGCCCACAGATGCTCACTGTCAAGGTTGGCACGTGTGCCAAAGGTTTCTTTCTGCAAAGGATATTGCTGAAAGTGAACTGTTCATAATACACAATGTACAACAGGATGTCTTTGGCTCAGAAAGTAAATGTATCCGTGACAAGAGGGGCATTCCAAAAAACAGTCCTATAGCTAACCTGAACCCATTCTTTGACAATGATCATTCCTAGCCAGCTCCACCACTTCAAAACTCCAAGAGTTCTGGTACCTGCCCTTCTTCGGAGTGTATCATCCACATAAGCCAAAACAAATCAGGGTAGTGTTCGACTCCGGTGGCCAAGCAAATAGCAAACGATGGGCAGTGCTGTTCACTTGCATGAGTGTGCGTGCAGTACACATTGAAGTAATAGAATATATGGATGCCTCAAGTTTCATAAATGCTCTAAGGCGATTCCTTGCCATCAGAGGACCAGTCAAAACATTAAGATCTGACTGTGGAACTAATTTCGTTGGAGCCTGTTGAGAGCTACATCTCAACTCTAGGCCAATTCAAGACCTTTTAGCTGAAAAGGGCTGTACATGGATTTTCAATCCTCCTCATTCTTCCCATATGGATGGCTCCTGGGAGAGAATGATAGGCATCACACGTAAAATACTGGACTCCATGCTTATGGACTTGAAATCCACAAGACTCACCCATGAGATTCTAACCACCTTCCTGGCAGAAGCATCTGCCATAATTAATTCAAGACCACTTGTTCCAGTTTCTGTAGATCCAGAGGCCCCAACTCTCCTCTCTCCAGCTACTCTCCTTACCCAGAAGCTTGGGTCTGTTCCTGTTCCCCCTGGAGACTTTAAAACAGGAAATCTGTGCTACAATCAGTGGAAGCGAGTACAACACCTTGCCAACTGCTTCTGGAATCGTTGGAAGATGGAGTATCTCTCTACTCTGCAAGGACGCAGGAAATGGCAACGTCTGAACCCTAACATCAAGGTTGGAGATCTTGTTCTCCTCAAGGACCAGTAAGCTGAAAGAATCGAATGGCCCATGGGGATGATTGTAAAGAGCATTCCTAGTGATGATGGAAAGGTGCGTAAGGTGGAGGTGAAAGTTGCAAGACAAGGGACTATAAAAACTTTCATCAGACCGATCACGGAACTTATCTTGCTCTTGCCCCTTGGAGACTGAACTTACTTATGTATGCTGTTGGATTCTTCCTGTGACTTTAAGAAGGAAGTATCTTGAACTTTAATTGACACAACTTGAAGTTTATATTATAGTAGTTGCATTATATGTATGTTCTCCTTATATCTTTCAGGTCTTCAAGACATCTCTGCAAATTACATTGTTATGCATAACTTCCGTTATGATTTAAATAGTGACATTTATTATGCCAGACGGGGAGTGTGCTGCCTCAATGAGGCATAGAATATTACATAGCCTCTGTTATGTTCATGTTGTTATAGTTAAGAAGTCATATATTTTTGTGCCATTGTTTTCAAGGCTTCCCTGTGTTTGTTCTGTACTGCCATCTACTGACCCTTTTTGGTAATGCTCCTGTTCTTTACAGTATCTTACCTCTGACCTTATTATGCATTTCCTTTTTGTGTATTACTCCGCCCTTGTAGTTTGATGATGTTTTCCTGTGTCATGGCCACAGCTAACAGGCCTCATGTAACAAGCACTCATGTTAATACATTGCAAGCTACGATCAGTATCATCTTTTGACCGAATAATACTGTAACCATTCATTTATCTGCTGTATTTTATTATCTGCTGTAACCTGATATTCAGAATAAAGCAACTTTGTGGATGAACAAAGTATTGGTGAGTTCAGCTATCTGACAAGGATTGTCTGCAGTGATTGTATCTTCTTATACAGGCCAGGCATAGAGGTCTCAGCAAGGGATAGATCATTATTACAACTATCTGAGTCAGAATACTAGTAGATAAGTAGCTCTAATAGGGATTATAGATTGTATCTTAAACTACAACCCTGCCATCATATTTAACTCTAATCATTTATTTTATCCCAGACTAACGGCTAGATTACATGTGGAGCGCTAAATTATCGCGTGCCTGCAAACGGGCAAGTTTGCCCGTTTGTGGGCACATGATAAATAACTAGGCATTGCAAGTTGCAAACCCACCCAAAAAATGAAAAAAATAAAAACTAACACTAACCCCAGAATATCTACTCACGGTTTCAGAAGTCTGGACATCTATCTTCATCCAGGCAGCGAGAAGTCTTCATCCCAGCGGCGCGGAGTGGAGCTATCCTGGAAGTGGATCCCATCCTGCGCGGAGCTTCCTCTTCATAGGTCACCGCCGTACACTGAAGTTGAATGCAAGGTAGCCGTTTCAAAATGGCTTACTTTGCATTCCTATTGGCTGATTTGATTCTTCAAATTCAAATAAGCCAATAGGATGAGAGCTTCTGAAATCCTATTGGCTGTTCAAAACTGCATTCAACTTCAGTGTACGGTGGTGACCAATATGAAGAGGATGCTCCACGCAGGATGGGATCCACTTCCGGGATAGCTCCGCTCCGTGCCGTCGGGTGAAGATAGAAGAAGGATGAAGGTGTCGCCGCCTGGATGAAGACTTCTCACCACCTGGATCAAGATGGATGTCCAGACTTCAGACATAGGGATGGGCACTTGGAAAAGAGCGTAATGCCCTTTTAAGGGCAGTGAAAAAGAGCTTAAAGCCCTTTTAAGGGCAATGCCCATACAAATACCTCTTTATGGGGCAATGGGTAATTTAGGATTTTTTAGAGTTAGTTTGTTTTATTTTGGGGGGTTGGTTGGGTGGTGGGTTTTACTGTTGGGGGGGGGACTTTGTATTTTTTTACAGGTAAAAGAGCTGTGCCCTACAAAAGGCCCTTTTAAGGGCTATTGGTAGTTTATTGTAGGTTAGGTGGTGTTTTTATTTTAGGGGGGCTTTTTATTTTTATAGGGCTATTAGATTAGGTGTAATTGTTTTTATTTTTGAAAATTTCATTTATTATTTTTTGTAAGCTTAGTGTTTTTTTATTTTTCCTAATTTAGTGTGTATTATTTTTTGTAATTTTAGGTATTTTAATTTTTTTCATTATGTTAGGTTTTTTTAAATTTCTAATTTAGGTTTTTAATTGGTAGTATTTTTTATTTTATTACAATAGTAATGTTAAGTAATTTATAGTTTAATGTTAGGTTTATTTTTATTCCAAAGGTAAGTTTTTATTTATTTTAAGATAGTTATATTGTAATTTTAATTTAAATTTAGGGGGTGTTAGCTTTAGGGGTTAATAGTTTAATATAGTGTTTTGCAAAGTGTTGTGGGCTGGCAGTTTAGGGGTTAATAGGTTTATTTAGTGGCGGTGATGTAGAAGGCCAGAGGTTTAGGGGTTAATAGGTTTATTTAGTAGCAGCGATGTAGGGGGCCGGAGGTTTACGTATTAATATGTTTATTTAGTGGCGGCGATGTGGGGGGCCGGAGGTTAATAGGTTTATTTAGTAGCGCTAATGTGGAGGGCCGGAGGTTTAGGGGTTAAATATGTTTATTTAGTAGCGGCTATATGGGAGGCCGGAGGTTTAGGGGTTAATCAATTAATTTAGTTTCGGCAATGTTGGGAGCGGCGGATAAGGGGTTAATAACTTTTATTAGTGTTGGCGATGTCGGGGGCAGCGGATTAGGGGTGTTTAGACTTGGGGTTTATGTTAGGCTTAAATGTAACTTTTTTTCCCCATAGACATCAATGGGGTTACGTTAAGGCAATCTCCATTCCGCACTTCAGGTGTTAGGTTTTTTTCTGACACTCTCTCCCCATTGATGTCTATGGGGGAAAGCGTGCACTAGCACGCCAAATCAGCCCTTGGATTTTGTGCGGTATGGAGCTTAATGCCACCATATCACACATACAAGGAAAATTTTTAGTAATTCGCAATGGCAGCGCTATGGAGGGTGAAATAACGCAACTTTTTTGGCATTAGTTTTGCACCCTGTTTAACGCAAAACTCGTAATCTAGGCGTTAGTTAGTTAGTAAGTTAATTAGTTAGTTAGTAAAAAAAGATTGAGACTGATCAAATATTGTCACAGGATTTTAAATGTTTTATTTGATACTTTATAAAACATTTGCAAAAACTGTAAATTCTGTTTTTAGAAATATACATTTTATGTACCCTCCTTTCTCTGTTGAAACCTACACACAAGCAACAATAATTCCCTTTGTAGCTACCATTCCATTCTTCAGTCTATTCAAAGAATGAATCCCACTTCCGAGAACATTATGCCTATTTTAATGTGTCCCCGGGGGGGGGGATATAATGCTACCAGCACACAAAGAAAAACTTGCATCTCTATTTCAGTTCTCTTTCTCTGTGCTATACGTTTGTGGTTATCAAAGTGCCTCCTTGGGACTTCACATCCGGAAAAAGGTTACGCATTATCTGAGCTTCTCTCTGCAGCATGGGAGTTCACTTGTAGGTGATATGAAGAATGCCCCCCCTGGCACTACTGCAGTCAAGATGAGCATACCCATAAGGGCCCAGCTATTGTAATACACTGGGCCCTGACTCAGATATATATTTTTTCACTCTAGCACTGTTAAAATCTATAGATAGCACAGCAATATAGTAAAAGGTTTAAAGGGGCACGGAAGTCAAAAATAAACTTTAATGATTCAGATAGAGCATGCAATTTTACAAATAAAAATTCCAATTTACTTCTATTATAAAATGTACTTTGCTCTCTTGGTATTTTTTGTTAGTTAATAACCCTAGGTAGGCTCAGAGGAATTTCAGATTGCACGTCTTTAGTTCTCTATGGCAGCAGTGTCTACAACAATGGTTGTAGTACTGTTACACACTGCATTACAAATAGCAAAGGGGTTAATCTTAGAAATATATAACATTCACTATTCATTACTAAAACCAGTGTTTTATTTAATGCTACAGAGCAAAATATTTTTTTTATATTGGAGTACATATGATCTACTAACCTTCAATTATTACACCAAAAATGCATCCTATATTTATAAGCTCAAAATGCCCTATAACATACACCTATAAAAGTATACCATCCAACACTTCCCAGAGACTATTAAACAGATATTGTATATTGGATTTTTTTTATATTGGATGTTTTTTAGATGATCCATTTATATAGTCCATCTAGTAACAATGTATAGTTTTGCCTTTTTTTTTAAATAACATTGTGCTGATTTTCAGACTCCTAACCAAGCCAATAGATGTATACTTATATCTTCAGATTCCTGTTTGTCTAATGGGTCTTTTATTACGCAGGAGAAGAAGAAGTGTCTGCTCTTCATGTTTTCGCAGCCCTATTCAGTGGATTTCCCAGGCTAACTAACCTTATCAACAGTGCTGAATTGGGAGCTTCTAATTACATTTTTAAAATATTATACTGGATTTTTATGTCAGTATCTATACATCTTCTTCTATTACATGCAGTTATATGAAAATTGGTGTATACTGTCCCTTTAAGGATGAGAAGGGAGGTGGCTTAGCCAAGGAAATATGGGGCAAAGTTGCAGTAAACCAAGGCAGAGTGATTGGAGGTAGCAGAGCTGATAGTGGCAGATTAGTGGTATGGCTAGGCTATCCTTGGCAAACCATTACAATTGTGTAAAATGCAGAAGCATTGGGAGCTTAGTGAAATGTTTAGTTTGAAGTTCCCTAGTGGTGTCTAAAGACAGTTTGCAGAGGACATACAGCCCCATGTACTATTGGGTGGATGGACAAGGTTCATGACAAATTAGTTTCCAAGACTTCCGGGCTTCACAGAGGTACAGGAAGAAGCAAACAGCCAGGGTAACGTTAGTAGTGATAAAAGCTATTCTTTATTGGCAACAAGTAAAAACAACAACAAGAGCCTCAGCTCCACATAGGCAATCCAGGGTCTCTGGCGACAACTGCAGACATGTTTCGTGTGGCTCCTCCACACTTGATCACTGCTGTATGTTGTCGTTACAGAGGCCTACTTATACCAGTAAAAATCAATTATACAATTAATTACTTAAAAAACATATTAACCCTATCATGCCTTTTTATACATAGGTGAATATACACTGTAGAAGGGGCGAAAAAGGGACAAACAATAAAGTACAATAGAATCCTTTATACTTAATGTTAGTCTCACCTTTCAGTAATTGGTGAACATTTATCAGTATTCATATTATTAGTGTTGAATTCTTTGGGGTTATAAATATCTGCTACCACATAAGGACCTGGCATCATTGTATTAATTAATTACTTATGATGTATCAGGATACCAGTAAAGGGATATATGATGTTTATACATTTATGTATTAATTCATCTGTATTATTCCCATATATTAATTGTATTGTACCCCAATTAAAAGCATATCTATTTGGAGATTTCAAATGAATAAGTTCACATCACTTTCTTTGTTTATGCCAGTCGGGGAACTAGTGTGCAATAAGAAGATCCATTTCGCTTCTTTATAATCAAGTTTGTGAATTCTGTCACCTCCTCTTTTGTGTGGGGGGACAAAATCTATAGCCTGAATAGATAGAAGTGAGGCGTCTCCAGAGTGGACTGTTTTAAAATGTCTTGATACTGGGTTAAATATATCAGGGTCCTCTATATCTCTGACATGTTCAAGGGCTCTATCTCTTAGAAAACGTTTCGTTTTACCCACATATTGGATTTGGCACCCCCTACAGGTGAGTAAGTAAATTACATGGGTGGATTTACAATTTAGTCTATATCTGATGTCATATATACGTTTAGTTACTGTTGAAGTAAAGGTAGTACCCTCCGTTACATGATTGCAAGTTTTACATCGTGCCGCTTTGCATTTATAAAAACCAAGTCTGTTTGGTAACCATGTTGTCTTTCTGTCATTCGGCAAATCTGAGGGGGCTCTCATATTCCCAATGGTCTTACTTTTTCTAGCTACAAATTTGCAACCTTGTGTTGCTATTGTTTCTAAATTTGAGTCTGTAGTTAAAATGGGAAGACATTCTCTTATGATGTTACAGATTTTATTGTATTCAAGACTATATGGAGTATTGAACACAATTTTGTTTTCACTTACTGACTTTCGTTGAGCAGATACTTTTTTATATCTTAAAAGGTTGTCTCTTGGTATAGAATCTACCTCCTCTTTAGTCTTTCTGAGCAAACTCTCTGGGTACCCCCTATTTAGAAGTCTCTGATCCAATATTTTGCTCTGCTCCTCATATATTTGAGTGTTTGAGCAGGTCTTTTTTGTCCTTATATACTGTCCCTTGGGTATTGCTTTTTTAACGTGCCCAGGATGGCTTGATTTGAAATTTAGAATACTGTTACCCCCAGTGGGTTTCCTATACAAGGTGGTATTGACAATGTTTTTATTTGTATCAGCCTGCAATTCTAAATCCAAAAATACTATTTTAGTGGTACTTTGATTGTATGTAAATTTTAGATTCATGTTATTAGTATTAATGTTATTTATAAATTGATTCATTGTCTCTACTTCTCCATCCCACACCACCAGAAGGTCATCTATATATCTTCCATAGTAGATAATATGTTCCTTAAGGGGGTTTCCATCTCCATAGACGTGGGCAGCCTCCCACCAACCCATGAATAGGTTGGCATAGGAGGGGGCAAATTTAGCCCCATGGCTGTCCTATGCCTCTGGAGATAGCAGCCCCCCTCGAACATAAAAAAATTGTGAGTAAGCAGAAATTCAACTGCTGTTAACAAAAAATATTTTATATCCTCTGAATAATTAGAATGATTATTGAGGAAATATGATATAGCAGCTAACCCCTGGTGGTGTGGGATAGATGTATACAAAGATGTAACATCTATGGTAATGAAACGGTATGTATCCTGCCACTGGAGGTCTTTCATTTGATTCAATATCTGTGTAGAATCTTGAACATAGCTCATAAGCTCTCCTACCAGTGGCTGGAGGTATGTATCAACCAATTCTGATAGAGGTTCGAGGAGTGACCCCACTCCCGATATGATAGGACGTCCTGGTTTTTTTTTACTGTCCTTATGTAGTTTGGGAACAAAATAAAAGATTGGTGTATACAGAGTTGAGGGAAGTAGTGTATCAAAATATGACTCTTTGAAGGCTCCAGCTTTTCTACCTAGTGTGAGGATGTCAGCTAATTGTGATTTAAATTTATTCGTAGGGTTAAAAGTTAATTTAGCATATACATCCTCATCATGTAGCTGTCTGTGGGCCTCTGAGACATAGTAGTCTCGATCCATGATCACTACATTTCCCCCCTTGTCCGATTCTTTTATTACAATGTTTGTGTTATTCCCCAGTTTTTTTAGGGCCTCATGTTGTTCAAAAGTCAAGTTGTGTCTATATTTGTCTTTGGAGCCTTTGCTTTTTGTAACACTCTCTGATAAAGCTTTTAATTTGTTTTCAACTGTGCGCTGGAATACATCTATACTTTTACTTCTGCTATTAACAGGGTAAAAGATACTTTTTTTCATACTTGGTATAAAAATAGGTGGTGTCGTTCTGGTTTCATCTTCCATTGAATTCTCATTTAGCATTGTTGTTAAGTCTAAGATTAAGCATTGTTCATTAAAGGGGATTTGGTTTTTATTATTAATGGGTGGTACCTGGGGGGGTGCCAAATCGGCCTGCTCAGCACCGTCCTTTGAGTTTGAAAAGTGATTTTTAAGAGTTAATTTTCTTACAAATTTATTTACATCATGAACGGTGCTGAACAGGTCAAAATGAGCTGTGGGAGCGAAGCCTAAACCTAGGCTCAGTACCTCTACCTCTTTTGTTGTTAAGTCATATTTGGATAAATTTACAACATTTTTTACGCATATTTCTTTATTTGGTTTCGTGTCTGGTATCTTCCTCTGCCCCCCCCCCCTTCTGCTTGTTTCTCCCCCTACTGCCCCTTCTAGTTTTTTTCTTGTGGGTTTTATCCCTGTGCGTGACTCGTTTTTTGACATGCTTTCACTAACTTCTGGTGGTACATCCAATACTGACATCCCTTCCAATTCCATTACTTCCTCACTTGAGTCCTGCTCGGAGGTGTCAACGTCATATTCTGTCTCTGCGAACTGCACTTTTTTTGTTTTTCTTTGATTGGGCATCCATCTTATTTTTCTGATGCATACTAATATGACGTTGACCTCTCCCAGCACTTTGCCACCTATAGACCTTATCAAATTCATAATCCCTTTTGTCCCTGGCTAGTTTCTGTTTTTTGAAAGCCCAAAGTTCCCTAGTGAACTTAGCCATGTTATCTTCGAATTTCTTGTCATATGTTTTAAAATCTTTGTCTATCTGAAAAACTTGTAAATCTCTTTGCACAGTTTTAATGTGATCGATGGACTCTCTCCTTTGCTGTTTCTTATATTCTATTAGCAGGTCTATTAGTGCAAAGGAACATGCATCCAATATCAAGTTCCATTTTTTAATAAAGTCTACATCTGTTACAAAAAATGAGGGGAATTTCCTTATTCTTAACCCTCTTGGGATCCTTTTCTGTCGTTTATACATTAGGAAAGTCTTTATGTCCAAATCTAATTTAATGTCTTTTCTTCTAAGTTCATCCATTTGAAAGAAAAGGCCATCCAATGAGTTCTCATTTTCTAATAATATATTGTCCACCTCCTGATCATAGCCCTGTAATGTAGCTTCCAGGTCTTTAAATACGAATCCTTGTATAGGTTCTGACATTCTTATAATCCGTTATAACTCCAATTTGTGTGAAATATTCACCAGTTTTATCAGTGTACAGTCCGTGTTACCAGAATAGCTTAAAACAATTGAAGGATGTATAATTGCTGATACACTTATAAGTGAACAATTCACAATATGTATAACGATAATACCCCTTTGAACTCAGGCTGCTGCATACATGATTTTGCTGTAATCTTCAGCTCTGCACATTAATAACGCTTAATTTTGCTCCACGGAACGGCTAACATTTTGCCTTACCCCTATTATATCCTGCAGCCACATAGGAACATGTAATACAGAGAGAAAAACGGAAAAGTGGCGCTTACCTAACCGGGGAAATCCGTGACCTGTAGCAGCGTGTCTTCAGCGTGAGCACTTCTCCTAGTATCCATACTTCCGTCGTCTGGAGCCCAGAGAAAGCGCCTATGTCCAGGACGCTTAATCAAATGCAGCACAGTTTCCAAGACTTCCGGGCTTCACAGAGGTACAGGAAGAAGCAAACAGCCAGGGTAACGTTAGTAGTGATAAAAGCTATTTTTTATTGGCAACAAGTAAAAACAACAACAAGAGCCTCAGCTCCACATAGGCAATCCAGGGTCTCTGGCGACAACTGCAGACATGTTTCGTGTGGCTCCTCCACACTTGATCACTGCTGTATGTTGTCGTTACAGAGGCCTACTTATACCAGTAAAAATCAATTATACAATTAATTACTTAAAAAACATATTAACCCTATCATGCCTTTTTATACATAGGTGAATATACACTGTAGAAGGGGCGAAAAAGGGACACACAATAAAGTACAATAGAATCCTTTATACTTAATGTTAGTCTCACCTTTCAGTAATTGGTGAACATTTATCAGTATTCATATTATTAGTGTTGAATTCTTTAGCGTTATAAATATCTGCTACCACATAAGGACCTGGCATCAATGTATTAATTAATTACTTATGATGTATCAGGATACCAGTAAAGGGATATATGATGTTTATACATTTATGTATTAATTCATTTCATGCTGTATTATTCCCATATATTAATTGTATTGTACCCCAATTAAAAGCATATCTATTTGGAGATTTCAAATGAATAAGTTCACATCACTTTCTTTGTTTATGCCAGTCGGGGAACTAGTGTGCAATAAGAAGATCCATTTCGCTTCTTTATAATCAAGTTTGTGAATTCTGTCACCTTCTCTTTTGTGTGGGGGGACAAAATCTATAGCCTGAATAGATAGAAGTGAGGCGTCTCAAGAGTGGACTGTTTTAAAATGTCTTGATACTGGGGTAAATATATCAGGGTCCTCTATATGTCTGACATGTTCAAGGGCTCTATCTCTTAGAAAATGTTTCGTTTTACCCACATATTGGATTTGGCACCCCCTACAGGTGAGTAAGTAAATTACATGGGTGGATTTACAATTTAGTCTATATCTGATGTCATATATACGTTTAGTTACTGTTGAAGTAAAGGTAGTACCCTCCGTTACATGATTGCAAGTTTTACATCGTGCCGCTTTGCATTTATAAAAACCAAGTCTGTTTGGTAACCATGTTGTCTTTCTGTCATTCGGCAAATCGGAGGGGGCTATCATATTCCCAATGGTCTTACTTGTTCTAGCTACAAATTTGCAACCTTGTGTTGCTATTGTTTCTAAATTTGAGTCTGTAGTTAAAATGGGAAGACATTCTCTTATGATGTTACAGATTTTATTGTATTCAAGACTATATGGAGTACTGAACACAATTTTTTTTTCACTTACTGACTTTTGTTGAGCAGATACTTTTTTATATCTTAAAAGGTTGTCTCTTGGTATAGAATCTACCTCCTCTTTAGTCTTTCTGAGCAAACTCTCTGGGTACCCCCTATTTAGAAGTCTCTGATCCAATATTTTGCTCTGCTCCTCATATATTTGAGTGTTTGAGCAGGTCCTTTTTGTCCTTATATACTGTCCCTTGGGTATTGCTTTTTTAACGTGCCCAGGATGGCTTGATTTGAAATTTAGAATAGTGTTACCCCCAGTGGGTTTCCTATACAAGGTGGTATTGACAATGTTTTTATTTGTATCAGCCTGCAATTCTAAATCCAAAAATACTATTTTAGTGGTACTTTGATCGTATGTTAATTTTAGATTCATGTTATTAGTATTAATGTTATTTATAAATTGATTCATTGTCTCTACTTCTCCATCCCACACCACCAGAAGGTCATCTATATATCTTCCATAGTAGATAATATGTTCCTTAAGGGGGTTTCCATCTCCATAGACATGGGCAGCCTCCCACCAACCCATGAATAGGTTGGCATAGGAGGGGGCAAATTTAGCCCCCATGGCTGTCCCACGCCTCTGGAGATAGCAGCTCCCCTCGAACATAAAAAATTGTGAGTAAGCAGAAATTCAACTGCTGTTAACAAAAAATATTTTATATCCTCTGAATCAGTGTTTTTCAACCAGTGTGCCGTGGCTCACTAGTGTGCCGTGAGAGATCCTCAGGTGTGCCACGGCAGACTGACAACAGTGTGACATATTTTTTAAACTTTGCTTGTTTTTTACTCCCAGTGCAGGGGTAGTTTGTAGGAGGCATGGCATAACAGCACAATACATACAATATGTGTGTGTTTGTGTGTATGTGTATATATATATGCTGTATTAGGCTACAATGTGTGATTTTTTTTAACATTTTGGGATGGTGGTGTGCCACAGGATTTTTTTATGTAAAAAAGTGTGCCACGGCAAAAAAAAGGTTAAAAATCACTGCTCTGAATAATTAGAATGATTATTGAGGAAATATGATATAGCAGCTAACCCCTGGTGGTGTGGGATAGATGTATACAAAGATGTACCATCTATGGTAATGAAACGGTATGTATCCTGCCACTGGAGGTCTTTCATTTGATTCAATATCTGTGTAGAATCTTGAACATAGCTCATAAGCTCTCCTACCAGTGGCTGGAGGTATGTATCAACCAATTCTGATAGAGGTTCGAGGAGTGACCCCACTCCCGATATGATAGGACGTCCCGGGTTTTTTTTACTGTCCTTATGTAGTTTGGGAACAAAATAAAAGATTGGTGTATACGGAGTTGAGGGAAGTAGTGTATCAAAATATGACTCTTTGAAGGCTCCAGCTTTTCTACCTAGTGTGAGGATGTCAGCTAATTGTGATTTAAATTTATTCGTAGGGTTAAAAGTTAATTTAGCATATACATCCTCATCATGTAGCTGTCTGTGGGCCTCTGAGACATAGTAGTCTCGATCGATGATCACTACATTTCACCCTGTGTCCGATTCTTTTATTACAATGTTTGTGTCATTCCCCAGTTTTTTTAGGGCCTCATGTTGTTCAAAAGTCAAGTTGTGCCTGTATTTGTCTTTGGAGCCTTTGCTTTTTGTAACACTCTCTGATAAAGCTTTTAATTTGTTTTCAACTGTGCACTGGAATACATCTATACTTTTACTTCTGCTATTAACAGGGTAAAAGATACTTTTTTTCATACTTGGTATAAAAATAGGTGGTGTCGTTCTGGTTTCATCTTCCATTGAATTCTCATTTAGCATTGTTGTTAAGTCTAAGATTAAGCATTGTTCATTAAAGGGGAGTTGGTTTTTATTATTAATGGGTGGTACCTGGGGGGGTGCCAAATCGGCCTGCTCAGCACCGTCCTTTGAGTTTGAAAAGTGATTTTTAAGAGTTAATTTTCTTACAAATTTATTTACATCATGAACGGTGCTGAACAGGTCAAAATGAGCTGTGGGAGCGAAGCCTAAACCTAGGCCCAGTACCTCTACCTCTGTTGTTGTTAAGTCATATTTGGATAAATTTACAACATTTTTTACGCATATTTCTTTATTTGGTTTCGTGTCTGGTATCTTCCTCTGCCCCCCCCCCCTTCTGCTTGTTTTCCCCCTACTGCCCCTTCTAGGTTTTTTCTTGTGGGTTTTATCCCTGTGCGTGACTCATTTTTTGACATGCTTTCACTAACTTCTGGTGGTACATCCAATACTGACATCCCTTCCAATTCCGAGCAGGACTCAAGTGAGGAAGTAATGGAATTGGAAGGGATGTCAGTATTGGATGTACCACCAGAAGTTAGTGAAAGCATGTCAAAAAACGAGTCACGCACAGGGATAAAACCCACAAGAAAAAAACTAGAAGGGGCAGTAGGGGGAGAAACAAGCAGAAGGGGGGGGCAGAGGAAGAAACCAGACACGAAACCAAATAAAGAAATATGCGTAAAAAATGTTGTAAATTTATCCAAATATGACTTAACAACAACAGAAGTAGAGGTACTGGGCCTAGGTTTAGGCTTCGCTCCCACAGCTCATTTTGACCTGTTCAGCACCGTTCATGATGTAAATAAATTTGTAAGAAAATTAACTCTTAAAAATCACTTTTCAAACTCAAAGGACGGTGCTGAGCAGGCCGATTTGGCACCCCCCCAGGTACCACCCATTAATAATAAAAACCAACTCCCCTTTAATGAACAATGCTTAATCTTAGACTTAACAACAATGCTAAATGAGAATTCAATGGAAGATGACACCAGAACGACACCACCTATTTTTATACCAAGTATGAAAAAAAGTATCTTTTACCCTGTTAATAGCAGAAGTAAAAGTGTAGATGTATTCCAGCGCACAGTTGAAAACAAATTAAAAGCTTTATCAGAGAGTGTTACAAAAAGCAAAGGCTCCAAAGACAAATATAGCCACAACTTGACTTTTGAACAACATGAGGCCCTAAAAAAACTGGGGAATAACACAAACATTGTAATAAAAGAATCGGACAAGGGGGGAAATGTAGTGATCATGGATCGAGACTACTATGTCTCAGAGGCCCACAGACAGCTACATGATGAGGATGTATATGCTAAATTAACTTTTTACCCTACAAATACATTTAAATCATAATTAGCTGACATCCTCACACTAGGTAGAAAAGCTGGAGCCTTCAAAGAGTCATATTTTGATACACTACTTCCCTCAACTCCGTATACACCAATCTTTTATTTTGTTCCCAAACTACATAAGGACAGTAAAAAACCCCTGGGACATCCTATCATATCAGGAGTGGGGTCACTCCTCGAACCTCTATCAGAATTGGTTGATACATACCTCCAGCCACTGGTAGGAGAGCTTATGAGCTATGTTCAAGATTCTACACAGATATTGAATCAAATGAAAGACCTCCAGTGGCAGGATACATACCGTTTCATTACCATAGATGTTACATCTTTGTATACATCTATCCCACACCACCAGGGGTCAGCTGCTATATCATATTTCCTCAATAATCATTCTAATTATTCAGAGGATATAAAATATTTTTTGTTAACAGCAGTTGAATTTCTGCTTACTCACAATTTTTTTTATGTTCGAGGGGGGCTGCTATCTCCAGAGGTGTGGGACAGCCATGGGGGCTAAATTTGCCCCCTTCTATGCCAACCTATTCATGGGTTGGTGGGAGGCTGCCCACGTCTATGGAGATGGAAACCCCCTTAAGGAACATATTATCTACTATGGAAGATATATAGATGACCTTCTGGTGGTGTGGGATGGAGAAGTAGAGACAATGAATCAATTTATAAATAACATTAATACTAATAACATGAATCTAAAATTTACATACGATCAAAGTACCACTAAAATAGTATTTTTGGATTTAGAATTGCAGGCTGATACAAATAAAAACATTGTCAATACCACCTTGTATAGGAAACCCACTGGGGGTAACAGTATTCTAAATTTAAAATCAAGCCATCCTGGGCACGTTAAAAAAGCAATACCCAAGGGACAGTATATAAGGACAAAAAGGACCTGCTCAAACACTCAAATATATGAGGAGCAGAGCAAAATATTGGATCAGAGACTTCTAAATAGGGGGTACCCAGAGAGTTTGCTCAGAAAGACTAAAGAGGAGGTAGATTCTATACCAAGAGACAACCTTTTAAGATATAAAAAAGTATCTGCTCAACGAAAGTCAGTAAGTGAAAACAAAATTGTGTTCAGTACTCCATATAGTCTTGAATACAATAAAATCTGTAAAATCATAAGAGAATGTCTTCCCATTTTAACTACAGACTCAAATTTAGAAACAATAGCAACACAAGGTTGCAAATTTGTAGCTAGAAAAAGTAAGACCATTGGGAATATGATAGCCCCCTCAGATTTGCCGAATGACAGAAAGACAACATGGTTACCAAACAGACTTGGTTTTTATAAATGCAAAGTGGCACGATGTAAAACTTGCAATCATGTAACGGAGGGTACTACCTTTACTTCAACAGTAACTAAACGTATATATGACATCAGATATAGACTAAATTGTAAATCCACCCATGTAATTTACTTACTCACCTGTAGAGGGTGCCAAATCCAATATGTGGGTAAAACGAAACGTTTTCTAAGAGATAGAGCCCTTGAACATGTCAGAGATATAGAGGACCCTGATGTATTTACCCCATTATCAAGACATTTTAAAACAGTCCACTCTGGAGACACCTCACTTCTATCTATTCAGGCTATAGATTTTGTCCCCCCACACAAAAGAGGAGGTGACAGAATTCACAAACTTGATTATAAAGAAGCGAAATGGATCTTCTTATTGCACACTAGTTCCCCGACTGGCATAAACAAAGAAAGTGATGTGAACTTATTCATTTGAAATCTCCAAATAGATATGCTTTTAATTGGGGTACAATACAATTAATATATGGGAATAATACAGCATGAAATGAATTAATACATAAATGTATAAATATCATATATCCATTTACTGGTATCCTGATACATCATAAGTAATTAATTAATACATTGATGCCAGGTCCTTATGTGGTAGCAGATATTTATAACCCCAAAGAATTCAACACTAATAATATGAATACTGATAAATGTTCACCAATTACTGAAAGGTGAGACTAACATTAAGTATAAAGGATTCTATTGTACTTTATTGTGTGTCCCTTTTTCGCCCCTTCTACAGTGTATATTCACCTATGTATAAAAAGGCATGATAGGGTTAATATGTTTTTTAAGTAATTAATTGTATAATTGATTTTTACTGGTATAAGTAGGCCTCTGTAACGACAACATACAGCAGTGATCAAGTGTGGAGGAGCCACACGAAACATGTCTGCAGTTGTCGCCAGAGACCCTGGATTGCCTATGTGGAGCTGAGGCTCTTGTTGTTGTTTTTACTTGTTGCCAATAAAGAATAGCTTTTATCACTACTAACGTTACCCTGGCTGTTTGCTTCTTCCTGTACCTCTGTGAAGCCCGGAAGTCTTGGAAACTGTGCTGCATTTGATTAAGCGTCCTGGACATAGGCGCTTTCTCTGGGCTCCAGACGACGTAAGTACGGATACTAGGAGAAGTGCTCACGCTAAAGACACGCTGCTACAGGTCACGGATTTCCCCGATTAGGTAAGCGCCACTTTTCCGTTTTTCTCTTCATGACTAATTAACCTGTCTGACCGTCTGTGTGGTGAACAAGTGTGAGACACTATGACCTTAAGTACTAAGCAGCGGATGCTGCTTTGGAGCCCTTGTGGTGAAGTTTAGCTCATGCATTGCATACTGCAAGTTGCAAAGCAGCAGTCATACAGCCGCTGCTTAGTGACCTCTCCTCCCCATCTGAAGTTGTGGAGAGAAATCAGCCCCAAAGCGATCGTTCAAGGTGATTAACAGGTTTGGCACAAGCAGGTAACAGTGTTGCACAGCTAAATGTTTATGCAATGGTGTATGTGAGCAACAGATGTATAGTGTCTGCTGCACGAATGTGCTATTGCACAGCATTTGCTTGTCTTGGGTCACGTGAGAGCAAGGCCTGTTAATCACCCTGAACAAGCAAGATCTGAGTAATTTATCTCTGCAACCTCTCTTGCATGGAATAGCCTGCACCACAACGGCTCCAAACCAACATCCAGTACTTAGTACATAGAGCTCATAATATGAGACACTCATCCTGCAGTATGAATATATTTTATTTTACTTGATAAGAAATCTATATCTTGATAGAGATGAAATGTAATATGTAATGAAAATGGTGATTTTTTTTAAATTTATTTCACTCATGTCTTGTATTGTTTAATTAGAAAAAATCAGAAAAAAAAACAAGTTTATAGAATCTTAGCATTGGATTAGTATGTTAATTACATGAAAAGTAGTATTTTAAACAATTAAGATGTCAAATGTGCATTTTTTCTGATATACAAAAGAAATAATCTTTTTGCTTGCAAAAGTTAATTAAAAACATATATTCAATCAATACCAATAGTGTGACAAAAAAATCTGATCAGACTTAAACTGAAAAATATGCACAACAACATGGATTTATTGCTTTGGCCAGCTGTACTTCATATCCATATATTAAACACATAACACTCTCTGGGTATTTCACATTTTAATGGTAAATCAATATACCGAGTCATTATTGTGCTGTGGAAAACATTCCATATTTGTGAAATAGCAGCCTAAATTGTAAAAATGCAAACAGCTTATACATAAGTTGAACTTGAAACATAGAAGACCTGTAGTCGATTTTTAAGAAACCTAACAATTACATTTGTAAAACAGCAAAGCAATTTTTGAAGCACCAAAATATATATATTTTTCCCCCTCAGTTATTAATGAAATTCTGGTGCTTAGGTACCAAGAATAGTTTGCAAAACTGACTAAGCTTCCTTGGCACTACTAAAATTTATGGAAATGTTACAAACAGAATGTTCCTCTTTTAAGTCATAGGGATGGAGTACAAAGATCTATTCCTTCAATAACCATTTGTTTTGCAATTTGAATTGTTACATCACAGTTTCCTTGGAAGATTTTGCATGCAGTACTATCCATATTTACAGCTTTGTAGTGCATCTTTCTATTGTAGAAAAGCAAGACATACAAACAGGCACACTTTTATAAAGCTGTAAGTGCATTTTGGAAGCCCTTCCCTTAAGATATTCCTTCCTAACCTTATTCATTCAGGATGACTGACAAGCCTTGCTTTTGCACTATTGGCTGTGTGGTCATGGGGCTATGCTGCATACGCAAGTGCGTATGCAAGAATAACTGTGGACAGAGAATGCTGCTTCTCTGGTTCATTTGGGACCCTTTTTCATCTCCATATCCATAAATAGGACAAATTTGTATTTAATTCTCCTAGAGTTAAAGGCATAGTAAACCCCAAATTTTTCTTTTATGATTCATATAAAACATACAATTTTAAACAACTTTCCAATTTACTTCTAGTATCAAATTCGCTTCATTCTCTTGTTATCCATTGCTGAAGGAACAGCATTGCACTACTGACAGGAAACTGAACACACCTAGTTAGCCAATCACAAGAGACAAATGTGTGCAGGCACCAATTAGCAGCAGCTCCCACTAGTGTATGATATGTGCCTATTCATTTTTAACAAGGGATACTAAGAGGACGAAGCACAGTTGAAAGTAGAAGTGTCTTAAAATTACATAATCTATCGGAATCATGCAACTTTAATTTTGACTTTCCTATCTCTTTAAAAGAGTACAGTTAAAAGAAAAAGAATTTCAACCCATTCATCTTAAAATGCACTCAGAATTACAGAGAGGGAGAGGAATAGGAGTGGTATGCTATTTCAACCAAAAAATTCATTATAACATGCTACTTAAATTGCAATGAAAAAGCAGTAACATTCCTCCACAACAGAGACAAACATTGTGTAGTCTGAGGAAGTAGGGTTCATATAAAAAGCACTGGAGACTTATGTTATCAGATCTCAGCAGAGCCGGCTAAACCATGGGGCCAAGTGGGTCCAATGGACCCAGGCAGCACTTGACAAGCGGCAGCACTTCAGTGACTGAGCCAGTCACTGTAAGACCCAGCCACTCCTTTCCTCTGTCTCCGTGGGGGAAGTCACAGGTTCCCAGCAGCATAACCTTATCATGCATAAAGACATCATGGGCAACATTCAAGGTGAGACAAGGGCATCTATACCCTAACTTCATTCCTACTTAATGCGCAATTGTGCATAAGCATGTGTTGCATGCAGGTAGGCAGGCTGGTTTAGTAAGGTCAGCGGCCAGGCTAGTAGGTTGATATGCTTATCAGTAATGTTACTACTGGGGGTGCGTCATTGCATTCTCGTACCCAGGCAGCACAATACCTTGAGCTGGCCCTGGATCTCAGAATTTTAGGTTGGACAAGTTTGACCTATATGAACTGTAATATAATGATTCTTTAAACACCAGTGTCTTTCTTTAATGAAAAAACACCAACTGTGCACATTAATTAAAGTAAATGCAGAGTGACAAAATAATACAAGGAAAAAATATTAACACAGCAAAAGCATTATTAGCTTTATTCAAAACACTATTTGAACCAATCCTAAAAGACAAGAATTACAGGGAGTAGAATCACAAATCATTATATGTCATCAGGCATAACTCATTTAAACTATTAAAATATATGAACTAGTATTTGAAATAAAGGATATAAGAAAACTCTGAAACACTAGGATATACCTCAAAATATAATTTCAAATTTTTATATGCGTCAACAAAGCAGCAGGGCTGATGTCACTTAAAATGTAACATGCAAACAGAACTTTAACAGAACATAAAAATAATATTTGAAATGCTGAACAATGTGTTTAAAATACAGTTAAAAGTATTTTGGAATATATTTAACTGTCATCTGGGCTATAGAAGTTGAGAGTACTGCCAACAGTACACTGGACAACAGGAAAGGCTAGCAACTCTGATGAAATCTGCCTGAATAATTACTACTTAGGGATCTTCTTTAGTGGTTATTGTGATTTTAGTAACCTTCTCTATAGATGTGTGTTTGAGTGCTAAATAGTGTTACTTTTCTTATTATTTAAATCTGCATAAAGCAAGGAAATCTTAACCCTGATGCTTGTTCAATACCTTAGACATATATGAGATCTTACATTGTGTGTTTTAAACTGAATATTAAAGATTGCACAAGTACTATTCTCTTATTTCCTGCTTTATTGTATCTCCTTATGTGGTGCTTGTTTTAAGTACATAGTGCTGACATATCCTTGGTATCTTGCATTAACTGCTGCAATGGAAAACTAGCACTGCTCACCACAAAGCTTCAGTTGTTTCTAATCATCTAAGTAGTGACTTGTATATCTTCGCTGACCAGTTTGATGTTTAAAGGATGCATATTTCACTTGACCAATCAGCGCTACATACTTGAAAATGACACCAAATAAGGTTGGAGGGATTTAGGGAGCTGTTTATATTAATATATGCATATTATGAGGAAATATCAATGTAACTGGAGTATGGATGGTGAGTCAGCCCTGAGCGGACATATGTACAACAATACAAACACTGAGGCCTATTTATCAAGCCGTCAACCGCAAATACGCTGGAATTCCGCAGCGTAATTGTGGAGAGCTTGATTCGCCTTACTTATCAAAGCCTACAGACCGTCAAAAGTAGAAATTTGTGACGTAACATACGATCCGCCGGTCTCAGTCCAACACAGATCGATGCTTACGTCACTACGGATGTTCCGAATACAAATTTGGCACTATCTGACTACTTTTGCTAGTTAACAAATTCCTAGCAGGTACGCTTTCCACTATTCCGGCCCAGCATACCTGCTTTTCAATCCGCCGCCCTGACGTCTTCTTCCCGAATGAAGGTTCCTTTAAATTACATCATCCAAGATTGCGTCCCTTAGATTCCGATTGGCTGATTCTATCAGCCAATCGGAAATAAGGTTGAAAAAAATCCTATTGGCTGTTGCAATCAGCCAATAGGATTGAGCTTTCATCCTATTGGCTGATCCAATCAGCCAATAGAATGTGAGCTCAATCCTATTGGCTGATTGGATCAGCCAATAGGATGAAAGCTCAATCCAATTGGCTGAATGCAACAACCAATAGGATTTTTTCAACCTTAATTCCGATTGGCTGATAGAATTCTATCAGCCAATCGGAATCTAAGGGATGCCATCTTGGATGATGTCATTTAAAGGAACCTTTATTCGGGAAGAAGACGTCAAGCGAAGAGGATGCTCTGCGTTGGATGTCTTGAAGATGGAGCCGCTCCACGCTGGATGGATGAAGATAGAAGATGCCATCTGGGTGAAGACTTCTGCGGGCTTGGAGGAAGACTTCTGCCGGCTTCTTGGAGGATAGATGTTGGATCTTCAAAACTGTAAGTGGATCTTCAGAGGTTAGTGTTAGGATTTTTAAGGGTTTATTGGGTGGGTTTTAATTTTAGATTAGGGTTTGGGCTGCAATAGAGCTAAATGCCCTTTTAAGGGCAATGCCCATACAAATGCTCTTTTCAGGGCAATGAGGAGCTTAGGTTTTTTTAGTTAGGTTTTTATTTGGGGGTTTGGTTGTGTGGGTGGGTGGTGGGTTTTACTGTTGGGGGGTGTTTGTATTTTTTTTTACAGGTAAAAGAGCTGATTTATGTGTAATTTATTGTAGGTTAGGGTTTTTTTTTTTTTTTGAGGGGGCTTTTTTATTTTCATAGGGCCCTTAGATTAGGTGTAATTAGTTTAAATCTTTGATAATTTATTTTTTATTTTTTGTAACTTAGTGTTTATTTTTTGTGTAACTTAGTGTTTGTTATTTTTGGTAACTTAGTTGTTAGTGTTTAGTAACTTAGTAATTTTTAGTGTAGATTTAAATTATTTGAGTAGGGTTAGGTGTTTAAATATATAATATAGTTAATTTAATTTGTAGTTTAATGTAATTTTAGTATAATAGGGTAGATTAATTATTAGTTTAATATAGTTTAATGTAATTTTAGTATAATAGTTAGGGTAGGTTAATTAGTAGCTTAATATAGTTTAATGTAATTTAGTATAATAGTAAGGGTAGGTTAATGAATAGTTTAATATAGTTTAATTTAAATCTAAAGTTAAGTTTAAATTTATTATAAAATAGGGATGAGTTAATATTTAATGCACAGTTAGCGGGTTGCTAGGGTAAGGGGTTAATAGGTTAATTTAGTTTATGGCGATGTGGGGGGCTGGCGGTTTAGGGGTTAATAACTTTATTTAGTTGCGGTGGGCTCCGTGAGCGGCTGGATAGGGGTTAATAACATAATGTAGGTGGCGGCGGTGTAGGGGGTGGCAGATTAGGGGTTTAAACATAATGTAGGTGGTGACGGGCTCCGGGAGAGGCAGATAGGGGTTAATAACTTTATTAGAGTGGCGGTGGGCTCCGGGAGCGGCGGAATAGGGGTTAATAACTTTATTTAGTTGCGACAGGGTCGGGGAGCGGCGGGGGAACAGGGGTTAAACATTTTAGTATAGTGGCGGTGCTTAGTGACAGTATACAAATAAAGCTGTGAAAAAGCCGAAGAGCAGCAAGATCAATGACTGTTAGTTAACAACAGTCCGCTGCTCATCGCCCCGTACTTGGTGCGTGGCTTTTTGACAGCTTTTTTGTTAAATAAGGAGAGAGTATTCAGATCCGCGACAGCGATGTTAGGCGATGTCAGGCGAACTTATTGGTGCCGTTGAATGCAGCAAAGTTGACGGCTTGATAAGTAGGCCTCTATATGCAGACTGATTATATCTAATTAAAGCAACATAACTGAGGCATTAGCAACACAACTGTACTATCCCCATAGTGTGTACTAAGGGTGCTTGTTAAATGTACTTAAAGGGACAGTAAACACCAACATTGTTATTGTTTAAAAATATTAATAATGCCTTTACTTTACTTGTTATAACATTTAAATCTCTACATTTCTGCCTGTTTCTAAGCTACTACAGACAGCCTCAATTCACATGTTTTTTTATTAGCTTTTCCCAACAAGAGACTGCTAATCCACGTGGGCCATATAGATAACATTGTGCTCTCTCCCAAGAAGTTGTGGCTGACATTGCACTAATCGGCTAAAATGCAAGTCAATAGATAATAAATAGCCATGTGATCAGGAGGCTGTAAAAAGAGGCTTAGATACAAGGTAATCACAGAGGTTAAATGTATATTAAAATAACTATGTTGGCTGTGCAAACCGGGGAATGGTAATAAAGGGATTATCTATATTTTTAAACTATAACAATTTTGGAGTTAACTGTCCCTTTAAAGGGACAGTCTACTCCAAAACTTGTATTGTTTAAAAATATAGATAATCACTTTAATAACCAAAATGGTTATATCAATATACTTTTTACCTCTGTGATTTCCTTGTATCTAAATGTCTGCAGACTGCCTCCCTATTTAAATTCTTTTGACAGACTTGCATTGTAGTCAATTAGTGATGACTCATGAATAACTCCACGGCAGTGAGCACAATGTTATCTATATGGCACTCATGAACTAGCATTGTCTAGCTGTGAATAACTGTCAAAAAATAGGCGGCCTTCAAGAGCTTAGAAATTAGCATATGAGTTTAGCTTTTGACAAAGAATTTCAAAAAAAGCAAAGCAAATTTGATGATAAAAGTAAATTGGAAAGTTGTTTAAAATTGCATGCTTTACCTAAATCATGAAAGTTTAATTTTTACTAGACTGTACCTTTAAGGGTACATTTATGAAGCTGTATTTGCAGCTTTTGAGGCTATGCTGAGCAGGCTTGAAGCCTATTATTTAACAAAGTCAAGGTGTGCATGGTAGTACTTCTTCGCCCCTTTCCGTCTGGCATAGTGTCTAACGGACAGCAGTACACTGCCCACATTTATCATTGCACACTATGGCCTCTATTTAACAAATGTATTGCAGACTTGATCCGATAGTGCGGATCAGGTCTGCAAGACCTCGCTGAATGCGGAGAGCAATACGCTCTCCGTATTCAGCATTGCACCAGCAGCTCACAAGAGCTGCTGGTGTAACGCCGCCCCCTGCAGACTCGTGGCCAACGGCCGCCAGCTGGGGGGTGTCAATCAACCCGATCGTACTCGATCAGGTTGATTTCCAGCGATGTCTGTCTGCCTGCTCAGAGCAGGTCAGACAGGGTTATGGAGCAGTGGTCTTTGTGACCACTGCTTCATAACTGCTGTTTCTGGCGAGCCTGCAGTCTCGCCAGAAACACGGGGCATCAAGCTCCATTCGGAGCTTGATAGATAGGCCCCTATGGCTAGTGTGCAATGCTGCCCCCCTGTGCATGACCAGGTGCTGTCAATCTCTCCAGTCGGAAAAAGTCTGGGGGGATTAAGATACGCCACTTAACAAGTGGAGAAGTGGGTTAAGAATCAGTGGTCTGATGACTTCTTCTGCTTCTTAACTCTTGGTTTCAGGCTCGCTTGTGCTAGCCTTTAGCCGATGGGGCTCCAAAACGCATATTGGAGCTTCATAAATGGAGCCCTTAAGGAGCAAAAACTGCTTCATATGCCTTTCCGCCACCTCAGAGGTGACAATATCAATCACCCCAAAACTCACCTGTTTGGAGTGATTGTCATGCCCTGCTCTTGTGCAATTGGTTGCACATGAGCCGGAAGTGGCATTGCCTCTTGTACAATATTAAATTTTGCCATGCGATGAAGCATCCCAAGTGTCGATTGCAAGAGGACAGGTTCACTACTTGCAAACCTATTAATCTGCAATGATAATAAATTTTGCCCTAAGCATTATATTTGAACTTTTTGTCAATAATTAATTGGGAAAAGGTTGTGACTGCAATTTTAAATCTATGTGCATGGATTATATATTTACCCCCATATTAATATATTATGATGTTGCTTTGTGTTATTTTTTAATTTTGTATTGTAATAAAACCATATATTGAGATTTTGTGGCTCCTCCTCTATGTGTTGTTCATAGTCATTTATCTTTTGGTCTTCATAGGTCATTGCTGAAAAAGACTATTCTTGCCTTGTTTTTTTGATGTATCTTTTTCCTCCATGTACCAAAAATGTTCTAATAATTAGTTGTCAGAAGACTTAGATGTAAAAAAAGGTAGCTTTCTTAGGAGCATTTTTTTTTTTTTTTTTTTTTTTAAAAAATGTTTATTGGATGAAAAAAAAAAGCGTTACATAACAATGTAGTGCATTTCACATTAGTTCAAGAGCGAAAACAGACATAAGGAAATAATGTTATATATGGAGCGCGTTAGATTTCGCCCCTGATATTTGTTTGTCATCCATATTTTACAACGCATATTATCTTGCTTTCAATAATTCTTATTTAAAACAGTAACGAAGAACAATAGAACTATGGTTGGTCGCGAAGTGGATCCAGAGCCCCGGTCTTATCCATTCATGTATATCTTTTCTTAATTCAGCCTTGTCCGATCCCATAGGACCAGATGAATATGTGTTATCTTAGTGTGTGTGCATACGTGATTCCCAATAGAACTGTATGTTATGGTATGTGTCCATGTCTTTTCGGATAAAGTATCCGTATTCCTCAAGCTGGATTGTGTGTCCCATGAGTGATTCCCATGCCTGATGTATAGGGACTATTGGCGACTTCCAATTGGCTACAATTAGGGATCTTGCTGTATTTAATGCTAGCTGGATTAATTTCCTCCGTATTTTACATTTACATTTTGGGAGCAAATTTAATAAAGCCGTGGGGAGTTGGATTTTATAATCGTTCTGTTGGTTGCCTATGGATTTAACATATTCTCCCACCTGCTGCCAGAAGGGTTGTATGCGGTTACATGCCCACCATATATGGGTCATGGTGCCTCTACTGCCGCAACCTCTCCAGCACATGTCTGATGCTGCTGGGTATATTGTTTTGAGCCTAGCCGGGGTCAGGTACCATCTAGTTAGGATCTTAAAATTCAATTCTAGGAATTTGGTGGAGGTTGATGATGTTTTTGTGTTGTGAAATATGTGTTGCCACTCTATTTCAGATAATTCCCTATCTAATTCCCTGTGCCAACGATTAACATATAATGGGGTGTCTGTTTTATCTGTGGTAATTAGGGCCTTTTTCGCCCATGCTAGTGTGTGTCTTAATGACCGGTCCTGTAGGCATAATTGCTCGAAAGGTGTGGGTTGTCTCGTGAGCATTTTTTTTTTTACGTCTACTAATATTCCACCTGATAGATAAGTTCCTTGTCATCACAATTTGCCCTTTACTAACAATTTTTTTAGCACTTACACTGCTTTTTACAAATATTGACACCCTTGGTAAAGCAAAAAAGGCTGTGAAAATTTGTCTTTATTATTTAACCTTTTGATCTTTTTGTTAAAAAAAATATACAAAAATGCTCTCATGAATATTAAACAATTGCAAACACAAAACAGGTTTATCCAAACAAAGAATAATTCTTTGTTTAATATATGTGTGGCACAATTATTGGCACCATTTTAGTCAATACTACCTCCCTTTGTCAAGATAACAGAGTCTTTTTCTATAATGCCTGATGAGGTTGGAGAATACATGGCAAGGGAGCTGAGACCAGTCCCCCATACAGAATCTCTCCAGATCCTTCAAATTTTGAGGTTGACACTAGTGGACTTTCCTCTTCAGTTCACCCCACAGGTTTTCTATGGGGTTCAAATCAGGGGACTGGGATGGTCATGGCAGGACCTTGATTTTGTGCCAGTGGTCAGTAAACCATTTTAGTGTTGATTTTGATGTAAGTTTTAGTTTAATTGTCCTGCTGGAAGATCCAACCAAGGCCCATTTTAAGCTTTCAGTCAGAGGCAGTTAGGTGTTCATTTAATATCTGTTGATATTTGATACGATTCTATGATGCCATGTATCCTAACAAAAAGATCCAGGTCCTCTGGCAGAAAAACAGCTCCAAAACTTTAAAGAGCCATCACCATATTTAACCGTGGGCATGAGGTACTTTTCCATATGGCTACCTCTTTGTGTGAGCCAAACCCACCTCTAGTGTTTATTGCCTAAAGGTTCTATTTTGGTTTCAGTAGTGTCTGACAAACTGAAGACACTTGAGTTTGTTTTAGGATGAGTAGAGGCTTTTTTTCTTAAAACCCTATTAAACCACTTATGGTGATGTTGGTGAAGTCGGATTGTAGTTTTGGAGACTTTCAGACCCCAAGACGCAACTAACCTCTGCAATTCTCCAGCTCAGATCCTTGGAAATATTATGGCCACTTAAACCATCCTCTTAACACAATATAGGCACGCGTCCGCTTCCAGGTTGATTCATAGCATTTCCAGTTGACTGGAATTTCTTAATTATTGCCTTGATGGTGGAAATTGGCATTTTCAATGCTTTTGCTATTTTCTTAAAGCCATTTCCAATTTTGTGAAGCTCAACTACCTTTTGCCGCACATCACAGCTATATTACTTGGTCTTATTCAATTACTTGGCCTTAATGGTGGAAATTGGCATTTTCAATGCTTTTGATATTTTCTTATAGCCATTTCCAATTTTGTGAAGCTCAACTACCTTTTGCCGCACATCACAGCAATATTACTTGGTCTTAACCATTGTGATGAATGACTGAGGGAATTTGGCCTACGCGTTAAATCACATTTATACCCCTGTGAAACAGGAAGTCATGGTTAAACAATGTAATGTTCCTAGTCACCCAGGTTTACTAACAAATGTAAAATATCAATGGGAATATACTTCAAATACATTTTTCTCATATGAATTTATTGGGGTGTCGATAATTGTGCCACATCTATATTTAACAAAAAAATATTTTGTGTTGTGTTTGCAATTTTTTGATATCAATAAGAGCAGAGTATTTTTGTGTATTTTTTTTTTTTTAACAAAAGATCAAAAGGTTAAACAATGATAACAATTTTTCACAGCATTCTTTCCTTACATTTACCAAGGGTGCCAATATTAGTGGAGGGTGTTTTATTACATGGATTCAAGCTAGGTTATCTTGCTGAAAACTTGGCTTTGTTAAGGGCTTGGGAGTTTTGCTTGTGGCAAGGAAGTCTTGTATGATGGGAATGTTCTACCAGAACTTGCTGATGTTTGTATGGTGAAGGTAAAAGTGGTAAAGGAATTAACTTAGATAGTGGACTGCTTGTGGTGGGAAGACACTGCCAGGTAAGAGGTAAATTAGGCTATTTCATGGAGGGCTTTTATGGTGAATAAGGTTAAATTACTTGTATAATCAATCCCTGCATTGCTGAATACTATTGCCAGATAATTAATGAGTTATGTACATTACTTAAAAAAAAATGTTTTTCTGTGGTTAATAAAGGCATGTGCCAGCATTACATCTAGGAAATTAATATGTTATAGGAAATATGAGTGAAAACACCAATGGCTTATAATGATGCACTGACAAAAGTTGAAGCTGAAATATTAGTTTAAGTATCAGGCAATTATCTCTGAGAAGGAAACATGACTAGCTTGACTTGAGGCAAGATTGATATTTACCCTTGGAATTTTAAATATTTAGAAACCCCACTTGATGAAGTAGAGACAATGGGGCCAATTTATTAAGCAGTGTATGCTGCTCATTCCGCGCAAGCCTTCCAGCTCACCGGAATCAGGATTTAAGAAGCAGCGGTCGTAAGATTGCTGCTCTTTAATCCGTCTGCCACCTCTGAGGTGGCGGACTGCAATTATCCCGATCAGATATGATCGGGATGATTGACACCCCCTGCTAGCGGCCAATTGGCCGCAAATGTGCAGGGGCAGCATTGCACAAGCATTTCACCAGAAATGCTTGTGCAATGATAAATGTTGGCCGACAAGATTAGCTACAGCGAATCATGTCTGCCCGCCATTTGATAAATGTACCCTAATATGTGCAATTTACATTCCTTTCTATTATTATGAAAACTTCCAGTATTTTGGTTTTGTTTACTAAGTTAGAAAGGTTAATGCTTTTTTTCATTTTATTTTCCTGGACTTAATCTTTACAGAAAGGAAAATATTTATAACTCAAAGATGTCTTACAAATGTTCTAAGATTAATGGGAAAGATTAGGACAAAGAGAATAATTAAAGCTTTCTTGATTTGTATCTTTTCTGTCACCAGCAATTCCCTCTGTAGAAAGCTTACATTGGTTCAGCAATAGGGCAATTTAATTTATATTTGAAATGTATACCATGTAGTTCAGATTTCCCATCATTATTCAAACAGAATAATAACAATAATAATAAAAATAATTATGAAGTAGGAGAAAAAAAGAGGTAGTTTGTATACATGAAACAGGTGCAACAAAAATAAATAATTTAAGTTATTTATAAAATGTCATTCAAAACTCCATGTTTGCTATAAAATGTTCTTTCAGGATAAATAATTTAAAAAGTAAATTATTCTTTTCAATTTAGCTCAAAAGTAAGTTTTAATACACTGTTAAGACAATGTGTATTGTTAGCACAAAACATATAGACAGATTTATCTTATGGAGAATATTAAGGCTATACTATTATTATTTTCTTGATGAAGCATCAGCATATTTTGCATTATAATGATAAGGTGTTTACTATCACTGGTAACTGCCTATGGAGGATAATAATGATAACAATAGAAGAAGGATATTTAGATGTTTAATACATGTTTTTTATATTTATAGAGTGGCATCTGTTTTTGTTTTAGCATTTTAAGACTTAAAGCATGTAGCATGTCTGATGAAAGCACATTTACATAAAGCTTTAACGCTGTATTAGAACTGTTGAATTATATACAGTACATCTATATTACAAGTGCAGTGCAAAATAATTAGGGCTATTGTGCATTAATATTGCTTGAGCGCAATCAATAGTCAAGAGTTATTTGTTAGCACTCAAGCGATATTCTGCAGTTGTATCAGTAACATGTCAGGTATTTCCTTTAGATTGTGAGCTTGAGAGAATCTCTAACTGTATTTCACTTTGTATAAATTGTGCTTAAGGGCAGGGTGCTGCTCTCCTTTTACTTATGTTTGTCAATGTAAGTGTAGTAATGTACAGTGTATAGTCTTACATAATGGGGTCAATTTACCAAATGCCGGGTGGACATGATTCGTTATAGCGAATCATGTCCACCCGACATCGCTAAATGCCGACAGCATACACTATTGGCATTTAACATTGCACAAGCATTTCTAGTGCAATGCTTGTGCAATGCCCTCCCTGCTCACCGGCGGTCAATTGGCTGCTAGCAGGGGGTGTCAATCATCTCGATCGGATCTGGATGATTGCAGTCTGCCACCTAAAAGATGGCGGAGAGGTTATGGAGCAGTTTACGACCACTGCTTATTAACTTCAGTTTCAGAGGAGCCTGAAATGCTGGGCATAGAAAGCAGCATCCGCTGCTTGTTAAACCTACCCCAATGTCTCATTGTAAGTTTTTATTGCATTGTACACTTATGATTGTAATATACCTTTGTATAGCGCTGTGTAAAATGTTGGCACTTTATAAATAAAAGATAATAATAATAAAGATAGTGCAGGTGGGCTAAATCCATCACATAATAGACTTTTATTGGGGTGCTCAGTAAAATTCATGTTGGATATGGCTCAAGCACTGATTGGGTGCTGGTAGTGGAGATCACTGTGTAGTTCTGTGCTATGCTAATAATAATAATTACTTACTTCAGATCTAGAAAGTGCTACATTTTACAGCAGTATTTTGGATTGTGTTTGAGCTCAGTACTTAACTCACCACTTGTACTACAAGTGCAATAAGCCTGTTAACAGCACTCCCTGCCCCATCCATTAAAGTATAGGGTGTTTCATCCACATTCAAATGATTTAACCTCTTAAGGACATATGACGGAATTGTTCCGTCATAAAACAATTGAGCAAACTGAAAGCTGTGTCCTTAAAGGGTTAAAAGGACAGTAACCAGTAAAATTGTTTTCCCCTTAATGTATTTCCAATGATTTGTTATACCAGCTGCAGAGTATAGAATATAAGAGAAATTGCATTTTAAAGTTTATTTGTTGATATTAAATTGCTGGTTTTGTGCTTTGAAACAACAGCCTATTTAAATGGGTTTACCTTGCAGGTAAAATGAGATCTCATTATGTTATCACTTGCTTCCTTATTGTGTGTCAGTTTGTAAACCAAATCCCAATACTTAGATACCGGGAGTGCAATTTCTTCTGCTGGCTGTGTTTACATTGCCTGTCAATAGCTTGAACTTAAAAGGACATGAAACACAAATTTTATTTTCACAATTCAGATAGAGAATGCAATTTTAAATAACTTTCTAATTTTCTTATATTATCTAATTTGTTTCATTCTCTTGGTATCACTTGTTTAAGGAGCAGCAATGCACAACTGGTTTGTAACTGAACACATGGGGTGAGCCAATGACAATCAGTATATATAAGCAGCCACCAATCAGGAGCTAGAACCTAGGTTCTCTGCTGCTCCTGAGCTTACAAGATAAATGTTTCAGCAAAGGATAATAAGAGAAGGAAGCAAATTAAATAATAGAAGTAAATTGGAAAGTTGTTTAAAATTGTATGCTCTGTCTAAATCATGAAATAAATTTTTTGGGTTTCATGTCCCTTAACCATTTAGTGACCAGACCAATTTTCCATTTTCTAACCGTTTTGGACCAAGGCTATTTTTACATTTTTGCGGTTTTTGTGTTTAGCTGTAATTTTCTTCTTACTCATTTACTGTACCCACACATATTAAATACTGTTTTTCTCACCATTAAATGGACTTTCTAAAGATAACATTATTTTTATCATATCTTATAATTTACTATAAAAAAAATTATAAAATATGAGGAAAAATTGGAAAAAAACACACTTTTTCTAACTTTGACCCCCAAAATCTACAACCACCAAAAAACACCCACGCTAAATAGTTTCTAAATTTTGTCTTGAGTTTAGAAATACCCAATGTTTACATGTTCTTTGCTTTTTTTGCAAGTTATAGGGCAATAAATACAAGTAGCACTTTGCTATTTCCAAAGCATATTTTTCTAAATTAGCGATAGTTACATTGGAACACTGATATCTGTCAGGAATCCCTGAATATCCCTTGACATGTATATATTTTTTTTTAGTAGACAACCCAAAGTATTGATCTAGGCCCATTTGGTATATTTCATGCCACCATTTCACCTCCAAATGCGTTTAAATAAAAAAAAAATGTTAGCTTTTTCACAAACTTTAGGTTTCTCACTGAAATTATTTACAAACAACTTATGCAATTATGGTACAAATAGTTGTAAATGCTTCTCTGGGATCCCCCTTGTTCAGAAATAGCAGACATATATGGCTTTAGCATTGCTTTTTTGTAATTAGAAGGCTGCAAAATGCTGCTGCGCACCACATGTGTATTATGCCCAGCAGTTAAGGGGTTAATTAGGGAGTATGTAGGGTTAATTTTAGCTTTATTGTAGAGATCACCTCCCACCTGACACATCCCACCCCCTGACCCCCCTCAAACAGCTCCCTTCCCTCCCCCACCACACAATTGTCACTGCCATCTTAAGTACTGGCAGAAAGATAGCAAGAGAATGAAGAAAAATTGATAATAGGAGTAAATTAGAAAGTTGCTTAAAATTGCATGTTCTATCTGAATCACGAAAGAAAAAAGTTGGGTTCAGTGTCCCTTTAAGTAAACAAACTACTACCTTTTCAATAAATTAAAAATAAATAAATAAAATAAAAGCAATGTTATGTCTAATAGATTTAAGGTTAACATGGGGATACAAAGGCATCTACAAATGAAGGAACTACCTTTCCCCCGAATTGCTACACACCTAGAACTAAAAGAAAACTAACATGCATATAAAAGAGCACTAATTAAACCTTAAAAATAAGCAAGAAAAAAACAAATATTTTGAGCTAACAAAAAGTGTGTGGCTTTGTACAAATAGTCCTTAAAGGGACACTGAACCCAAATGTGTTCATTTGTAATTCAGAAAGAGCATGCAATTTGAAGCAACTTTCTAATTTACTCCTATTATCAATTTTTCTTTATTCTCTTGCTATCATTTTTTGTAAAAGAAGGCATCTAAGCTTTTTTTTGGTTTCAGTACTCTGGACAGCACTTTTTTATTGGTGGATGAATTTATCCACCAATCAGCAAGGACAACCCAGGTTGTTCACCAAAAATGGGCCGGCATCTAAACTTACATTCTTGCATTTCAAATAAAGAGAATGAAGAAAATTTGATAATACGAGTAAATTCGAAATTTGCCTAAAATTTCATGCTCAATCTGAATCATAAATTTTTGGGTACAGTGTCCCTTTAAGGATTTATTGCTCACTGGCTGATTAGCAGTACATACCTCAAAAGCATAAACAATTAAGAGGAACATCTATTTAAAAATCAGCTTCTTAAATAGGGGCATGAGAACCGAGTCTGCAGAAGACACGGCTAGTAATGGTCATTATGTTAGTATACAATGTATTGTTTTGCAGTTGTTATATGCTAAATAAATAAGGAAAGACAGAATGTAACAGGGTGCAGAGCTAAATTGCATGAAAAGGGGAGAATAAATTATTAAATTATAATATTAATTAATTAATATATAATATAATACATACATTTATTTTACCAACTAAACATTTTACATAAAATGTCAAGGTGTTTACTGTCCCTTTACGTAATGACAGTTTTCTTATTAACGGGATATTAAACACAATTTTTTCTTTCAAGACTCAGACAGAGAACACTATTTTAAACATGTTTCCATTTTACTTATATTATCCAATTTGCTTAATTCTCTTGGTATCCTATGTTGAAGAAGCAGCAATGCATTACAGGGAGCTAGCTGAACGCACTGGGTGAGCCAATAACATGAGACATATTTTTGCAGCAACCAATCAGCAGCTCCTGAGCCTACTGAGGTTCAATTAAAAAATACCAAGAGAACAAAACAAATTAGATAAAAATAAATTGGAAAGTTGTTTATAATCACACGATCTATCTGAGTCCTAAATAAAAAAAAAAATGGGTTTCATGTTCCTTTAAACTACTAGTTCATATTCATAGATAAGGGAGGGCTTTAAATCTATGTCCCTCTCTTTAACAAAAATAAATCTATACAAACATGAGACTCCTCAACTAAAACAGGAAAAAACAAGCATTTCATATTAATCAGTTACATTACAGTTTAATTATTATAAGATTAATGAATAATATGACAGAATGCTAACTTAATACATTCTAGATTTAGAGTAATACATGTAGAAAAGATCTGAAGCTGTGCCTCTTTCTCAGCTATAAATCTATGAGACACCTATTTTAAAAACAGAGACTTTTCAAATGAAAGCTTTTATGACACTAGATATGTAAAAATGTCAAGTTCTCATTAGATGCCAGGTTTTGAGTAATGGCTGTGAGAGGTCACTAAAACCCCTTCTATTTCAAGGACACTGAACTTAAACATGTTCTGCAGTATTGGTTTGCACTTCATACTAATGCTCACTGGAGGATCATAACTTCCTCTCCGTTACCAGTGTAAAGGGAGATGCTTCTGCAAGGGTGACTACGAGAAAAAACATTTTGAAGTGTTCCTTTTTTAGATGAAACAAATAATACATTTGACTGTAATGTCCCTCTAAACCGTCACCTTTTTGAAACAGTTGCACTTTTAAACATAGGGTAACAGGCCCCTCAATGTGACATATTTAATATAAACATAGCAAATATTTAATTTACTAAACAACCATTGGTGTATTAAAAATAAATTACCAAGAAAACTGTGCTACTAAAAATAAACCAACAAAAGTGTAAGACCCCAAATCGTAAGAGTCAAGTCTCTTGACTCTTTTGTCATTGCAATAACTTGAACATTATAAAAGTTAATTATACATGTGCTGGTTAGAATGATAACAAAAAAGTGAATCATTGGCTATTTATTATTTGTTTCATATTGTTCTAGAAAAACTACTGTTTTTAATAGGTTTTTAATTGTTTACCTAGTTTGTGTGTAAAATTCAAATGTTCTGAATTTAGTGTACACATAAATAAATCATTCAAACGCACATAAGTCCCATTGATTGAGATGGTTTATATATTTAAAAGGACAGTCAACACCAAAATTGTTGTTTAAAAAGATAGATAATTCCTTTTTTACCCATTCCCCAGTTTTGCATAACCAACACAGTTATAGTAATACACGTTTACCTCTGTAATTACCTTGTATATAAGCCTCTGCAAACTGCCTCCTTATTTCAGTTCTTTTGACAGACTTGTGTTTTAGCCAATCAGTGCTCACTCCAGGGTAACTTCATGTGCATGAGCTCAATGTTATCTATATGAAACACATGAACTAATGCCCTCTAGTGGTGAAAAACTGTCAAAATGCTTTAAGATTAAAGGCGGCCTTCAAGGTCTAAGAAATTAGCATATTAACCTCCTAGGTTTAGCTTTCAACTAAGAATACCAAGACAACAATGCAAAATTGGTGATAAAAGTACATTTGAAAGTTGTTTAAAATTACAAGCCCTATCTGAATCATGCCATTTTTTTTTACTTCACTGTCCCTTTAAGTAAAAAAATAATAATAATAAATATATATATATATATATATATATATATATATATATATCCAGGGTGAGTTTGAGCTATTCATTTTGCCGCTTAGAATTACAGTGTTTTAGGGTTCACGTTGTTGGCTTGTGTAATTTAATTTAGTACATTAATTTAATGTAGTTTTAATTTATGAATTGCTAGTGTAGGGTATAAAGTGCTTTATGTTACTAAAAGCACTTGTACAAGGTATATGCAAATTGCTAGTCAATTTGTGAGTCGTATAAACATAAAACTTTGCTGTAATAAACATGCAAGAGGTGTGAAGATCTCTCCTTTTCTGAAAACTAGGATGATAACATATAATGTAGCAAATAATTTTTATATGTGGGTTTATTGTAAAGGGTCGTTTGTAATCTTACTACCACTTCAGATTCTAATTTATAGATATTTATATCCATAAAATATATGTATGACATATGTTCCAACTTGAATCTGATTGTAGTGTCAGGACCATTCAGCCTTTCAAACTAAATTGTTAAGGATTCAACAGTGTCACCCCATATTAGAAAATATTGTCAGTATACCGACAATAAAACTTAATCGAGTCTGGTTTGGAGCAAAGAAAACATGATCGTTCTCATACATAGCCATATACAGGGAGTGCAGAATTATTAGGCAAGTTGTATTTTTTAGGATTAATTTTATTATTGAACAACAACCATGTTCTCAATGAACCCAAAAAACTAATTAATATCAAAGCTGAATATTTTTGGAAGTAGTTTTTAGTTTGTTTTTAGTTTTAGCTATTTTAGGGGGATATCTGTGTGTGCAGGTGACTATTACTGTGCATAATTATTAGGAAACTTAACAAAAAACAAATATATACCCATTTCAATTATTTATTTTTACCAGTGAAACCAATATAACATCTCAATATTCACAAATATACATTTCTGACATTCAAAAACAAAACAAAAACAAATCAGTGACCAATATAGCCACCTTTCTTTGCAAGGACACTCAAAAGCCTGCCATCCATGGATTCTGTCAGTGTTTTGATCTGTTCACCATCAACATTGCGTGCAGCAGCAACCACAGCCTCCCAGACACTGTTCAGAGAGGTGTACTGTTTTCCCTCCTTGTAAATCTCACATTTGATGATGGACCACAGGTTCTCAATGGGGTTCAGATCAGGTGAACAAGGAGGCCATGTCATTAGATTTTCTTCTTTTATACCCTTTCTTGCCAGCCACGCTGTGGAGTACTTGGACGCGTGTGATGGAGCATTGTCCTGCATGAAAATCATGTTTTTCTTGAAGGATGCAGACTTCTTCCTGTACCACTGCTTGAAGAAGGTGTCTTCCAGAAACTGGCAGTAGGACTGGGAGTTGAGCTTGACTCCATCCTCAACCTGAAAAGGCCCCACAAGCTCATCTTTGATGATACCAGCCCAAACCAGTACTCCACCTCCACCTTGCTGGCGTCTGAGTCGGACTGGAGCTCTCTGCCCTTTACCAATCCAGCCACGGGCCCATCCATCTGGCCCATCAAGACTCACTCTCATTTCATCAGTCCATAAAACCTTAGAAAAATCAGTCTTGAGATATTTCTTGGCCCAGTCTTGACGTTTCAGCTTGTGTGTCTTTTTCAGTGGTGGTCGTCTTTCAGCCTTTCTTACCTTGGCCATGTCTCTAAGTATTGCACACCTTGTTCTTTTGGGCACTCCAGTGATGTTGCAGCTCTGAAATATGGCCAAACTGGTGGCAAGTGGCATCTTGGCAGCTGCACGCTTGACTTTTCTCAGTTCATGGGCAGTTATTTTGCACCTTGTTTTTTCCACACGCTTCTTGCGACCCTGTTGACTATTTTGAATGAAACGCTTGATTGTTCGATGATCACGCTTCAGAAGCTTTGCAATTTTAAGAGTGCTGCATTCCTCTGCAAGATATCTCACTATTTTTGACTTTTCTGAGCCTGTCAAGTCCTTCTTTTGACCCATTTTGCCAAAGGAAAGGAAGTTGCCTAATAATTATGCACACCTTATATAGGGTGTTGATGTCATTAGACCACACCCCTTCCCATTACAGAGATGCACATCACCTAATATGCTTAATTGGTAGTAGGCTTTTGAGCCTATACAGCTTGGAGTAAGACAACATGCATGAAGAGGATGATGTGGTCAAAATACTCATTTGCCTAATAATTCTGCACTCCCTGTATATATTGGCATATGATGGGGCCATATTAAACCCATCACTGTGTCCAAAATCTGCAAATAATAGCTATTTTTTAATCATTTTTTTTTCTCCAGACAGAACTCCATAAGGTATAACAAAAACTCAATTTAAGGACCATCATAATGCTAATTTTGAAACATATCAGTATTTTTGACATTATACATCTATTTTAACAGATAAATTAATTCAAAAATTATTTTGTGGATTGTACCACTGGCTGTAAAAAATGGTCTATATATTCTGCAAGTGGCTGTAACAATGACCCCCTGGCTGAGACAACAGGTCTACCAGGGAGATTATTAAGAGATTTATGTATTTTAGGCAGTATATACAAGACTGGCCAAACAAGATTTCCACTGCCAAGAAAGAAAATATAACATCATCAATAGTACCTGCAGAAAATGCAATTTTCAGGGGCGGAGCTAACTGCCGAAGTGGCTAGAAGCAACATATAGGAGCTCCTGTCTATAATTTTGATTATTGAGGTTTTATAGCTGAAACATTTGGTATATTTTTTATTTACCACCTAGACCCCTGGCTAAGGACACACACTGGAGACTTGGAAGCCCCAAAGATATATTTCAGAGTTTATAACTGAGCAGATTCAGTGGATTGATCGAGAGGCAGCTGCAACTAACAGAGAGGACACTAGTTTCACTGAAAAGGACTCTTTCCAGCTTTCTCCCCTACCGACAATGAGTGCGGGGACATTTGAAGACAGACTATGCGACATAGTGAGAGCTCACTTGTTCGATCTACGAACCTTACTTATACAGTGGTCTGAAGAATGTAAGATGCGACATGCTTCTCAAGATGGCGTCGAGCCACAGACGGGATATAGTACCCTCACGGAACAAGGCACTCTGATTGCTGGCAGTGAGATCTGGAAGGAAGTAGCCAAGAACGCTTACAGCCCTAACGTACTGGATACACATGTACTAAGGGAACATAGGCAGCCCAGACAGACTTACTATTTGCAACTTACACCACCGGACGTCGCAAAAGTTCCCAACCTCATACCTCACAAAGACAAAGTGAAGCTAGATGGAGATATCGAGACCGCTCTAATGGAGTACATCGCAAAGTTTGGTCTGGATGAGTTACAGAGAGAAGCGGTCATTCTCAACGCATTGGTCACTTTGCCACGGTGGACACATGTCATAATTGAATTTTACAGGTCTGGAATCGGATGAGACTGTTCCCTGCTATGTGGGTCTTGTTCTCACACTGTACTGGACGGGCCCTACGCAAGCTGGGTACTTACGGTCTTTTCACCCCACAATTTCTATGAAGGCTTTTGGCCGAATCTGTAGATGAACTATATAAGTTTGACAGAACATTCAGCTTCTTATTCAAGGACATTTGAAGCAGCCTGGTATTTTTCTAATTGATATGGAGCTGGTTTTGATTGCTTTAAAATGTTTAAGTCATAACACTCTAAGTACTTGATACTCATTCAGATAATAACTATCTTAATATATTTAGTTTTATATAATACATTCAGTTCATACTTTCTTTATTTTTCTTGTTAAGGGGAGATCACTGAATGAGTGGTGACAACAATAATCACTCAATCTGAATGTATTGTGTAGGTTAACTAGAGAGATAGGATAGTGTGTATTGAGCCTTCTTAGTATATATGTTGTCTTATACTAATTCATGTCTGGGTAGATAACATTAAGATTTTGGTGTTGTTTTCTGTTCTCTTTGGCTCATGACACGCTAACGTTTTAGGGTAGAAGGTGTTAAAGAGATATTCAAACATGGTCTTCCTTATATTCTACCCGGCCCACCAACCCACTGTCTGCGGCCGGGACAGTGGAATACAGAAACTCAAGCTACCTATAGTCCCTATAAAACAAGAGCAAGGAATATTAGTAAGATCAGATTGTCCTACCTAAGCCCTTAGCTAAGAGCAACCATTTCATTTTTTAGAAGTACTACACTGTTTGAGCGGTAGCTGATAATGGCTTTAGATACAACTTAAGAGGTGACCTACTCATGTGTCTATGTTATTGATTATCAGATCTCTACCCTCCCTACACATATAGAGTATGACTAACTATACGGTCCCTTGTTGGGTTAGACACACTTACACTCAAATAGTCTGTCATTTGATTCTCTCTACCTGTTAGATGTTAAGGATAAGCTAATTTAAGATAGGTGCATATGTTTAAAATGTTGTGACAGATTATATTAGTGTTGGAAAGTATTCTTTTGTTATTATGGTCCTTGATACCACAAGTATCCCCACTTTGTTCAGCTGGGATAACGTTGTAATATTCAGTACCCATCTATACCAAAGGTATCTCCCCTCACCCTTTCCCGCTCAGCATTTGTGAGCGGGTCATATGCACTTCCCCTTACCCGTCGGTATCCAGTGGGGACAATAACCCCTGAGGGGAGATACTATATTAATACTACATAAGTCCTTCTACCAGATGGTTACAATGGTGATGTATCCCCTTACCAATTAGATCTTAAACCTAAATTCTTCATTTTTCATTACAGCCCTACTTGATCAGATTTCATGTTTACTCCTCCCCCCCTACCAATCTTCCTAATGAGCATTTCTTCCTGATCATTCTCCTCCATTACTCCCCCCCCCCCCCATTTACTCCACTGGGCTTACGTTGTGAGCATACGACATTACCAATATTCTTACTGACCATTTTTATATTTGATCATTCTCTTCCTTCCCTTCCCCCGCCCCATATACCCCCCCCCCCCATATACTCCATTGGCTCACATTGTGAGCATAGGACAACAATTCTATCCTATATTACATGCAATGTTGTTATATATATTGCTGGTCTTATATATAATCTCATATTGTATAATGATTGTTATATATTGTTATCTATTCTATAAATATATATAAAAAAAATGTTCATCATTTGAGACCCATGAGTGGTCTTCTGTTTCAGTTTACCAACTATAACAACACATATTCGGTATAGTTTGGGGGTCCAAGAGTGGCCTCATATAACATGGAGTTGGTATACAGATTGTATGGCAAATATTTTCTTATACAAAGAATGTAAAAGTTATAAATTCATTTTTTATATACATGTATATATCTTGATATATACCAGATGGAAGTCATATATCCATTTATTACTGTATTGTTTAATGTGTGTTGACATTTATTATATGTAAGCCTTGAACTGAACCTCAATAAAAACCTTTAAAAAAAAAAAAATGCAATTTTCAATACTTTATCAACTTGTTTCTTAAAGGACTCGGTAGGATTAAATTTTAATTTACAGTAAGTAGTCAAATCTGTCATCTATCGAAGTACTTCACAACGATATTTGGAATAATCCTGCACTTCAATGGCGCATCAACTGCCAATTTCTCATGTGAAGTAAGATTGTTCCACATTTGTTTGTTTTGACTGAGATAATCGGTTCTTACATTGGACAAACGCATTCGATTAAAGGTCTTAATTAAAAAATCTGCATTGGGTGGCACAAATGTGCTGTTTTTCTATTAGGCAATGTCTTTTTGTGCTAAAAGTAATCCTTTAGTTTAAACTGTCTTTGAAACCCTAGAAAATCTATGTGCAAATCAAATTTGTTAATCTTTGAGTTTGGAACAAATGGTAGGCCCTTGTTTAAAGCCATTAATTCATCAGTGGTCAGTTGCCTAAAACTCAAATAGTATACTATGTTTTAGATTTCCTGACTGTGTTTCTTTCTTCTTTTGTTTGTGTTTCCCCTCCCACCTTTGACATTTTTATTCTAATACTATTATACAATATAGATCAAGATTTTATTGCTGAAAATAAATTTAGTGTAGAATTATTCAATATTAAAAACGTTTACTGTTACTGACCTCACACAAACAGGATAAGCATGTTGTTAAAGAAAGCTCCAGACTGGTAATCCACTACTGGTCTGTAGCTGAATACAACCTCCGAGCCAATCAGGGGCAGCATATGTGCATAGTCACCAATCCCCATCCTCATGTCGAACTCAAGATAATTATTAATATAACTATGACTATGACTTAAGACCGCTGCTACTTAACCTCTCTGCCACCTAAAATGTGGTGGAGTGAAATCACCCCAATCCAATCAGGATGATGGACATCCCCTGCTCATGTGCGAGCAGGGGGCGGCATTGCACAAGCAGTGGCTTGTGCAATGTTAAATGTGGACATTAATAAGCGGGGCCCTATAGCTTAAACAGCTGAATGGGTTGTCATAATTTGAAAGGGAGATAGAAAAGAGCGGTGTATTCCTGAGAACTTGCGCAAATAACAGTTGTGGTGTGCAAGAACACAAACAAAATTAGATTGCAATTAGATTTGTCTTAGTCCCACATTGAACCAAAAGAATACAAGAGTCATCTATGAAAAAAATAAAAATAAAATAGGTTGAGTTGCTCAAAAGATCCTAGTGTAATAAGATAACAGCAAAACAATTGCTAAATATTAAGCACACTTAATATAGATAAAAATTAAATGTACAATAAAAACTGATGCTGCATATTGCAAATCACCTAAATATAACTCATTCATATGTAAATACTGAATTATAGCATTGAAAGTAATAAAACATTACTTTATGTATCTATTTTTACAATCAGTAAATTATAGGCTCCTTCTACTATTAATAAATATAGTTGTCATTTACTAGTTGTATTTTCTGTACATAAAATATACAAGTAGATTGTAGTTTGCCTGTGTTTATTTGCCATCACTGCAACCTCTTCATGGTAAACATAGGTTACTTGGGCTACCATCTAACTACAGGGAGTGCAGAATTATTAGGCAAATGAGTATTTTGACCACATCATCCTCTTTATGCATGTTGTCTTACTCCAAGCTGTATAGGCTCGAAAGCCTACTACCAATTAAGCATATTAGGTGATGTGCATCTCTGTAATGAAAAGGGGTGTGGTCTAATGACATCAACACCCTATATCAGGTGTGCATAATTATTAGGCAACTTCCTTTCCTTTGGCAAAATGGGTCAAAAGAAGGACTTGACAGGCTCAGAAAAGTCAAAAATAGTGAGATATCTTGCAGAGGGATGCAGCACTCTTAAAATTGCAAAGCTTCTGAAGCGTGATCATCGAACAATCAAGCGTTTCATTCAAAATAGTTAACAGGGTCGCAAGAAGCATGTGGAAAAACCAAGGCGCAAAATAACTGCCCATGAACTGAGAAAAGTCAAGTGTGCAGCTGCCAAGATGCCACTTGCCACCAGTTTGGCCATATTTCAGAGCTGCAACATCACTGGAGTGCCCAAAAGCACAAGGTGTGCAATACTCAGAGACATGGCCAAGGTAAGAAAGGCTGAAAGACGACCACCACTGAACAAGACACACAAGCTGAAACGTCAAGACTGGGCCAAGAAATATCTCAAGACTGATTTTTCTAAGGTTTTATGGACTGATGAAATGAGAGTGAGTCTTGATGGGCCAGATGGATGGGCCCGTGGCTGGATTGGTAAAGGGCAGAGAGCTCCAGTCTGACTCAGACGCCAGCAAGGTGGAGGTGGAGTACTGGTTTGGGCTGGTATCATCAAAGATGAGCTTGTGGGGCCTTTTCGGGTTGAGGATGGAGTCAAGCTCAACTCCCAGTCATACTGCCAGTTTCTGGAAGACACCTTCTTCAAGCAGTGGTACAGGAAGAAGTCTGCATCCTTCAAGAAAAACATGATTTTCATGCAGGACAATGCTCCATCACACGCGTCCAAGTACTCCACAACGTGGCTGGCAAGAAAGGGTATAAAAGAAGAAAATCTAATGACATGGCCTCCTTGTTCACCTGATCTGAACCCCATTGAGAACCTGTGGTCCATCATCAAATGTGAGATTTACAAGGAGGGAAAACAGTACACCTTTCTGAACAGTGTCTGGGAGGCTGTGGTTGCTGCTGCACGCAATGTTGATGGTGAACAGATCAAAACACTGACAGAATCCATGGATAGCAGGCTTTTGAGTGTCCTTGCAAAGAAAGGTGGCTATATTGGTCACTGATTTGTTTTTGTTTTGTTTTTGAATGTCAGAAATGTATATTTGTGAATGTTGAGATGTTATATTGGTTTCACTGGTAAAAATAAATAATTGAAATGGGTATATATTTGTTTTTTGTTAAGTTGCCTAATAATTATGCACAGTAATAGTCACCTGCACACACAGATATCCCCCTAAAATAGCTATAACTAAAAACAAACTAAAAACTACTTCCAAAACTAATCAGCTTTGATATTAATGAGTTTTTTGGGTTCATTGAGAACATGGTTGTTGTTCAATAATAAAATTAATCCTCAAAAATACAACTTGCCTAATAATTCTGCACTCCCTGTATTGGACATTTCAGATACAGCTTGATATGTTTAATTCCATTTATTTCATTAAAGGAATTTTTTTGTGACCCATACATAAAAAAACAACAGAGAAAGAAAGAAAGAAAGAAAGAAAGAAAGAAAGAAAGAAAGAAAGAAAGAAAGAAAGAAAGAAAGAAAGAAAGAAAGAAAGAAAGAAAGAAAGAAAAAGATTTGGAATTCTTACTCAAAACTAAAAAGCAGGGAAATTAATAATGTGCCAAATGGAAATTCAAAATGTAAACTCAGTGCTTTTTGCCATTTTATTTCATCAGGTGTTTAAATAAAGAACTCCAGTCATGAAATATCTGGATGCGGTGTGAAGAAATTAAACACTGTACTCTAAACATTTATTTAACCTACTGGAGTATATTTAATTGTCTGCAAACAGCTCCTTTGACTTTATTTTGTAATTTGAAACCACTACTTTTGTCTGTAGAAACCACCGCCTACAATGAAAATTTGAATAACAGACATATTCTCTGTAGAAAAACAGGAGACAATATTATTATTATTATTATCAGGTATTTGTAGATCGCCAACAGATTCCGCAGTGCTATAGCACTGAATAATCTCTCAGTAGGGTGTACAAGAAAAAAAAAATTGTATCTGAAATAGCTGCTTGTGCCCAGTCATAATTACTGTTTCATTTTCTATGTTTAGACATAGACAACGTTAGCAGGTCTGTTTTACCTGCCCATTTATGGGCCATTTCCTAGAGAATAAAAGGCTAGGATTTAAATGACCAAAACATGCTCTTTCAAATACAAAAATAAACATGAATGATCATTTTCCCATACATTTAATACTCTATATTAGGTATAGCAAGTCATTTAGAACACATTAAAGGGAAACGTGTTAGTGTACAGTGTTCCTTTAAATTTTGAGTTTCTTTTAAATGAGAAATGATACCTTAGGAATTCCTCTCTTTTGTATAATGTTAATGTGTTGGTAAGAAAAAGATCTGTTCTGTTTTGGATAAATAATTTATAATTTAGAGATATGGATACAATGCATACAGAAATGGATATTGAAGGCAAGATGGAATAAATGATGAATCATTGCCTACCTCTAATGCTGAACTCATCTATGATGGCATTTGGCTTTCAATTCAAAGTTAACAGTATTTCCTGCTTCCCATGAGCAATTAACTGTAATATATAAATATCCAGAAACTCTAAACCTTCAGTAAAATATGCTGAGCCAGCTTTCTTCATCTTTACGTGAAACAAAAGCCTTTGAGGCACATAAGTAAAAACCTTTTAATATCCTGGAAATGTGGGTCATTTTTTTTCTGAAATTTCCTTTCATCTAAAAACAAATGTGACATTTCTAATGAAAATAGCACATCTGTGTCCCGTAATAGAGAACAAGCAGCGAGCACCAGTCAATGTTAATCCATTCAGCAGGTTCTTTTTAAATTGTGTGTCTTTTTGTTTTGTTTTTTAATAGAAACATTTCAAATTTCTCCTTTTCTTTAGAACATTTAATTTTCAAGCAAATTCTCTTTTTAGATTATGTGCTATATCCATTGCAGGTCAAAATAATGGATCTCCTACTTACAGCATCATTCTTACCAAGGCTTTATTTTAATAAAGTAAACAATACAGTTATTTAGAGGCTTACATGCAAAAACACATATGAACCAGCTTTCACTTGGCTCTCACATGTCTTATATTACTGTGCAATATGTCACCAATCACCTAAATTATGGGTCACAGTTTATGTTGCATTACTTTTGAATAAGCATGAATATACTAGCATGGCTTGAAGTATTTGCTTACACATTGTAGGAAAAAGACGCTAGGTGCATATGCAGTTCATTGAATTATAGTAGCACCTGATGGCTGATCACAAGACCAGCTGCTAGGGAACTTCTGAACAATATTTTAATGAACCAAACAGCATTACTGCTATTCAGATTATAAAATAGGAGAAAAGTCTGGATATGACCCAGACCATGGTGAGGGATAAAAGAAAGCAGAAGCTGTAGCTGATACTAATGAAAAAGCTGCTGAAAGAAGATTCCACAGCTGGAGTCCTTATTCTTTTCTGACTTGTATTTTTTTATGTCAATAGAGGCTATTATTGTTGCTAAAGTAAAATCAAAATTAAACTTTCACGATTAAAAAACAACTTTCCAGTTTACTTCTATTAATTAATTTGTGTTGTTATCTTAGTATCCTGTGTTGAAGAGAATACCTAGGTAAGCTCAGTAGTAGAAATCTACTGCTGGGTGCCAGCTGTTAATTGGTGGTTGCATATCTTGTCATTGGCACACTCAATGTGTTTAGCTAGCTTCCAATAGTGCATTGATGCTACTGAGCCTACTCTTGAACAAACAATATCAAAATACCAAAGCAAATTTGAAAATAGAAGTAATTTGAAAATATATTTAAAATTGTATTCTCTGTCTAATTAATGAAGGCTTAATTTTGGCTTTCTGTTCCATTTAACTGTAGCTAGCCATGTATTGATGGGGAAAAAATATATATGTTTCGCATTCAGTGAGACCCCACTGCACTTTAATCACATAATGCAGCAGCTCTCTACTTCATCAGCCACTTAATTCTTCCTCTTTGTTTTAGATAGCATAATTAGGGTAATTAAATGGCAAACATATCTGTAATGTTAAGGCAAGTTCAAAAGATGAGGAAGCAAACGTCCATTAGAATGCATAAAAGATTAAATCTTTATTGTCCACACATTAAAACATCTCAGCTCAGGGTAAAAGATGCAGGTAGTCTGACTAGTTTCGGCAATGCCGTAATCATAGACCTGCTTGCTCTCATAAAGCAACAACTTTAAATAGGTCATATTACACAGTGATTGGTCAGTATTGGGGGAGGATTCTCACTCCCTCCCCCATATTAACCCCTTACTATCAAAGCATATTTGATTAAAACACTTATAAAATTTACTAAATATACTATACTTAAACCCTGTAAATATATTTTATATAATAGAAGGCAATTTGAAAAACAGACATTTAAATACAAGCCATTGAAAAAGGGCATATAGAGAGAATATAAAATTGAAACATTGATACTTCAAGAACTAACATTAGAAGAAATTTGCGAATTTTAACCTTTACAAATTGACACTGAAAAAGATGGCAATTAAAAAGGTGGTTCAAGGGTTCTGCTTAGTGGTTTCAAAAATAGAATCGCACACATTATACATTGTATTACGTATAATCAGGATGAAGACATGATTTATATATATATAATGCCTAGACATCCTCTGAATCCACACACAGAAACCTATGCATACAAAAACAATGACAATAATGTAGTATTTTCAGAAACCCCAGAACCACATAGAACCCAGGATCACATAAATATAATCAAATGTAACTGCAAATTGTAGTATTCAAACACAAAGCTATACTAAATAACTGCGTGATAGTGTGTATAAGGTCCTATACAGTTTAACATGAGGTATAAAATATACTCCTGTGTCAAAACCACCAATAAGCCGCTATCAGCATATCTCTACATATAGCTTGTGAAGTGTCAATGTATATAAGATGTAATAAATTTTCCTAGTCAATATGTCATTGAAGAAATATACACAATATTGGGTCAAGCAGCACAGGTAGCAGTAATGTGAAATCAAGGTTTATATTAGGTATTTGAATAGTTCCAAATGTGGAACTAGCATAAGGTAACATCCCAGAATAGGTGAAATATGTAAAGGGCAACAGTGTGGTAAGGTTGGAGAGGACAGGACACAGTTCCAAAACAAACTTTTCAATGTTGTTATAAATTAATTGAATAGCTTAATATTCCATGCAAAAGGCATGTAGACCCTGTTATAGGTGTAGGTTATCATAAAATGGAGTGGGGAAAAGAAAAGAAAAGGCCTAGCTATTAAAGATCAACGCCAATGGTTAATCAAATCGAACTCAAAGTTAAAGCCTTCTGGCACCTGAGTTCGAAGTTTAAAAATCCAGAAGGCTTCTTGTCTGGCTAGAATTTCCTCTTTATTACCTCCTCTGGGAGGTCATTTGATTAATTCTATTGCTCTCCAATTGAATGATCTAACATCTCCCCCGTGTACCTCAATGAAATGTCTCGACAAAGCAGAGCAAGTTTTCTCATTTTTGATATATCCAAGATGTTCCCTGATTCTTGTATGGACATCCCTAGTGGTCATACCCACATATTGCCTGCGATGCTGAGTACACTCAATGAGGTACACAACATATTGGGTAGAGCATCTAACACACCCTTTAGTTTCAAAGGTCTGATTTGTGACATATGAGTAAAAATTCCTTCCCTCTACTATGAATTTGCACGACTTGCACCTTCCATCTCCACCTTCTATCTGTAATGTTATATTTCATGTAACACAAACATGAAAAAATTAAGGATTTTTTTTTTCAGTTCTCAAAAATTAGAAATTCCAAATTTTAAATATGTGCTCTCTTTAACAAAAAAATATTTGAGTCTTTTCTGTTTAAAGGAGGGCTCTTGTGTAAGGGAAAGCAGTCAATTCAATGCAGGCATTTTTTAAGTTTTGCCCGCATGCAAGGAGGTAATGGTGAAATGGTCTGAAATTTCCACTGGGAAGTTCTGAAATCTGCTTTTTATTGTTTGAGTAAAAATTTAAATTCAGGCATGAACTTTTTTCTGCCATTTAATTGTATTCATGCCTCATACAACACACGCAAGACATAAAATATCATTGCAATTTGTTCTCAACAGTTACCAACAATCCCAATACATGAGAAAATCACTTTTCCAATTGTTTTCACATTATAATATGATATTTGAATGCAGCCAATTTATACAGCCTTATCCTCTTAAAACTGTTTTTGACATGCTTATCCTGTTTCTCTTGGTATATCTAAAATTTTAGCTAATTTTAAATAATAAAAAGTCTATAATGATACAAAATAGCCTTAACTTTCAATAAAGTATTTTGGGAGACACAAATAGTCTTTGGAATTATTAAAATAGCAGTGTTATCCCTGCAGTAATTATTAGACAAACAGAAAGACTAAGAAGATATGAATAATTGGAATGCAAAAGAATCCTAATACATTGAGAGGATAGCTATCCAGTACATATTTAAACAATAATAAGTGAGAATACAGCCAGATATAAACATTAATTGTAAAACCAATATTTTACTTTCTAGTTTTCTTAACACATGTGCACCTATTTTTTTTTTAATCTTTTTTAGAATTCAACCCATATCTCGATCTTTAAAAAGTATGATATATTTGTGAGTAGTGCCACATTTAAAGGGACAGTGTACACCAGAATTGTTATTGTTTTAAACAATAGATAATCCCTTGTTTACCCATTCCCTAGTTTTGCATAACCAACACAGTTATATTTATATATTTTTTACCTCTGTGATTATCTTGTATCTAAGCCTTGCAGTCTGCCCCTTTATTTCAGTTCTTTTGACAGACTTGCAGTTTAGCCAATCAGTGCCTGCTCCCAGATAACTTCACGTGCACGAGCACAGTGTTATCTATATGAAAAACATGAACTAACACCCTCTAGTGGTGAAAAGCCTGTTAAAATGCATTCTTAAGGGCGGCCTTCAAGGTCTAAGAAATTAGCATATGAACCTCCTAGGTTAAGCTTTCAACTAAGAATACCAAGAGAACAAAGGAAAAATTGGTGATAAAAGTAAATTGGAAAATTGTTTAAAATTACATGCTCTATCTGAATCATGAATGTTTTTTTTTTTGACTAGACTGTCCCTTTAAGTGCATCTATACTAGGAAAGTATGTTCTAATTAATTTTAAGAAGCATTGATATAAAACAAGGCTTAGTGAATATAAATAATCAAATCGCATTTAGAATTCACCATGATATCACAAATCTAGGCATATGTATACAACACTAATGAAAACTGACAAGAAATTGGAATATATAGCAGAGTTTTTTAATAACGAGATACTACTGAATTAATAAGGTTACAAAAATAATATGTAGGTTAGTTGCAGGCTATTTAAGGTATAATAATTTACTTGAGCCATGCAAGCTGCTTGACAATACCTTTATTTCCAAGGGAAACAAGAGGTAAATGTTCCTCTCCAGGGAATTAGAAACAATATTTCAAGCCATGAGATTTCAAATGCAGTGTGAAAAGCATGCTATTTGTATGTGCATTTAAAAATATTCTTTGAAATATTCCTTTTTTTGTTATATTTTTTGAAACCTACATTTACTGCAAAATGACAAAATAAAAATGAAAAATAATTATTTAGTTATTTCCAACTCCAATCTATTGTTCTTATATGTAATGTAACTAAGAAACGATTAACATAATAATCCTGTTATTGGTCGTAAATCCCAGGAATGTGGAAAACTTGCATCATATTCTCTCCAGACTGATGTCTAGATGGTGTCATAACATAATGATTAAAGGACCAGTCAACACAGTAGATTTGCATAATCAACAAATGCAAGATAAGACAATGCAATAGCACTTAGTCTGAACTTCAAATGAGTAGTAGATTTTGTTTCCAACAATTTTAAAAGTTATGTCTTTTTCCACTCCCCCTGTACCATGTGACAGCCATCAGCCAATCACAAATGCATACACATACCATGTCACAGCTATCAGCCATTCACAAATGCATACACACTTATTCTTGCACATGCTCAGTAGGAGCCGGTGACTCAAAAAGTTTAAATATAAAAATACTGTGCACATTTTTTTAATGGAAGCAAATTGGAAAGTTGTTTAAAATGGCATGCTCTATCTGAATAATGAAAGTTTAATTTTGATTGAGTGTTCCTTTAACAAGGGAAAAAAGTATATATAATACATAATACAAAAGAAATGAGTAGCACTAAGGAAGCAATTGAGCATCAGGCGTAAAGTCTAGTGTGATTAATCACAGTCAATGGTCATGTATTACTTGGATTCTATATTTGGAATATAAGAAGTAATCTCCTTGGTCTATAATTCGTCAAAAAATATAAAATGCTCTGAACTCTTGTTCAGAAGAGGATTGCCTGGTATTTTTGGGCTGGACTAAACTTACTTTGCGAGTTCAGACTGATATACTTCAGGAAAGTTCTCCTCTGTGAAAAGCCTAAAAGTGGCTGCTCTTTGGTTATAACTCACCATAGAACAAGCTACTTGTTTGTTCCCGGTACAGCGTTTTACTTTCTGTATGCAAATGCAATAAAAGAAGTCTAAATTGTTGGATTTTAAATAATAGTATTTCTCAAGTGATATATTTCATTGTATTTGTATCAACAAATGAACCATTGGAATTTCTTCCTTTTACAATAACCTGGGTATCAGTTACTTTGCATTATTTATAACCACTTGAAAAAGTTTAATGTGTGGTTTCTATTATAGCTTGAAAATAAAAATATCAACAGGTCTAGATGTAGCAAAATTTAAAATAACTTGGTTTATATATGCCTATGGGGCATATTTAAGAATGTGCGAGCGGACATGATACAAAGTAGTGTATCATGATCGCTGCACTTCGATAAATGCCGACAGCATACGCTGTCGGCATTTATCATTGCACCAGCAGTTCTTGTGAACTGCTGGTGCAATGCCATCCCCTGCAGATTGGCCGCTAGCAGGGGGTGTCAATCAATCCGATAGTATTTGATCCGGTTGATTTTCGGCGATGTCTGTCCGCCGCCTCAGAGCAGGCAGATAAGTTATGGAGCAGCGGTCTTTAGCATAACATAATGCATTTTTAAATGTACTCTTCTTAATACAAATGGATATGGAATGTTAGCTCTACAGATCTTTCAATCATATGAATTAACACAGCTGGAAGTTCTTTTTTTCCTTTTGTCAGAAACTGTGCATTTGACAGAGTATAATCCCTTGTACATTTATAATGCAAATCATGCAGTGTTTACTTGTGATGAGAAGAGTTCAGTGTATCACTCTGTTGAAAAGCAAGTACTGTTGTTATAAATGCAGCAATTCAGAGTATTGAAACAACATTGTCAATGCCAAGTGTAACCCCAAGACATTGGGCATGCAGGGTAGGGATAATGATGGATTTATCAACAGTTATTGAAAAATGGGGGGTGGAGATTTTGGAAAAAGGAGCGAAAATATGGAGCTCAGTTTTGGAGACATTTAGCTTAAGGTAGTGAGAAGACATACAGAGATATGAGAAAGACAGTCAGTAACACGCGTTAGCAAGGAAGGAGATAGGCCTGGTGCAGAAAGGTAGATTTGGTTGTCATCAACATACAAATTATATTGAAACCCATGGGACTTTATAAAGGAATCTAATGATGAAGATTGAGAGGAGAAGGTGACCAAGGATAGAGCTTTGTGGTACCCCAACAAAAAGTGGTAAAGGGTCAGAGGATGCACCAGAGAAGGTTACACTAAAGGCACGGTTAGACAGGTATGAAGGGAACCATGAGAGGGCTGTGTCACAAATGCCAAAAAATTGGAGGGTTTGGAGCAAAAGAGAGTGGTCAATAGTATAAAAGGCTGCAGACAGATCAAAAAGAATTAGCAGAGAGAAGTGGCTATTCAATTTTGCTGTAAGTAGGTTGTTGGTAACCTTAACGATTGCTGTCTCTGTGGAGTGTTGGGGGCAAATTCCAGATTTCAGTGGGTCAAGGAGGGAAGTTAATGTAAGGGAATGTGATAAATGTGCATATACTAGCTTTTCAAGAAGTTTTGAGGCAGTGGGGGAGTAGAGAAATACGGCGGTAGTTAGATGGGGAGGTTGGATCGAGATAAGGTTTTTTTGAGGATAGGTATGACCAGTGCATGTTTTAGAGATTAGGAAAATATGCCGGTGCTCAGGGAGAGGTTGTAAATGTGTGTGAGTATAAGGGTAAGGGTAGAGGAGATGGAGGGGAGTAGCTGTGAGGGGAGGGGATCAAGGGGATAGGTAGTGAGAGGAAAGTACAAATAAACAGTTAAACCGGATTCATGCATGATCATATGTGCAAAATACCAACACAGCACAAGGTTTAAAGTTTTTGACATTCATAAGATAACTAAAATAATGGTAATTAAGTCAAATATCTTCTTTTCAATTGTATCCCAATGATTTGTACCCATCATGTGACATATTATACATACTAATCCTACATGCATAAATCCTGGGAAGAAGTATGACATAAACTATTGGTAAAGTAATGATGCAAAGTCCACAGGACTTGTGCTTCATTATATGAATAACCTCATTCAGTCATCAGTGCAAAAACAGTAAAAGAAAAACACATTTCAGCATAACATAATGCTTTTTTAAATGTACTCTTCTTAATACAAATGGATATGGAATGTTAGCTCTACAGAGCTTTCAATCATATGAATTAACATAGCTGGAAGTTCTTTTTTTCCTTTTTCAGAAACTGTGCATTTGACAGAGTATAATCCCTTGTACATTTATAATGTAAATCATGCAGTGTTTACTTGTGATGAGAAGAGTTCAATGTATCACTCTGTTGAAAAGCAAGTACTGTTGTTATAAATGCAGCAATTCAGTGTATTGAAACAACATTGTCAATGCCTAATTTATGATTTAGACTTTTGACGGGTGATTAAAGGGACATGATACCCAAATGTTGAAGCTTTATCAACCAGAACTTTCAACAATATTTTGTAGTATTTCTGTGCAAATTTGTAAAGATGGAAGCACCCAATTGTATAAATCGCAGCAACCTACATTTACTGCAAAATGACAAAATAAAAATGAAAAATAATTATTTAGTTATTTCCAACTCCAATCTATTGTTCTTATATGTAATGTAACTAAGAAACGATTAACATAATAATCCTGTTATTGGTCGTAAATCCCAGGAATGTGGAAAACTTGCATCATATTCTCTCCAGACTGATGTCTAGATGGTGTCATAACATAATGATTAACAAGGGAAAAAAGTATATATAATACATAATACAAAAGAAATGAGTAGCACTAAGGAAGCAATTGAGCATCAGGTGTAAAGTCTAGTGTGATTAATCACAGTCAATGGTCATGTATTACTTGGATTCTATATTTGGAATATAAGAAGTAATCTCCTTGGTCTATAATTCTTCAAAAAATATAAAATGCTCTGAACTCTTGTTCAGAAGAGGATTGCCTGGTATTTTTGGGCTGGACTAAACTTACTTGGCGAGTTCAGACTGATATACTTCAGGAAAGTTCTCCTCTGTGAAAAGCCTAAAAGTGGCTGCTCTTTGGTTATAACTCACCATAGAACAAGCTACTTGTTTGTTCCCGGTACAGCGTTTTACTTTCTGTATGCAAATGCAATAAAAGAAGTCTAAATTGTTGGATTTTAAATAATAGTATTTCTCAAGTGATATATTTCATTGTATTTGTATCCACAAATGAACTATTGGAATTTCTTCCTTTTACAATAACCTGGGTATCAGTTACTTTGCATTATTTATAACCACTTGAAAAAGTTTAATATATGGTTTCTATTATAGCTTGAAAATAAAAATATCAACAGGTCTAGATGTAGCAAAATTTAAAATAACTTGGTTTATATATGCCTTTGTGGCATATTTAAGAATGTGCGAGCTGACATGATACAAAGTAGCGTATCATGATCGCTGCACATCGATAAATGCCGACAGCATACGCTGTCGGCATTTATCATTGCACCAGCAGTTCTTGTGAACTGCTGGTGCAATGCTGCCCCCTGCAGATTGGCCGCTAGCAGGGGGTGTCAATCAATCCGATAGTATTTGATCCGGTTGATTTTCGGCGATGTCTGTCCGCCGCCTCAGAGCAGGCAGACAAGTTATGGAGCAGCGGTCTTTAGCTTAACATAATGCTTTTTTAAATGTACTCTTCTTAATACAAAAGGATATGGAATGTTAGCTCTACAGAGCTTTCAATCATATGAATTAACATAGCTGGAAGTTCTTTTTTTCCTTTTGTCAGAAACTGTGCATTTGACAGAGTATAATCCCTTGTACATTTATAATGTAAATCATGCAGTGTTTACTTGTGATGAGAAGAGTTCAGTGTATCACTCTGTTTAAAAGCAAGTACTGTTGTTATAAATGCAGCAATTCAGAGTATTGAAACAACATTGTCAATGCCTAATTTATGATTTAGACTTTTGACGGGTGATTAAAGGGACATGATACCTAAATGTTGAAGCTTTATCAACCAGAACTTTCAACAAGATTTTGTAGTATTTCTGTGCGAATTTGTAAAGATGGAAGCACCCAACTGTATAAATCGCAGCATTAAGTTGACCCTTCACTGGAAATAATGAGCCTAGCTCAAACTCTGAAAAACCCTGGGCTGTTGTTGCTCCTAGACTCTTCCATATCACAATAAAAGTAGTTGACAAAGTGACTTGTATCAAAGGTGGCATCACTGAGCTCTTCAGTACAACCCACTCTACTGCCAATGTTTTTCTATGGAAATTTCATAGATATTATATACCTGTTATCAATGTGTGAGGACGAAAATTAACTCAATAATTAGTAGGGGTGTCCACATACTTTTGACCAGATAGGGCAAGATTACGAGTATCACGCTGACTGTTGCACACGAGTAATATTGAGTTTATCGTGGCTGTTTGTCCGCATCAGAAGGAGCGCTAATATTACAAGTTGAAAGTAAATGTGAATGCATGAGCACAATCGCAATTGACACTAGAATTATTACCGCAACCTCAGAGATTTGGTTAACTGTTAAGCAGGAAAAAAAAGTGTCACAAAACACATCAAAATTACACTTCAAAGTACAGTTACAATCATAATAACATTGTCTGATAAAAATTATATATATAAAAAGAAAATTGCACAAAAAAGTTATAAGGGGTCAAAGATATAAGGTCTCGGGTGTTAGAAGTAAAAAAAAAAGGCAGGCAAAGGGCTTTCCCATGGAGATACATATACATGTCTAAATGTGTATATGTATGTATATATGTATATATAGCAGTGCATTGGAGCCCTTTGTAGTCATGTAGATTTAAACATTTTAAAGCATATTTATGTGCTATTCTGTGTATTTACTATAAATATTTCACATTGGAATGTTCTGCACATAGCCTATCTATCTATCTATCTATCTATCTATCTATCTATCTATCTATCTATCTAAAGATATATATTTCTCATCAGATATATCTAAAATATGTATGAATAAATAGAACATATTCTGCTATGTGAAGAACATTGGGATTTGAAATATTAATATCAATATTTTCATGTGGGGTTAGCAGACTTGAGAAAATGCAATCAGGTTTGCGCACGAGTAGGGTGTTAGTTTTTTACCCAATTTTCTTGCTCCATTGACTATGTTAACACAGTCGCAATATTCATATTTTGGCTTCTTGTGCACATCAGGTTAGGGCATGAGTGAAACATTTTACTTTCAACTTGTAATATGAATGCCACCCAACGCACACAAAACGCTTACTTCTAGTGCAGTTAGCATATGAACGGGAGAGATAAATAGTGCTCCATTTGTAAACTAGACCATAGTGTGTGTGTATGTGTGTATATACTATATATATATATATATATATATATATATATATATATATATATATATATATATATACACACGGCTGGAAAGTACTATTTGCCCTGGTGAGGAATTTCGCTTTTTTTCCTCATCTTAAAAGTGAATGTCAATTTTAATGTTAAAGTGCCCAGTTTTTAAAAATTCACTTAAAAACAGGGGCACTTTAATTCATCAAAATTTACATTTCACTCCTGTTGTGAAAAAAAACTTACCTTTTAAACTTGACAGCCGATCCAGCTTCCTCCACCCATCACAAAGCCTCTTCCTGGGTCTAAAATGAGGAATCTGGCTTCCTCTAATCACGGCGTTGAATCAGACACTGATTCCCCTGGGGGGAAGCCGTGATTGGAGGATGACCTATCCATCATTTCTGATATCAGAAATGGCCTGAGATGACTGGAGGAAGCTGGAGCTGCTGTTAAGTTTAAAAGGTAAGGTTTTTTTTCACAACAGGAGTGAAATGTAAATTTTGATGAATTAAAGTGCCCCTGTTTTAAATCGAATTTTTAAAAACCAGGCACTTTAGCATCAAAATTGACATTCACGGAATTAAGGTAGAAAAAATCCTATTGGCTGATGCAATCAGCCAATAGGATTGAGCTTGCATTCTATTGGCTGATCCAATCAGCCAATAGAATGCCAGCTCAATCCTATTGGCTGATTGCATCAGCCAATAGGATTTTTTCTACCTTAATTCCGATTGGCTGATAGAATTCTATCAGCCAATCGCAATTGAAGAGACGCCATCTTGCATGATGTCATTTAAAGGAACCTTCATTCTTCAGTTGGACTTCGTTTGAAGAGGATGCTCCATGTCAGATGTCTTGAAGATGGAGCCGCTCCTTGCCGGATGGATGAAGATAGAAGATGCCGCCTGGATGAAAACTTCTGCCCGTCTGGAGGACCTCTTCTTTCCGGCTTGGATGAAGGCTTCTGCCCGTCTGGAGGACCACTTCGCCCGGCTTCGTTGAGGACTTCGGCCCGGTTGGGTGAAGACTTCTCAAGGTAGGGTGATCTTCAAGGGGTTAGTGTTAGGTTTTATTAAGGGGGTATTGGGTGGGTTTTAGAGTAGGGTTGGGTGTATGGGTGGTGGGTTTTAATGTTGGGGGGGCATTGTACTTTTTTTTACAGGTAAAAGAGCTGATTACTTTGGGGCAATGCCCCGCAAAAGGCCCTTTTAAGGACTATTTGTAATTTAGAATAGGGTAGGGCTTTTTATTATTTTTGGGGGCTTTTTTATTTTATTAGGGGGATTAGATTAGGTGTAATTATTTTAAAAAACTTGTAATTATTTTATTATTTTCTGTAATTTAGTGGGGGGTTTTCGTACTTTAGATAATTTTTTTAAATTGTAATTAATTGTATTTAGTTTAGGTAATTCATTTAATTATAGTGTAGTGTTAGGTTTAATTGTAACTTAGGTTAGGATTTATTTTACAGGTAAATTTGTCTTTATTTTAACTAGGTATTTATTAAATAGTTAATAGCTATTTAATAACTATTGTACCTAGTTAAAATAAATACAAAGTTGCCTGTAAAATAAAAATAAACCCTAAGCTAGCTACAATGTAACTATTAGTTATATTATAGCTAGATTATGGTTTATTTTATAGGTAAGTATTTAGTTTTAAATAGGAATAATTTAGTTAATTTTAGTAATTTTATTTATATTTATTTAAATTATATATAAGTTAAGGGGTGTTAGGGTTAGACTTAGATTTAGGGGTTAATACATTTAATATAGTTGCGGCGATGTTGGGAGTGGTGTATTAGGGGTTAATACATGTAGCTAGGTGTCAGTGATGTTAGGGACGGCAGATTAGGGGTTGATAAAATTTAACTAGTGTTTGCGATGCGGGAGGGTGGCGGTTTAGGGGTTAATAGATTTTTTATAGTGGCGGCGCTGTCCGGTTCGGCAGATTAGGAGTTAAAGATTTTTTTTTAGTGTTTGCGATATGAGGGGGCCTCGGTTTAGGGGTTAATAGGTAGTTTATGGGTGTTAGTGTACTTTTTAGCACTTTAGTTAAGAGTTTTATACTACGGCGTTAGCCCATAAAACTCTTAACTACGGACTTTTAAATGCAGTATCAGTCAGTATTGACAGGAGAGACTTTACCGCTCACTTTTGGTTAGACTCGTAATACCGGCGTTATGCAAGTCCCATTGAAAATATACGATACACAATTGAGGTAAGTGGATTTGTGGTATTTTCGAGTCTGACCAAAAAAGTGAGCGGTGAGCCTGTCATATCAAGACTCGTAATACCAGCAGGCGTTAAAAAGCAGCGTTGGGACCTCTCAACGCTGCTTTTTAACCCTAACACACAACTCGTAATCTAGCCGATTGTAAGTAAAAAATGTGCACATTTCATTTTAGAGGTTAAAGAAAAGTCTGGCTTTATAACCTGTTCAGGTCAACCATTAACCAAAACCATTGTGTTTGCTTTGGGGCTGAGATGTTAGTACTATTAAGGGCATTGTTACTTACAGCTAACTGGTTGCTTTTTAAACCACCCTTGGTTACAACTCATTAACACAGAAGCAACAGCTTGATGAATTACTGCCTGCATAAACACAGTTGGCAGTTACTAATTAAATAATTATAACAGCACAGAAGATGTAATATCCCACTAGAAAACTAATGAAGACCAAGCTGTCATTTGGACAAATTTAAAGTTAGCCCAAGAATTAACCATATACAAATGCAAGACATATCATATTGAGATCTAATTGTAGTAACACATAAGAATTTAGTGAATAATGAGATGGCATGGAAAAAAATGCAATATTTAAAGCACACAATAATGAAATGGTGCTGTAATTGTTTTTGCTAAGCAAAAATGATGAATGCACAGTAAATGTGTGGAATGTAAATTGAAAATTATCTGCTTTACTAATTAAAGGAAGATTGATTTGGCATAGGATGTAATTGAAGAAGTGGGCATGCCAAAGTGTAAAGATGCAAACCTAGTTCAATATAACAGAGTTAATATTTTGGAAAAGTAACAATTTTAATTCACAGAAATAATCCGATGACCCTTGTAAAGTCTCATGTATGTACAGTATGTTCTTGTTTTAATGTGTATTTGATGATCAATTGTAAATGTCAAAGGGGACAGTTGTAGCATAGCAACCAAATATATTTGGGAAAATAAAGGTGTCTTTGTTTAAACAAGAAAGGAATCACCTATAATTAAGTTGTCAGTGTTTAAAGTGAGACTGATCATCATTAAGCATCACTCTTATATAAACTATCAATTTAATATAATGCTTCTCAATAGAAAACATTTATCTACAAAATGATGACAATCTGATCAAATGGAGCACTAATGACTAGTGGGAAAAAAAGTTTTTATTCACATTTTAATTTCTTTTGTACTTGTCTAATCCAATTTCTGCCTTTTATTCTGTTATTTTTACTTTTTATATTTCCTGTGGTGTCAAATTTGATCCTGGTTTCTCATATGTGTTCTTCAACATCTGACAAAACAAAATGAGTTCCTGAAATAGATGGTAAAGCCAAATCATAAACATTAAGATCATTCAGCTTCTTGGTATATGAAAGTGTGGCTACCGTGTGTACCGGATAAAAGGGACTTCATAAGCTTTAAATTGCATTAACTGAAAACCAGCCACACTCTATAGACACCTGAATATAATAATGTGATTCTTTGCTCTGCACTTCAAATCCAGGTAAGATTCATACAAGCTGTGTTGTGCAGAAACCCAAAGTATAAAGAATATCTTTTGTGATATATACAAAAATTGGTCGTAGTTGTATGTGAAATTTACAAAAGATAAATGACAAAACTGGGTCACATATGTCTTAAAACAGACCTTCTTGGTGTCTGACAGTGTTTTTTTTTGTGTGTACCTGATGCAAGGCATTTCACAACCTTTAACAACTGTAACTGAAAACCACCCATACACTGTAGACATCTCAATATAATAATGTGCTCTGCAGTTCAAACCCAGGTAAAACTCCTTCAAGCTGTGTTGTTCAGAAACCCAAAGTATAAAATGTATCTTTTGTGATATATCCAAAAATTGTTCACAGGTGAATCTTAAATTTACAACAACAAAAAAGTAAAACCGATTAACTGGCTCATATACTGTATGTCTCAAAAGCAGACCTTCAATGTGTAATGACAACTGCAATCTGAAACAGAATATAACACTCAAGAACCAAAATAAAATATTTCAGAAGTTAGTGCTAACATATAATTATAAGGTCTGATTGTTTTGTTATTTATTGACTATCTTCTGTACACAAGAACTGCTGGTGCAATGATAAAAGCCGACAGCGTATGCTGTCGGCATTTATCGATGTGCAGCGGACATGATCCGCTATATCGGATCATGTCCGCTCGCACCATAGTAAATAGGCCCCTATGTATTTATGCCAGTTATAGTTATATATGCAGTAATAATGGCTCTATTCCAATCTATCAGAAATTCCAGGTAAAAATATTGGGCTCCATTTATGAATATGTGGTTACAGCTTTATGTATTAAATAGTCTATTTGCTTGCAGATCAACAAACAGATAAACTCTACAATTTGCAGTGAGTGAAACGTTGTCTGCTATCCATATGTACTAAATAAAAGACAAAAAAATGTTGCATCTAATCTGCTGCTAGCAACGGTGGATGATTGATAAATTTGACACCTCGCAAGTAGCATAAACTGAAATTTACTATTCAGTCAGTTTTGTCGCACGTGACTGCAAGGTAGTGGGAAGAGAAGTCAGCATTATATAAAGGCAAACTTTTGGACATTTAGACAGATAATTGAAAGCAGGACTTTCTAAATTATTTTCAATAAAAATTAACGATTATGGCTTGTTCTGGAGCGGGTTCACACACATCAGCAGAAAATGGTTCTTATAGATATGGTACTGGATTCTTATGAGTACCTATTTGGATGGCATGTGAAGCAAACATCACATACAGCGAAAATGAGTATCTGGCAGCATTTAAATAATGCTGTAACCTCTCTATTGGAAAAGGCCAACTAAACCAACCCATAGAAGGAATATGCTCCGTGCCCACAGTCTCCTTCTTTTCAAACAATTTTAAAAAGCATTTGCTTCTCTAATCTGCCTTCTCCCCCAGATTTGCATCAGATGATTAATATATAAATGAAGAAGTATATCCATGGCTAACACTATCAACGGTGAGTAACAATTGAGGTCTGTTGGCCTTTTTTATATCAATTGTAGGCGTATATCTTATAGCCCCTACTGTTTATTATAGTGATTGCCACCTAAATGCTGGTGAGGGATAATTCACGATGTTGATGCGGAAGAAACGTCAAGCAGAAAAAAATAGATTTTTTTTAGTAACTATGGTTTGGTGGGAGATTTATGTTGAAAATGTGTTCGGTTCAAAGAGTTGAGGTTTGCTCGCTACTTGTAAATTGCAATTATTTACAGATTTGACTGCTTAGTACAAATTATTTTCTATCTACACATGGACATTGATGTGAAAAAGCTGACTAGCAGCTCGCCGACAGTTTAGTATATGGGGCCCTTAGAGCCCATGTGGTGCCGACACTATAACATACTTTAACAGGTTTAAGTTATTTTTTTATTTATTTTTATTTCCATGGAGGCAAAAGACATACATCAAAATCAAAACTAAAGATTTTGGCTAGTTGATTGAATATTGATGAATGACTGGTTATTGTCTAATATAGATGCAGGGTATTTTTCCCTTAAGTAATAATATAAATGCATAGTATTTGTGCATTTAGCCATTTCACATTATTCTGAGTAATAATGTGATTAACAGATTTTAACATCCAAAAAAGTCAGAAATTAACATTATCATATAAGTATTTAAAGGGACAGTCTACTCCAAAAAGGTTATTATTTAAAAAATAGATAACTCCTTTACTACCCATCCCCCAGATTTGCATAACCAACATTGTTATATTAATATACTTTATCTAAAACTCTAAATCTCTGCCCATTTTAAAGTCCCTGCATGCTGCCATTGTCTAAGTCAATTTTATCAGTTTTCACAGCAAGACCGAGCTAATTAATGTGTACCATATAGATAACAATGTGCTCACTTCTGTGGAGTTACAAATGAGACCGCACTGATCGGCTAAAATGCAAATCATAAACAGCCCAGAGATAAAGGGGCTTAGATTCAAAATAAACGCAGAGTTAAAAAGTATATTAATACAACTGTGTTGGTTATGCAAAACTCGGGAATGGATAATAAATGATTATCTATCTTTTTAAACAATCACAATTTTGGAGTAAACTCTCCCTTTAAGTTGTGAACACGATTTATAGTTGAAAAGTGTGATTTAAGTTATATTCTCATCCTTTTTTAATAATCCACAAGGTTTTCTTGTTTATTAATTTTTTAATTGAAAATACACAATATTTTTTAACATTTAAGTGCTATGCAAATAACAAAGGAACAGTTCAAATGATTTTTTAGGAAGTCAAGGCTATTGGAAAGTCCAGCAATCATGTAATACATCTGTTTGAAAAGTGATTTTTGATGGATTGGAACAACTCTGTTAGGTTCTCTCAGTGCATAGTATTAGTGATATAACTGAAGTGTGAAGCCACTATAAAACTACATTACTATTGATTTTCTAATGCATTTTCTAATGGATTTATAAGGGATTTAAATGGCCTCACAACTGAAATCCCCCTAAAAAGTAATGCATGACACGTCACACACAGAAGAACTCAACTCCACTTTGGTAATCTGACAGTTAAGAACATTTCACTGTCTCTGTCTAGACTTACAAACACACACACACAAAAAAGAAAAAAAAAAAACATTCTGAATTCCATAAATTAGTATCTACTCATTACACAATAAATTCAGTTCAACAAATGTCATGGTATTTTGAAACGTAGTAAGTACATGACATGACAGGAATAGATTGCTTAACACTATAAATAATAAAAGTGCCAATTTACATCTGTGTCCTCCATTTCTAGCAATATTAAGACCTTAAGGTCTAATCTATGTCAGTGATGCGTCTTCCACATTGGATATTTTCTCTATACTATGTTTCTATGTTTCTGCGTAGCACCTACTGACAGTACAATTCTTCCCCATATGTTTGTGATCCTGCACTCCCCATCTCCCACCACTATTCAGCTAATAATGTTTCCATCTTATCACAGATCAAAGTATTTTCTTTTACAAAACAACTCTGAAATAGGACTGCCTACCTGCCCCTCAGTCACTTAAATTAGACTTTATGTGAAAGAAAATGTAATGTTAGATTACCAAAAACATAATCTGTTCTCTAAGGGGCACCCTTGGTATGTACTATAGTGCTACTTAAAGGGACAGTAAAAACCATGTAATTACAAGACATTTATGTTGTGTTGCTATAGAATAACACATCAGCCAAGTCTTAACTTAAAACAATATATCTTCCTTTTTACTGCAATTGTTTTTCAGGAGAGAAACCCCACCCACCATTTGCTTTATTTGGATGAGCCATTCTGGCCTTTAGTCTGCAGATAACAAATCTAGCGACTGTCATAAAGTTAGTATAAAGTGAATAGTTTTGCAGTTGTTATTGATTAAAGTCAATTAGAGACTGATATGTAGCAGGGTTATAGCCTTGAGAAGTCAGCAGGCGCATTTCAAGGTCTGAGAGTTAGAAATTGCCCTATTTTTAGAGCTTAATTACTTGTAAAGAGGGCAAAATAAATAATGAAAACATAGCAAAGTTGTTTCATTATGCATAACTAGACATTTTATATAAAAATATTAGGGTGTTTACCGTCCCTTTAAGACTCTTCTAAGGTAATTTATCTAAGTGGTTGAAGATACTTTCACTCAATATGTCACTATGTGTGTAAGCCTGATCAACCTATCATTTTACAATTATACTATGTTTAGCTACATTACTTTTGTGCCGTTTTGTTTTGCCCTACTGTGATGTATTGTAACAATACTGTTACCTGCTATTTAACCTTAATTCATGTTCTAAGCATATGTTCTCTGTAACTTGGGTGAAACACATTAAAATTACAGTGACTATATTAAATGGACTTAGATGTAAGTTATGAAAAGCTGGACTAAATAATTGTCGCTTAGGGAAGTTATTTTACCTTGACCTTTTCAACTAAAGAAAATGCTATTATAAAAAAATGTTATTCATAAAATACTTGATTTGTAGCATGTCATCATTTTAGTTAATTTATGTAGTGATTTCTTGTGGATTGCTTTTATATGTGTGATACTGGCAGATATGAAAATAATGGCTCCCATTTCCTTACTGTATTTACTTCAGAAAAGTCCAGCATATACCCATAGGGAACAATCCTCAACTTTATTTTTTTAATAGTTGTTTCCCTGGAAATATACGCAACATTAAGCTACTGATCTAACGCATATTGTTTTTCAAAATACTGGTAAAGCATTTGGCTGTAAATTGCACACTAATCGTCTACCTCTTCCCTCTGCTTCACATTAAATTTCCACACATTTGACGCACTCATGCAGTTGACAGCTTACTTTGCTTTCCTGGGTTGAACATAATTTCATCCTTCACAGTACAGGAGCAAAAAAAAAAAAAAAAAAGGTCTTCCAATGTGAAGTAGCAAGCTTAATCAGCTGTTCACTTATGGTTTCTGTTTTTGGTAATCTACTTCAAACTCACACTCCATAAGCTATTTGATTTTAGTGTACATATCCTAAAATAATTCATTTTAAACGTGCAAGCAGATTATACATTGTGAGCCTCATTTTCCTGCCAATGTCTATAATGGTTGGCTGCAGTTGGATTACTCAGTATTTCGCAGAGACAATTTAGCCCATCAACCTACTTAGAAGCAGTTTTTAGACTTTTTTTATCCACCATAACAAATGTGTTGCTTTTTTAGAAGATGAGCATATAGAATTCATAGCTGTAGTTCATATATTAAATGCTTTACTCTTAAAATGGTATTCTGTTAAAGGGAAACTGAACTCATGTTTTTTCTTGGTTACTTACAAAAGAGTATTTTTAATGGATTACAATGTTTATTTTATTTTTAAACAGATCAAACTGAATTAGCCTATTTTTTTTCTTTAAAGATTTATAGAGTCTTGTACCTATAAGCCAGTACTCTATGGATGCCTAGTTATCAATTGCACATAAACATTCATTTTCTGCTGATTTTAGCTTAAATTTAAAAATGTCTGGTTAACTTTTTCATAAAACAACATTTTTGACATTTAACTGCTACTTTTTTAACAACATCATATATTTATTGTGCCTTTAATATCCATTTAAACCTTTCACAAAAATCAGTGAGTTTTAATTTTTTTGTAACAGTTCAACATGTAGTTCAGTGTTTCATATGTTGGATGTTAGTCATTATGAAAGCAAAACAAGGAAAGAGGCGCCGTATGTGTGAATCGATCAACAGCAGGAGGGGAGTACAAACAAGTACAGGGTACTCACATTCTTTGGCGGCACTCCAATATGCCAATAGATGCAGGCTGGTCTTCACTGCAGACCAGCAAGCTGTACAAGGCAGGATAAGGAAACCCTGGAGGAGCGGCGTCCACAGGTAACTGCCTGATGAAACGGTGTGAACCGTGAAACATGTTGCATGATATGTTTGTGCACAATATAGGATGAGTGTTGTTTTTAATACTGTTTTAACTGTTATTAAACTTATTTTTAATTATACACTCTCATTGCTGAGTGCATTATTCTACGCTACCTGTGGACGCTGCTCCTTCAGGGTTTCCTGATCCTGCCTTGTATAGCTAGCTGGTCTGCTGTGAAAACCAGCCTGCATCTATTGGCACATTGGAGTGCCACCACAGAATGTGAGTACCCTGTACTTGTTTGTACTCCCCTCCTGCTGTTGATTGATTCACACATACGGCGCCTCTTTCCTTGTTTTGCTTTCAGAGTTGTCAACCCTTTTACGGTGAAGATTGAGTGCTGCCTCTCGTCTTGTGGACTATTCCTGTGGATCCTACTTCCCACCACCTCTTTTATACTCTGTCTATTCACCAAGGACTGTGATATTTATTGGTGACTATATCTAACAATTTTTGTTGTATTATTGGATATTCTACAACACACTAGCGCCCCCTATAGGGTTTTTACCCTTTTTCTATGTTAGTCATTATAAAGTATAAGGTTCAATAAAAAATATATTATTTATGCAGTCAAATAAACCATTTGGGTGTTTACACATATCTACAGGGAAATATTTGTAGTTATTGTGGGAACAGTAAAAATCTCAAAAATAGTTTAGAAAATATAACCAGTAGCTTTGTAATGTCCAACATGTTCCAAAATATCTTTTGTTTAATCAAAATATCAGCCTTCTGTCAAATGACCTTTCCATTAGCCTGTGCATTTGTGCAGACCAGATGTGCAGGACTGCAATTTTCTTGTCATATGTTTGGACCTTGAGTCAAACAGTCAACAAGCAAATCAATTTATTCAAAAATTATCCATTTTGTTATTTTCTGGTGTGTTTACAATGTAAAATTTAATAAAACAAAGCATCCATTTTACAAATATATGTTTTACTTTGCGATTATCCTTTAATGTGGCCTTATTTAAGGGCTGCACTTTGCGATTATCCTTTAATGTGGCCTTATTTAAGGGCTGCACTTTACGATTATCCTTTAATGTGGCCTTATTTAAGGGCTGCACTTTGCGATTATCCTTTAATGTGGCCTTATTTAATGGCTGCACTTTACGATTATCCTTTAATGTGGCCTTATTTAAGGGCTGCACTTTACGATTATCCTTTAATGTGGCCTTATTTAAGGGCTGCACTTTACGATTATCCTTTAATGTGGCCTTATTTAAGGGCTGCACTTTGCGATTATCCTTTAATGTGGCCTTATTTAAGGGCTGCACTTTGCGATTATCCTTTAATGTGGCCTTATTTAAGGGCTGAAAGTGACTTGGATCTTACTGTCTAATAACAACTCTAAAGTGGGTAAAAGAACTACTAGAAACTTGAAGAGTAGTGCAAAGATTAGCTAATCAAACACATAAAAATGTATTTTTCCTGTCCTCTTTAGTTGTATATTATTTGTTATCTGAGGACTTGAAAGCGGCTTCTCTGCAGGAAGAAGCTTAAAAGTGATGCTGAAACCTGTTGATGTTATTTATAGTTGGCTCTCCAGGGAATCTCGGCTTAACTTTGATTTACTATGGACAGGCATCCTTTTCAGCAGCTCTTTAGTAACAGTTATGCTTTTCTATTCAATTCTTTGTATGTTATTTCTGTGCTCCAGCATTAGCAATAGAACATAACACAAATATAAATAGTATAAATAATACTTTTATACAAGTTATAAAAGCTAAAATGCTAACCATAATTTATTTTTTCTGGACTAAAAAAATCACTTTCTCACTTAATATAATAATAATAAAAAAAATAAGAATGATAATAATAAAAATAATAACCATATCACATATAATCACTAAGTTTGTATTCTCCTGATTTAAACTTAAAAGTAAAAATTAACAGTCTAAATGAATTGTTTGCATATTATTGATATGATGGCACATTTATAGCTACATATTGGGGAGAATTTACAAAGGGTGCAGGCAGACAAGTTCTCAAAGAGATCCAGTCCACCTGCATTCGCTACTTGTTTGTTGCCCGCAGTTATTATTAGAAATCCTTGTGCAGCTCCGCCCCCTGCTCTCAACAGACCAATTGAGTCTGGGCTGATTTATCCTCACAGGTGGCAGAGATGATAAAAAGCAGGAACTGCTTCTGGCCACAGGCTCACCCCATAATGTAAGTTACAACAGCAGGGGAAATAATATCTAACAATTTGCTGTGCTTGATCATTCTTATGACTTGTTGCTTCCCTTTTTGTAAAACATCTCTCTCTTTGAAATGTTCATTTTATTAACATTGTATTGAATATATTCCTGGTGTTTAAAGGATCTATAGAATGCTTTCTGTTATGGTTACAATTGTTAAAAAAAATGAAAACCATGAATAAATAATAATTATCTATGTTTAGTTGTTTACTGTAAGCAATATATATATATATATATATATATATATATATATATATAAATATTTTATATAGTATGACAGGTTAGTCATACAACTTATTTCTTGCTTTATAGTGGTAAATATGAATGTTAAAGGAACATAACCCCCCTCCAAAATAAATAATCAAAAATATTTAATGATTCAGACAGAGCACACAATTTTAGACATTTCTATTCCATTTTACTTCAATTATCTAACTTGCTTTGTTCTCTTGGTATCCTTTGTTAAAAATCATACCTAGGTAGGCTCAGGAGCTGGGAGATAGCTGCTGGCTGTTTATTATTGGCTTATCAGGGTGCTCAGCTAGATCCCAGTAGTGCATTGCTACCCCTTCAACAAAGATTCCAAACCCTAATGAAACAAATTGATAATTGAAGACATTGGATAGTTGTTGACAATTGTATGTACTATCTAAATCTTGAAAGAAACATTTTTGGTTCCATGCCCCTTTAAGGTGTCAAAATAATACATTTGTGATGTAAAAAAACAGCTATTCATCTACTTTATTTGTACATAAGTCACTAAAGCATTTCAAATATGACTAGAAACCTTTTTGCAAATGCTTCTGATAAACCAATCTTATGATAACTGAAGACTTGTCTTGTGCATGCAGTTTCTCTATTATATACAGGTTAGACATTTATACACACATCTGATATGCATGCATTTTTATAGTGACATCATAAGCACTCCACACATGCACAGTTTCAATACTTGTGCATGGGATACATGGATGAGAAGTTTGCGGAAAAAAAAAAAAGTATTGCAACAATGTCGTAACATAAGTTTGAAATGCACTACCGTACAGATATAATTTTTTATTTTCCTTTAGTTATGTGCAACAGCTGACAATAAGAACACGTTTAAAAAAAAACACATTTTATGGCATACAATTCTGTGTAATTATTATTAAAAGGATTAATATTTTAAAGTCATTCGGGTTAAACCAAGACTCCAATTGAAAAGTGCTAATGAAAAATTGGTTTCTGCAAATTATTATCATATATGTGTTAGATAAAGAGCAGCATTTCTAAAGGCATAGACCTGTGAATGCCCCAACATTTTGTACTATGAAATCGAGTGACGTTTGTATGGTCTGGGGGGTGGGGATCAATCTAGAGCAGTAAAATGGTAAATTATGTAAGAAAATTCAGAATTCTTGCCACATTTTTAATAACACCTATCTAGTATGACTGCACTGTTCATTTGGTTAAATGTAAAACAATACAGTAATACATTAAACAAGATAGATAGATAGCTGATAGATAGATAGATAGATAGATAGATAGATAGATAGATAGATACTGTATATGTGGTACACTCTAGAAACTTTGAAGCAGAGCAATAAAAAAGTAGGTTACAGACATATTAAATAGACATTAAAGGGACAGTATACACCAGATTTTTTATTGTTTAAAAAGATAGATAATTCCTTTATTACCCATTCCCTTGATTTGCATAACAACCCAGTTATATAAATATACTTTTTACCTCTGTGATTACTTTGTATCTAAGCCTCTGCAAACTGCACCCTTATTTCAGTTATTTTGACAGACATCCATTTTAGCCAATCAGAGATGGCTCCCTGGAACTCCACGTGCATGAGCACAGTGTTATCTATATGACACACATGAACTAACACCCTCTAGTGGTGAAAAACTATCAAAATACCCTGAGAGAAGAGGCAGCATTCAAGGGTTTCTAAATTAGCATATGAACCTCTTAGGTTTAGCTTTCAACTAAGAATGCCAAGAGAACAAAGCAAATTTGCTGAAAAAAGTAAATTGGAAAATTGTTTAAAATTACATTCTCTATCTGAATCATGAAAGTTTATTTTGGTCTAGACTGTCTCTTTAAACACAAAATGCATATCATGCAACATATCATGGGTGCTGCCATTTTGGAACTTAGGTTTCACTGCACTTATCAGATGGAGAGTTGCTGCACATTAGCAAACACGTCAGCACTTGAATGCAGTAAAGGCTAGATTTAAAACCCAAAAGGCATGGCTAGAGGAAGGCTGGGAATATCCATATTACTGTACACTAATACTGATAAACATAGTGTAATGCATAAAAACTAATATAATACCTAAAAATAGTATTAAGGCGCCTTTACTGCAGCTGAATTTAGTACAGAGGAACACAATTATAGTGCATCTTCAAAAATAAATTAATTAAGCAAACAGAAAACAGAGTAAAAGGCTTAGTCTTTAATGACTTTAACACTTTATCATGTCAAGTCATAGACTCACTAGATTGCTGTGTTAGCTTATGGTCGGCACTGTGAATGCTAATACCATATTAGCACTAGAAGTACGTAACAAGCAAATACTAATAATTCCTTACCACCACACTTAGCTCATACTCATTACCAACTTTTACTATCTTTGCATGTATTTGTGTTGCACACAAATGGCTCCTTTATAGATGTTCTTCCCAGGTAGCCTCAGTATCACTCTCTGAAGCAGCTCTCTAACTTACTCAAATGTGGTCACGTTATTTGGCTGTTTTAACCCCAGTGATCTTGGAATAGACCTGTACACAACATCTTAAATGAATGCAGGCTCTGGTACACAGACATATCAGTGTAACTGGCAAGTGGCAGCTGAATGACTGATCCAAAGATCGGATCAATTAAAATATTAAAGATGCCTATAGGGGAAGTCGGAACTAATTATTTAAAAAAAATAATTTTAAAAATATTTCTTAAATAAAATTGTTAAATATTTTTTCTTCTCCATGGCAATTTGACACCAGGCATATTTCTTGCTCTTTTTTTACATTTGTAAGTTTACCCATGGTCATTTGGTTCTAGGAAATTTTTACTTACAAAATGCTACTTTATTTTATATTGTATTTATAGAAACTTGCTTAAGTTCATTTGGTTAGAAATGGAAAATAAAACTGGAATAAAACACATTTTAATCACTTCTATACAAATTAGAACACTTAATAGTAAATTGTAGATAGTAAAAAACTAATGTCACAGGTATTGGATAAAAGATGACAAGTTAAATACCTCACCAAGGCCCAGATTGTACTTAAATCCTAACCATAGTCTTCCATGTTGGAGTGCAATAGATGCTAGCTTATTTTACAGAATCAATCTGTAGCTCACTCCCATACAAAAGAAGCTAGCATTATAATAGACTTCAATATACATTTGCATACTTCCCAACATTGGTAGCACTAGCTAGGAATTAGGGAGGTTGCTGTTTTGTGGATGGGGATGTGTCAAGAGAGGTGTGTTCATGATAGGAAATGGGTAGGATTGTGGGTGTTTGGTTAGTTTGTGGGAGTTCTGGTGGTTTGTGGGCACATTCGAGTGGTTTAAGGATGGGCATAAGGAACATTTTGCAAATAGGGACATATGGCTGTCTCAGAGGAACAGAGCTCAGAAATAGAGAAAGTCAGACATCTGTAAATTTGTGGTAAATACCTATTATAGTTTGTACTAATTCTGTTCAGGAATTGGTTACCTGGTTTTTGGTAGTGCTGCGCAGGACAAGGTATGTGAAAAAGATCAAGGGATTTGTAAACAAATTAACCACTTAACAACTAAAAATATTAACTATAGGATACATGTAGAGAAGTGTTGAAGAAATAAATCAATTTATCCCTTTAGAGGCCAACATTGCAGAGCAGCTGATATTTAGGTTAAAGGGTAACCAAGAGCAAGAAAGCACACTTGTTGAGACAAGCATATAACTCTCCTTAACAGACAACAATAAATTATGGCCTAGTGTTTTGATCCATGTAGGAAAAGGGCTGACTGGGTGATTCAAGCTGTATTATTATCTACCTTTGATTTTAATTGTTTTTTTATTTTAATTTTTTAAAACTACATTAACAGCATTGAACAACATTTAAATACTTAAAAAAAGTTGGAAAAAAAAAAGTTAAAAAAAATGCTTGTTTAACCTGAGTAAGGGGGGCATAGCTCTGAAATTCCTTGTGGTTACTGTTTGGCCAGACAGACAACTATTGAGATACATCATTCATTGTTTTTAATGCAGGTATAACATTTTATAACTTTATAATTAAAACACTTCTTAAAGAGATACTAAACCCTTTTTTTTTCTTTCATGATTCAGATAAAACATGCACTTTTAAGCAACTTTCTAATTTAGTCCTATTATCACATTTTCTTTGTTCTTTTGCTATCTTTATTTGAGAAGCAAGAATGTAAAGATTAGGACCCGGCCCATTGTTGGTTTAGCACCCTGAATAGTGCTTGCTTATTGGTGTCTAAATGTAGCCACCAATCATCAAGCACTACCCAGGTGCTAAACGAAAAATGGGCCGGCTCCGAAGCTTTACATTTATGCTTTTCAAATAAAGATAGCAAGAGAACGAAGAAAAATTGATAATAGGAGTAAATTAGAAATATGCATAAAATTGCATGCTATATATAAATAATTAAATAAATAAAAATGTGGTTTGTATCCCTTTAACTATTTATGCTCTGTTTTTTTAATATAAAAACAAATAACATGGCCTGAATATATATATAGAGAGAGTTATCATGGGGTTAATTCAATGGACATTGCACTCTAAAATTTTCTCCCTTTAATCTGTTCCCAAATGGTCCATTTTACCAGCTGGAGTGTATTTTAATTGTTTGCAAACAGCTACTTTACCTTTATTTTATTATTTGAATTCCATGGTTTGTGACCAAATAAACGGCCACCTGCACTAAAAATACCAATTACAAACATATTCTCTACTAAAAAGCTATGTAAACAGGAGATAACAGCACAAGTCAGGGTAGGATTTTTTTTTTAATCTTAAATAGATAGTTGTTCTCACTGAACCCCCCCCCCCCCCAGAAATATTTAGCATTTCAAAACCTATTGTTTAGTCATAGATAGTCTTTGCAGTCCGCTTTACCTTTTAGGGCATATCCTTGAAAACAACAGGTGATGGTTTCAATGAGAAAAAACTGCTATTTCAAGTAAAAAATAAACATGAATGAATGATTTCCCATGTATTTAAACTCTACAGTAGATATAACGAGTAATTTGTTTATGAATCTATGTTATTGTCCTCCATAAAGCAATAGACGTAACAAGATCCATAATTAAAATAGCATTGCCAGGTGTCAAGTATTGAAATGAACAGCCCAGTTTTTCATCTGACTGCCCAGCAAAATATTTATAAAACTATAGACAATTAACTGATCAGGTTTGATGTGGGACTGCAGAACCTAAGGGGCCGATTTGTCACATGTCGGACGGACATGATTTGCTGTGGCGAATATGTCCGCCCGACATTGCTAAATGCCAACAGCATATGCTGTCGGCATTTAACATTGCACAAGCATTTCTGGTGAAATGCTTGTATAATGCCGCCCCCTGCACATTCGCAGACTATCGGCCGCTAGCAGGGAATGTCAATCATCCCGATCGGATACGATCAGGATGATTGCTATCCGACACCTCAGAGGTGTCTTATAACCGCTGCTTCTTAACTTTTGTTTCCCGTGAGCCTGAAGGCTCATGCGGAAACAGCTGCATCCACAGCTTGTTAAATATATCCATAAGTGTCATCTTTGGAAAGATGTGGATATATAGCTGGAGGGTGTGCAGGTTAATGGGATTGATTAAAAGTCTGATATAGTCATTGTGGAATTATGTCTCTAGGGCCATGGCATATGATCTGAAGTTAGTTAACAATCATTACCTACATCCTGCCTGTGGCCAGGCTGCTTGCTGTCCAGTACTTTTGTGGAGGTAAAGCTGGGAAAGAATTTATTTTTCACTTGGGGGTGCACAACATTGCAGTGATAGTATGCAACGTATATGAGAGACAAACTTTATATTGACAAATAACTGACATATACTAATAATTAAAATGCAAGTAGCACAGATACAAACTGAACACAATATACTGAGTATATTTACAGAAGCTTGGTTTTTACTTATAAGTTAAGATAAATTCAATGTTCGGCACTTACAAACTTAGCTATATTATGTTAGTAGCTGTCATTCTATAAGAATGAAGCAAAATTAGATAATATCCCACATATCCTTTCTTGCTGACTTAGGGTAAGTCACTTTTTCCAAAATTTACAAATTAAATAAAAAGCTGTCCTGAAAAAAAATATTTTATAGACTGAAACTTTATAAAACAGAAAAAAAGATGATTGTCTGACTTACAAACCCCATTACCTGGTAAACTTAATAAAAGGCAGGCCTGTCTCACTATAATCACTTCATAATATACGTAGTTACAATCACTTAACCATCAACCACCTTGGATGGTTTCATTTTGTTACAATAACTTAACCTTATATTCAAATGCATGGTTACATAATCTCATTTAATAATAAAAAAAAAACATTTACATGTATTATATAATCATTAAATGCCACCTAATTCTAAAACATGAATATTTCTAACATAAATTCATTTTCAATACTTTCTCTATATACTATATTAGTCATTTCTCAGTTTTTAGAACATTTTATCAGATTTAGAAAAATCATTCCTGTTTTCACACATCATTTCCTTAAAGGAACATTTATCTCTAAACAAATATAGATAGATTGGAAAGGACATTCTTTAAATTATTATTATTATTATCATCATTATTAGTTGCATGAAACAAAGGTTAAGTTAAAGCTGTTGATTTTAATACTAACAATAAATAATGGACTTTAGGGACCTACTGCCCACTATAGTAAGAAGACCTCCCAAGAACATATTGTATTTATGTATTAAAATATTGCAAAAAATATCAAAATGTCATCTCTTTACATGCAGCACAGAAAAAAAAAATAACTTAAATGTCCTTTTAAGAAATAAAGAAAATATTTATAGCCAAAATGTCTTCCCTGCTCTTGTCAGTAAATGCTAAGTTACTGTGTGAGAATTACATCCTGTAGATCCACAAAACAGGATACAGTAGCATTTTCAGCTCCAGCTGAAAAGAGAGTTTATCCTGGTCTCTAGTGCCATCTAGCCAAAGTAATGTTAGTTTTGCTCTAGTAATAAAGTTTACATTTGAATGAATGCTTAATAATATGCCATACATTTTAGAAAAATTAAATCATTTAGAAAGAAAATGTTTGTTAAACCTTGTACAAGCAAATAATTTGTAAATAACATCAAAAACTGCTAATAAACCAGTTTATTATGTGTTGGTACTTACTGTAGAAAACATATTCAGTGTAGCTCGACCAGATCTTGTCATCAGTGTATTGATTAACAAATGAGGCGGTTACTGAGGAATTGCAGGCTACCATGTGGAATCCACATTCTGAAAGCATGTCAAATGCTCGCTCTAGATGCTTAAACTTGAGATAAAACCTGGAGGTGTACTTTTCTGGAGCCCGGTCAGGGTCCCTACTTTCATTTAGAGTATCCCCAAAGACCTCTTTTGCAAGGGAAATTCGTCCACAAATCAAAATTCTTGGCACCCTCCGAAACTTTGCATCCGCTTGACTTTCTCTACCCATCGTGCAAGATCCTCGGTACCCAACAGTGATAAAGCCCCACTTTCTATCTGAAGGCATCAAAGATGAAGATGGGCATATTCTGGTTTCGCTTCCTTGTGAGACTTCCTCATAGTCACTGTGGTAGTAATCATCTGGGCTCTGTTTCACTTCATCTGGTGCAAGAAGTTTTACTAACTCTGGGAGCAGAAAATATTCAGCTTCTCTTTTCAACCTTCCTTTTTCTGGGAAGTGATCAGGCAAAACCACCTGCCTGTCCCTGAGATAGTCGAGAACATATCGAAAAAGAAATCCATCTCTGTCAATAAAGAACCTTCCTTTAGCATCTTTGGCCAGGTCATTTAAGGAGTCTCTTTTTGAAGTAAACATTTTCCACAGTAATGAATGCGGTATACTGGTCAAAGTTTGATGGCGTGTAAAATAAACTTGACCGCCGACATTGAGTTCAACTACTTCAGGAAAAGACTGTAAGATAGTCACTTGGTCTCTGGGTGGGGCATAAGTTCTGCAGTTTCCACTTAGAGCCATTGTAATATCAGATAAATGTAACCAACTGGAAACCTCTCATGAAGTTGTAAAATAAAGTATTAAAAGCTGTATTACATATCCCAATGGTCCAAAGATTATCTTGCTATTTTGAGCTTTGTAATCATACAGCAAATTACAATTGAACACAAGCAAATTGGCCTCTGGCACTTTCCAAATGGATTTGATTTCAGCAATTACTGACTAAAATATTTGTAAAAAAAAATATATCTGTAAATGATACTGTATACCACATAAGTCACTGTATGCAAGGTCAGTCTTAGCATTTAAATATACTATGATCTGTGAAGGAAAAAAATAGATTTTGTTAAACTAAGTGGCAGAATAGCAAAATCAATATAAAATATAGGCATTGATATATACAGTTTATTTTGGCTTAAAAGATCATTCCTTATGTAAAACTGGTAACCCATTTTTCATTGTGATGCAATCATTGCACAATTAATACATTCATAAATAAAAAGATATTCTATGTAGCAGTCGATTTTGCTTTAGAACATTCAAATGTGAAAGATGTAATAAACAGAAATATGGTTATCTATAAATCAAGTGTTACATTTAATAGCAAGAGATGCTTATAATAACTACATATGTTAATAGGGCATGTGTTTAAGCAAAACAGCACAAAACAAAAATGAAAACTGTACTGTACCTGAATTTTAAAATGCTTTTTGTGACTAAATAATCCAGTTGATTTAAACCCATCCAAGAGAGAAAAAAAAATAAAAATGATATATTTGTATGTGTAGATATAATTAAAAAAGAGTATCAGAAATGAGTCAGCTATTACTGGATGTTATTAAGCCAAGGAAAGTTAGTAGTTTTCAGGTAAGCAGCTACAGTGCCAGATTTCCAGGTACAGTGCTCAGCAAACAAATGCACACTGAAATAAGACAGGCTTGTTATTTAGGGGAAAACGATTGCTACAGATGGGATGCTGGCTTAAAAGCCTTGCAAAAAACTCCCAGTCACAGTGGCCAGCCTGCATGGAGCAGGATGTACATTTAGTACTCTACATATTAACACAAACAAAAAGGCTACCATAGTTCCAGAAAGCCTGCAAAAAAAAATAAAGAAAAAAAGAGAGAGAGAAAGGCAGAGCAGTTGTGGTGTGCTTTAGCTGATATCCAAGCACTGGGTGCTTTGCTGCTTGGTTGTTGAGCCTGCTTTGGCTGCTGAGCTGGGTGGATCCACAGTTCCCAGAGCTGTTCTGAGATGCTGTTGTTTCAGCAGGCAGTGAAGAAACCATCCAGGGAAATAACTATTACATCATCTTAAAGGAATATGGTTTTGAAAAAGCAGAATATTAAAAGTGAATGTATTCATCTATCAAGCGTGTTGCATTTAGTTGAATGTATGCATTAAACAGGTGAACAACAATTCTCAGTTGTAAGCTGGTTCATAAGCACTTTCCCTTGGGTGGTTTAACCTATTAACCTCTATTTAAATTGTCACAGTGTGCACTGATTCCAACTGTTTCTGTTACTGAAGATTATAGCAATTAAGAATGTTGCTTCCTATTACAGTTATAGCATTTGGTTCAGAAGTATGCATACTCATACTAAACCTCTATTTCTTAGTGCAAATTTGTGTGTGTGTGTGTGTATAGATAGATGATAGATAGATAGATAGATAGATAGATAGATAGATAGATAGATAGATAGATAGATGGGCAGATAGATAATACATTTTAAAATTCACCTTGAGACTGTAGAAGTACCTTTATATTCTGTATGTTCAAATATCCAGGTTTCTGAACAATTAATTATTATAAGTAACTTTACACAGACAAAAAAATGTAATTAACAGATTTTCAAATTAAATTGTTAAATGCTGTGGAATTCCCCTTGGTAATGTTTCTTAACTATTTGTTGCTGCTTGTAGTTAGTACATTTATATTCAGTAATAATATATAATGTGATCACAACCTACAACAGAAGTATTAAAAAGATTAATGAAAATGCAGTTAACCCTTATTCTGACCTGCTTAACAAAACAGTGCCAAACGTATCATATATTATTAATCTAAAACAAAAAGGCATACTGTGCGTTGCTCATCTAAAAAATATTAACCAATAGGAAATTGAATAATAATTAAAAAAACAATATTCTTTGTATTACATTTTAAATATTTTTTATGTTTCAACAGCACTCACTGAACTTGAAAAAGTCTATGTACAACCTTCTTTTCATGTATCTAGAGTTTATTTGACATGGAGCACTAGGCCAATGTGGGTGTGGAGGAGAATATAAATTGAAGATCATCCAATAGAAAACAATGCATAAAAACATGTCAAATGTAAAACAGAAGTATTTTTACAATTGAAAATTGGTGTGGGGATTATTTAGAAAAGGATTTAGAGGAAAAGTAATGGTTTGCACTGCAAATACACATTTGCATTATCCTTTAGAAATCACTCTACAGTTTGTAATCAGTGCACTATAACATTATTTTTGTGAGATATCTCTGGAGGTTGACTAAACAAAAAGACCTATATTAGTAACAATAAGGCTCTGATTTTTGTATAGTTCCATAGAAATGGTATATTTGACTATATTAGTGATTTTAAGCCTATAATAATGTGGGTTTGATAGAAAAAGTTTTGCTATTTCTTTACAAGAGAGGTCTGACACACATTTTTTAAGGACAAATTATATTTTGGTCCTTGAGAAGCTGTGATTTTCAAAACTGTTTACTGTTAATTGAATAAAAGTATCTTGTATGGCAGGGTTTCAAACTCAAAGTAATTCTAGTCCATTAGAAATCCTAGTTATTGTGTGGCTTACCTGAAACTCTGTACTGTGTTATCTTCACCAATATTTTGCTTTGAAAGAATTTGACAATGGTATTTGAATCCACCATTTAGGATCTTTAAACTTTTTAAATTCAAGGGCTCTGAGCTCATGAAAAAAAGCACATTTTCATTCTCTTTGACTGCTTTTTGCATGGTTCTTTTTCAACATTAAAGGACCATTACACACTCATTTTTTCTTTGCAGAAATGTTTTGTAGATGATCTATTTATAAAGCCCATGAAGTTTTTTTTTTTTTTTTTTTTTTTTTAAATGTATGATTTTGCTTATTTTTAAATAACATTGCTCTGATTTTCAGACTCCTAACCAAGCCCCAAAGTTTTATTTGAATACCGTCAGCTACCTTCTCCAGCTTGCTCATGTTTGTGTAAAGGCTCTTTTCATATGCAAAAGAAGGGGGAGGGGGAGGGTCTTATTTCCCACTTGCAGTGGGCTTTCCAGCTGCCTTTTCAACAGAGCTAAACTGAAAGCTTCTAAGTACGTTTTTAAACCATTTTATACTGGATTTTTATATCAGTATCTGTGCATCTTATTCTTTATAGTAGTGTCTATCACATGCAGTTATATGAAAATGAGTGTATACTGTCCCTTTAAAGTATGTGTGCATGCTCAGTTCACATTTTAATGAACAAGGGTGATTTATGGTTTAATAAAAACACACTCATTAACAATTGAAACATTGAAAATTAAAAACTGCTATCAAAAAGTTACACAAAAAGTTATTAAATTGTAATATGGAGATATTGTATTAACTGATATTAATAACTAATGGCTAGATTACAGTTAGAGGGCAAATTTCTGTGCACTTGTGTATGGCAAAAATGCAAATTTTCAGGTGAACGTTAAATAACCTTGATATTACAAGTTAGAGGTACTCACAAGTAAACACTGCAAACTCAGACCTCTGGTTAAATGACAAAAAGTGTCACAAAACACATTAAAAATATATGTAAGAGTAAAGTTACACTCATATTAACACTGTCTGATATACATTTGTTTTTAAAATATTGCACAAAAAAGTTATAAGAGCTCAAAGTTACGAGATCAGGTTTTAGGAAAAAAAATGGGACGAAAGTACTTTTACGTAGGGATCCATAGGAACACATTTATTCATATTTGTATGTCTATAAATATAAATATATATGTATATGACTATATACATATATATTTATGTATTTATATGTGTATTTCAAAACATATATACAAATGTATACATTTATATACATATGTTTTAATGTGTTATTGTGATCAGGGTTGCACAAGTTGTGGCTGTTAGCTTTTCAACATGAAAATGAGGCTCCATTAAAGTCTGTAGAAAAAGGTTAATTATGCAATAGCAATTCTAGAACCAGAAATTTGTTCTCCAACTGTAATCTAGCCCTAAGTGTAAAAACTATATTCAAAAATATTAGGCAACGGTAATCAATACTGAATCAATTTACTTTAGCTTTAGCCTTGTGTATTCTGTTTTCTGTTAAATATAGTATAGGTAATTTAAATGTTTTTACTAATTTAAATAGCAGCTCTGCTAATGTTCTGAGTTTGGCCAGGCCAGCGGCTGTGTACAAAGTTGCTGGTTGCTGTGTACAAAGTTACATTGTGCCATTACCATGCATGAAGAGTGTTCAGTGTCTTTTAATTATAACAGCTAAATACATATAAAGAAACACATAGTTTTATTTGGTTTATAAAAGGCTATTATTCTTGCTTACCATAAGTAACTGTCCTGTATGCTTACTGATCAGTACCCTTCTGTCCAGTTTCCTGTTCTCAGTGGCTTGCTGTTTGGTGTGTTGCTAACCAGTATTTTTATGTCCTGTGCTTTGCTGTTAAGTATCTTGCTGAACAGAGCCTTGCTACCTAGTGTTTAACAGTGCGCTCCAAATCCATAAACCCTGTAAACATAGAAGGTTACTGCCATGTCCCTGGATTTCTGCACTGGCACTCTGTTTGTACAACAACCTTGAATCAAGGCTACTAATCCTGATTGTTAGTGGCTCAAATCCCCAACCTACAGGGAGTGCAGAATTATTAGGCAAATGAGTATTTTGACCACATCATCCTCTTTATGCATGTTGTCTTACTCCAAGCTGTATAGGCTCGAAAGCCTACTACCAATTAAGCATATTAGGTGATGTGCATCTCTGTAATGAGAAGGGGTGTGGTCTAATGACATCAACACCCTATATCAGGTGTGCATAATTATTAGGCAACTTCCTTTCCTTTGGCAAAATGGGTCAAAAGAAGGACTTGACAGGCTCAGAAAAGTCAAAAATAGTGAGATATCTTGCAGAGGGATGCAGCACTCTTAAAATTGCAAAGCTTCTGAAGCGTGATCATCGAACAATCAAGCGTTTCATTCAAAATAGTCAACAGGGTCGCAAGAAGCGTGTGGAAAAACCAAGGCGCAAAATAACTGCCCATGAACTGAGAAAAGTCAAGCGTGCAGCTGCCAAGATGCCACTTGCCACCAGTTTGGCCATATTTCAGAGCTGCAACATCACTGGAGTGCCCAAAAGCACAAGGTGTGCAATACTCAGAGACATGGCCAAGGTAAGAAAGGCTGAAAGACGACCACCACTGAACAAGACACACAAGCTGAAACGTCAAGACTGGGCCAAGAAATATCTCAAGACTGATTTTTCTAAGGTTTTATGGACTGATGAAATGAGAGTGAGTCTTGATGGGCCAGATGGATGGGCCCGTGGCTGGATTGGTAAAGGGCAGAGAGCTCCAGTCCGACTCAGACGCCAGCAAGGTGGAGGTGGAGTACTGGTTTGGGCTGGTATCATCAAAGATGAGCTTGTGGGGCCTTTTCGAGTTGAGGATGGAGTCAAGCTCAACTCCCAGTCCTACTGCCAGTTTCTGGAAGACACCTTCTTCAAGCAGTGGTACAGGAAGAAGTCTGCATCCTTCAAGAAAAACATGATTTTCATGCAGGACAATGCTCCATCACACGCGTCCAAGTACTCCACAGCGTGGCTGGCAAGAAAGGGTATAAAAGAAGAAAATCTAATGACATGGCCTCCTTGTTCACCTGATCTGAACCCCATTGAGAACCTGTGGTCCATCATCAAATGTGAGATTTACAAGGAGGGAAAACAGTACACCTCTCTGAACAGTGTCTGGGAGGCTGTGGTTGCTGCTGCATGCAATGTTGATGGTGAACAGATCAAAACACTGACAGAATCCATGGATGGCAGGCTTTTGAGTGTCCTTGCAAAGAAAGGTGGCTATATTGGTCACTGATTTGTTTTTGTTTTGTTTTTGAATGTCAGAAATGTATATTTGTGAATGTTGAGATGTTATATTGGTTTCACTGGTAAAAATAAATAATTGAAATGGGTATATATTTGTTTTTTGTTAAGTTGCCTAATAATTATGCACAGTAATAGTCACCTGCACACACAGATATCCCCCTAAAATAGCTAAAACTAAAAACAAACTAAAAACTACTTCCAAAAATATTCAGCTTTGATATTAATGAGTTTTTTGGGTTCATTGAGAACATGGTTGTTGTTCAATAATAAAATTAATCCTCAAAAATACAGCTTGCCTAATAATTCTGCACTCCCTGTATGTGTATGTATTTTATTTGGGTCTACACCTAGCCTCACAGCCCTGTGTTTGTGGTTACTATTTTAGCAATATTTGTATCAGTAGTGTCTATAATGTACAAATGTGTCTATTTTGGTTTGGGCTTTAAGCACTAATTAATATTAAAGGTAACCTTTAAAACAGTTTGGACCATCTTAGAAAAGAGAGGGGGGAAATCACAAAGCTTCCATACAATGTTTTAGAACGGAACTTCTAAAGGAATGGGAGCTTTATTTTTATATTTGTAAATAATAATAATAATAATAATAATAATATAGTCATGTTTGAAATCACTTTCCATTAAATGGATTAAAGGACCAATGTCGAGCGGATACAGCATAACCAACTTACTTAACTCTAAATTAAGAAATAAAGACACAACAACCAGAAAGAGGTAAGACCGTGTAGGTCGTTTATTAACAAAGAGGCACTCCTTGAATATTTTTATTATAAAACATCAAGGTCTTCCTATAACTTTTTAACTATAACTCATTTCCCTGGATACAAGTAAATGACTATAAACTCTTAAACCTTAACTTAACTATTAGGCGGCAATGTTTACCTATGGAAACCCATATGAAGCGAGAAGCAGCCCCAGGCAAACAGAAACAAAGCAAAGCCCAGCTACAATGCGGTACCAGATAGAAGGATAAAACTCAAGCTGTTCGGCCTATCGCAACCCAGGGGGCATTTTCCCCAAGCACGCACCTGAGTATGTCATGCCCCTACAATGGCCGTCACTTCTCTATTTTTGAGATACTTGGGCTTCCGTAGGTGTAGCGTATTGATGCTGCGAGAGTTCACTGAACTCACTTGTGGAGTGGCACCATTTGAAAGAAAGCTTCAAGCGAAAGAAGAAAGATTGGAGATCCGGTTTTACCCCCAGGAGAACAGCATACGGCAATCGGTGTAAGTATAAATGTGCACCTTGCCGTTTTAAAATATATATGCCTTAAAGGATATCCCTGTCCTTCTTTTCGCCCATATGTTGCAGCTTTTACAGCTTCTACTGTACTAACCACTGCAAACTGTTTGCCAAAGACAAGCCTGCTTTTCAGCTTCTTCCAACTACTGCATACTCCTTTCAAAAGACAAGTCTGGTATATATCAGCAAAGACTGTTGACAACTAAAGACTGCTCTTTTGTGCTTTTCTACAATTGGATTTTATTTCTGTTTCTGTTTTTAATTGATACTACACCAATTTATTTTAATGCCCAGATAGATATGGGTTTATGCTTGATGTTTTTTATTTTGCGATATTGATGTGATTATTAGATAGTGTTTATGCTGTGCATAGTATTATGTAATCTAGCATTTTATACTTTTATTATTGTTTCAAATGTTATTTGATTGTACACACTTTGTAGAATAAATTAAGTTTTTATATATTTCCTATATAGAGGTTTTTACATAAGCCATTTGTTTACACCTTAAGCTACTTTTGGTCAGCGCAGCTGTATTAAAATTACTAGTCTGGAGTAACCTGCAGAGATTGTAATTATCCTTACCTAGCTATCCTTAAGGTTTTGGGGAAAACTTTATATCCACAGCTGCTTTGTGCAATTATCTCAGCGCTTAGGCATTAATCCAATTACAATGGCCGTCACTCCTCCCCGCTTTCTATCTGCTGCCTGGGATGCTACCGCCCGCCTTTAGGGTATAACACCGCTCAAACCTTATTGGACCCCCACACCGGCCAGGCGAACATCAAGCCGGTATTGAGGGGAGCTGAAAATTATTAAGACCCAAAGACTATAGGTTGACTAACCCTGTCAGGAGCCAGGGGAGACTAAAACTAATATTCCAATTACTAGTCTAAATGGGTGGGTGATCCGGAACAGAAAGAGGGCCTCAAACTCCCAGGAACCCCTTCTTAACTGTGAGTAGAGTCCCCTCCCTTAGATCTGCAACAATGTTGAAAATCTAACCCTCAGCTCCACACACACTCCTCCTCCCTGAATCCTTAACCCTTAAAACGTTCCAGGCTAATCTGGAGCCCTGCACTTTAATAAGGGATTAAAGGACCAATGTCGAGCGGATGCAGCATAACCAACTCACTTAACTCTAAATTAAGAAATAAAGACACAACAACCAAATGGAGGTAAGACCGTGTAGGTCGTTTATTAAATAAGAGGCACTCCTTGAATAGTTTTATTATAAAACATCAAGGCCTTCCTATAACTTTTTAACTATTTATCTTTTATTTTATCAATTTATCTTTTTCCTGACCTCAAATGCTGCTTTGTGACTTGCCATGTGCCTCCAATGTAATCTGGGGATGATATAGGACCACCCTACTCTCACACCAGGCAACCACGCATGCAACCATCTGATATCAGCCCAGATAATGCTAATCAAATCAAGGGTAGGCAATGCGCCTAGGTAGTACTAAAATGTTGGGATGACCCCACATCCGGTGAGTCTCCTGGATTAACGCTGGCAGTTCGTACCTGCAAATATCTCTGCGCCCTAGCCATCTGATGGACGCCCGGGAGGGGTGAAAGCCGAGCTGGCTCCCATCTGGGACTGCTAGAGCTCTGATGGAGGCCCAATGAATGAAAGAATGGCAGACAATCCAGACCTTTTGTGGGGTACTGCCTCTACCTGTAAAACATATAACCATGTTACCCACCGAACAACAAATTACAACCCCGACCACGAAACTGCACCCAAGCATTCCCCCCCTTTCCTATCAATAGGCTGGGTCCTCGGTAGGCCTAACGTAGATTTTATAGTGCTGTGATCTCCACCACCCCAGCGCCTTAATCCTATCCGCTGACCACCCTAAAGCAGCTGCACTAGTCACTGCGCCCAGCCTAAAGGAATTAGGGGCTATGTGTGAAGAGTTCAAATAGCGAATGCATGGTAAATGAAAATGAATCCCCCTCTAAAGCTGACTTCCTCTTGTTTGCCTGCAGGACTAGTCCCTCTGCTGGCGCCACACTAGCTGCCACTATAGTCTTCTCACCTGCAACCATGTTGCCCTGACTGCACGCTTTATTCCGATCGGACACCAATGTTCTAAGGATCCTATACATTCTCTTTTCCCCTTTTTTATGTAAACCTAAGGCACTGTGGCTCTCTGAGCTAGACCCAGGTGAGCTAGAATCCCCTTAATCTTGTGACCCCGTCTCCAATGTTTGCTCACTAGACACCATGTGCTGCTGTTCCCCCGAAGCTGAAGTCCCGGCCACTTTTCCGTCTGATGCCAATGCTCCTGCTTTCTATTGGTGTCGATGTTGCTGTAGCTTCACGGGGTCCTGGGCGGGTAACCTCCTGACAATCCATCTGTGGGAACATAGAAACATAGAAAGGAGAGGAGTACCGGTCGACAGAGGAATGGAGGAACCATGCGCACTTCCCATACATACTGCATACGTGTTACCACTAGCCCACTCATGCGCCCCTGTTTGCCTAAACTGTGGCCCCCTCACACATAAATCACTGCCTGCCCCCCATGGATTCGTTCCATATTCATATTGTCTGCCCATATTATTATTAAATGCCTGTGCAGCTGGCATCTCCATGTTTAACATGTGCCCAAAGCCCTGCTCCTGCCAAATTGCCCCTGCGTCACTCAGGCCATAAGGCCCAGGGCTCATAATGCCAGCCCCCCTTCCCATATAAACATTCTGTAGGGACCCACTGCGCCCATGCTTCTGCTGCTCGCATGGCCCCAACCAGAAGTCCCGCCCACCAAAAGGGGGCGGAGCCGCGGCCAAACCCAACATGGATTACCTCGCCGCATCGGCGGCTGCAGTAAGTAGTGGGTTACCTAGCGGATGCCCAGGAGTAGCATGATGCGCTTGGTGAAGTTGGCGGGAGGGGTCCTCCTCGATCGGGCATGTGAAGATATATACCGGTGTAGCCTGTAGCGCAGGGCTATGTGTGGCCCAATGCTAGAGGCAAGCACTGTTTGTGATGCAGGTGCTGATGGCACTCTGCATTCTATAAGCACTTGGGCGGGGTTGGCTACTTGGAACCCCAGGACCCACTGTAGGTCCATGGACAGGAGCAGGCCCAGGGCCAGATGCAGGCCCAGGACCTGCAAAAACCGGCCCGATACTGCAGAGAGGGATTGAACCAGCGACCACACGGTTGCTAGCTGTCCCTGCTGCAGAGCCCCCAGGTTCAGATTGGGTTGATTCAGTAATGAGGCCAGAGAACCTGCACCATTGAGGCCTCCTATGTAGGCCTCAGAGGCATCATGCATGGCAATAGGCCCGGGGGTAGGCCCAGCCGAGACCATGACCTCATCTCTCACTGATGTGCCATCTGGGACCTAGAATCCCTATCCTGGGGGCCGGTAACCCCTGCAGAGGCCTCTGCTGGGTGTTCTACCCCCCCTGGTATCACTACTGGATAGATAGGCCTGGAGGGACCAATGGCCTAGCCTCAGGGAGGGCCCTTGGGCCCTAGGGGAAGGGCATATAATTTCCTGTTCACTCATCTCTCTCTCCCTAGATGTCCTGCATCCTGACGATGAAGCCTCATCCCTGAACTAGAGTGGAGGAAGCGAAGATCTGCGGGACCTATCCATGGCAATGAAATAAGATGAAATCTCTCAGCTATGTGAAGATCGGTGATGACCTGGAACAGAAAGAGGGCCTCAAACTCCCAGGGACCCCTTCTTAACTGTGAGTAGAGTTCCCTCCATTAGATCTGCAACAATGTTGCAAATCTAACTCTCAGCTCTACACACACTCCTCCTCCCTGAAACCTTAACCCTTAAGATGTTCCAGGCTAATCTGGAGCCCCGCACTTTCATAAGCAGTGTTATAAGGGTTCAACCAAAGCTTTTAATTTTAAGAAAGCAAAATTCTATAATTTAAATAAATCATTAAATAGCATACATTGGGACAAAGTATTCTCAAATAAAACACAGAGGATACATAGATAACATTTGAAACTTTGTTAAATAAATATACACATCAACACATAGTAAGTTAAATTAATCCAAGTCAACATGGCTAAATAAAAATGTGTGGCATAAAAATCTAAGAAAGAAAATATAGGTACATAAAAATGTGAGAAGGATAACATGATTAGCAGTGACACAGAGAAGGCTGAGGTACTAACCAGTTCTTTTCTCCAGTATACACAAGAGAGGAACCAATGGGGGATACATTAAAACAAACAAGTACATACAAGACCATACGAATAACTGGGTTATCTATAGATTATATCAGGAAAAAACTGGATAATATTAAGGTAAATACAACTTCAGTTTCAGATGGAATAAACCCAAGGGTTTTAAGTGAATTTAGCACTGTTATAGCCAAAGTTTTACTCTTAATTGTTCAAGACTCATAATCCTCAGGCATAGTACCCCAGGACTGGCGTAAAAGCCAGTGTGGTGCCACTTTTTAAAAAGGCACACAGGGCTGATCCAGGAAGATATAGACTAGTTAGTCTAACATCTGTTGTGGGGAAGATACTTAAAGGGATTATATTCATGAGTATATTTGTGTAAACAAGATTATGAGTTTAAAGCAGCATTGTTTTAATGACAAAACAGATCATGTCAGACTAATCTAATTAGATTCTATAAGGAAGTAAGTAAACATATCGAAAAATGGGATTAGAATGTGTTATACCTGAATTTTGCAAAAGATTTTAATACAGTGCCCCATGAGATATTATTGTACAAAATTAAGGGAATAGGAATAGCTACAAATGTTATACTAGTAGTAAATTGATCATACTCAAATTGAACAAAAGGTAATTAGTGGAGTCCCCCAGGGATTAGTATTAGTAAAATTAGTAGAATGTTTTATCTCTATATATGTCTATTTTTGGAGATGATACAAAGTTGTGTAAGGTCATTAGGTCAGTGCAGGATGAAAATTGCTTTGCAAGGGGAATTAAATTGGAAGAATAGGCAGGTAAATGAAAAAATAGATTTAAATTGAAGGTTCTACATTTTGGAAGTAAAAATAAGCAGGCAACCTATTATTTAAACGGGACAAAACTTAGCAAAACAGAGGAGGAACGGGATGTGGGTGTCCTTATAGATAGAAAGCTAAAAATGGGTGCACAATACAAGGCAGTGGCTTCTAAGGCTACTAAGATTCTATCATATATTAAAAAAGACATTGATGCAAGGGAGGAAAGCATAATTATGTCACAATGTAAAACCCTGGTAAGACCTCACCTTGAGTATGGAGTACAGTTCTGTGACCAATTTCAAAAAAGAAATTGAAGAGTTAGAAAAAGTTTAAACAAGGGTCACAAAACTAATAATTAAAATAATAAAACTGTTTACATTTTTTTTATAAATTGTACGTATTTATTTTGAAAAAGCATTAACATTAAAAAGAAAAAAAATAAGTTTTGTTAATGCCAGAGTTTATTTTCTTTATACAACATTCAACATTCTTGACATTCCTGGTTTATGCCCTTCCACAATATAATTGTAATCCTAGACAATGCATTCACATACACAACATTTTGAACATTTTGGTTATGGTTCTATGATGAGCTAATGGCTAGGAAGTTAATGGGCCATATTTATCAAGCTCCGTATATAGCTTGAGGCGCCTTGTTTCCGGCGAGCCTTCAGGCTCGCCGGAAACAGAAATTAGAAATTATCTAAAGACCGCTGCTCCATAACTTATCTGCCTGCTCTGAGGTGGCAGACAGAAATCATCCCGATCAAATTAGATCGGGGTGATTGACACCCCCTGATAGTGGCCGATTGGCCGTGAATCTGCAGGGGGCGGCATTGGATCAGCAGTTCACAAGAACTTCTGGTGCAATAATAAATGCAGACAGCATATGCTGTCGGCATTTATTGATGGGCAGCGATGTGCAGCGGACATGATATGCTACTTCGTATCATGTCCGCTCGCACATTGTTAAATATGCCCCAAAGTCTTAAAACTGGACAGCATGCATTGTGTGCATTAAACTTCAAATATCCATTAACTTGGAATATAAAACAGGATTTTCCTAGCTTTTCACCCCTCAAGTATGAACACTAACTCAAGTAATAACAAACGCTATAGCAAATTTTAAAAGAAATAGTTCCAAATACATCTTCTCTATCTGTTGTTTAGTATGACATTGTATATAATTGACAACCAAAAGAATAAAAAATACCCTCATTAATCTACAGATATGTACGATAAAAAATAACCTTAAATTCTATTGTAAACCATAAAATACATTAATTTCACTATCTGAAAGAATAAATTCAGATTATTTATATTTTATTTTCCAAATATGTGTTTGTTTGTTTTTTAGTGCAACAAACAGTTTTTATGTGGTGTAGAAATCATATCTAGACTATGGGGGATATTTATCAATGGTCTGGCGGACCTGATCCGACAGTGCGCATCAGGTCCGCCAGACCTCGCTGAATGCGGAGATCAATACACTCTCCGTATTCAGCATTGCACCAGCAGCTCTTGTGAGCTGCTGCTGCAACGCTGCCCCCTGCAGATTCACGGCCAATCAGCCGCCAGCAGGGAGGTTTCAATCAACCCGATCGTACTCGATCGTGTTGATTTTCAGCGATGTGTGTCCGCCTATAACTATAAGTGTAGACTGATCCTGAACCTTGCCTTATGGCCATTGCTCATTGGCTTTGCCACATGCTGAACATGTGTCAGTCATTAGCAAATTCCAATGGTTCCCATGATTCCAAGGGCTTCAACTCCGGATAAAAGTGACTTAATAAGTGAAGCCTTCACAGACATACCCTATCCTAACTCTTGCATCAAGCCAAACCAAGACTATATAACAGAACCTTATAGATTACAGTATTCAAACTAGATAGAAAAATCTGACTTGCCTCTAGATTGCCTTTCTATCTTCATACGTTGGCTATAACCATGAATATTTATTTTATTATTAATAAATTCATAATTGTCACAAATTTACAATCTTTGGATATTTGTACAATAGAAAATATTTGAGCCTAAAAACATAAAATGCTTCAAAGTTCTTTATTTAAACTGTAAACAGATTAAAAAAGAATTAGCACGGGAAGGCTTAAAAGCGTATTTCCTTTGCTGTAGCTCTAGCGCACACTGAAACTTCACAACGATAACAACTTGCAGACACAACTTATATGCAACCATATTTAAGGGATAAAAACACACAAAGCTTGTGCACTGCAATAATTGTGCTGTTATATTGTGCACACTATTTGTGATATTGTGCTGCTCACTATATTGTGCTCATTTTATACTGTGGGCATGATTTCTTTAAATGTGTACACAATGAAAAGAATACAAAATAATTTTAAAATAAAATCCTCCCATTATCTCATTCCAAAAGACAATTGAGCAGCAGTCAAAAAAAATGTAAAATAAAAACAATTAGCCATTAAACAGAAATTAAGGGAGAGGAGCTACATTGTATGTTTTTCCCTGTGACATTCCCTCAGGCTGTGCTGCTATTTGTTTATAATTATTTTGTTTTCTTGGTTATTGACATGAAATCATTTTAAAAAGCCACTTAAAAAACAAATTACTATTTAATTGCATTAACTTTATTTATAGTAGGTAAATGAATCATAAAAGTGACAGTGGCCGCCTGCCCACCTGATCATACTGCCTCACTCACCAAGCTCCATGACGTGCTCCAACACCGCGGCCATGGCTGTGCCATCCAGTAGTACCGAGGCTGAGCTAATTTCCAATCTGATTTTCTCTAGTATGCATCAATCAGGGCCTGGTTATAGCAGCGATTGCTATAGTAACCGGACTCCTTCCTCTGTAACTCCACCCCTCTGCCGCTTCCCAGTGGAAAGGTCCCTATTGATCCTCAATGGCTTTATTGATGATGGCACATACCAAATAGGGATTTAAATAGGGTGGGCGGCAGGCGCTAAACAGCACTTAGATTTCCCGTAAATAGCCAGCAGCAAAAATCAGATAGTCACTGTAATGTTACTATTCCTCTTCCTGCCAAAGCTACATCATGCTTCATCATGCAAGTGGGTCTCTATATAGTATTAGGTGCGGCCACCTAAGTAACATATATTTACACAGTACTGTCTTACAGTTACAGTTAAAGGGACATTGTACCCAAATTTTTTCTTTCATGATTCAGATAGAGCATGCAATTTTAAGCATCTTTCTAATGTACTCTTATTGTCAAATTTTCTTTATTCTCTTGGTATCTTTATTTGAAAAGCAAGAATTTAAGTTTAGATGCCGGCCCATTTACTGCCTCCATCATTCATTTTTCTCTCAAGTAGTGAGTCCTCCACTCACCATCTCAGAACCGTGGAGCTGTTGTGTCATCCAGATTTAAGGCAGCAATGCATAATTGGTTAGGTTTAGCAATGCACTTACTTACCTCCAGTTCCATTTCACAGTCTCACTCTCACTACTGGCTCCTGCCTCCTTCTTTCCCACTTAGCAGCAAAATGAGCAATGTTTCAGACCATTGCCATGGTAACCCGCGGCAACACTCTGATTTAAAACTGTTAAGGGTGGGCGCAGCCGCTGAAAAAAATTCTGAAGAAAAATAAAAGTTGGGAAAAAAAGGTTTTCTGAAAAAAAAAGTTTGTTGTCCTGAAGCTGGGGCCCCCCTGAGGGTTGGACCTGCCGGGCCCGGTCGCAGTTGTGAATTCTGCACCACCGCTAGTTCCACCCCTGCTGTCTGTGTACACACTCACTGAACACTATGTGCTATCAATCAGAAGAGATGGTTAACTGATGAAGTAACAGTGCAGAAATCCACTTACATATCACATTACTAGCACAAGGCCTATGATCACACAATTTGGATTACTGACACAGCTCAGAACTGAAGCTGTTTAAAAGGATTATCTATTTCCTTTTAAATGAGGACCGTAGTTATTACAACATAGATAAACATTAACAATACTTTGTTCAATACTTATATGTTTTAAAGACACATCATTGTGTCAGTTGAAAAAGAGTAGAACAGTAGTGATCTTCTTAATTTAAAAAACTGAATCACTACACTATAAAGCTTCAAACTATTTAAAAAATGCTTTAGTAGAGGTAAAACTATTTAGAATTTTACAATATAATGTTAAATTCACTTATCCAATTGAATTATGGTATCTACACTTGAGGGTATAGAAATTAAAGTTTGGATGTAACAGAAAAAAATGGCTGTAGGGAATTAACAATTATAGAGCAATAGAAAATAGTATTTCTTCATAAATCCTAACACTAGGTCCAAGCTAAGTAGCATAATAAATTCTAAATAAAAATTTAATTCCATAAAGTCAATTTATTTATTTTAATTTAAAAATGTAGATATCTTGACACAGTTATGGCATAGATATTATTTTTTAGCTTTAAATACATTGTTCATTTGATTCTAGGTTAAATAAACATTTACTTCTTATAAACATCCAGCATTGTATGTCTATGCCAACAAGAGTAAGCAGCGAAATGTCTTAACATAAACTGAATTTTTATGTAGATTCTGGACCAGATTACAAGTGGAGCAGTATTTAATGCTCCCGCGCTAACTCTACTAGAAGTAAACTTTTTTTTGCGCGCCGGGTAGCGCTTGTATTACAAGTTGAAATTAAAAATGTACCACAATGCGCACAAAAAGCCGAAGTTAGAATATTGTGACCACTTTAAGATTAAGAAAGCCTTTCCTTTTTGGTCTGTGTATGTTTGCTCTAAAGAATCTCTAAAATCAATACATAAATATTTTTAAAGAAAATGTAAGACTTTCAGTATGTTTAAAGGAATATAAAAGTGCATTAAGAAACATAATTTAAGTCATCTCTAGAACAGGAGTTTACTACTGGGAGACAGATGGTGAGCCAATGACAAGAGACAAATATGTACAACTACCAATCACCATTTAGCTCCCAGTAGTGCATTGCTGCTTATAGTGATATGTACATATTCTTTTCAGCAAAAGATACAAAGCAAACAAAATAAATTTGATTAAATACGTTTTTTTTAAACTGCATGCTCTATTTGATTCACACCAGTTTAAAGGGACAGTCAACACCAATTTTCATTTAACTGCACGTAATAGACACTATTATAAAGAATAATATGCACAGATACTGATTTAAAAATCCAATATAAAACCGTTTAAAAAATTACTTAGAAGCTTCTAGTTTAGCTCTGTTGAAAAGGTTAGCTGGAACACCCACTGCAAGTGGTTCTATTGCAAAAAGAGCAGACACTCCCCCCCCTGCATATGTAAAGACTCTTTACACAAACAGGAGCAAGCTGGAATAGGTATACATCAGTATTCTCCTAAAACTGTGGGGCTTGCTGAGTAGTCTGAAAATCAGCATAATGTTATTTAAAAATAAGCAAAACTATACATTTAAAAAAAAAAAAAAAAAAAAAAAGCTGTATAGGTTATATACATGGATCATCTACAAAACATTTATGCAAAGAAAAATCTAGTTTATAATGTCCCTTTAAAATTGAATTTCCCATCCCTTTATTCTACTAGTTCTTCATTTGACACTTCTGGTTATCAGTTACAAAATTAGTGTAATGTTTCTGTTTTTAAAGCAGAATCCTCATAAACAGTTTTGAGTTTTTAGCAAAGGTACACTGTCAGAAAAAAGGGTATGGTTGGGGTCTGTATGTGAACACGTAGGGTACAACTGCTATGGTTGTACCCTCAATGGGTCATAATTACACCTTAAGTAACTAATATGTACTATTTAGGGGTAAATAAGGTACAACTATGTTTCCTGCTGTCAAAGGGTCCATGTCTGTACCATTTAATTTACCCAAAAAAGGTACAATCACTTGTGTGACTAAAAGGTTGAGAGAGATTGGTGATTTAATGCTGCCAAACCCTGCAAATCCATATAATTTGTGCACCGCAATTATTCAATGAAAACATAACTGGCAGTCACCAAAAATGAATTCAAAATACATGATGTACAGCAAAATAATGAATGTTCAATGGTTGTTGGTAATATGCAAGAGGTGGGCAAGGCAACAAAAAATACTTAACAACCAATATCTTCAATAACACTGTGTTGCTGGTTCTAAATAGCACACAACCACTTAACATTTTAATGTTTATATTTAGAGCATCAAGATGATAACTCTTACACATGAAGCAAATATATTAAGAAAGAAAAAATGTGTTTTAAATTCTATAAAATAAACACGAGCTGTTTAAGAACCTGTTTTAAAAAAAAAAAAAATAAAATTGTAATCGTTCCCCAGTCACATACATGGACATTGAGTAACACGTCATAGCACCATCTATTGGTCGAAAGTACCTTGACATGTGTAACACAGCTCCATCTATTGGTAGAATGTTCATCACCAAAATGTGTACTGGGGAAATAGACTAATTTGCATATATTTTGCATAGAGTTACAATCCAATGTTTGGTTGTGAGTTTTATCATTTATCACTCCCCTGAATCACCCTTCCTTTTGTTGGAGTTATATTTTATTATTATGCTGTTTTCTATGTTTTATATATATTTACGTTTTATGTGGCGTGTCACTCTAACTTATATAGGGTGTTGTTAGAGTCTAGTACAGAGTGACAAAAAATAGTTAAAGTATTTCCTTTTGGAACTGGTTGTTTAACCTGGTTCTTTCCGGTATTCTTGTAGCAATTTTCTGACCTGCTATTTGGCTACACTACCTGAAGTTTTCAAACTGCAGTGTGGCTATTGTAATGCATATTAGTATATTATATAAGAAATTTGATGAAGCAGCATTTCAAATGTACTGTGTTGAGTACAATATTGCCATTATGAGGTACAAAGGTCTTGTCACTGGGGCAGTACCCTTAAAAGGCCAAATTTTCACAATTTTTAAGGGTACGTTATGGTACCACAGCATTGAGGTCCAATCTAGTAACCAAAGGTACATATTTGCCTTTGAAAGGTACAATCTGCAAGGGTACCAATATGTACCCATGTTAAAGGGTACAGCGAGTGTACCTTTGAGGGTACTGCCCCAGTGAGAAGTTGTTGTTCCCCTAAAGGTACAATTTTTGCACATTTTTTCTGACAGTGTATGTGCTTAGATTAAAAAGGGATTTAACTGAGCTACATTACCCACAAGCCAACAACAACAACAACAAGGTTCCTGCCTAGGGTACAATCCAAAAAGAGATTACCATTTTATTGATACATTTAGTAAAATGTTTCAATATATATACATATTTCTGTTTATTTATTTTTGGCATCAAAAAGTCTATGTTAAGGCTGGTAAAACAGATATTAAAACTAACAGGAAATTTGTGTTTGTGTAAAACTGATGCACAGAGATCATTTGCTTAGGAGCTTATCCTAAAAACTCTCATTGGTGGACAATGTAATTACAAAGTACGGTTTAATTAAAAACAGGAAATCATTTTTTTCTGCACTTTTTATTGTTTAATCAGCTGTTAGCTTTTCTGAAGAGAAGAATAGGGGGGTATATTTTTTTTATTTGTTTTACAGTAAGTGCATGCACAATGCTGATTAATAAACCGGGCAAACAATTAAGATTACTTGAAAATGTATAAACAGGAAGTTACCATGGTAAAACCACAACATTGGAATAGCAGATGACACAATGTAACTTAAGACGGAAGCCAATGATTTTACATTTATTTATTATTAATTTATTTTTAGATGGTTTTTATTTTGGGAAGATTCAGTGGATTAGAGGTGCTAATGGAGGAATCAGGCCCAAGGGAAATACCCGGGTGCTCAGTGTTTTTGCAATGGGATAATTGTATGCAGTGGGTTCCTTAGGTGTGGGATGGGCACTGCAATAAAGGAATCATGTAGAAATAGGCAAGTAAAGTAGAGCCAAGTCATGTAGAGTTGCTAGCCATGAGCGCTTGGTTGCTATTAATAGCAGTGGGGTCACATAAATAGTGTTGTAATTGGGGAAGATATCTAAGGGATGGTCCAGATTAAAGATAATAAATGTAGGGGCATGGTGAGGGTAAGGTTATGGGTATTCACTTATAACACTAGTGTTATAGAGGATGAGATCAGAAGCTACTTACCTAGCGGTTATATCAAGAAACTAATATTTAGTCACACACATACATCACACTGCCACTAATTAATAACAATAACAGTATGATTTATTCACTATAAAGGAGCTGTTATGAAAAATCTACTGTTAATAGACCATTTATAGAGGCTCCATTATAGCCATATGCATAGTATCCTGCAGCATAGTATCTTGCCTAGGGTCTGCTAGTACCTTTTTATAGCTCTGGGTTTTCCCAGAACATGATTCATTGTATGCTTTAGATATGAGTAATATATATTGTTTTAATATATACTCAAATTAAAAATAGGTTTCCTATGTGGAAACTATATTTTAAGCCATCAATGAAGTAAAGAGGATACATGTCAATAAACTAAATGTTTCATTTTCTCTTCCCTGCCTAATGGAACGCAGAAGGCTAAATCTCCACCAAGGTAATACCACAGTCGCTAATTAGCTAAGATAAACATTAACATTGACTGAAAGGAAGTTTGCTGCTTATTTTTTTTCTTTTAAGTGGTAACAGTAAGATTAGGAGGTGAGACTAGGCACAGATCCAATAAATCCATAAGTGCTACTGATCTAGACAAACATACTCAGAAAATGCAAGCAACAATATAAAACACTCATCATTTATTTTACTAAACAACACAGGAAGGGAATGCTGACAGCCAGTAAAACCACTAATATGCTCCATTGCCCTAATATGACATGGTGTATGCAAGCATCCTGTTTTGTGGTTTGAGGCTTAGTGGGATACCAGTAATTCTCTCACTGGCCAATGCATATACTACATGTAATAAACTAATCAAATGAAATACTACATTGATAAAAGTGCACCTCGGGTTAAAAGGCTATACATATTATTCTACGCTATGGTAAATAATTAAAACAAGTGAGATTTATTGATAATCAAATTGTCCTCAATTAGCTGTTGTTTCAAACTGGTTTGTTTTCTTTTTCACTGATGCACTTTGCAAACCCTATTAAAATAAAATCTTTATGAATGCAGCTGAGAAATGCATGAAAAAGCTGGCTTTATAAATAGGACCTACACACTAAAGGAGAGGAAATACACAATATGATCTGAAATCATTTCCTTTTATATGCTATTATGAAGATTTCTTATCAGCAATGAGACACAACAAAAATTCAATTTATAGAGCATCAAGACTAAGCAAACATGAAAACAAAAAACATTTTATGTTTTATCTGATCGTAATAAAGTTAATATACCTGCCAATTTTGTTTTACCTGCTTTTTGCATACATAAAAGATGATGACCGATAAACTAAATCTATATAATATTTTATTTCTACCAGTTGAAATATCTGTATTGTTTCTTGTGTATTTTTCAGCTATAACTGACAAAATAATATTTTAAAGGGATACTCAGGTTAAATGAAATTTTCATGATTCAGATACAGTATGTAATTTTAAACAACTTTCCAATTTACTTCCATTAAAAAAAATGTGCACAGTCTTTTATATTTACAATTTTTGAGTCACCAGATCCTATTGAGCATGTGCAAAAATTCACAGACTACACGTGTATGCATTTGTGATTGGCTGATTGCTATCACATGGTACAAGGGGAGTGGAAATATACATAACTTTGAAATTTGTTATAAAAAAATCTACTACTCATTTGAAGTTCAAACTAAGTGCTATTGCATTGTCTTGTTATCTTGCATTTGTTGATTATGCAAATCTAATGTGTTGACTGGTCCTTTAATAATTAATAACAATGCTATAATTTATATAGCAAGTTTGTCTACACTCAAGTCAAGTCTATACACTTAACTCACAGGCATCAGATATTAACAGATAACCAGAAGGTTATATATATATAACAAGTATTTATCTCACCTTAATTGTACTCAATATATCAAACTCAGAAGGATGACAGGTTAATTTGGCCTTGCCAGAATTCAAAGTTTGGAGGTTTTCTTCTAAGTTTATACTATAATGTTAGTTCTAAATATGTGTGTAAAACTCACAAGGACTATTAAGGAATTTTTAAAATACACTTATTATTGTACTATGCTGTTCTAAACCTTTATACGTACATAAATAAAAAAAGTTAATGTTTATTTGAATAGAATAAAAATATAAATATAAAACAAGCTTAAAGGGACAGTCTACGCCAGAATTTGTATTGTTTAAAAAGAAAGATAATCCCTTTATTACCCATTCCCCAGTTTTGCATAACTAACACTGTTATACTAATATACTATTTTACCTATGTGATTACCTTGTATCTAAGCCTCTTCTGACAGCCCCCTTATCACATGACTATTAATTTATGATCTATTGATTTGCATTTTAGACAAATAGAGCAGTGTACTGTGTATGTACTGTTAATATTTTACATTCCAATGTTATTCACTTAGGGGAAAACGTATGTATTTTTAAATTTAAATAAATTTGTACTGTAGTGACACTGTTTAACCCACCAGTACTGTATATAGTGAGTCAGTGACACAGTCTGTAACCTGCTGGTGAGATGGCTGGCCTGACCCTACCCGCCCCAGTACTTTATAAAGTGACCACAGTAGTCTGTGACATGGTACAGCCCCCCCATACTGTATATAGTGGTACTGTATAGACTGACACTTCCCCCCCCCCCCATGCTGTAGTAACAAGGTCTGTAATTTGCTGGTTCCACAAACATACACACCCACACATACATGCATAAATACACACACAGTCACATACATACATACACATAAACACATATACATGCATAAATACACACACAGTCACATACATACATACACACATACACACACACATACATGCATAAATACACACACAGTCACATACATACATACACATAAACACACATACATGCATAAATACACACACAGTCACATACATACATACACACATACATGCATAAATACACACACAGTCACATACATACATACACATAAACACACATACATGCATAAATACACACACAGTCACATACATACACACACACATACATGCATAAATACACACACAGTCACATACATACATACATACACACATACATGCATAAATACACACACAGTCACATACATACATACATACACATAAACACACATACATGCATAAATACACACACAGTCACATACATACATACACACACACACATACATGCATAAATACACACACAGTCACATACATACATACACACACACATACATGCATAAATACACACACAGTCACATACATACATATACATAAACACACATACATGCATAAATACACACACAGTCACATACATACATACACATAAACACACATACATGCATAAATACACACACAGTCACATACATACATACACACACACATACATGCATAAATACACACACAGTCACATACATACATACACACATACACACACACACATAAACACCAATGGGTAAAACAGAAACACAAACCCCTGTAGTCAGAGACACTAGTGAAACATCATGTCACACTCACATGATATCAGCGCAGGCAGTGGCAGGTCAACGTTTTTTATTGTAATTTATTTATTTATTTTTTAAGCTGGGCCCCCACCCAGTGGCGTCACTAGGGGGGGGCGGGGGGGGGGATGGGCCGCACCCGGGTGACACCCTCCAGGGTGGGGCTGGCATTTGTGAACATTGGTGGGACTGGGGAAGTTGTAGACACACAATTTTTTTGCCCCTTGAGCCAGTGCTGCAATTTCAACAAATAGTTTTCCCGGCTGCTTTTGCTTGTTTGTACTTTGCTTCTCCCCTGCCCAATTTCGCTATGAATGTTGTGGGCATGCCGTGGGGCTTGCAAAGTTGCGCTGCTAGCCTAAACCTGCCTGCCTATCTGTGCTCACTGCTCAGTGACATGTGGAGCAGTGGAGTCACTCACTGCTGTGCTGTCTCTCTAAACGGGAACTGGCAAATCATGAGGGGATGCCTGGCACCTGACCGCATGATTGTTTGACACTGTCTTTAAAGTGAAGGAGACACGTATGATGCCCACCAGACCATTACGGTTACGGTACACTAAGTGCACACTGAACAGGTAGGAGGGCGGGCGGGGGTCTGGGGGTGGGCAGAGTGCAGAGGTGATTGGCCATAAGAAGCGGTCAGAGAGCAGAATTTTCATAGTTTGCGCCTAAACCTTTTCTTTAGTGATTTATTTTTAGAGTGCTCTGTTTATCTTTCATTTGATGCTCTGCTGAGCCAGGGAGCAGCTCTAGGCATGCGCTTTATAATTAATGCAGTGCAGTTTACATATTTTGTAAGTGTGTGTCTGAGTTTTTGTGTGTGTGTGTGTGTGTCTCAGTGTTTTTGTGTGTGTGTCTGAGTGTGTTTCCGAGTGTTTGTGTGTGCATCTGAGTATGTTTTTAAGTGTGTCTGAGTGTTTGTATGTGTGTTTGCCTGTGTTTTTGTGTGTGTCTGCTTTCTGGGGGGGGGGGGTGACACCATAACTTACCGCACCGGGTGACACCAACCCTAGTGACGCCACTGCCCCCACCTTTGGGGTCCCAATCGCAATTGTGCCCCTGCACCTCCTGTAGTTTCGCCCCTGCCTACCTGTCTCAGTGTGTGTGCTTGTGTAATGTTCGTGGGATATTTCCTTATCAGACCAATCCTGGCTGGTAATCTTCTTATCCCAGCATAAAGTGGAAATATAAAGATAAGTGGAAAGGGTTAATAAGGAGTAGGTCACAGAGCCGAGCAGAGCTCAAAAGCTGGCAGGTAGTCCAATGTTCCTGAGAATCACAAAGGGTTAAGCAAACGTTGGTCACAAAGCAGAGCAGGGTTCAGCAACAGGCAGGCAGTCAAGTCTTTCTGAGAATCTAAGGGTTAAGCAAAAGGAATAGTCACAAGGCAGAGCAGGGTTCAGCAACAGGTAGGCAGTCCAATACTAGCACACTAGCAAAAGAAGCAAAAAGAGCACCAGAAGTACAGAGAGGCAAACCTATACTTGGGCAACAATGAAATGAAAAAAGGACTTTAAAAATGCGGAGGCGCACTCATGGCTCGCGGCAATGACTTAAACACAAACCCATGCAGCCATGGCAATGGCTGGAGGAGCGGAGGCAGCAGGCTCGTGAAAGGGTGTGTGCAAATGTGTGTGTGTGGGTATAAATATATATTTTCATATAAAATTAGATACAAGTATTTTGTGTAAGAAAAAAACCCCTCAATATTTAAATACCCATGACCATTGCCAACATAGGCACAATTTTTGGATGAGTAAGCACTGGACATATCCTACGTGCACAGTAAAAGCTATCACTGAAATAGTATTATTTGCTTATAATGTGTAGTGCAAAAATGTTTCTTTTCAAAACTGAAATACATTTTTCTGTCCCTTTAATAAATACAACATACTGTGCTATTGATCAGCAAATGCTTCATGTACAAAGTAGCATTGCATGTACCGTTCCCTGTGTATTCTTCACTTCAGGGACAAACGCACCGGTGTAGAAGAAGAGGTTTTTTTGGATAGTAATCAACCAACATGTTATTGTGATGGGCCTAAAACATTGAGAAGAAAATAGACCTTAATCAAATTGACAGGCATTCTCAATTATTAATTCCCAAAGCAGCTAGCTAAGATGAGAACCCTTTTTTTTCTTCTTCTGAGTGACAGAATAGAATTCAACCATTCTATTTTGTCACTCAGCATGATTAGCCATTGAAGCTCTGCTGTGCTGTCAGATAAGGCTTCCAGCTTGTTGATCTAAGGGAGTGTAGGTCTGGGCACAATCAAATATGTAATATATCATGTGCAGTGCGATAATGGCTCTGATCCTCCCCATTGCAAATTTACAGATGCTCAGTATCTGCCTGTTCAATTGCTCTGCAGAGAAGATACAAGTGTTCTGCAACTTAACTCCATTCCCGCTATGCAAAAAGAAGTAGAAGCCACAGTACTTCCACATTTCATCACATTGCACCTCTGTCAACCATTCAGTTAGAACAAGAGTTATCCTTGTAGAAAAAGGTAAGTAGTTAGATGTTTTAAGATGTGCCCTGCTGAATTTATATTACCTGCAGTTTGGTTCAGATAGGTTCTCTAATCTTAATGGGACAGTCTACACCAGAATTGTTATTGTTTAAAACGATAGATAATCCCTTTATTACCCATTACCCAGTTTTGCATAACCAACACAGTTAAATTAATATACTTTTTTACCTCTGTGATTACCTTGTACCTAAGCCTCTGCAGACTGCCCCCTTATTTCAGTTATTTTTACAGACTTGCATTGTAGCCAATCAGTGCTGACTCCTAGGTAATCCATGTGCGTGAGCTCAATATTATCTATATGGCACACATGAACTAATGCCCTCTAGTGGTGAAAACATGTAAAAATGCATTCTGATAAAAGGTGGCATTCAAGGTCTAAGAAATTAGCATATAGCAAGCAAGCACATAACTTTCAACTAAGAATACCAAGAGAACAAAGCAAAATTGGTGATAAAGGTAAATTGGAAAGCTGTTTAAAATTACATACCCTATCTGAATCATGAAAGTTTATTTTGGACTAGACTGTCCCTTTAATAATAACAGAATGTCTTTAGCTTTGGACATATAAACACTCTGCCCTTAAACAACATGTCACTCATGCTATCTCCATTCTGATCTGGCCCCTCTCTCCCCTCTCTGTACAGCACTGCCTAACCTGTAGGTATTAAGATTTGCTTTCATATTAATTCTGAAAAATCATTTTTGTAGGATAAATGATACTATGGGAGTGACCAAATTTTTTGTTTTATTTTTGTGGGATATTTTTGTTGATGGGACAAAGTCTATGCTGTGCACATTAAGGAGCTTCTGCTGTGTATACCATTAATCAAATTATCTGTAATCCACAGGAAACCATTATGATTCATTACAGTTATGCAAAAGAGGATAATTGTAGAAAATCGAGAAAAAAACAAAAAAGTGCATCTTATTGCCAGTAAGCAGAAAATTAACGTAATTTGAAATTAGGATGTTTTGATCTTAATAAAGTGCTTAAAAAAATGTCATCAACATTAAATGGGATTTTTTTTTATTACTTAATGTGAAGCTCTTTAATATTATAACTGGAATGTGTAAGGACTTTGGTTTCTATTTTATTAGTACTTCTTAGGGTCTTACATACAAGGCCCCACAAACCTCTGTCCCCATGATATATCCAGTGATTTCAAAAAAGACTATTATACATAATAAAGATATTATTTTAAACTAACCAAAACTGAAATGAGATAGCAAAAAGGAGTACAGTATAATTCCCCTTTGTTTTACATAGAAACAGTATATATATATTTTTTTTTCTTTTCACTATGCTTGCTAATTATTATTATTATTATTATTATTATTATTAATAATAATAATAATAATATAACACATGTTTCAAATGTAGCAAAATATTACTAATCTGAAGCTACAATCATGGCTACAAATGAATCTTCCAAATGAATGAGATAGTGGTTAAAAAAGTGAAATGGGATTAATCATAATTTAAATTTGCACACTAATAAAACATGCTTGAATTCTATTAATATTGTGGTTAAATGGAAAACAGAAATTCAAAACAAAATTTTTTTTCTTGTTATTTTAAAGCTTACCTGGTTTAGGCCTTATGTATACAAAACAATGGATGCAAACTTCAAATACATGTAGTCTCCAGCTTCCTAGGAAGAATAATGATATTGTAGTAGAACTGTGATGCTGTAAAAAAAAAACTAGCTGACAGAAGAGGATAAATTACATTTAAAGGAAAGGCAGAATAGTCCCTAGAGATGAAAAAATAATTTGATATTTGGTTGTCCCTCTGTGATATTGCACAAGAGGAGTATAACTACATACAAAATCATGAAATGGCAGAGACCTAAATACAATAACATTTGTTTGAATCTGCAAACAAGCAAATTGAGACCTGGTAGAAGGGTTGCCGGCTCAGCCATGTTTTTGCGGAAGTTATAAGCTACACATGCTGCAGGGTGTGCAGGGGGAACATGCATTGTTTCCCTGGACAGCACTATTTAATTTCTTGCTGCACACCCTGCAGCATGTATGACTCATAACTGTCCCAGGAAAACATAGTGAAGGTGGAAACACTACCTGGTAGAATCAGGTACCAGATAATGGAAATCTAATTCTCAAACATGACAAATAAGGGGCCAGTTTACGAGTGGATTGGAAACGTTTGCGCGCAAGCTATACCGGGTTTTCACGATTGTTTGCGTGCAAGTTAAATTGCACTGGTATAAGTTGAAATTGAAGTTGAAAGTAAATGCGATCGTTTGAGTGCAATCCCGATTTACGCTAAAATGATTACCACGTACAAAACAGTTATAAGGGCTTAAAGATTTTAGGTCTCAGGTGTGCATAGAGATGGATACATATACATGTCTAAAGATGGATATGTATGTATATCTGTCTATATATGTGTACATATGTATTTACAGACATATATACACATATAAACACATAAATACATATGTACACATAAATGTAGACATATATAAGTGTATTGGAGCCCTTTGCCGTTAAATAGATGAAAACATGTAAAAGCATATTTATGCAATATTCATTTTTAATAAAGGTTATATATGTGGACATATGTATTTATGAATATATAGAACATATTCTGTTATTTGCAGAACATGAATGTGAAATATTCATATTTTCATGTTGAGTTAGCACAAATGAGAATATGGGATAATGTTTGCGCGAGAGTGAGGTGTTCTTTTTCACTTTTTTTCTCCATTGACTTCTATGGGGGAATACATGAATGCTCACACAATATTCTAACTTTGGATTTTTGTGCTCGTCGGGTAAGCGCGAGAGCAAAAACAGTTTACTTTCGAATCATAATACGAGCGCAACCTGAGGAGCACAAAAATCTTAATTCTAGCGCAATTAAAACTCAAGTGTGAGTGTTAGTTTGCACTCCACTTATAATCTAGCCCAAGGTGTGTTATGATAGTGATTGGCATTACTGAAACTTCTTTGTCTGCAGAAAAAAACAAATCAATTGCTTTGTCCATGCAGTTCAGTTTGGATGCACATTAATTAATTATCCGAAAAAATTATTTTCTTAATCACAAATTAAGAATTTACCTGCGAAAAACATATTTATATACAGTATTTGTGTAACCTGAAGCTAAAATACATAATCAAACAACAATCTTGTGATTGGCTTGTCAGCCCTGGGGCTTATGGGTAGATTAAGATCTTCCTTGTGGGCATATCTGTTTGTGTATTCCAAGAAAAGCAGTGCAATAGCGAGATAGTTCAATGTATGTAGAGGTTACAGCATTTCTGCATTTGCATAAAGAAACAGTAACTGTATTTCTGAGGAATTTCTGTTGTCTTGCCATAGAATAGCAAATAAGCCAAGTCTAAAAATGTTTGAAACAAATTAATATCTTGTTTGCCACTGTCATTATGATAGTATAATGTGCATTGTCATCTGCTAAAGCCAATTACATACATATATGTAGCAGGGTTAACCTTGAGACATCAGCAGGGTGCATATCCAGCTCTATAAATTAGAAAATCTACAATTAAACGTTTTATTTAAAAATCTCATGGCATTTACTGTCCCTTTAAAACAGTAAGATACATTTAAACACATAAAAAAATGTTCATCCAGCAGCACTGCAAGACACATTTTACAATACCTGCAATATAAATGGAAACAGAAGTTGTAAAAGATCTGATTCTAAATGTACTACTATAAAAACTAACTAGAGTGAAAAATACCCCACTTAGTTTAGATGTTGTATTGTGTTTGTCCAAAAATACCAAAATGAGAGTGATACAACAGACACATTAGTTACTTTCCAACGTATTAGCTATGAAATTAAAGGGACATAAAACGTACATTTTTCTCTTTCATGATTCAGATAGAGCATGCAATCTTAAACAACTTTCCAATTTACTTCTATTATCAAATTGTCTTGTTTTCTAGTTATGCTTTGTTGAAAATCAGAAATGTAAGTTCAGGAGCGTGCATGTGTCTGCAGTGATCAAGTGCGCTGTGTACCTGTTCATCAACCTGAACTTTTGTTTTTTGTACTGACCATTTTTTGCCTTTAATATGGATTAATAAAGCTTTTTGTATTTTTATCATACTTCGTGGGCTTTGAGCGCTTTCTTCTTTTGGATTTTGTTTTGATCTTTTGCGTGTGTGCAGACACGCTTGCGAAGCTGCCGTTGCCGGTGACCATAGGGAGGAAGTTCCCACCCACTCTCCATTGAGCCGAAGTCTGAAGATTTTTTTTGTCGGAAGGGTCTTTTGAGAGCGCTCCGTTGTGCAGGTTTGTGTTTCACGTGTCTGCACCACTATATGGCAGCAGTTTTGCAACAACGTTATACATTAGCAAGAGCATTAGATGGCAGCAGTATTTCCTGTCATGTAGTGCTCCAGGCATGTGCACACTACCTATCTAGATATCTCTTCAACAATAGGAACAAAGCAAATTTGATAATAGAATTAAATTGGAATTTTTTTTTTAAATTGTATTCTCTATCTTAATCATGAAAGAACATTTTTGGGTTTCATGTCCCTTTTCAATATGTTTCATATGCACTTGACCATAAAAAGGAGTGCAAGAAGAATTGTTTAAACAGATTTTTAATCTGATTATTGAAATACAAATGATGTGTGCTAATGTGTAGATTAACATTAATGTGTATATTACATGTTTCATTTGTGAAGATAGTCTTGTCTTTTCAAGGCTATCTTCTTTTATTTCTCAGTATACCCTTTTAGGTTATGCCCATTCAAGTTAAATCCCAGATGTCAGAAGATTAGGCAGAATACGGTAATAATGGCCATAATTTATTGTCACCAGGAATTCTTGCCAAAAACAGCAGCTTTCACTGTGCTACAGTAAAGCATGCAACCCTTGGAAGCATTGTATCTTGGGCTTTTCTAATAAAGGAATATTTTTACTGGCCAGCTGCTCTGTTAAACTGGTACTTCTTTTAACATGGTTTTAGCTCTATCTACTGGCTTGATTAAATATTGCATTTCATGTAAGATACATTTCTCAAACTGTGCCCAGTTAAATGCAAGTCAGATGAGTAATTAAACCTCTCTATCAGTCTCAGCATGTTCTGTGTACAGCTGAGCAATGCCTTCAAGATACTGACGATTAAATGGAGCAGAAGCAGTAGATTTAGAACAATGACATCTGAAAGTTAATGACACAGGCTTTGACTATGTTTGTTTCAGCACCCAGTATAACAAGTAATATATATACAAAATAAAACTGAAGATTATACTTTAAATTCAGTGGATTTAAATACAATAGTATGATCTCAAGCTTCTGTTCTAATATGCAGTAAAAATGATAAAGTCAATCTCATTCAAACTAAAAGGGATATTTTACTGGAGATTAAAATACGCATGAGTGCATTTCACTTTCAATTAGAATGTTTTTTGTAACAGACACTATTAAGCAGTTTTAGTATTATATTTTACTGCGCATGCAGCCTGTGGCGCATGCAGCACTGTCAGATTACTGCTGATGTGATTGATGGTAGTAGCACACCTGCGTGGACTATTTTGATACATCTGGAAAATATTTGTATTATTATTATTATTATTATTATTATTCAGAGTGGGAAAACGTGAAAAACCATTAGATAAAAGGCTTTACTCAGCTTTTTGTGTGGGGTTTATCATGGGTATTCTAAGTCCTTCACAGAGAAAGTAAAACATAATAGCTTATGGATTGATTATACAAGATGACTTCCCAATCTGTTCACATTTTTTTCCACTTTATTAACGGGAAAAATTCTAGACATGTTTACAAATAACATTTTTATATAATTTGAAGTTATTTCTAAATTAATATATGCAACCTTAAAACACAATAATAAATGAATAAATCATCCTATTTTGAGTACATTTCATACTGTAAATTTGTGGGGGGGAAATAAAAATTATATATATATATAAAAATGAATTAGCTTACTGTTCATGAGGGAGAATCTAATAAGTAACAATAGAGCAGAGAGAAAAAAAAAATCTTAAAAGAGCAAATAGAGAGCTAGACACAAAGAACTGTGTCCATAGCTATCATATTTATCAATAAGGTCATCATGCAAAGTGTTTGAACCAAAAACAAAACTACTACTGTAGAGCAAGAACTGATAATTAGTGCAAAAACAGCAAGTACTCTATCCTACTCCAGTTGACTGGTAAAGTTGTATCATGATCCATGAATCTCAGCAATGTAAAGAATCAATAGAGAGAGATGGGCAGAGCCAGTAGTTGCTACACAAAATAATTCTGATACTTGGCTTTCATGAATCCCCTCCTCTACTGCTTGATTATAAAATGAACTCTTAAAGTGTCCTTTGAGGAAACATCCAACGGATGATATCTCCACACAGGATATAAAGAGAAAACAATCCAGATTAGGGTCACCAACACCTGAACAAAGCAGTCTGGGAAAGCACAACTCAAGTTATTGTTTTACACATCATAGGTCCTCATGCTTCTACCTAACTGGTACTATTCTGCTCACCAGTCCTCATGAAGGCACTGCACCTCTCATACAATACAATAAAAATGCAAAATACATTCAAGGGGTTTTATATAAAAAATACAGGCTAATATAGTAAGATCTGAAGTGAATGTAGATTGTCCTCCTGTAACTCCTCAGCAAAATAACTGCCTTATGATGCTCAAAAAGGCCCCCAAAGACTTGGCGAGATTTTTATTCATGCCAGAGAGTTTTTGAACATCAGGCTCTTACTGAGATCAGCTCACAAACTGCAATACCAAGGCTCTTTAATTTTGAGAGTAACACAAATAAATGCAAATTTGAAAGATATTAAGAATGCAGTTTCCATCCTTGAAATTGCTGGGTAGGACTACTAGACTGCTGTACATGTCCAATTAAACTATTTTGTTCCAAACTTGCCCTGTTGCTTTACTTAACAATGTTTTATAGGATGTACTTTGTAAGAGCACTTTACATCGATTCATTGATGCCCCTTGCTTCCGATGAGCTTTCAGGCTCGCCGGAAACAGAAGTTATGAAGAAATCGTGTTGATTTATACCCCCTGCTAGTGGCCGATTAGCCGCAAATCTGCAGTGGGTAGCATTGCACCAGCAGTTCACAAGAACAGCTGGTGCAATAATAAATGCCGACGTACATCGCATCATGTCTGCTCGCACATTAATAAATTTACCCCCGTGTCACAAGCTGCACATTACATATAAATCCAATGTATGAAAAAAAAAATTACTCAGATTTCTGTTTTCATACATAACCCTACATTTTGCATAATTTGTTATGTTTATATGATGTGGACATTATATTATTATCAGCTATTGCTCCCTTTGTGAAAACCAATCATGGCGCAGTGATAACTTTGTGGCTGCTATCAAAGCTTTTGGAGGGTTTTGTTTGGGGTGATAAGGCTTGCTCTGAGTTCACAGAGAAAAAAACACCACAAACATGCCCACCCTTGCACAAGAGTAGGTGGAGGCATTGCACAAGTAAAGGCGGTAGGGCAGATTCCAGAGTTGGAAACCCTGTCCGCCCACAATTTAAAACACTAGGCCCATAGTTTATAATCTGGTAACTGACTACAAGATTTCACATTTAAAAGGACAATGTTTATATATATATATATATATATATATATATATATATATTATATTGCATATGAAAAAAGTACATATAAAAATGCACAAAAAAAAGTTAAAGAGACATGAAAATTTTTCCTTCATGATTCAAATAGAGAATTCAATTTTAAACGTTTACATTTTCTTCTATTATTTATTTTGCTTCATTCTTCAGATATTCTTTATTGAAAAAATAGCAATGCACATGGGTAAGCCAATCACACATCTATGTGCAGCCACCAATCAGCAGCTACTGAGCCTATCTAGATGCTTTTCAACAAAGGATATCAAGATAATTAAGCAAATTAGATCATTTCTGTGTGAAATGCTTGTGCAATGCTACCCCCTGCAGATTTGCGGCCAATTGTCTGCTAACAGGAGGTGTCAATCAACCCGATTGTATGCGATCGGGCAGATTGCTGTCTGCCGTCTCAGAGGTGGCGGGCGAGTTAAGGAGCAGTTTTTTAACTCCTGTTTCCTGCATATAGCAGCATTCGGCCATTAATAAATCTTCCCCTTAAGGTCTGATTGTCTGTTGGCTGCTTTCTCAGTGCTTTATTTGTGGACAGTGGCAGGCTTCACAAACATGAAAACATTTTTTATTCTCAGTACAAGACCATTTCACAAAACTAATAATTTTATTAATAATATTTAGAATACAAAATTTTTCTTTTGTAATTCAGAAAGAACATGCAATTTTATGCAACTTTCTAATTTACTCCTATTATCAAATTTTCTTCGTTCTTTTGCTATCTTTATTTGAAAAAGAAGGCATCTAAGCTCTTTTTTTTTGGGTGCAGTACTCTGGACAGCACTTTTTTATTGGTGGATGAATTTATACACCAATCAGCAAGGACAACCCAGTTTGTTCACCAAAAATGGGCCGGCATCAAAACTTACATTCTTGCATTTCAAATAAAGATACCAAGAGAATGAAGAAAATGTGATAATAGGAGTAAATTAGAAAGCTGCTTAAAATTGCATGTTCTATCCAAATCACAAAATAAAAAATTTGGGTTCAGTGTCCCTTTAAGGGGTAGATTTATCATAGTGTGAGCGGACATGATACAATGTACCGTATCATGTCCGCTGCTCATCGATAAATGCCGACAGCATACACTGATGGCATTTATCATTGCACCAGCAGTTCTTGTGAACTGCTGGTGCAATTCCGCCCCCTGCAGATTTATGGCCGCTAGCAGGGGGTGTCAATAAACTCAATCGTATTCGATCGGGTTGATTTCTGTCCGTGGCCTCAGAGGCATCAGATCAGTTATGGAGCAGCGGTCTTTAGACCGCTGCTTAATAACTTCTGTTTCCGGCAAGCCTGAATGCTCGCATGGAAACAGGGGCATCAAGCTCCATACGGATCTCGATAAATCGGCCCCATAATGTCCTCTTTAAACAAAGAAACAAAAATGCCTTTTGTTATCCTTAAAGTTTTTTTTTTTTTTTTAATTTTAGGTCGAAGAAGACCATAAAAAACGTAATTATCAAGAGAGGGGATCAGTTGTTCCATCCTCTTCATCACGGATTCGTATGACTGACTGTGTGAACACTCTGCTTTAGGGAGCACATTCCCCTGCATTGCAGTTATCTCCTTTAAAATATGACAGCTTACTAGCCACATAAGAACAGTAGTAATGTAATTAGGACTTTACTACAGTTTTTTTTTTTTATAAACGCAAATTAATATTAAAATTAACACTTTATGATTGTTATTTATTGATTTAGCCTCTGCTTTTAGGGATTGTGACTTTTCATCGTTACAGACCTGACATGGCTAGAATGTTGTGGTTTTTATTTATGAAAATAATTCTACTAAATCTATATTGACATGTAGTACCACTGTATGACAAATGTAGTGACAGCAAACACTAGGCTAGATTTAGAGTTCTGCGGCCACTGCAACTCTCGATACCAGCAGTGCTTACGGACGCGGCCAGCTTCAAAAACGTGCTCGTGCACAATTCCCCCATAGGAAACAATGGGGCTGTTTGAGCTGAAAAAAAAACCTAACACCTGCAAAAAAGCAGCGTTCAGCTCCTAACGCAGCCCCATTGTTTCCTATGGGGAAACACTTCCTAAGTCTGCACCTAACACTCTAACATGTACCCCGAGTCTAAACACCCCTAACCTTACACCTATTAACCCTTAATCTGCCGCCCCCGCTATCGGTGACACCAGCATATTATTATTAACCCCTAATCTGCCGCTGCGTACACCGCCGCAACATACATTATAGTTATGTACCCCTAATCTGCTGCCCCTAACACCGCCAACCCCTATATTATATTTATTAACCCCTAATCTGCCCCCCACAACGTCGCCGCCAGCTACCTACAATAATTAACCCCTAATCTGCCGACCGGAGCTCACCGCTACTATAATAAATGTATTAACCCCTAAAGCTAAGTCTAACCCTAACACTAACACCCCCTAAGTTAAATATAATTTAAATCTAACGAAATAAATTAACTCTTATTAAATAAATTATTCCTATTTAAAGCTAAATACTTATCTGTAAAATAAATCCTAATATAGCTACAATATAAATAATAATTATATTGTAGCTATTTTAGGATTAATATTTATTTTACAGGCAACTTTGTATTTATTTTAACCAGGTTCAATAGTTATTAAATAGTTAATAACTATTTAATAGTTACCTAGTTAAAATAATTACAAAATTACCTGTAAAATAAATCCTAACCTAAGTTACAATTAAACCTAACACTACACTATCAATAAATTAATTAAATACAATACCTACAATTATCTACAATTAAACCTAACACTACACTATCAATAAATTAATTAAATACAATACCTACAATTATCTACAATTAAACCTAACACTACACTATCAATAAATTAATTAAATACAATACCTACAAATAACTACAATGAAATAAACTAACTAAAGTACAAAAAAATAAAAAAGAACTGTTACAAAAAATAAAAAAATATTTACAAAAATTAGAAAAATATTACAACAATTTTAAACTAATTACACCTACTCTAAGCCCCCTAATAAAATAACAAAGACCCCCAAAATAAAAAAATGCCCTACCCTATTCTAAATTAAAAAAGTTCAAAGCTCTTTTACCTTACCAGCCCTGAAAAGGGCCATTTGTGGGGCATGCCCCAAATAATTCAGCTATTTTCCCTGTAAAAAAAAAACATACAATACCCCCCAACATTACAACCCACCACCCACATACCCCTAATCTAACCCAAACCCCCTTAAATAAACCTAACACTAAGCCCCTGAAGATCTTCCTACCTTATCTTCACCATGCCAGATTTCTAACGCTCACTTCAGCCACGACTCTAAATACCGGCGTTAGAAAGATCCCATTGAAAAGATAGGATACGCAAATGGCGTAGGGGGATCTGCGGTATGGAAAAGTCGCGGCTGCAAAGTGAGCGTTAGACCCTTTCCTGACTGACTCCAAATACCAGCGGGCGGTAAAAACCAGCGTTAGGACCCTCTAACGCTGGTTTTGATGGCTACCGCCCAACTCTAAATCTAGGCCACTGTGTATTTATGTTGTCCTGCTATAGAATAACATATAATACAAGTTCAAACATTTTTTTAAAACAAAATAACATTTTGTTTGCTGCAGTTATTTTTTACCCACAACTTGTCTAATTTCGAGGAGCCAATCTGAGGTTAAGTCTGCAGCTGACAAGGCTAGCCACGGTCATTATGCTAGAATAAGGTGAATAGTGATGTCGCAAACCTAAAATTTTGCGTTCGCGAACGGAGAACGCGAACTTCCGCAAAAGTTTGCGAACCTGCGAACCGGGCGAACCGCCATAGACTTCAATAGGCAGGCAAATTTTAAAACCCACAGGGACTCTTTCTGGCCACAAAAGTGATGGAAAAGTTGTTTCAAGGGGATTAACACCTGGACTGTCGTATGCCAGAGGGGGATCCATGGCAAACTCTCATGGAAAATTACATAGTTGATGCAGAGTCTGGTTTTAATCCATAAAGGGCATAAATCACCTAACATTCCTAAATTGTTTGGAATAACGTGCTTTAAAACATCAGGTATGATGTTGTATCGTTCAGGTAGTGTAAGGTTTTTTTTTTTTAAATGTACACTACTGTTTTAGCAGATATGACTTGCACTGGTGTGACACTGTGCCCTGGCAGGACCTGGAGTGCACACGTGTGAGGGAAACTGACTGCTATTATTTCACAATATAAAAGTTGTTTTTTTTTTAAATGTATGTACACTACTGTTTTAGCAGATATGACTTGCACTGGTGTGACACTGTGCCCTGGCAGGACCTGGAATTCACACGTGCGAAGGAAACTGACTGCTATTATTTCACAGTAAAGTTTTTTTGTTTTTTTTTAAATGTACACTACTTTTTTTAGCAGATATGACTTGCACTGTTGTCACACTGTGCCCTGGCAGGACCTCAAACGCACACGTGTGAAGGAAAATGACTGCTATTATTTCAAATTAAAAAAAGTTTTGTTTTTTTTTAAATGTACACTACTGTTACACCAGATATAAGTGGTGGCACTGGGCAAGTGGGCACAGTAAACGCTGTGAGCCTGAGCTGGCAGGCAGGCTGCAATTAGATTACACAGGGAAAAAAAAAAAAAGCAGACTGATGTTCTAGCCCTAAAAAGGGCTTTTTGGGGTGCTGTCCTTACAGCAGAGATCAGATGAGTCCTTCAGGACTGTAGTGGACACTGAATACACTAGCCTAGCTATCGATTTCCCTATTAAATCAGCAGCAGCTACACTGTCCCTCCTCTCACTAAGAATGCAGGGTCAAAATGAATCTAAAATGGATGCTGTCCAGGAGGTGGGAGGGTCCGGGAAGGAGTGTCTGCTGCTGATTGGCTGGAATGTGTCTTGTGACTGTGAGCTACAGGGTCAAAGTTTACTCAATGATGACGAATAGGGGGAGGATCGAACATCGCATATGTTCGCCGTCCGCTGCGAACGTGAACATGCTATGTTCGCTGCGAACTATTCGCGACAGAACTGTTTGCGACATCACTAATGGTGAATTGTTTTGCAGTTCTTATCTGTTAAAGTCGATTAGGGAAAGATATGCAAGCAGGGTTAGCCTTCAGAATCCTGCAGTGTGGCTTTTTCAGTTCTGAGAAGGGGCAAAACAAATAATGCAAGTATATATTGAGTTAGATTACAAGTGGCTGGTTAACTTTGCGGTCAAATTAATTAACCAGAGTTCAGATCTATGGTTAATAAAAAAAATGTCCCCCTAAATAAAGTCTTTAGCTCCTTTATTAAAATATATATATATATATAAAAAAGCTTCTTTATTTATCAGTATTTAAAAAATAAAAAACTGCATGAAGCAGTTATAAGGGGTTAAAGTGAGGGGATGTGGGGTGTTAGAAAAAAAAAACGGCACTGAAAAGTGCCTTTACATAGCAGTCTATGTGGACTGTGTTTAAACTGAAAATATATACAGTATATATGTATATGCTTATATGCATATATATATATTTATGTGTTAATATGTGTATATACATATATAAACACATAAATATATTAGCACTTGGGACGCAAACTAACTACTGGATACAAATAATAGGCCATGTCTTTTATGCCTGGACTTCCACAAGGACTCTAGCTATGCACTTCCAGTACTCCGACATCTATAACTTTTAGAATGCTTTTAAGACTATAATAGTATCACTTCTTTAAGGGAAATAATTGACATCTAAAATAAATAATAACCTCCTAACAGAAAGAGAGAAAATCTTCACAATTGTATAAAGAAGAAACTCGTGGTCAGAGTGGTGGGACTAGCGTGGTGGAGGGAAATAAGGCTGTAATGTAAGTTATAATAAAAATGATGTTGGGTTTTATTTTGTTTATGTAAATTAGAAATATGTTTTAACCTTAAATTAAGTCAACATGCCTAGACTGCATATTTACAGTATGTTTTCCACTGGGCAATGTGACTACACTCACCTCCTTCATCTTAAATTTCACTTCTTCACTAGTTTTTAAATAAAACATCAACCTGCACTTCTTTAAAATCTCTTTAGATAAGGGTCCCTTTAAAAAAAATGGTGGTTTGATGCCTAAAGACATTTGTAATGTTATTACATATATACCATTTAGAAACAGTCTGTGCAATTAAAGTAAAGATCTGTGTACACATTCTGTTAATCCATCTGTTAACAACCAACTGACAAATAAGAAATTCTATCAAGACGACTTGCACCTATGTAATATGCCTGTACATCTTCACATTTGTATTATGTCTTGCTAAGACAATTAACAATAGTACTTTAAAGTATAAAATTAACATATCTCATTATTTAAATATAACAGTCGAAGGAGGTATGGAAATTACTTAAAGGACCACTAAAGTGAAAAATAAACTTTCATGATTCAGATAGATCATTTAACTTTAAACAACTTTCCAATATACTTCCATTATCAAAATGTGCACTGTCTTTTTATATTTACACTTTCTGAGGCACCAGCTCCTACTGATCATGTACAAGACTTTACACTGTATACTTATAGGCATTTTGTGATTGGCTGATGGCTATCACATGATATACGGTGTAGGAAATATGAATTTGTCAGAAAATAATCTACTGCTTAAAGTCAAGGGACTTTGTCTACTACATAATTGTCATTGTTTAAAAAGATAAATAATCCTTTTATTACGCATTCCCCAGTTTTGCATAACTAACAGAGTTATATTAATATACTTTTTTACCTCTGTGATTACCTTGTATTAAAGCTTATGCACATTGCCCCCTTGTTTCAGTTCTTTTGATATACATGCATTTTAGCCAATCAGTAATGACTCCTTTCCTAGGTAAATCCACAGGAGAGAGCACAATGTTAGCATATGAGCCTACCTAGGTTTAGCTTTCAACAAAGAATACCAAGAGAACAAAGACCATTTGATGATAAAAGTAAATTGGAAAGTTGTTTAAAATTCTGAATTATGAAAGTTTTATTTTGACCAGCCTGTCCCTTTAACAGTCAGAGTAAGTGCTATTGCATTGTCTTATTATTGTTCATTTGTTGATTAGGCATTTCTACTATATTCAATGGTCCTTTTAAACCATTTCTTTCTTTTCAAATGTGAGTGTGTCCCCAGGGCTCTGCTTTTTTGCTTTATTTCTGTGAGCAGCAAAACTTGCTTTCCTTGTGCTCATATTTAATATGTAAAAAAATAACAATAAAAATATCATTCTATAATTCATGGCATTAACTAAGCAAAGTTAAAAGTTGCTCAACTAAACTTTTACTTGGATGCTATTTAATCAAAAAAAGATTTATTGGCATTTTTAAAAAGTAATTTTTTTAAAATCATGCTTTTGTCCTCTGGGACATTCTTATATTCAAATATGTAAATACTTGTCACATTTTTAAATTTATCAGTTCCTCTCCAAGAATCTTGGAGATAGTAAGCAAAATAAATGCATAGCATTACTTGTACTGTAATAAGAAAACTGTGCAAGGTCAGCATCTATAGACAATCAATGTAACATTTCAATTTTAATTTGTATCTATCACTATCTAGTTATTTTTCACTTAGTTTACAAAATGGCATGCGTTCATGTCCCTTGTTAAATATTAAGTAAAAAAAATATTAATAACTTTTCAATGCATCATTGACACTGGTGGAAAAAAAAACAGTTTTGCATAACCAACACTGTTATATTAATATACTTTGTACCTCTGTGATTACCTTGTATCTACGCCTCTGCAGACTGCCACCTTATTTCAGCTCTTTTTACAGACTTGCGTTTTAGCCAGCTGACTCCTAGGTAAGTGATCCAAAGTACAAATTGTAGTCCCAGAACCGGTAAGTATAAAAAGTTCCAATCTTTATTTTTCAGGCACATAAAAACAGCAAACGGTACAGTCCAGCTACAGCACAGCACAAACTGAGCAGGATACAAAGAGCTGCCTTAGACAAATTAAATCAGAATGACTCCATCACTATAAGGCCATCCGATAAGGGAGGAAATGTTGTGGTCCTAGACAAGGTTAACTACATAAAGGAAGCTAATAACCAACTACAGGATATGGAAGTGTATATAAAACTGAAAGATAATCCCACTGTAAATTTCAAGAATGAATTGGTGGAGTTAGTTTCATATGCTAGGCACAATAACATTATTACTGAGGCCACTAAAGATAGTTTAGTCCCTGAACATCCAGTCATCCCTATTTATCATTACCTTCCCAAGATTCATAAGGACATTGTTAACCCCCCTGGACATCCTATAATAGCCGGCATTAACTCTTTAAACGAACCCCTTTCTGATCTGATTGATAGCTGTCTTCAACCAATAGTTAAGGCACTTCCCAGCTTCATACAGGATACTACCTCATTAATCTTAAAACTTGAGACTGTGGAATGGAAATCTGATTATAGATTCCTGGTGGTGGATGTGGCATCCCTATACACCTCAATCGCACATGTTAAAGGTTTACAAGCAATAGATTACTTTTTAAACAACAAGAGTAATTTTAATCCAGCAACTAAACAGTTTCTACTAAATTCCATTGAATATCTATTGTCTCACAATATTTTAATGTTCGATGGGGGTTTCTATCTCCAGAGACGTGGAACTGCTATGGGGGCTAAGTTTGCCCCCTGCTACGCCAATCTCTTTATGGGATGGTGGGAGCTTTTCCACGTCTTTGGAGATAGGAACCCCTATCGACATAATATAGTGTTTTTTGCCAGATATATTGATGACCTGATATTCATTTTGGACTGTGCGGATAGCACAGTAGATGATTTTTGTACATATCTTAATGATAATGACCATAACATCAAATTGGTGGGTGAACAGAGTAAAGACAGAATTAATTTTCTGGATATAGCCATCATTGGCAATACTGATACAGGAGTAATAGAAACTGATCTATACAGGAAGGTAACAGCAGGTAACACTATTCTTGATTTTAACTCCATTCATCCTAGGCATACTTTACAAGGAATCCCTAAAGGTCAATATATTAGGGCCAAGAGAAACTGTACAAATGAAAGTAATTACAAGAGGCAAGCTGATATAATTACTCAGAGACTTAAAGAAAGAGGGTACGATGAAACTACCTTAGATAAAGCACGAAAAGAGGTAGATATCATACCGAGGGCCAAACTATTGCAATATAAAAACAAAAATAAAGATCATTTGGAGATAGGCAAACCTAAGTTTATTACAACCTATAGTCTTGAATACAACAAAATTTGTGAAATAATAAGGGAATCCCTACCGATTTTACACACTGACCCAATCCTTAAAGGGATAGTCAGTGAAGGTTGCCAATTTATCTCCAAAAAAGGAAAAACTTTGGGCAATTATGTATCCCCTTCTGATCTACCTAGAGTAAAACAGGACTGTTGGCTTAAACAAAGAAAAGGCTTTTTTAAATGTAGACACAGAATATGTAAAACCTGTGAATCTGTGAATGAAGGTGAATTTTTTTACCTCAACTAATACTGGAAAAACACATCACATCAAGTTTTACATAACATGTGATACTGCACACACCATTTACCTTTTAACTTGCGGTGGGTGTTCCAAACAGTACGTGGGGAGGTCTAAAAGACCCCTAAAGGAGCGTTTCCTTGAACATGTGCGTTCTATAGAGGACCCAGACTCTGACACCCCCGATTGCTAGACATTTCAAAACATTTCACAATTCTGATGCGTCTCTTTTGTCCTTGCAAGGCATTGACCATATTCCACGATGGAGAAGAGGGGGCAATAGACAAAATAAACTTAATCTAAGAGAGGTTTACTGGATATTCACTTTAAATACATCTATGCCCCATGGTCTAAACCTAAGGAGAGCTATAGATCTTTGTATATAGGGATCTGTATATACATGACTAAACTGAATTGTAGACTATTGATGGGCATTTTGTAACTTGAGTTATATACTATTACCTGTTTGGATTAAATAAGGACATTAGTTAAGATTGATGAGTTCTGCTATTTCATGAACCAAATCTTTCCTTTAATATTAGTATATTTTGTAATCACAGTGTAATCATTATTTAAAGAAATACAGTGAGTGCAGAATTATTAGGCAAATGAGTATTTTGACCACATCATCCTTTTTATGCATGCTGTCTTACTCCAAGCTGTATAGGCTTGAAAGTCTACTACCAATTAAGCATATTAGGTGATGTGCATCTCTGTAATGAGAAGGGGTGTGGTCTAATGACATCAACACCCTATATCAGTGTGTGCATAATTATTAGGCAACTTCCTTTCCTTTGGCAAAATGGGTCAAAAGAAGGACTTGACAGGCTCAGAAAAGTCAAAAATAGTGAGATATCTTGCAGAGGGATGCAGCACTCTTAAAATTGCAAAGCTTCTGAAGCGTGATCATCGAACAATCAAGCATTTCAATCAAAATAGTCAACAGGGTCGCAAGAAGCGTGTGGAAAAACCAAGGCGCAAAATAACTGCCCATGAACTGAGAAAAGTCAAGCGTGCAGCTGCCAAGATGCCACTTGCCACCAGTTTGGCCATATTTCAGAGCTGCAACATCACTGGAGTGCCCAAAAGCACAAGGTGTGCAATACTCAGAGACATGGCCAAGGTAAGAAAGGCTGAAAGACGACCACCACTGAACAAGACACACAAGCTGAAACGTCAAGACTGGGCCAAGAAATATCTCAAGACTGATTTTTCTAAGGTTTTATGGACTGATGAAATGAGAGTGAGTCTTGATGGGCCAGATGGATGGGCCCGTGGCTGGATTGGTAAAGGGCAGAGAGCTCCAGTCCGACTCAGACGCCAGCAAGGTGGAGGTGGAGTACTGGTTTGGGCTGGTATCATCAAAGATGAGCTTGTGGGGCCTTTTCGGGTTGAGGATGGAGTCAAGCTCAACTCCCAGTCCTACTGCCAGTTTCTGGAAGACACCTTTTTCAAGCAGTGGTACAGGAAGAAGTCTGCATCCTTCAAGAAAAACATGATTTTCATGCAGGACAATGCTCCATCACAGGCGTCCAAGTACTCCACAGCGTGGCTGGCAAGAAAGGGTATAAAAGAAGAAAATCTAATGACATGGCCTCCTTGTTCACCTGATCTGAACCCCATTGAGAACCTGTGGTCCATCATCAAATGTGAGATTTACAAGGAGGGAAAACAGTACACCTCTCTGAACAGTGTCTGGGAGGCTGTGGTTGCTGCTGCACGCAATGTTGATGGTGAACAGATTAAAACACTGACAGAATCCATGGATGGCAGGCTTTTGAGTGTCCTTGCAAAGAAAGGTGGCTATATTGGTCACTGATTTGTTTTTGTTTTGTTTTTGAATGTCAGAAATGTATATTTGTGACTGTTGAGATGTTATATTGGTTTCACTGGTAAAAATAAATAATTGAAATGGGTATATATTTGTTTTTTGTTAAGTTGCCTAATAATTATGCACAGTAATAGTCACCTGCACACACAGATATCCCCCTAAAGTAGCTATAACTAAAAACAAACTAAAAACTACTTCCAAAACTATTCAGCTTTGATATTAATGAGTTTTTTTGGGTTCATTGAGAACATGGTTGTTGTTCAATAATAAAATTAATCCTCAAAAATACAACTTGCCTAATAATTCTGCACTCCCTGTATATATGCCTATCACTACAACTGTTATCCTATATTATTTTTCTAGATGTTTATATATATAAGTTATACACTTTCAATGAGGGAGACAACTATTTTAAATCTCTAAATGTAAATATGTGTTATGTATCTTTAAATTTAGTCACAGCTGTAGCCTATTTAAGTGGAAGGCAGAGCTGCTGCTCCTTTAAGCAGTGAACAAGTGCTTGGTAAGCACGAAACATGTCTGCTGCATGAGGAGCGCAGCTTCTCTCCCTCTTGATGTGCTATATTTTATGTGTATCCTGGTCAGTTTGTGCTGTGCTGTGCTGTAGCTGGACTGTACCCTTTACCGTTTGCTGTTTTTATGTGCCTGGAAAATAAAGATTGGAACTTTTTATACTTACCGGTTCTGGGACTACAATTTGTACTTTGGATCACTTACTTCTTTTGCGTATGGGACGGATACGCTGCAGTTCCTTTGCTGGTCCATGTGATTTAACGTCATCCCCACTCTCCTGTGTGCCGAATACCGGAAGTACTGCCTTATGCGGTGAGGGAGGAAAGAGCGAACTGCTGGCTTGTTTGTTTGCTTGACTCCTAGGTAACTCCTTGGGAGTGAGCACAATGTTATCTATATGTCACACATGAACTAACACCCTCTAGCTGAAAAACTGTCAAAATGCATTTAGATAAGAGACGACCTTCAAGGGCTTAGAAATTAGCATATGAGCATACCTAGGTTTAGCTTTCAACTAAGAATACCAATAGAACAAAGAAAATTTGATGAGGAAAGTAATTTGGAAAGTTATTTAAAATGATATGCCCTAACAGAATCTGACTAGACTGTCCATTTAAAATAAAAAACTCGATTGTCAATCAATTCAATTCCTGTATATTTAAAGCAATACATTCATCTGAGAAACACATTTTTTTTTGATACAGTGTATTTTTAAGGGAGTGTATTCTTAATATGTGCAAGAGCAGAATATGGGCTTGTGCACCTTACAAAGAACCTGCTTTCCAAATTGCCATTTCACAAACTAGTTGAATCTTGGCCTAGATAACTTTAAAAGGATATGAGTCTTTTTCATTGTTGTAATAAAAAAGTACTAAGCAGTAGCTTATACTTAAAGGTACATTAAACACTAAGGGGCATATTTATCAAGCTGTCAACTATGTTGCATTCACCTGCATCAATACGCTCGCCTAACATCGCCTAACATCGCCAAACATCGCGGCCACGGATCTAAATACGATCTCTATATTTATAAAAAAAAGCTGTCAAAAACACATGCACCAATTATGGGGCGATGAGCATCGGACTGTTGTTAACTAACAGTCATCGATGATGCTGCTATTCGAGTTTCTTCCAACTTTATTTATACCATTTCACTAAACACCAACACTATACTAAAATGTTTAACCCCTATCCCGCCACCACCGCAAGCCTAAATAAAGTTATTAACCCCTATCCCGCAGCACCCCGACATCGCCACAAC